>NC_092091.1:36477071-37147071 GCF_045679555.1 Salvelinus alpinus | reverse complement strand
CTTGAGATGTATAGGACCTGATGGACAGTTCTGCTGAATTAGACCATATATTTTCCAAGTACAGAAGCAATGTGTCCGAACGTCTCCTCTCCTCTCAGTAGCTCAACCGCTGTTTATCGCACAGTGAAATGCGCTCTTTCTCTCTCTCCTCTGTAGCGCTCAAGAATGCACAATAATCCCTTCTCGGCTCTCACACATTGTTCGCAGCATTCTCGGGCTTTGTCGGATATGGTCGATCATTTACGGAATGATGAGGATTTAAAACTATGCCTATTTTTTTTTTAGTTATGGTTTTATTTTTCCTTTTTAGTTCTTCTCCATATTAAAAGTAAATAGCCTGATAACTGTGATGATGAATTCATTTTAAATATTGAGGGTTCCGGCATTAGGCAATAGAGATGAACATGTAGCGTATCATTTTATTATTTTTATTATATGTTTTCAGAGTACGCCTAATATCACTTTCATTAGGCTTTGGAGTTATTATCCAGGGTTGAAAATCAGGGTGGAGTTGTTGCGTGTAACTAATGTAGGCAATGTGACGAATGTAGGCTAGCAGTAAGGATGCAGACAAGGATAGAAGGCTACACTGTAAAGGGGCTACCATGAATTTGACTGTACAGCAGCTTACAGGCAGCTTGGTGGCAAGTAAAAATCTGTATTTCATATTACAGTACACCTACTGTAATATAAATATGGTATCAAAGCAAGTACTGTGTAATGACACACAGTATGATACCTTGAAATGTATTGTATTATACTGTAAAAACATATATACTGTAAAAAAAGTAAACGCTATCTTAATCGTAATTAATGAATGAAAGGATGAATGAAGGGGAGGGGTTTGTATTTCACAGTATTTTACTGTAATTACAAAGAAATGGTGCAAACAGGTTAGCTGCTAGGTAGAGTGTTAAGAAACATTACAGCATGTTTTATATCCCTTGCTCTTTTAAAGGCCTTAAAGCATCCGCCACTTTTTTTCAATTTTCGCATAAAATGACATACCCAAATCTAACTGCCTGTAGCTCAGGCCCTGAAGCAAGGATATGCATATTCTTGATACCATTTGAAAGAAAACACTTTGAAGTTTGTGGAAATGTGAAAGGAATACAGGAGAATATAACACATTAGATCGGGTAAAAGATAATACAAAGAAAAAAAGTTAATGGTATTTTTTTTGTACCAACATCTTTGAAATGCAAGAGAAAGGCCATCATGTCTTATTCCAGCCGAGGTGCAATTTAGATTTTGGCCACTAGATGGCAGCAGTGTATGTGCAAAATTTTAGACTGATCCAATGAACCATTGCATTTATGTTTAAAATGTTGTATCAAGACTACCTAAATGTGCCTAATTTGTTTATTAATCACTTTTAAAGTTCCAAACTGTGCACTCTCCTCAAACAATAGCATGGTATGCTTTCACTGTAATAGCTTCTGTAAATTGGACAGTGCAGTTAGATTAACGAGAATTTAAGCTTTCTGCATATTTAGGTCTACTTTGTAGTTGTCATTTTTTATCAACTATTGCATGAATGGAAAGAGTATTAGTACTAAAGCCAATGTATGCTTGATCTGAAAATGTGGTCAGAAGCTTGGTATGGAGGGTGTGACGCAATTGCGGGGCCTCCGGAGGCATGCAGAGGCCAAATTGAGCTATGTACCGCATCGCCGTGCTCCTCACAAATATTGTAACAACATGGATGGGACCTTACAGCTCCGCATTGACATGATTGGTTGACGGTAGGTGGGGGTGGGTGGGAGGTCCTATATAAACACAAACTCACTTCCTTGACAACATCCTTCACAACAGCTCTGTTCCGCGAAGCGCAATAAGTATGAATGCTCTAACTTCTGCAGAGGCCGCATTGCAGTAAATGCTGTACGGACACCGCAGATGTCAGATTGACCATGCAGAGCCTTTTAGTGTGGCGTGCAAAATGTATGGCGCAAAATAGGTACGAAATGAATCGGCATGCTCGACCACATGCCAGCAGAGAACCGTTGCTGCATTTACAAAGCATTTTCTCAACAAAGAGTTTTGATACATTACGTTTTGATGGATTTCTGTGGCATTAGTTTGTGGTTAGGCTACAGCTTTACAGGCAAATACAGATTGGTAGGCAAGGGTCAGATAGTGTTAAATCACTGACCAACTATGTTAAAAAAAACTAGATAAAACAGACCTTTTTCTATAAACACTTATGTGATAACAAGTTTAGCATGTCTTCCAAACCTAATTAGCTTATTCAATAAAGTGTTAGAATAACTATATCTGCTAATGATATTTGGAATAAGTTTATGAAAGTCAATGTGTTTATGGTAATTTAGCCTACAGCTAGTCTGTTTTCTTTCCTCAGCCTAAAAATACCTTGACAGATCACATATGCATTTTTGTGAGAAGTAGACTGGACTAGTGCTTCTGCCACAGTCAAGCCCCAAGTCTTCCCTCCCTGCTTTGATACTCTGATGAAGGTCCTATGAGATCTATGAACCAGTAGTCTGCATCCCATGGCACACTATTCTCTGTATAGTGCAGTACTTTTGACCGGAGTCCTGGTCAAAAGTAGTGTACAACACAGTGAATAATTAATGTGCCATTTGGACTACAGTACATGTATATTGATGGCCCTGCTAAGAGCTAATGTGTGAGACCCTAGGAGGAGTTAAAGGGACAGTTTACCACAATATCAGACGTTTTCATAATACCTAAGAGGTGGTCGAAGGTCAAGTTGAGTCAACAGACTTTAGGGTGAACTCTCGCTTTAATAGACAATAGGGACAATAGAAATAGTACAGAACAAAATAAAATCGGAAATTATTTTATCTCTATGGCCTGAGGTCAAGCTGAGACCGCTTTCTGACTTGAGCTGGCTGACTAGACCGTAGAGATAAAAACAAAAGATGATGCAGATACATTTGATGAATCTATTTATGTATTTGATTTATCAAAAACATTATTTGATTTTCCATGTGAGCTTGGCTGCACCTCACATGCTCTAGTATTGCGGCCGGGGGCATTTTGAAACCACAAAGTGTTGTGGACAGAGATAGCTTTTTAATGCGGACCTCAGAGATAGCTTTTTAATGCAGACCTCATCCAATATGACTGATGGTTGAAGAGGGGGAAAAACAATATGAAGGATTTTGTTCACTGAGTGCAGCTCTCATTGAACATCAATCTTTAATCCACTCAAATTCTCAGAGCACAGGGACCAGATTGATGTGTATAATAGACACCTCACCTTAGCCCTCTAAGAACCTTGCTGGGCCCAAATGGCTCCTTGTTCCCTATATGGTACATGGGATGCCATTTGAGACTGTCTTTGTGAGGAATCAAATGCCAGAGATTAGCCATGCATTCAGTCTGGCAGATAGACATATCCACTCACAGACAGACAGACGGACAGACTCAGGCTGGCAAGCAGACAGACAGGCAGGCAGGCAGGCACACAGGCAGACAGATACAGACTGTTTCAAGTCAATAATTTAAAAAAATGCAATCAATATCCTGTTCAGAATTCATTCTAACAAGGCTCTTAGTTTATAAAACTGCGAGACCATTGTATCCAAAGGAGGTCCATTTTTTGGGGGAGTTGATGGACTTCAAATGACATGTGCGAGGTCAATACGGTCCCCCGGTCCAAAATATGTACAATTTGGGAAGATTCAACCTTTTTAACCCTTTGGAAACCGCCCCTAGTAGCAATATGATAAGAAAAACATGCTGACCACACCACTAGCGTCACATGCGCGAGCGTTGCAAAATGAATGTACACATACATGTTATTCAATCGTTGCACCCACACTGCTCGCACGCATCAGCAAGCGTCTGCGTGGCCGGTCGCTAAAATAGAAATTGGTTCTATTTGTGACGCTCAAAGAGCTGCAAGTCCAGCCTCTCCCATCTCCTCATTTGTTTTTAGGATCATATATCCCCATGGGTGATTGAAAGATTAACTGAGGTCCTCACTCCAGTCAGTTGTAGTAATGCACCATAAAGTTGGTTGCCAACCGTCATATAAAGTCCAAAGAAGAAAAAGAAGCCTGAAGGAAGATTTACCGTTTTATCTGTGGATTAGTAGTGGACCTTGTGCAGTTCAGGTAAAATAACAACCCAATGTTTATATCCCAGGACAAATTAGCTAGCAACAGAAAGCTAGCTAGCTAAATTGCCATAAATGTTTAATGGTTTTTGACCTGTCCCCAAATTAATATAATTGGTTCAGAGATTGTTTTGATACTTCAACCTGCGTGTCCTGATCGGTTCTGGTGTGGGTGAACAAAATCAACGTGCGCGGTGGCGCACACGGACGCACGCGCACGTCTGGTTTGATAAGCATGTAACCCCACAGTTAAGGGCAATTGCTCACAACATGTGGGATATATCACTGACCCATGCTGGGGCAACATTGCAGTCAACAGGGAAAAAATACAGTATGTGTCAGTGTTGACGCTTATGTCAATACATTGTATTCAAGGGGAAAAGATGGGTGTCAACCAATTGACGCTTATGTCAATACATTCCAGTTAATGGGAAAAGATGAGCTTAGACCAATCAATGCTTATGTCAATACATTGCAGTCTATGGTAAAATATGGTGAGAAAGCTGCAATGGGTAAATTGGTGTAAGATTTACACAGGCAGACAGACAGACAGGCATATAGGGCGCTGGTCAAAAGTAGTTTATCATATAGGGAACAGGCCAGGGTGCCATTTGAGATGCAACCCCTGTATTTTGTGAGGAATCAAATGCCAGAGATTAGTCATGCACTCAGTCTGGGCAAACATCTCTAGAATGTTCAGCATTAGGTTACACAATGCAACGGTAAACCTAAAAAATAATATGTAGTAGTTACATGCAATATTCCCTCAAATTTTTGGTGGCACTGAGCAGATTTTAGGTCTTGTGAGCAGAAACTTCCAGCTCACATTTACAGTGAACACAGGCTGTACCCTTACAGTTTTAGACAGTAGCCAATAGGTTATTGTGGCTATTTGAGCATAATCTAGGCCTACCAGCAAAACCAATGGAGCAAATCCCATAACATTTTCACACAGACATAGCTTTGATTTCTATTATATAGCCTACAGTAGCCTATATGTGGTGTTCAATGAAGGCCTACATTGCATGAGACTTTAAAAAAAGTTTTTACATCACAAAGGGTTTGACATTAATTCATGATTTTTTTACTTGGTCTGTAACACCATGGGCCAAATAGGTGACTGTCAATTGCATTGTGTTGTATGATGCAAGAAACCACTTTGCAAGATAAAATGTATTATTATTACCATATAGAGAATTCAACAATGTAGGCTACCCCACTGCATTTTCAAGCCTGTCTCAAAATACAACACTGCCCCTTTAATTAAGACATAGCTTTTTACCTGACTGGCTTTTCAAAAACAGCTTGAAATGTGGCCTAAACATTTTGTGCTCTTGTAGGAAGAAGTAACTCCCCATTGCTGAGCTATACTTATCTAAAACTGGGCTAATAACTCGCTAACTAGGAAAGAATATCAACAATGTGCACATGCATGGCTTTGTGCTCTGATCTGAACTGATCTGAAAAGCGCAAAGCGCATTCACTTGCAAGTGATTGAAAGACTGCCCATGGGCTACCCAGTATATTCTACTCCATTGAGCTCTGGCTCTGCCTATAACAAAATCACAGACTCAATCTTCCAAAGTTAGATTTGTTTTTGGTTTGTTGCATTGAAAAGGGGCTGGTATAATGTTGATTCAATCACAGAAAAATCTTTGATCTATGCAGTATAGTACAAGATAATGGGGTGAACTCAGTGAAGTTCAATCTCTTGTTCTCTGTGTCTCTTGTTCTCTGTGTGTTCTCTGGCCTGGCATTTCATCTGTGTGGCAGTCCTGGAGGATGTGAGTGTGTGCAGTTTAGAGGGAACATGTGGAATCTGTTTCTGATGATCAATGATAGATTGTCACAGAAGTCAAAGAAGACACATTTATATTTGTTGTATTGTATACAACACATACAGTACCAGTCAAAAGTTTGGACAACTTTAAAAAAAAACTATTTTCTACATTATAGAATAATAGTGAAGACATCAAAACTATGAAACAATACATAAGGAATCGTGTAGTAATGAGTAGGACACACCTACTCATTCCAGGATTTTTCTTAATTTTTACTATTTTCTACATTGTAGAATAATAGTGAAGACATCAAAACTATGAAACAATACATATGGAATCGTGTAGTAACCAAAAAAGTGTTAAACAAATCAAAATATATATTATATTTGAGATTCTTCAAAGTAGCCACCTTGGCCTTGATGACAGCTTTGCACACTCTTGCATTATCTTAACCATCTTCAAGAGGTAGCCACCTGGAAAGCATTTCAATTAACAGGTGTGTCTTGTTAAAAGTTTATTTGTGTAATTTCTTTCCTTCTAATGCGTTTGAGCCAATCAGTCGTGTTGTGACAAGGTAGGGCTGGTATACAGAAGATAGCCCTATTTGGTAAAAGGCCAAGTCCATATTATGGCAAGAACAGCTCAAATAAGCAAAGAGAAATGCCAATCCGTCATTAATTTAAGTCATGAAGGTCAGTCAATACGGAAAATGTCAAGAACTTTGAAAGTTTCTTCAAGTGCAGTCGCAAAAACCATCAAACGCTATGATGGAATTGGTCATGAGGACCGCCACAAGAAAGGAAAAGCCACAGTTACCTCTGCTGCAGAGGATACGTTCATTAGAGTTAACTGCACCTCAGAATGCAGCCCAAATAAATTTTTCACAGAGTTCAAGTAACAGACACATCTCAACAACAATTGTTCAGAGGAGACTACATGAATCAGGCCTTCATGGTCGAATTGCTGCAAAGAAACCACTACTAAAGGACACCAATAAGAAGAGACTTGCTTGGGCCAAGAAACACGAGCAATGTACATTAGACCGGTGGAAATCTGTCCTTTGGTCTGATGAGTCCAAATATCAGATTTTTGGTTCCAACCACCGTGTCTTTGTGAGAGACAGAGTAGGTGAATGGATTATCTCTGCATGTGTGGTTCCCACCATGAAGCATGAGGAGTTGTGATGGTGTGGGGTTGCTTTGCTGTTGACACTGTCTGTGATTTATTTAGAATTCAAGGCACACTTAACCAGCATGGCTACCACAGCATTCTTCAGCGACACGCCATCGCATCTGGTTTGCGCTTAGTAGGACTATCATTTGTTTTTCAACAGGACAATGACCCAAAACACACCTTCAGGCTGCGTAAGGGCTATTTGGCCAAAACAGAGTGGGATGGATTGCTGTATCAGATGACCTGTCCTCCACATTCACCTGACCTCAACTCAATTGAGATGGTTTGGGATGAGTTGGACCGCAGAGTGAAGGAAAAGCAGCCAACAAGTGCTCAGCGCATGTGAGAACTCCTTCAAGATGTTGGAAAACCTGGTTGAGCGATTGCCAAGCGTGTGCAAAGCTGTCATCAAGGCAAAGGTTGGCTACTTTGAAGAATCTCAAATATAATATATATTTTGATTTGTTTAATTTGTTGATTTGTTTAATATAGAATGATAGAGGCATCTAGTGGCCAAAAGGCTGTGTTAACACAGGCAGCGCCATTGAGGGCTTCCACGATTTGAATGTAGTCTACTGGGTGGGACTTCCAACTTCATTGGCTGATCCTTCCTGGTGACCCTGTTGGAGTCATGTCCAACCAGGTCATCAGGAGGGATCAGCCAGTCGTTAAGAATACAATCTATTACTTCAAACTGGAGATTGTCTCAATGGCACTGCCTATGCTATCACAGGTGCTACAATGGCACAGATATAAAGATGTATCCTCCATCTATCTCTATGGCTTCAACCAATTGATGCTTATGTCAATGGGTCTTGCTCCAAGCAGGCTTTGAGCTGCCAATGGGAAAATATGAGATTCAACCAATTGACATTTATGTCAATACATTGCATTCATTGGGAAAAGATGACCGTCAACTGGTTTATTTTTACATCAATACCTTCCATTCATTGGGAAAAAAGGAACATCACAGCGTTGACGCTTCTGTCAACACATGGCAGTCAATTGGAAATGAAGCTAATGTCACTACATTATACTCAATGGGAAAAGATGAGTGGCACAGTGTTGACACGTATGCCAATACATTGCAGACAATTGGAAAACATATGTGTCACAGTGTTGATGCGTATGTCAATACATTGCGTTGATTGGAAAAGATGAGTGTCAACCAATTGATGGTTATGTCAATACATTCCAGTCAATGGGAATAGATGAGCTTCAACCAACTGACACATTCCAATACATTGTAGTCAATGGGGAAAGATGAGTGTCACAGGGTTTGATGCTTATGTCAGTACATTTGCAGTCAATCAGAAAAGAGGTGTATCAACCAATTGATGCTTTTGTCAATACATTGCATTCAATGGGAAAAGATAAAAGTTAACTAATTAACGCTTATCTCAATACATTTCAAGTCAATGGGAAAAGATGAGTATCAACAAATCGATTTGTATGTCAATACATTGCAGTCAATGGGAAAATATGGTGATAAGGCTGCAATGGGTAAATTGATGAAAGACTTACAGACAGACATACCTATAAACTCACAGACAGACATAAATACATATCTCTCTCTTGCTCTCTCTCTATTCTATAATTCCCCTTCTTCCTTCTTCCTCTTTAATAATCTCTCCCTCTCCTTCCTCTGTCCCACCTCTGTCTGTTGACTCTCTCTCTCCCATCCCTCCTCGCTCTCCCCCTACAACCTTCCCTCCCTCCATCCCCTCCATTCTCTCTCCCTCCTTCTTTCCTTCCCAACCCCTCCTCTCATCTCTCTCCCACCTCCACAGACAGGATATTGACATATTGATATGCATCAAGGGCATTGATGCGTATGTCAATACATTGCATTCAAGGTAAAAAAAAGTTGGTGCAATGGGTAAATTGGTGAAATACTCAGACACAGACAGACAGACAAACCAAAACTCAGACAGAGGGCCAGACAGCCAGACAGACATCCAGACATATCCACTCACAGACATACAGACAGACAGATGCCGTCAGACAGGCAGACTGCAGGCAGGCAGACACAAAGGCAGACAGACAGACAGGCAGCTATGGAGGCAGGCAGACAGGTAAAAATTTGCGCTGAATTTTAAATCAAATCAAACTTTATTTGTCTCATGCACCGAATACAACAAGTTTAGACCTTATCGTGAAATGCTTACTTACAAGCCCTTAAGCAACAGTGTAGTTCAAGAAAAGTTAAGAACATATTTACCAAAGAGACTAAAGTAAAAAATTATAATAAAAAGTAACACAATAAGAATAACAATAATGAGGCTATATACAGAGGGTACCGGTACCGAGTCAGTGTGCGAGGGTACAGGATTTTAATTATTGTTCAGCAGTCTTATGGCTTGGGGGTAGAAGCTGTTGAGGAGCCTTTTGGTCCTAGACTTGGCGCTCTGGTAGCGCTTGCCTTGCCGTAGCAGAGAAAACAGTCTATAACTTGGGTGACTGGAGTCTTTGACAATTTTATGGGCTTTCCTCTGACAACGCCTATTATTTAGGTCCTGGATGGGAGGAAGCTTGGCCCCAGTGATGTACTGGGCCATACGCACCACCCTCTGTAGCGCCTTATGGTCAGATGCTGAGCAGTTGCTATACCAGGCGGTGATGCCACCGGTCAGAATACCCTCGATGGTGCAGCTGTAGAACATTTTGAGGATCTGGGGAACCATGCCAAATATTTTCGGTCTCCTGAGGGGTAAAAGGTTTAAAAGACAATTTAGACAGCTGAAAGACATTTCTTTCTGGGTTATAAACCATATAACATTATTTTCGACAATATACGTATATGTAGATGTTCATTCAGATTAGATTCTCTCTGTTCTTTGGACATTTCAAAATGGATTTGTCCATTGCATGATAGCGCATGATTAATTACCTTTTACTCCCCTGTAATGTGTTTTTAAATGGCAAACATAGTCTATATTAGATTAAAGGATGAACTATAACCAAACAGGCACATAGGATTCAGTTCCTTGATGTGCTCGACTACAGAAAGCAATATTGAATTGATGTGGATGTGTTTGCTGCTTATTGTGTACACAATCAGGCTGTCTACCTGATCTTGAATGATTGATGTTTTTTTGTTTACTGTCCAACTATTGTAAAGAACAAGGTGTAGCCTGAGCCTAATTATTTCTACATAGTACTGACTATTTCTCCATAGTCTGCTAGTTGCACATTGCCTTGTCAATCTGTTACACCTTAGCCAAATACATTTAAAATCTGTTTTTTACAATTCCTGACAGTTAATCCTAGTAAAAAGTCCCTGTCTTAGGTCAGTTAGGATCACCACTTTATCTCAAGAATGTGAAATGTCCGAATAATAGTAGAGAGAATTATTTATTTCAGCTTTTATTTCTTTCATAACATTCCCAGTGGGTCAGAAGTTAACATACACTCAATTAGTATTTGGTAGCATTGCCTTTAAATTGTTTAACTTGGGTCAAACGTTTTGGGTAGCCTTCCACAAGCTTCCCACAAAAAGTTGGGTGAATTTTGGCCCATTCCTCCTTACAGAGCTGGTGTAACTGAGTCAGGTTTGTAGGCCTCCTTCCTCACACACACTTTTTCAGTTCTGCCCACAAATTTTCAATAGAATTGAGGTCAGGGCATTATGATGGCCACTCCAATACCTTGACTTTGTTGTCCTTAAGCCATTTTGCCACCACTTTGGAAGTATGCTTGGGGTCATTGTTCATTTGGAAGACCCATTTGCGACCAAGCTTTAACTTCCTGACTGACGTCTTGAGATGTTGCTTCAATATATCCACATAATTTTCCTGCCTCATGAAGCCATCTATTTTGTGAAGTGCACCAGTCCCTCCTGCAGCAAAGCACCCCCACAAAATGATGCTGTCACCCCCACGCTTCACGGTTGGGATGGTGTACTTCAGCTTGCAAACCTCCCCCTTTTTCCTCCAAACATAACAATGGTCATTATGGCCAAACAGTTCTATTTTTGTTTCATCAGACTAGAGGACATTTCTCCAAAAAGTACGATCTTTATCCCCATATACAGTTGCAAACCGTAGTCTGGCTTTTTTATGGTGGTTTTGGAGAAGTGGCTTCTTCCTTGCTAAGCGGCTTTTCAGGTTATGTCAATATAGGACTCGTTTTACTGTGGATATAGATACTTTTGTACCTGTTTCCTTGCAGCATCTTTACAAGGTCCTTTGCTGTTGTTCTGGGATTGATTTGCACTTTTCGCACCAAAGTACGTTCATCTCTAGGAGACAGAACGCGTCTCCTTCCTGAGCGATATGACGGCTGCGTGGTCCTATGGTGTTTATACTTGCATACTATTGTTTGTACAGATGAACGTGGTACCTTCAGTTGTTTGGAAATTGCTCCCAAGGAAGAACCAGACTTGTGGAGGTCTTCAATTATTTTCTGAGGTCTTGGCTGATTTATTTTGATTTTCCCATGATGTCAAGCAAAGAGGCACTGAGTTTGAAGGTAGACTTTGAAATACATCCACAGGTACACCTCCAAATGACTCAAATTATGTCATTTATCCTATCAGAAGCTTCTAAAGCCATGACATAATTTTCTGGAATTTTCCAAGCTGTTTAAAGGCACAGTCAACTTAGTGTATGTAAACTTCTGACCCACTGGAATTGTGATACAGTGAATTATAAGTGAAACAATCTGTCTGTAAACAATTGTTGGAAAAATGACTTGTGTCATGCACAAAGTAGATGTCCTAACCGTCTTGCCAAAACTATAGTTTGTAAACAAGAAATTGTGGAGTGGTTGAAAAACAAGTTTTAGTGACTCCAACCTAAGTGTATGTAAACTTCCGACTTCAACTCTATATCCTACTTAATAAAGATTGATGACAATTCAAATATTAAAGGATTTCTGATACTAGCTACTTTTGAAGTTATTAGCCGTAACTGTAAAATTCTAAATAAAACGTGAGAACAAATTCTTACTTGCAATGACAGCCTGGAAAGAGGCAAAATGCCTACTGTGTGCATGGGGGCTGGGATAAAACAAAACAAAAACTACAATGTAAGACAAATTGGACAACACAGACAGAACACACCGGCAACAGCACAAATACAACAGCAAACAAACAGTGGATGTGTATGTGTGCATGCAGGCATGTGTGTGGTGTGTGTGAACTAAAACAACATGCTTCCTTACATAAGGCATCGGAAACATCCCACTGGACCAAAACTGGTTGAATCAACGTTGTTTCCACGTCATTTCAAACAAAAAATGAAATGTGATGATGTTGAATCAACGTGCAAAACTGATTTGATTTGCAAAACATAATCAAATTAAGGGAATTTCACCCGACTTTTAACCTAAATCCAATGTCCGGGTGAAATGTTTGGATTCATGTGAACCAAATGTAAATCAAAAACTAGATGTTGAACTGATGTCTGTGCCCAGTGGGAGGTGACATCGGGTGACAACTAGAAACAACTACATCTCTTAACAACCTGTTCATCTATTTGTCCTTTGAAATCCTCCAGGGACACCAGTTCCAGGGACACCAGGGACACCTCCAGGGACACCAGTTTTAGGTTGGGTTGGAGTGAACTTCAACACCAGGGGGGCTGAGTAATTAAAGGAACGTTTTCCATGTTCGGTTCTAATTTTGGGACTGTTAGCATGAAACAAGTTTGAGATCTGAGCATTTCTGTTTTTATAAATAAGAATGTACCCGTGTTTGAGCCTCGACATCACTGTCGAGATTACAATGGTGACTTAGACGTCTCTGATTAGTGACAAATTGAAGGGCTATATGATACACAGAGTCAATAGCCTTCAGTGTAGAGCTTGAGGCTTACACATAACACTGAGAGAAAAGTGCAACAAATCAACTATTTTCTAGCCAATAAAAGAAGCTTTGTAAAAAAACAAACAATACACAGCTTGAGTTTCCTGACAAAATGTTCTACATGGGTGAAGCTCATAATGTCCTTCCAAGGTAGTAATTTCATGTTTTTTTAGTGTTCAGTACTGGAAAATACCATGCAATTTGTTTTACAGGAATTCAGAACAAGCTTCAAATCGTACAGATTCTGTTGAATGATGTTGAAAGCTGTTTGAGATTTTTCAAAAGCCAAAGTCAGACTGCTGCCACTTGAATAGAGAACAGTGTCATCCGTATAAAATATGTACATCAGCTGTCTATCACGCCCTGACCGTAGAGATCCTTTTTATGTCTCTATTTTGGTTGGTCAGGGCGTGAGTTTGGGTGGGCATTCTATGTCTGGTGTTCTATGTTGTCTATTTATTTGTGTTTGGCCGTGTGTGGTTCTCAATCAGAGGCAGCTATCTACCGTTGTCTCTGATTGAGAACCATATTTAGGTAGCCTGTTTTCCCACTTTGAGTTGTGGGTGATTATTTTCTGTTTAGTGTTTTTCGTCACCTTACAGAACTGTTCGTTTGTCGTTTTGTTGTTTTGTTAAGAGTGGTCATATTTATTAATATAACGTATTATGAATACTTACCACGCTGCACCTTGGTCCTCATCTCCTTCTCCCGATGACGTTTCGTTACACTGTCTCAATCTGTCTCCCAATGTTGTTGAAATAATCATGAAGTGCTTTGAGAGACTAGTTAAGGATCATATCACCTCCTCCCTACCTGTTACCCTAGACCCACTTAAATTTGCTTACCACCCCAATAGGTACACAGACGATGCAATAGCCATCACACTGCACACACTGCCCTATCCCATCTGGACAAGAGGAATACCTATATAAGAATACTGTTCATTGACTACAGCTCAGCATTCAACACCAAACTCATCATCAAGCTTGAGACCCTGGGTCTCGACCCCGCCCTGTGCAACTGGGTCCTGGACTTCCTGACGCGCCGCCCCCAGGTGGTGAAGGTAGGAAACAACATCTCCACTTCGCTGATCCTCAACACTGGGGCCCCACAAGGGTGCGTTCTCAGCCCTCTCGTGTACTCCCTGTTCACCCACGACTGCATGGCCATGCACACCTCCAACTCAATCATCAAGTTTGCAGATGACACTGCAGTGGTAGGTTTGATTAGTGGTGAGGGCCCTCGGAGTGTGGTGCCAGGAAAACTTGGTTTGTCACGGAAAACCCTCACTAATCCTCACTAACTTTTACAGGTGCACAATTGAGAGCATCCTGTCAGGCTGTATCACCGCCTGGTACGGTAACTGCATTGCCCACAACCGCATAGCTCTCCAGAGGATGGTGCGGTCTGCACAACGCATCACCAGGGGCAAACTACCTGCCCTCCAGGACATCTACAACACCCGATGTCACAGGAAGGCAAAAAAGATCGTCAAGAACAATAACCACCTGAGCCACTACCTGTTCACCCCGCTTCCATCGAGAAGGCGAGGTCAGTACAGGTGCATCAAAGCTGGGACAGAGAGATTGAAAAACAGCTTTTATCTCAAGGCCATCAGATTGTTAAATAGCTACCACTAGCACAGAGAGGCGGCTGCCTAACTACAGACTTGATATCATTGGCCACTGTAATAAATGGAACACTAGTCACTTTAATAATGCCACTTTAAGAATGTTGGAATATCTCGCATTACTCATCTGATATGTATATACTGTATACTATATCTTTCACTATCTATTCTTTACTATCTATTGCATCTTAGCCACTCTGTCACCGCACATCCATATATTCTATACTTATACGTATATTCTCATCCCATTCCTTCACTAGATTGTGTGTTAGGTTTTGTTGTGGAAATGTTATATATGACCTATTAGATACTGCTGCACTGTCGGATCTAGAAGCATAAACATTTCGCTACAGTCGCAATAACAACTGCTAACCATGTGTATGTGATCAAGAAAATGTGATTTGATTTGATAAACAATAAACAACAGGGGCCCTAAAATGTATCCTTTAGTCACACCCGAGCACAACTCTATGGTGTATAACCATCTGCTTTAACACACTCCAGTTGAATGCAATGTATTGACGATGCTCATCTTTTCCCATTAACTGGAAGGTATTGACATAAGCATCAGCTCTGGGTCACTCACAACCTAACATAACATTAGCTAGCTTGCTAGCCTAGCTGGACTAGGTATGTTATCTAGCTAGCTAACATTACAGTCCTGTATTGAACTCTGAAAGTCATCAGCTAAATCAACATTTTAATTTTACCTTCATTTAACTAGGCAAGTGAGTTAAGAACAAATTCTTATTTTACAATGACGACCTACCCCAGCCAAACCCTCCCCTAACCCGAATGATGCTGCCTCTTTCTATACTTTGCCGAAATTACATAAGAATGTTACAAAACCTACAGAGCGCCCTATTGTAGCGGGCATTGATGCAGTAACGGCCCCTCTACTTTTGTTGACTTTTTTATTAGACCACTCGCAGAACAGCTCCCCTCCCTTGTAAAGGACACCAGCAATATGATCTCTATCATTGAATCTCTTGATCCTCTCCCTGAGAATATCTTGTTAGTTACTTTTGATGTTGAGTCGTTATACACAAATATTCCACACGAGGGCGGTATTGAAGCTATGGAACATTTTCTTCTGCAACGTGACCCCTAACGAACTACCTTCCAGTGCATGCATTATAACATTGGCTGAAATAGTACTCACACATAACTATTTCATGTTTCTAAATGATTTCTTTATTCAGACGAAGGGTACTGCTATGGGATCCCCCATGGCTTCTAACTATGCTAATTTGTAAGTGGGTTACATGGAAAAACGGTCTATTTTCAATCCTCTCAAAAATGTTTTCTTGCCTAACATCATTATTTAGAAACGGGATATTGATATTTTTGTTCTATGGAGGGGTGATGCAAAACAGCTCCAGGCGTTCCATGCTTTTCTTAACTCCTGTTCTGAACATTTTGAGATTTACTATGCAATCTGATACACGTCAAATCAGTTTTCTTGATCTTCTGATCTTGTGTGAAAATAATGTTCTATACACGGATCTTTACAGGAAACCTACTGATCGTAACAGTTTGTTGAGGGCTGACAGTTGTACCCCCCTTCCCTTGAAAAATTGTTTGCCCTACAGCCAATTTTGTCGAATCAAAAGAATTTGCAAAAAACATTCAGATTTATACAGAAATATGGCTGAGACACAAAGTAAATTCAAGGAGAGGGGTACAAAAATGATCAGATTAATATTGCCATTGAGAAAATTCAAAACAAAAAGAGAAATAACCTTTTTCAAGGTCAGTCTCGCAAAAAGACGCATTCTTGTATTCTAACTACCCGCTATTCAAAGCGCTCTGAACAAATTAAGGGAATTGTTCAAAGATTGGCACATTCTAAAATCCAATAATAGTCTCGGTAATGTGTTTTCTGACCTTCTGTCACGGTTTTCTAAAATAGAACCCAGAAGCAGACCAGGACAAGGAGAGTAGGACGAAGGTGAGTATTTATTTACAAGATTAAACGTAGAGGTAGAAAGATCCAGGTGGCGGAGCGGGCAGCGGAGGTGAGTTGATGGGAGTGAATAGGCAGATCCAAGGGAGTAACAGAAGCCACCGACGACCAGGCAGGGATGGGGTGAGTGTTCCGGGTGAATGACTGTAGACAGAACAAACGGAGGTAAGTTCAAGGCAAGCAAGACGTACAAAACAACAAAACAAACTCTATCAAACTGGAGGCTGATACGCTGGCACAACATACTGTTCATGGCTAACGATCCGGCAGGGATTGGATGTCAGGTCAGAGCTTATGAAGTGGAGGGGTGATGATCAGGACCAGGTGTGCAGATAGCTGATGGGATACAGGTGGGGGTAATCAGAGATCTCCCAACTAGCTACGTCGCCCGGCAACCAGACAGGGTGCATTCCAGGACACCGGAAAAACACTCCAGGACAGAACACAGGCAAAAACAGACTCAGGAAGCGGGATTCGTGACACTTTCCCTTGGTTGTATTCTCGCGGGGCAGAAATCTCAGAGACCAATTGGTACACTCTGATTTACCACCCCAAGATATTCCTGATCAACCTCTATTTGCGCCCCTACTGGATGGAAACTACAAGTTTAATGGCTGTGCTCAATGCAATGGCACTTATAAATGTAGATCCTTCAAACACCCACAAACAGGGAAACAGATCCAAATCAAAGGTGTTATCACGTGCTCCACTAAGACAGTTATTTATCTTATAACTTGTCCTTGTGGTAAAAATGATGTGGGTAAAACAAAGCGCGAATTAAAAGTACGTATCTCAGAGCATCGTAGCACCATTAGGTGCAAAAACTTGACTTACCCAGTTGCTGCCCACTTTTTGGAAGCAAACCACTCGATTTTGTCTCTGCGTTATATTGGCTTCGAACATGTCACCCTGCCTAGGAGAGGGGGTGACCTTGATAATTTATTGTTAAAATGAGAGGCTGCCTGGATCTTTAATTTAAAAACCCTTGCACCCTTCGGTCTCAATGTAGACTTTGATCTGAAGCCATTCTTGTGATCATTGTGACTTTGCCATTGTAATTGTTTGTAAGCTTGTGTAGTCTAAAAGGAATCTATGATCGTATGCTATCCATGTTTTTTGTATGCTGTTCTTTGTATGCCATTTTAATATTTTACAATTAACCAATGATATTAGGCCACACTTGGCCATGATTACAGACACCTGTGTCTTTTGACGCTATATAAACGAGTCATACCGCAGTGTTTGATCATACCCTGATGAAGACAGCTTGGCTGTCGAAACATTGGACATTACATTTTTGCATCTGAGCTCCTAGTGTGCGGCTCTCCTTTATTTTCAAGTTTTCCACTCTGCTAGCCAGCACCTCGCCTAATAGGTGTGCGTTTATTTTTCTTCTAGATTGAAGCTCATCTTTTCCCATTAACTGGAAGGTATTGACATAAGCATCAACTCTGGGTCACTCACAACCTAACATAACATTAGCTAGCTTGCTAGCCTAGCTGGACTAGGTATGTTATCTAGCTAGCTAACATTACAGTCCTGTATTGAACTCTGAAAGTCATCAGCTAAATCAACATTTTATTTTACCTTCATTTAACTAGGCAAGTGAGTTAAGAACAAATTCTTATTTTACAATGACGACCTACCCCAGCCAAACCCTCCCTTACCCCGAATAATGCTGTCAATTGTGCACCGCCCTATGGGACTCCCGATCATAGTCGGTTGTGATACAGCCCGGGATCGAACCAGGGGATGTAGTGTCTTTGTATCTTTTGGAAACAAACTGTCAATCAATTTTGCCTATACCATGGTAGTCACTGCTAATCTGATAGCTACCTTCAGCAGAGTAAACATGTTTTTTTTGTTCATTATTTGACAGAGATGTTAGCATGTTCCATTAATTTAAGCAGACTGTGTTTGTCTATTGTTGTGACCTAGATGAGATCAGATCAAATTTGATGACCAATGTATGCATGCATACAGGTATTTCCAAAGGGTTCACATACTTTTTCTTGCCACTGTATCCAAAGAATATTTATTTGTCAAAATCGAAAATACAAGGCAGTGTACATTATTTCATGCTAACTGAAAAAAAAGCAGAGTATTCAACAAGAATATTATATTACATTTACATTTACATTTAAGTCATTTAGCAGACGCTCTTATCCAGAGCGACTTACAAATTGGTGCATTCACCTTATGATATCCAGTGGAACAACCACTTTACAATAGTGCATCTAACTCTTTTAAGGGGGGGGGGGGTTAGAAGGATTACTTTATCCTATCCTAGGTATTCCTTAAAGAGGTGGGGTTTCAGGTGTCTCCGGAAGGTGGTGATTGACTCCGCTGACCTGGCGTCGTGAGGGAGTTTGTTCCACCATTGGGGTGCCAGAGCAGCGAACAGTTTTGACTGGGCTGAGCGGGAACTGTACTTCCTCAGAGGTAGGGAGGCGAGCAGGCCAGAGGTGGATGAACGCAGTGCCCTTGTTTGGGTGTAGGGCCTGATCAGAGCCTGAAGGTACGGAGGTGCCGTTCCCCTCACAGCTCCGTAGGCAAGCACCATGGTCTTGTAGCGGATGCGAGCTTCAACTGGAAGCCAGTGGAGAGAGCGGAGGAGCGGGGTGACGTGAGAGAACTTGGGAAAGTTGAACACCAGACGGGCTGCGGCGTTCTGGATGAGTTGTAGGGGTTTAATGGCACAGGCAGGGAGCCCAGCCAACAGCGAGTTGCAGTAATCCAGACGGGAGATGACAAGTGCCTGGATTAGGACCTGCGCCGCTTCCTGCGTGAGGCAGGGTCGTACTCTGCGAATGTTGTAGAGCATGAACCTACAGGAACGGGTCACCGCCTTGATGTTAGTTGAGAACGACAGGGTGTTGTCCAGGATCACGCCAAGGTTCTTAGCACTCTGGGAGGAGGACACAATGGAGTTGTCAACCGTGATGGCGAGATCATGGAACGGGCAGTCCTTCCCCGGGAGGAAGAGCAGCTCCGTCTTGCCGAGGTTCAGCTTGAGGTGGTGATCCGTCATCCACACTGATATGTCTGCCAGACATGCAGAGATGCGATTCACCACCTGGTTATCAGAGGGGGGAAAGGGGAAGATTAATTGTGTGTCGTCTGCATAGCAATGATAGGAGAGACCATGTGAGGATATGACAGAGCCAAGTGACTTGGTGTATAGCGAGAATAGGAGAGGGCCTAGAACAGAGCCCTGGGGGACACCAGTGGTGAGAGCACGTGGTGCGGAGACAGATTCTCGCCACGCCACCTGGTAGGAGCGACCTGTCAGGTAGGACGCAATCCAAGCGTGGGCCGCGCCGGAGATGCCCAGCTCGGAGAGGGTGGAGAGGAGGATCTGATGGTTCACAGTATCAAAGGCAGCCGATAGGTCTAGAAGGATGAGAGCAGAGGAGAGAGAGTTAGCTTTAGCAGTGCGGAGCGCCTCCGTGACACAGAGAAGAGCAGTCTCAGTTGAATGACTAGTCTTGAAACCTGACTGATTTGGATCAAGAAGGTCATTCTGAGAGAGATAGCAGGAGAGCTGGCCAAGGACGGCACGTTCAAGAGTTTTGGAGAGAAAAGAAAGAAGGGATACTGGTCTGTAGTTGTTGACATCGGAGGGATCGAGTGTAGGTTTTTTCAGAAGGGGTGCAACTCTCGCTCTCTTGAAGACGGAAGGGACGTAGCCAGCGGTCAAGGATGAGTTGATGAGCGAGGTGAGGTAAGGGAGAAGGTCTCCGGAAATGGTCTGGAGAAGAGAGGAGGGGATAGGGCAGGTTGTTGGGCGGCCGGGCAGGTTGTTGGGCGGCCGGCCGTCACAAGACGCGAGATTTCATCTGGAGAGAGAGGGGAGAAAGAGGTCAAAGCACAGGGTAGGGCAGTGTGAGCAGAACCAGCGGTGTCGTTTGACTTAGCAAACGAGGATCGGATGTCGTCGACCTTCTTTTCAAAATGGTTGACGAAGTCATCAGCAGAGAGGGAGGAGGGGGGAGGAGGGGGAGGAGGATTCAGGAGGGAGGAGAAGGTGGCAAAGAGCTTCCTAGGGTTAGAGGCAGATGCTTGGAATTTAGAGTGGTAGAAATTGGCTTTAGCAGCAGAGACAGAAGAGGAGAATGTAGAGAGGAGGGAGTGAAAGGATGCCAGGTCCGCAGGGAGGCGAGTTTTCCTCCATTTCCGCTCGGCTGCCCGGAGCCCTGTTCTGTGAGCTCGCAATGAGTCGTCGAGCCACGGAGCAGGAGGGGAGGACAGAGCCGGCCTGGAGGATAGGGGACATAGAGAGTCAAAGGATGCAGAAAGGGAGGAGAGGAGGGTTGAGGAGGCAGAATCAGGAGATAGGTTGGAGAAGGTTTGAGCAGAGGGAAGAGATGATAGGATGGAAGAGGAGAGAGTAGCGGGGGAGAGAGAGCGAAGGTTGGGACGGCGCGATACCATCCGAGTAGGGGCAGTGTGGGAAGTGTTGGATGAGAGCGAGAGGGAAAAGGATACAAGGTAGTGGTCGGAGACTTGGAGGGGAGTTGCAATGAGATTAGTGGAAGAACAGCATCTAGTAAAGATGAGGTCAAGCGTATTGCCTGCCTTGTGAGTAGGGGGGAAAGGTGAGAGGGTGAGGTCAAAAGAGGAGAGGAGTGGAAAGAAGGAGGCAGAGAGGAATGAGTCAAAGGTAGACGTGGGGAGGTTAAAGTCACCCAGAACTGTGAGAGGTGAGCCATCCTCAGGAAAGGAACTTATCAGGGCGTCAAGCTCATTGATGAACTCTCCAAGGGAACCTGGAGGGCGATAAATGATAAGGATGTTAAGCTTGAAAGGGCTGGTAACTGTGACAGCATGGAATTCAAAGGAGGCGATAGACAGATGGGTCAGGGGAGAAAGAGAGAATGTCCACTTGGGAGAGATGAGGATCCCAGTGCCACCACCCCGCTGGCCAGAAGCTCTCGGGGTGTGCGAGAACACGTGGGCAGACGAGGAGAGAGCAGTAGGAGTAGCAGTGTTATCAGTGGTAATCCATGTTTCCGTCAGTGCCAAGAAGTCGAGGGACTGGAGGGAAGCATAGGCTGAGATGAACTCTGCCTTGTTGGCCGCAGATCGGCAGTTCCAGAGGCTGCCTGAGTCCTGGAACTCCACGTGGGTCGTGCGCGCTGGGACCACCAGGTTAGAGTAGCAGCGGCCACGCGGTGTGAAGCGTTTGTATGGTCTGTGCAGAGAGGAGAGAACAGGGATAGACAGACACATAGTTGACAGGCTACATAAGAGGCTACGCTAATGCAAAGGAGATTGGAATGACAAGTGGACTACACGTCTCGAATGTTCAGAAAGTTAAGCTTACGTTGCAAAAAATCTTATTGACTAAAATGATATAGTACTGCTGGCTGGTGAAATAGGCTAGCTAGCAGTGGCTGCGTTGTTGACTTTGTTTGAAAGTGTAGCTGGCTAGGTAACCTCTAACTGGCTAGGTAACCTCGACAATTACTCTAGACTACACAATTATCTTGGATACAAAGACGGCTATGTAGCCAGCTAAGATCAAACAAATCAAACTGTTGTACTGTAATGAAATGAAATGTAATACTACCTGTAATACTACCTGTGGAGCAAAGCGGAATGCAACTACTCGCTCCAAACCAAACCGGAAGTGCGTATCGTAGAGGGAGAGGCAATAGAAGTGAGGTTTCTTGTATTATTGTCTTTTGTGTCTTTAGAGGACTGCTTCACCTTAATGTCCCCTTTCCCTTTTCTTCTGTCCTTATTTTGTCCCACTTTGTCCCTTCTTTGTCCCTTCTTCTCTTCTGCCAACTAGACACTCCTTGTTAGCTAGCTAGCTTCTTTCAGGAATGTCCCTAGCAACTGCCTAGCAACAGGTAAACAACTTAGCTAGCTAAGAAAACGGTATAATTTTATGAAAAATTGTTACTTTTTCAAAAGCCTTTCTTCTTTGTTTGCTGCTTGTTTGGTCTCCTATTCAGTTTGCAGTTTTCTTTTGATTTTTTTCGATGTACTTTACTCTAAAAAAACATTTAAATTTCAATATTTGTAGGAGCTCATCTTTTCAGCTGCTGCTGCTTAATTTGGAACTCCGGAACTTTATATGGTAAACATAGCATACAAACAAAATACAGTATGAACAGTGTAGTACAGTTCGGTGTGTCTGTGTGTCTCTGGTGTAGTAAAGTGCAGAGAACAGTAGCAAATTATTTTTACACCACATAATGTGATTAAACCAAATATTTTGGTATCCATTACTGGGAGTTACAGGATAAGTACTGTTTGGTGTAGCACAGAGAATTTCCGACTAACCTTAGAGACACAGTAATAAATACAGTGTGGTCAGTGTAGTAAAGTTCAGGGAATACTTGTACAGCTGAGTGATTTAGAGAGTGTCTGAAGTGTAAAGTGTAAAACATCTGTTGATCAGAAAACTATGGGAGGGTTTTTATCATGATCAAACTGTCATTCAGCTCCTCTTGAGAGATCTACTGCTTGAAATCCAGCATGATGTCCAATCCATCGAGAGGGATACAGTTCACTGGATACAGTTCTGCTACAATGACACACGCAGGTAAAATTATTATGTTTCTCTCCATCTAGAATCCACTCCAGGAAGAAGCCCAGGCACCACACGGTACTGTCTACACGACAAAACAGATAGTAAATTATACTCCATTATACAGTTTGAACTACAGTTGAACTGTGCCATCATAACATCAACATTAGGGTAGGCTAACTGAACGTGCACAGGCACAGATATTTCATTTAGAACAATATCTAGCCTAATAGAAAGAAAAATGGCATAACCCTCAACTTTTGTATTGTGAGCAGACCGTGTCCCTTGCTGATTTCTGGTTTGCTTGTTTCTGTCCCAAAGACAGTATCTAGCTACAGCCATGTCTATCAGGCATGCTTAGGCCAATATTTTTCTAATAAAACCAGTTTGTCAGTTTTAGAGATTTACAACAGTAAATCGTTGGATTGTTTTTCTACAGTGTAAAATTAGCTAGCTAGCTTGCTGGATAGCCAAGTATTGTTATTTACACCTGTTTGGAATCGTATGTTGCGTCATGCCTATAACTTGATGAGATTGAAATCAAATCAAATCAAATCAAATGTTATTTGTCACATACACATGTTTAGCAGATGTTAAACTTCTTGAGGATAGGGTGCAGAGTTTTCACTTAGGGAAAAATAGCGTGCGCAATTTCAACTTCGTGCTACTCATCCCCAGAATATAAGATATGCATATTATTAGTAGATTTGGATAGGAAACACTCTGAAGTTTCTAAAACTGTTTGAATCATATCTGTAAGTATAACAGAACTTATATAGCAGTCAAAACCCTGAGGACTAACTTTTTTCTTTTTAAGTTCCTGTATGTTCAATGGTTTGTTATGGGCAAACCAGAATTCTAATCAGTATATACGTAGTTCCTACTGCTTCCACTGGATGTCGCCATTGTATGGAAAAAGGTTAAGGTTTTTCCTTAGTTAACAGAGAAAGATATTGACCCGGAAGTGGAGTGACGTCGTTTGTTTATGTTTGAGATTTGAGCAAGACTTGAAAAGTACCGTGAGTTTGTTGATATCCTGTAATGAAAACAGATTGACCAGTCTTCAATTTGATCGATTATTAACGTTTACAAATTACTTAAGTTGTATTACAAAAGTACTTTGAAATGTTTTGGCAAAGTTTAGAGGTAATTTTTTAGATATTTTGTCGTGATTTTGCGCAAATTGAACGTTGTTTTTCCTGGTACAACGGCGCCAAATAAATGGACAATTTGGATATATATGGACGGAATTAATCGAACTAAAGGACCATTTGTGATGTTTATGGGACATATTGGAGTGCCAACAAAAGAATCTCGTCAAAGGTAATGCATGTTTTATATTTTAATTCTGCGTTTTGAGTAGCGCCGGCATGGTTGAAATTGTCAAAAAAGAGAGTGTAGCTTCTGTACTATCATCAGATAATAGCATCTTATGCTTTCGCCGAAAAGCCTTTTTGAAATCTGACATGTTGGCTGGATTCACAACGAGTGTAGCTTTAATTTGGTATCTTATATGTGTAATTTAATAAAGTTTGATTTTATAGATTTTTTTTTGAATCTGGCGCTCTACATTTTAACAGGCTGTTGGGATGCTAGCGTCCCGCTATCCCAGAGAGGTTAATGTGAGTGTAGCTAAATGCTTGTGCTTCTAGTTCCAACCATGCAGTAATATCTAACAAGTAATCTAACCTAACAATTTCACTGTCATAATCATAACCAATGTCAACCCTTGTCAATTATGTTACATAGCTAGCTAGTAAATTATTTACAGTTGCTGATGTTATACATGTTTGCCAGCAAGTTACAAACGTGAGACCTGGCACATAGCAAGTTAGGAGGCGCAAGGCTAACTAGCTAGCCAACTCCAGTCATTTGCTAATGTTTGCTGGTTAACCTAGCTTTAGGTGGCTGGTTGTAACTTTGTAGCATGCTGTTTAGTAGCCATATCTACGACTAAAAAGAGAAGAGGTTTTACAAAAGAGATACAATAGATCTTTGATTTTAAAACCTCTTCTCTTTTTAGTCATAGTTATGGCTACCGGTAACGTAGCCATAACTATCATCGTTTAAAAACAAGAAATGAACAGTGACGGGGGTAAGGGGGGATACCTAGTAATTTTTTGCGTCTTCACTGCAAGCGATCATCATTCTCAAAGCCGCTGTTTACTTCTGAAGATCACTTTAGCACCGCTCTAAAACCCCGATTCAAATTCGACACAAACCTTCAAATAGGTATGTAATGACACATTATATAAACTCTTTATAGTTTTTTATTTACATTTTAGAGGCGATAAGGTGATAAGTTGGACAGATCGAGTGAAAAAAAGCAATTTTCCCACAAAACATCTCTCCTTCTCACTAGTTTAGCATTAGTTTCGCTTCCCCACTCGCCATTTTTTTTAAAGACCCGACAGGGCTCATTGCCTTCTTGAATCATGCAGAAACGGGCAGCGTGGGGGTCATGTAATTGATTCTGTTGGAAAGGGGAGAAATTGTGCTTTACAATGGTATTGACATTACATTTGATCAAGAAGTATTACGTTTTTGGGGCGCTAAAATAAGGTAAATTGTACGGACCAAGGCGATGTACAAAAGTGAGTGAGTTTACGTTAGTTGTTTCGCTAAATTAACTAGTTAGCTATCGAAGTTAGCAAACAGAAAAATGTAACACAGTAGAATGTTAGCCAGCGATACACAATATGGGTTTCAGTAGATAAACTAAAGTTAGCTAGCTAGCTAGGTGGCTTGCATGAAAATAACTTATACTTAGCTATCCAATGTATTTGTGATCTGCCAACTTGGTGCTGGCATTGGCTGTAGCTGAGCTTCTAGGAAAATCCAACTCTTTGTTTCGAATCCTCTTCACTATATTCCAGTTGAAACATGTATGGTTGAATGTCACCATGTAGCTAATAGAACATCAAAAAATGCTCCATCATCAAATTCGTGTTGGTGAAAGAAATCATTTGAAGCCATTACAGTCTGGTCAGTTCTTTCCGTTTTTCCCAAAAGATTTTGTGTTGTTAGTGTCCAGGTCCCTTTAATAAAAGCCCACCTTGGAGGAGAGACGGAGCAAAAGCACGAAGCACCGCTCCACATGAGCTGTAGTCTTTCATAGACTGGAACAAATGTATCACCTAGTATATTTAGCAATGAATCCTGTGACACTTTCCTTTTCCCATTGAATGCAATGTATTGACAGAAGCATCAAGTGTTGGAAGCTAATCTTTCCCATTGACTGCAATGTATTGACATAAGTGTCAATTGGTTGACCTCCTTTCCCATTGACTGCAAATGTATTGACATAAAGCACCAACCTTGTAACACATCTTTTTCCATTGAATGCAATGTATTGACATAAGCGTAAATTGGTTGACACTCATTTTTACCATTGAATACAATGCATTGAAATAAGCATCAATACTGTGACACATATTTTTTTCCATTGACTGCAATGCATTGACATAGGAATCAACCCTTTGAAACTCATATTTTCCCATTGAATGCAATGTAATGACATACACATAATTCCTGTGACACTTATCTTTTCCAATTGATTGTAATGACTTCCATATGTTGATATAGACGTCAATCTGTTGACACATATATTTTCCCATTGGCACTGCTAATTTCGCTGGAAGTATGACCAATTGACATAAGCATCAATGGGTTAGCCTAACTCTTCGAAACAACTTGACAGGATTAGGTTTTGATGCTGATAATGGGCTGGCTGGGGAATATAATATCTGTTACACACTGTGTGGAGTTTTAATAACCTTGTCCTACTCTGGCGGTGCAAAATTATTCAGCGCTGCTTGGTAAAAATGTTTTTGTCAAGCTGGGCTATTTCTGATCCTGCAGTTTTTGAAGGAGAAAAGCTCAGGATAAATAAGAGGAGACAAGGAAGAGAGCATATTGCTTTGATGGGGTTTAGCTGGTAAATAAGCACAATAACCCCTCCCCCATGGCTTAAATTGTATGGTGCCTCTCAAGGATTGTTACATCACCAAGCTTCCCCTCTTAGAGCAAAACGCTGTTGGTTAAAGTAATTGAGGAGATACTGTACATGAAAACACAAAAGGCATAAAAAAACTCACGATATACAGTACCAGTCAAATGTTTGACACACCTACTCATTCAAACGTTTTTCATTGCACATTGTAGAATAATAATGAAGACATCAAAACTTTGAAATAACACATATGGAATCATGTAGTAACCAAAAAAGTGTTAATCAAATCAAAATATATTTTATATTTGAGATTCTTCAATCAAGCCACGCCTTGATTATAGCTTTGCACACTCCTGGAATGAGTAGGTGTGTCCAAACTTTTGACTAGTACTGTTCATAGCACTATAGGTGGAAACCAATACACTGATACTTCTATTTCTGGTATTGTCCTTGTATGTTTTGTTACTATCCTATTTAATATCGTAACATTTTTGATTATGAATGTTTAGTTATGTATGACTCATCGGTGGGTGCTTACATCAGACACCTACACATCAATGGGCACTCGATAGGGAACTATGCCAAAACCTTCTTTGAAAAACATATAGCATGATTGCCTGTGCCTAGTGTAACATTGTAATTAAGTATTTAAACCAATTATTAAAAGTGTTGCTTGTTTCTCCTTTGTATATCCCTTAGAGACCGGCAAGAATGTGACTAATTTAGAAGTAGTACAAGAGCATCACCATCCTCCATCCTCCCCCTACTCTAATCACACGCACATACACACAGACACACAAACACCCGCGCGCAGACCCCTCCACACACACATACTCTAATTCAGTCGATTAAGCTGGCTGGTCCTGTAATGGACTGAGAGAAGTATGCATATGGCAGCACAACAATGGAGGGACAGTACCATCCCTACCTTCACAGTCCCACAGGGACAATGCCTGCCCTACAGCTCACTGCATGGCAGATGATCCTAAGTGCTATCTCCCCAATCACTTAATGGAAGAGGAACAAAGGCTTGGTCAAGCTGAAATGCAATTACACTTGTTGACACGCCCACAAATCACATCAGACAAGAGAAACCAGTGGTATCGTCAGTTTGTGTGTCTCTCTTCATAGGATGTTTTTATCGTTGTTGTTAGCCTTTAATATCGCCCATCTGTGGTCCACTTAAAGGATTGCTGAAGATTGTGAGTTATTATTTTTCCTATTGACATTATTTCTTTTTTTTCAACAATAATTTTATATCCTGAGTTTTTAGAGTATTCTTAAAATATTTTTTGCAAAGGGGGCATTGAGTTTTCAGTATTGGTCAGGTGTATCAGGAGATCATCTGCAAATGAGTTTAGTTTATATTCATGTTTAGCAATACTGATACCTGTCTAATTGTTTCTGAAAGCGGGTCAATGGCCAGTGCAAACAGGATGGGGAAGGGGACATCCCTTTCTTTTGCCCTTTACTAAAGCAATTTCATCAGATAATGTATTATTTGTGTATATTTTTGCTTTACAACATTTTTATTAAACATATTATTTCAACTGGAAAGTTGAATGATTCCAAAGTTTTGAAGAGAAAAGGCCATTTAAGACGATCAAAAGCCTTTTCGGCATCAACAGCCGTTATTGATAAATCCATATCTTGTTTAATGCGTATTGTATAAAACTGAAACATGTTCTTGTATTTGTTTGTAAGTGTCTATTTTTAATAAAACCTATTTGATTGATTTTTATTTATTAAGCTAGCTAGGCAAGTCAGTTTAGAACAAATTCTTATTTACAATGACGGCCTACACCGGCCAAACCCAGACAACGCTGGGCCAATTGTGCGCCGCCCTATGAGACTAACAATCACGGCCGGTTGTGATACAGCCTGGAATCGAACCAGGGAGTCTGTAGTGACGCCTCAAGCACTGAGAGGCAGTTCCTGAGACCGCTGCACCACTCGGGGGCCCTTGGGAGCCCTTGGTAACACTTTTGCCATTCTATTGCTTATAAACTTGGTTATTATTTTATTGTCACAATTTATTAAAATAATGGGTCTATAATCAGCAGGGGACTTATCAGATTTTCCTTGTTTTAATATATCTGAAATAACTGTTTGATACATGGAAGTACTCAATTGACTGTGTGTTGTCATTTGTGTAAATAGGGGGAATACTTTGTCCCAAAATGTTGAATAGAATTCTATGGGAAAGCAATCCATTCCTTGTGCTTTTCTCCGTGTGAATGTTTTAACAGTATCAAATATATATTCTTGGGTTGTTGAGTCTAAGAAGGCTATAAGATCTGTCCAACTGTTGTTTAATTTGGATTTATATACGTTTTAATAGAAGTTTTAGATCGGTGTGGAAGAACTTGACTGGCCTGCACAGAGCCCTGACCTCAACTCCATTGAACACCTTTGGTATGAATTGGAACGCCGACTGCGAGCCAGGCCTAATCTCCCAACATCAGTGTCTGACCTCACTAATGTTCTTGTGGCTGAATGGAAGCACATCCCCGCAGCAATGTTCCAAAATCTAGTTGGAAAGCCTTCCCAGAAGAGTGGATTCTGTATATTAAGAAAGGCTGGACCAACTCCATATTAATGCACATGATTTTGGAATGTGATGTTTGACGAGCAGGTGTCCATATACTTTTGGTCATGTAGTGTATATAATAAAGCCTTTCTTTAAAGGTTTTAGGATCAATTTTTTTACAGGCCTGCAAGTCACATTATGCTGGCTTGCAAAGTCATGTGTAATTCCTATTGGAATCCAGCTTGAGTATATACAACAAGTGGGATTGTTAATCGCCCGCAACTTGCATTCAAAATGACTGCCAGGCTAGGAAAGATTGAATATTGAGACTACCTCAATCATCTAATCTGGAACAACCGTAATGGGTGCAATAAATCCATCAGATTGGTTTTGTTTAGAAATCTGTATTTATCTTTGTGTAGCATCAAATATATTAACCAATCAATGTAGATAATACAGTAAAACAAACAATTCTGAAAATCTCCCTGCAATAGAGCATTTTGGAAATATTATACATGTATTGTTCTATGAAGAACCCTTCTTGCCTTCCAAAGAATCATTCTTGCCTTCCAAAGAATCATCAAAGAACCCTTTCTTCTCAAAATGGTTCTTAGAATGTTAAAGGTTCTAGGTAGAACCCTTTGCCTTACAAAGAACCCTTGTCTTCAAAAAAGGGTTCTTCTGATCAAAACTGTTCTTGGTAGAACCCTATCCCTCTGCAAATAACTATTTTCAAACCCTTTTTTCTAAGAATGCAGGTGCATCAAAGCTGGGACCGGGAGACTGATAAATAGCATCTTTATCCAGGCCATCAGCCTGCCCCTGCCCAGAACCCTGCCCTTAACTTTGGTCACTGTTACTAGCCGGATACCACCCGGTACTCTACCCTGCACCTTAGAGACTGTTTCCCTATGTACATAGTCATTGAACACTGGTCACTTTAATAATGTTTACAAATCTGTTTTACCCACTTCATATTTGTATACTGTATTATTGTCAAGACTCATCCTATATACCTACTGCTTTACAAAACTTTTCTATAAATATAATGCATTTCCACAATTTGTTACATTACAGCCTTGTTCTAAAATTGATTACATTGTTTTTTTCCCTCGTCAATCTATACACAATTGCCCATAACGACAAAGCAAAAACTGTTGGTTTTTTAAACATTTTTGATAACGTTTTAAAAAGAAAAAATTGAAAAATTACATTTACTTAAGTATTCAGATCCTTTACTCAGTACTTTGTTGAAGCACCTTTGGCAGTGCTTACAACCTATATTCTTCTTGGGCATGATGCTACAAACTGGACACGTCCTTTATTTGGGGAGTTTCTCCCATTGTTCTCTGCAGATCCTCTCAAGCTCTGTCAGGTTGGATGGGGAGTGTCGCTGCACAGCTATTTTCAGGTCTCTCCAGAGATGTTCAATCAGGTTCAAGTCCGGGCTATGTCTGGCCCACTCAAGGACATTCAGAGACTTGTCCCAAAGCCACTTCTGCGTTGTTTTATCTGTGTGCTTAAGGTTGTTGTCTTGTTGGAAGGTGTACCTTCACCCTAGGCAGAAGTCCTGAGCGCTCTGGAGCAGATTTTCATTAAGGATCTCTCTGTACTTTGCTCTGTTCATCTCTCCCTCAATCCTGATTAGTCTCCCAGTCCCTGCCACTGAAAAACATCCCCACAGCATGATGCTGCCACAACTACGCATCACCGTAGGGATGGTATTGGTCAGGTGATGAGCTGTGCCTGATTTCCTCCAGATGTGACGCTTGGTATCCAGGCCAAAGAGTTCAATCTTGGTTTCATCAGACCAGAGAATCTTTTCTCATGGTCTAGGAGTTCTTTAGGTCTATGAGTCATTTTCCCATTCAGCATGTGTAAAATACTTAACTACAGGTCTCAAACTTGTAACTTGCCATTTGAATACATTCAATAAGATTTGCAAGAATATTTTATTTTCTGAATAATTACAAGTTCATTTACGAGTATGAATATGCTGCTGTTGGGTCAGATCAGCTTGGCAATTCCTGACAGTAACCAGACCTTCCCTCACCCACAGGAGAGGGGAGGAGGGAACTGGTGTGGGGGATTTGACACCTCACGCCGTATTGTAAATTTAAGTAGAAGAGGATTCTCTTTTCCCAATCAGTATTGGCGAAAGGAATGTCCGATGTTAACAGTTTTGCACTTGCAATTGCTAGCTAATTTGTCCTATTTAGCTAGCTTGCTGTTGCTAGCTAATTTGTCCTGGGATATAAACATTGAGCTGTTATTTTACCTGAAATGCACAAGGTCCTCTACTCCGACAATTAATCCACACATAAAACAGTCTACCGAATCTTTTCTAGTCATCTCTCCTCCTTCTAGGCTTTTTCTTCTCTTGACTTTATATTGCGATTGGCAACTCTCATAAATTACGTGCATTACCTCCACTGACTTCATTCGTCTTTCAGTCACCCACGTGGGTATAACCAATGAGGAGATGGCACGTGGGTACCTGCTTCTATAAACCAATGAGGAGATGGGAGAGACAGGACTTGCACTGCGTTCAGCATCACAAATATAACTGACTTCTACGAGCAGACGCTCGTTGGCACGCGTGAGCAGTGTGGGTACAATAATTGAATAATATAGATTTCAAAATTGATCTTGCAACACTCGCGCACGCGATGCGAGCGGTGTAGTCAGCCTGTAACACGCTACAATAAGTGAATACTGGAACAATATTTCTAACATAAGAACATCAGTTGAGAGCTATAGAAAACTAATGTCATCTTGGTTTTTATTCTAGTGTTGTCATTAAAATGGTATTGACAAAATACTGCAACTTCAAAATTATTTCCACTACAGGTATGAGGTCTCCATCCTTAATGTTGTGTGTGAAATCTGAAAAATTATTAAAGTATTTTTTGTTAAGATAGGAATGTGATTTTAGGTGCCATGAGAGATAATAGTTTTACATAACTTTGTAGAAGCAAGTAGTCACGCCCCGAGTGCGGTCAGGGAGCATGTCATAATGATGGAACCGTCCCCTTTGGCCAGAGTGTATAAAAGGATTGCCAACAGAGATTAACATTAGACCAGGAAATATGAGGCAGGAGCTACATGCTTGGAACTTTGAACCTCAACACGAGGTGAAGAAATAAACTCACTTTCCTATGGACCAGAGAGACGGCGAGCTGCAGCTCATGTCCGAATAACAACACGAGGGGGAAAACAAACTCCCCTATCAGACCATGTCTGAGACAGCTGATTAGCCTTCTTGAGTCAAATATCTAAAAAAGCTCATCTAAGTGACATTATCCTTCTACCCTCATCACCAATGGGAACCATCGACATGGCTGGCTATCTATCTTCCAGAGTGAACAACAGTAGAAGACGGGAAAGGGGAGACCCCTTACGGACAATCAGAGCCATACAGCTTGTCGCTGAAAGGCCAACAACCTTCCTAAAGAGGGCTCGTTCCGACAGAGATATAACATATATTGACGTAATTGCTATATATCTTATAGAGTTTAATTCGGGAGATGGTAACTCTTTAAACAACCTCTTTTGTGGTGCCCCAAATTCCTAATGAGTTAGTTGTTACATTATTAATTTCACTGGGTAACAATTAAACAAAAATACACTTGTAGATTTTAAATATGCGCTCACTCGGGGGTTCTGTCACTGTTGTCACATTAACAAGAAATTTGAAAGCTTGTAAAAAGTTTTGTACGTTTGTAGAAAGATATTTATAAGTCAAAATGTGATTTGCGCACTGGGGGCAGGACCTTTTAATCATGACCAATCAGTTCCCTCTGCCAAAACCACAACCACCTAACCATTGGCTGGATTGTTCCATCGATCAAATCTCAGGAAGTAGCTCCCCACGAGCAAGACAGGATGAGGTAAATTAAAACTAAAACGATCTACTTAAGTAATCGTCTCTTTTGTCTGTGTTAAATTATTTTGTTGTGAAAAGGCATTACAGTAGTTCGCTTATCATGTGAAATATAATTATTTCAGACTGATAAAAGTGACGATGGAGATGAGAAACAGGTACGGGAAGTTGAACATTTAATGCGGAACAGACAGGTAACAAGACAAGAACAGCGTCAGCACACGGGTAACAATTACATACAAACATTAATGCAACAGCGGGGAACAGAGCTGAGGAACTGACAAATATTGGGGAGGTAATAAACAGCTGATTGAGTCCAGGTGAGTCCAATAATTGCTGATGCGAGTGACGGGGGGAAGGCAGGTGTGGGTACTGATGTTGGCAGGAGTACATAATGCTGGGGAGCCTGTCGCCTTCGATCACCAGGGAGGGGGAGCGAGAGCAGGGGTGACACAGACTAACTCCAGAACAGCCATTACATTGACAGCCGCTATTGCGTTAGCTAACTGGCCTTTGACATTCATACTAGCTTTACTATCAACTGTTTAGCTTTAACAGGCAGGTTTAAATGACAGCGGGAAATGTATATATTTGTCAATTAGTTAAACATGTGATTGATGAAGTTGATTATAAATGCCATTATCTAGCTAGATAGCTAAATTGAAACTGATGGCGGAAAGATTGCTAACTAGCTAACTCACAACATCATCATTGCAGTGTAACTATGTTAGCTAGGTTTCTAGATATTGCAAGCAATATTTTGAAGACTTGTTACTGACTTGTGAAACTACTTCATTCCACTGCCTGTTTATTGATTGCCAACACGGCTTTGCTGGTGAAACGTACATGTTGTATTTATTGTCATCTCCCTATCAGGCCACTGCATGCTGTGACAAGGGCCTGGATGGTGACACACACCTGCTTCAAGCTGCCTGCCTGAATACTGAGGCCTTCAGTGGTACCTTCCCTTTGATTACAGCAAGAGTCTACTTACTTCTGTCTCGTAGACATTTAACATGTACTGTATGTAACCACTCAAATTCATAGAAACTACTACGAACACAAGAACTGACTTATACTGAACAAAACTGTAAACGCAACATGTAACAATTTCAAAGATTTTACTGAGTTACAGTTCATATAAGGAAATCAGTTTCAACTTCTTTGGGGTAGGGGGCAGTATTTTCACGTCCGAATGAAAAGCGTGTCCAGAGTAAACTGCCTGCTAGTCAGGCCCAGATGCTAGGATTTGCATAATATTTGTAGATTTAGATAGAAAACACTTTGAAGTTTCTAAAACTGTTTGAATGATATCTGTGAGTATAACAGAACTCATATGGCATGCAAAAACCTGAGAAAAAATCCAACCAGGAAGTGGGAAATCTGAGGTTTTTAGTTTTTCAACTCTTTGCCTATCAAAGATACAGTGGAAATGGGGTCATGTTGCACTTCCTAAGGCTTCCACTAGATGTCAACAGTCTTTAGAACCTTGTTTGATGCTTCTACTGTAAAGTGGGGGTGAATGAAAGGGGATTGAGTAAGGTCTGCCATGAGCTGACCATGCGCGTTCATGTGAGAGTTAGCTTGAGTTCCATTGCATTTCTGAAGACAAAGGAATTCTTCGGTTGGAATATTATTGAAGATTTATGTTAAAAACATCATAAAGATTGTTTATATACTTCGTTTGACATCTTTCTACGGACTGTAATATGACTTTCGTCGGAACTTTTGCCTTGACCTGCCCGCGCGTTTTAGATTGTGTACGAGTTTAGATTGTGTACTGAACGCGCGAACAACAAGGAGGAATTTGGACATAAATTATGGACATTATCGAACAAAACAAACATTTATTGTGGAACTGGGATTCCTGGGAGTGCATTCTGATGAAGATCATCGAAGGTAAGTGAATATTTATAATGCTATTTCTGACTTCTGTTGACTCCAACATGGTGGATATCGCTTTGGGTTGATTTGTCGTCTAAGAGCCGTACTCAGATTATTGCATGGTTTGCTTTTTCCGTAAAGTTTTTTTGAAATCTGACACATCGGTTGCATTAACTTCTTATGGCTGAAGGGGCAGTATTGAGTAGCTTGGATGAAAGGTGCACAGAGGTGCCCAGAGTAAATGGCCTGCTCCTATGTCATAGTTGCTAATATATGCATATTATTATTAGTATTGGATAGAACACTCTGAGATTTCTAAAACTGTTTGAATTATGTCTGTGAGTATAACAGAACTCATATGGCAGGCAAAAACCTGAGAAAAAATCCAAACAGGAAGTGAGAATTCTGAGAGTGGTCGATGTTAAAGTCATCGCCTATTCAATTCCCTGTAATATATGGATCTGTTTGCACTTCCTACGCCTTCCACTAGATGTCAACAGTCAGTAGAACGTGGAATGAAGCTTATGCTGTGTTGTGGGACCGGATGGGAGGTGTTTGAGTCAGTGGTCTGGCAGAGTGCCAGTTCTTGGTCACGCACTTTCCTCATGATATCGTCATGCGTTCCATTACTTATAGAGACTGAAAAGAGTGCTCCGGCTGGAACGTTATTGGATATATATGATAACAACATCCTGAAGACTGATTCTCTACTAAGTTTGACCAGTTTATTCGACTTGTAATATAACTTTTTGAAGTTTTCGTCCGACGTTTGCCTGCATCTGCGCAAGCGTTTGGACATGTGTACTACACATGCTAGCAAAATTAGCTAATTGGACATAAGTAATGGACATTATCGAACAAAACAATCATTTATTGTGGAACTAGGATTCCTGGCACTGCATTCTGATGAAGATAATCAAAGGTAAGGGAACATTTATGATGTAATTTCGTATTTCTGTTGATTCCAACATGGCGGAGAAATGTTGGTAAATCTGTGAGCCATCTCAGATTATTGCATGGTGTGCTTTTTACGTAAAGTTTTTTTTAAATCTGACACAGCGGTTGCATTAAGAACAAGTGTTTCTTTAATTATATGTAATTATATCAAAGTTTATGATGAGTATTTCTGTTATTTGACGTGGCTCTCTGTAATTACTCCGGATATTTTGGAGGCATTTCTGAACATGGCGCCAATGTAAACCGAGATTTGTGGATATAAATATGCACATTATTGAACAAAACATAAATGTATTGTGTAACATGATGTCATATGAGTGTCATCTGATGAAGATGTTCAAAGGTTAGTGATTAATTTTATCTCTATTTCTGCTTTTTGTTACTACTATATTTTGCTGGGAAAATGGCTGTGTTTTGGCTATGTGGCTATGTACTGAGCTAACATAATTGTTTGGTGTGCTTTCCCCGTAAATCCTTTTTGAAATCAGACATGTTGGCTGGATTCACAACATGTGTAGCTATAATGTGTGATTTCATGAAAGATTGATTTTTATAGTATCAATTTTTTCTGGATCTTGGCCAAGTGGGAAGTTAGCATCCCACATATCCTAGAGAAGTTAACTGAGGTAACCTATATACAATTAACAATGGTGTGTGTAATCAGTTGCGTAAGTGAGTGGTTGCATGTATAGATGTGATAATGAGGAGTGTTGAAAGATCCAAAAGCCAGCAAACGGCCACAACCAAACTCCAACAGCGTGTCTGCATGGAGAGAGTCTCCTCAATGAATGGGGAAGAGGTGTATTTATCCCGGGCCCAGGTGTGTCCCATCTCGCTGACGACCCTCCCGGCTCCGCCCGCCGACATCCTAATAAGGAAAACAAGCGCAAAGAGAAAGAATACGGCAGACAGAGTGGGAGGGATGGGCACGTTAGTTTTTATAAAAGTCTGGGAGACTTTTAGTGGGAGAAGAGCACATGAGTTTCAGAGTGAGTACAGTAAATCCAGTCCAACAAGTGGTCCTGGTGTCACGCCCTGACCGTAGAGATCTTTTTATGTCTCTAATTTGGTTTGGTCAGGGTGTGATTTGGGTAGGCATTCTATGTTAATTTTTCTATGTTTTCAATTTTTTTGTGTTTGGCCAGGTGTGGTTCTCAATCAGAGTCAGCTGTCTATCGTTGTCTCTGATTGAGAACCATACATAGGTAGCCTTTTCCCACCTGTGTTTTGTGGGTAGTTGTTTTCTGTTTTTGTGTCTTCACCAGACAGAACTGTTTTGTGTTGTTACATTTTGTTATTTTGTCTCAGTGTTCAGTTTTTTAAATAAATAATCATGAACACTTCCCACGCTGCGCTTTGGTCCACACCTTCTTCATACGGCGACCGTTACACCTGGATAATATGCTATATGCCATTACACAGACAAACAGCCACAGTGAAGGAAGTTTACATAGTGCATAAAGTATACTACCACAGGCAGAGCTTACTTCTCTGTGCTCTGGAGAGATCACAGGTAGTTGGTCCGAAGGGTCTGGAGGTCCTTGGATTAGTCTGTCTCTAGCACCTGTAGAGAGATGGATAGAGGTACTGAATGCTCTTGAAAGAGAGAGAGCAAGAGAGTTAACATTTATTGTTGATTATAGAGGACTATAAGGGTGACTTCCATTCACTCAAATGGATGTGTAAAAGACACAGCAGCTCAATGGTTTTCAATAGGATTAGGGAAAGGGGGGATACAAAGTCAGTTGTACAACTAAATGCATTCAACTGAAATGTGTCTTCCGCATTTGACCCAACCCTTCTGAATCAGAGATGTGGGTTGGCGCACCCCCTTGGGTTGTGCCGTGGCGGAGATCTTTGTGAGCTATACTTGGCCTCTTCTCAGGATGGTAAGTTGGTGGTTGAAGGTATCCCTCTAGTGGTGTTGGGGCTGTGCTTTGGCAAAGTGGGTGGGGTTATATCCTTCCTGTTTGGCCCTGTCCGGGGGTATCATCGGATGGGGCAACAGTGTCTCCTGACCCCTCCTGTCTCAGCCTCCAGTATTTATGCTGCAGTAGTTTATGTGTTGGAGGGCTAGGGTCAGTTTGTTATATCTGGAGTACTTCTCCTGTCTTATCCGGTGTCCTGTGTGAATTTAAGTATGCTCTCTAATTCTCTCTCTTTCTCTCTTTCTTTCTTTCTCTCTCGGAGGACCCGAGCCCTAGGACCATGCCTCAGGACTACCTGGCATGATGACTCCTTGCTGTCCCCAGTCCACCTGGCCGTGCTGCTGCTCCAGTTTCAACTGTTCTGCCTGCGGCTATGGAACCCTGACCTGTTCACCGGACGTGCTACCTGTCCCAGACCTGCTGTTTTCAACTCTCTAGAGACAGCAGGAGCGGTAGAGATACTCTTAATGATCGGCTATGAAAAGCCAACTGACATTTACTCCTGAGGTGCTGACTTGCTGCACCCTCGACAACTACTGTGATTATTATTATTTGACCATGCTGGTCATTTATGAACATTTGAAGATCTTGGCCATGTTCTGTTATAATCTCCACCCAGCACAGCCAGAAGAGGACTGGCCACCCCTCATAGCCTGGTTCCTCTCTAGGTTTCTTCCTAGGTTTTGGCTTTTCTAGGGACTTTTTCCTAGCCACCGTGCTTCTACACCTGCATTGCTTGCTGTTTGGGGTTTTAGGCTGGGTTTCTGTACAGCACTTTGAGATATCAGCTAATGTAAGTAGGGCTATATAAATACATTTGATACATTTGAATTCATGAAGTCAATTCATGAAGTCATTTGAATTCATGACAGCCATAGCTTCTTTACACAGGAGTGTACAGGTTTTTGTTCCAACACTTTAAAAACACCTCATTCAACTAACTGTGGTCTAAATTCAACAAAAACCTGCACAAAGTTCAGTCCCCGATGACAGAAATCACCCACGTCTGTATTGAAAGAGCCTCCCAAGTTACAAGTTTAGCGACAATTCTGCATGATAGAGAATAACATGTGTGGATCTGTTTCAATCTAACCTTGTGAATAAACTCCAAGAAGAACAAGATGATTTTCCTGGTTGCTGGGAGGTTGCCAAGTTCTTTATATCTGTCTGGGTGTTAAGGATGTGCTTCAACCTGAGGAAAACCATAACTACCTTTAATGTGCCATCACTTTGTAAACAGTTTTATATATTCATAAGCTTGATTAAGTTGTCATCAGTTTACTTTTAGCTAGCTAATCTATTTGCAGTGAAATTGAAAGGGTAATTTTTCTTGCCAACTATTTCAGTCACTAATTAGTCAGTAAACAGGCAGTGGAATGTAGTGTTCAAAAGCCAGTAACAAGATGTCTTTCACAGCATGCAAATACATTTAAAGTTGTGTGGAAACTTTAGAGTGTTTTTTAGAGTGCATTTAGAGTGCATTTACTGCACGTTGCTGGACATTCCAACCATTGTGTTAGGTTAGTTTCATTGATATAAATAGGCAATTCAAATACAATATCCAGTTCATTAGCATTGACTATAATACCTCCAGGGTCCTTCGGTGGCCTGGCAGCATGCTGTTTCTAGTGATCTTACTCCCTCTCCACCTGAAATGCAATAACAACTAAAACATGAATAACAATAATCTTAGTCAGTCAGTAACTAGGCTAACTAAATACTCATGTAAATGTGCACATCAGCCAAAAGATACCCAACCACCCTAATAGTCTATTTGCAGTGAAATTGGGAGTGGCATTTTTCTTGACAACTTTTTCAGTCACCAATTAATCAATTAACAGGCAGTGGAATTTAAGTAGTTTGTTCAAAAGTCAGTAACAAGTCTTCAAAATATATTTTAAAATATACAGTACCAGTCAAAAGTTTGGACACAAGGGTATATATTTGTACTATTTTCTACATTGTAGAATAATAGTGAAGACATCAAAACTATGAAATAAAACATGGAACCATGTAGTAACCAGAAAAGTGTTAAACAAATCTTCAAATTAGCCACCCTTTGCCTTGATGACACCTTTGCACACTCTTGGCATTCTCTCATCCTGCTTCACCTGGAATGCTTTTCCAACAGTCTTGAAGGAGTTCCCACATATGCTAAGCACTTGTTGGCTGCTTTTCACTCTGTGGTCCAACTCATCCCAAACCATCTCAATTGGGTTAAGGTCGGTGATTGTGGAGGCCAAGTCATCTGATGCAGCAGTCCATCACTCTCTTTCTTGGTCAAATAGTGCTTACACAGCCTGGAGGTGGGTTGTGTCAGTGTCCTGTTGAAAAACAAATAATAGTCCCACTAAGCGCAAACCAGATGGGACGGCGTATCGCTGCAGAATGCTGTTGTAGCCATGCTGGTTAAGTTTGCCTTGAATTCTAAATAGATCACAGACAGTGTCACCAGCAAAGCACCCCCACACCCCACACCACATCAGACCAATGGACACTGTAATATCTTATGTTTCTCCGAGACTTGGCTGAACGATGACACAGATTATATAGAGCTAGCTGGTTTCTCAGTTTTTCGACAGGACAGAGCGGCTATGTCTGGTAAGACGAGGGGAGGGGGTGTGTGTCTATTTGTCAATAACTGCTAGTCGGCGATGTCTAACATTAAAGAAGTTTAGAGGTATTGCTCGCCTGAGATAGAATGGCTCATGATAAGCTGTAGACCACACTATCTACCAAGAGAGTTCACATCTGTATTATTTGTAGCCATCTATTTACCACCACAAACCGATGCTGGCAATAAGACTGCACTCAACGAGCTGTATAAGGCCATAAGCAAACAAGAAAATGCTCATCCAGAAGAGGCGCTCCTAGTGGCCGGAGACTTTAATGCAGGGAAACTTAAATCAGTTTTTACCTAATTTCTACCAGCATGTCACATGTGTATCCAGGAGGAAAAAAACTCTAGACCACCTTTACTCCACAAACAGAGACGCATTCAAAGCTCTCCCTCGCCCTCCATTTGGCAAATCTGACCATAATTTTATCCTCATGATTCCTGCTTACAAGCAAAAACTGAAGCAGGAAGTACCAGTGACTCGCTCGATACAGAAGTGGTCAGATGACACGGATGCTACGCTACAGGACTGTTTTGCTAGCACAGACTGAAATACGTTCCGGGATTCATCCAATGGCATTGAGGAGTATACCACCTCAGTGGACACAGATCTACACTGGTTGTGAATCCAGCCAACATGTCAGAATTCAAATAAGCTTTTTGGCGAAAGCAAACGATGCTATTATCTGAGTTAGCACCATTGTAAACAAAGAGAGATAACCATATTTCAACACTGCAGGCGCGACACAAAACGCAGAAATAAAAATATAATTCATGCCTTACCTTTGACGAGTTTCGGTTGTTGGCACTCCAATATGTCCCATAAACATCACAAATGGTCCTTTTGTTCGATTAATTCCGTCGATATATATCCAAAATGTCAATTTATTTGGCGCATTTGATCCAGAAAAACACCGGTTCCAAATCGTTAAACATGACTACAAAATATCTCAAAAGTTACCTGTAAACTTTGCCAAAACATTTCAAACTTCTTTTGTAATACAACTTTAGGTATTTTTTAACGTAAATAATCGATACAATTGAAGACGGGATGATCTGTGTTCAATACAGGAATAAAACAATCTGTAGCATGCTTTCTGGTCATGCACCTCTATCTAACAGGACACTTCAAGTGACTGATTCAAAATGGCCGTACTTTTTCTTTACACAAAGGAAAAACCCTCAACTAATTTCTGAAGACTGTTGATATCCAGTGGAAGCGGTAGGAACTGCAAGAAGGTCAATTAGAAATCTGTATTCCCAATGAAAGTCCATTGAAAAGAAAGTGACCTCAAAAAAAGAAAATCTGAATGGTTTGTCCTCGGGGTTTCGCCTGCTAAATAAGTTCTGTTATACTCACAGACATGATTCAAACAGTTTTAGAAACTTCAGAGTGTTTTCTATCCAAATCTACTAATAATATGCATATCTTATCTTCTGGGGATGAGTAGCTGGCAGTTGAATGTGGGTATGCTTTTCATCCAAACGTGAAAATGCTGCCCCGTATCCTAGAGAAGTTAAACAGGTCAACATCCACAAAGCCACATAGCCAGATGGATTACCAGGACGTGCGCTCAAATACATGCGCGGACCAAATGTCAATTGTCTTCACTGAAAATTGCAACCTCTCCCTGGCCAAGTCAGAAATACCTACATGTTTCAAACAGACCATAGTCTCTGTACCCAAGATAGCGAAGGAAACCTGCCTAAATGATTACTGCCCCGTAGCACTCACGTCGGTAGCCATGAAGTGCTTTGAAAGACTGGTCACGGCTCACGTCAACACCATCATGCCAGAAACAATAGACCAACTCCGATTTGCATACGGCCCCAACAGAGCCGCAGATGACGCATTCTCAATTTTACTCTACACTGCCCTTTCCCACCTTGACAAAAGGCACACCTATGTGATAATGTGGTTCACTGACTACAGCTCAGCGTTCAACACCATAGTGCCCACAAAGCTCATCACTAAGCAAAGGACCCTTGGACTAAACACCTCCCTCTGCAAATGGATCCTGGTGTTCCTGACAGGCCACCCCCAGGTGGTAAGGGTAGGCAACAACACATCTGCCACTCTGATCCTCAACACTGGGGCCCCTCAGGGGTGCGTGCCTTCTCCCCTCCTGTACTCCCTGTTCACCCATGACTGCACGGCCAAGCACGACTCCAACACCAACATTAAGTTTGCTGACGACACAACAGTGGCAGGACTGATCACCGATAATGATGAGAGAGCCTGTAGGGAGGAGGTCAGAGACCTGACAGTGTGGTGCCAGGACAACTACCTATCTCTCAATGTGGTTTAAAGATTAACTTCTTGTGAATCCAACCACGGTGTCAGATTTTTAAAATGCTTTACGGCGAAAGCATACCATACGATTATTTGAGAACATAGCCCAGCAGACAAATCATTACAAACAGTAACCAGCCAAGAGGAAGAGTTACACAACTCAGAAATAGAGATAAAATTAATCCCTTACCTTTGATGATCTTCATATGGTTGCACTCAGCAGACATTAATTTACTCAATAAATGTTCATTTTGTTCAATAAAGTCTCTTTATATCCAAAAACCTCCGTTTTGTTTGCGCGTTTTCTTCAGTAATCCACAGGTTCAAACGCAGTCAAAACAGGCAGACAAAAAATCCAAATTGTATCCGTAAAGTTCATAGAAACATGTCAAACGATGTTTATATTCAATCATCAGGTTGTTTTTAGCCTAAATAATCGATAATATTTCAACCGGACAATAACGTTGTCAATATAAAATTTAAACAAGAAAGGCACTCTCTCGGTCTAGCGCATGAAAAAGCTCTGTGATACTTTAGGGTCCACTCATTCAGACTGCTCTTACTTCCAAATTTTTCAGAAAACAAGCCTGAAACTATTTCTAAAGACTGTTGACATCTAGTGGAAGGCATAGGAACTGCAATTTGAGTCCTAAGTCAATGGATACTGTAATGGCATTGAATAGAAAACTACAAAACCCCAAAAAAACGACTTCCCGAATGGATTCTTCTCAGGTTTTCGCCTGCCAAATCAGTTCTGTTATACTCACAGATATTTTATTTTAACAGTTTTGGAAACTTTAGAGTGTTTTCTATCCAAATCTACTAGTTATATGCATATCATATCTTCTGGGCCCGAGAAGCAGGCAGTTTAATTTGGGCATGCTTTTCATCCAAAATTCCAAATGCTGCCCCCTACCCTAGTTAAGTATATTTTAGCAATTACATTTACTTTTGATTCTTAAGTATATTTAAAAAAAAAAATACTTTTAGACTTTTACTCAAGTAGTATTTTATTGGGTGACTCACTTTTACTTGAGTCATTTTCTATTAAGTTATCTTTACTTTTACTCAAGTTTGACAATGGGTACTTTTTCCATTACTGCTTGGATTATGGTTGTGTCCATCTCCACTAGGCTCCTGGAAATCATATGACAAACCTGCATAGATTAACAAAAGAAAATAGTAACTATATTTAGTCAATTGAATTCATGACAGCCATAGTTTCTTTACACAGGAGTGTACAGGTTTTTGTTCCAACACTTTAAAAACACCTCATTCAACTAACTGTGGTCTAAATTCAACAAAAACCTGCACAAAGTTCAGTCCCCGATGACAGAAATCACCCACGTCTGTATTGAAAGAGCCTCCCAAGTTACAAGTTTAGCGACAATTCTGCATGATAGAGAATAACATGTGTGGATCTGTTTCAATCTAACCTTGTGAATAAACTCCAAGAAGAACAAGATGATTTTCCTGGTTGCTGGGAGGTTGCCAAGTTCTTTATATCTGTCTGGGTGTTAAGGATGTGCTTCAACCTGAGGAAAACCATAACTACCTTTAATGTGCCATCACTTTGTAAACAGTTTTATATATTCATAAGCTTGATTAAGTTGTCATCAGTTTACTTTTAGCTAGCTAATCTATTTGCAGTGAAATTGAAAGGGTAATTTTTCTTGCCAACTATTTCAGTCACTAATTAGTCAGTAAACAGGCAGTGGAATGTAGTGTTCAAAAGCCAGTAACAAGATGTCTTTCACAGCATGCAAATACATTTAAAGTTGTGTGGAAACTTTAGAGTGTTTTTTAGAGTGCATTTAGAGTGCATTTACTGCACGTTGCTGGACATTCCAACCATTGTGTTAGGTTAGTTTCATTGATATAAATAGGCAATTCAAATACAATATCCAGTTCATTAGCATTGACTATAATACCTCCAGGGTCCTTCGGTGGCCTGGCAGCATGCTGTTTCTAGTGATCTTACTCCCTCTCCACCTGAAATGCAATAACAACTAAAACATGAATAACAATAATCCTAGTCAGTCAGTAACTAGGCTAACTAAATAATCATGTAAATGTGCACATCAGCCAAAAGATACCCAACCACCCTAATAGTCTATTTGCAGTGAAATTGGGAGTGGCATTTTTCTTGACAACTTTTTCAGTCACCAATTAATCAATTAACAGGCAGTGGAATTTAAGTAGTTTGTTCAAAAGTCAGTAACAAGTCTTCAAAATATATTTTAAAATATACAGTACCAGTCAAAAGTTTGGACACAAGGGTATATATTTGTACTATTTTCTACATTGTAGAATAATAGTGAAGACATCAAAACTATGAAATAAAACATGGAACCATGTAGTAACCAGAAAAGTGTTAAACAAATCTTCAAATTAGCCACCCTTTGCCTTGATGACACCTTTGCACACTCTTGGCATTCTCTCATCCTGCTTCACCTGGAATGCTTTTCCAACAGTCTTGAAGGAGTTCCCACATATGCTAAGCACTTGTTGGCTGCTTTTCACTCTGTGGTCCAACTCATCCCAAACCATCTCAATTGGGTTAAGGTCGGTGATTGTGGAGGCCAAGTCATCTGATGCAGCAGTCCATCACTCTCTTTCTTGGTCAAATAGTGCTTACACAGCCTGGAGGTGGGTTGTGTCAGTGTCCTGTTGAAAAACAAATAATAGTCCCACTAAGCGCAAACCAGATGGGACGGCGTATCGCTGCAGAATGCTGTTGTAGCCATGCTGGTTAAGTTTGCCTTGAATTCTAAATAGATCACAGACAGTGTCACCAGCAAAGCACCCCCACACCCCACACCACATCAGACCAATGGACACTGTAATATCTTATGTTTCTCCGAGACTTGGCTGAACGATGACACAGATTATATAGAGCTAGCTGGTTTCTCAGTTTTTCGACAGGACAGAGCGGCTATGTCTGGTAAGACGAGGGGAGGGGGTGTGTGTCTATTTGTCAATAACTGCTAGTCGGCGATGTCTAACATTAAAGAAGTTTAGAGGTATTGCTCGCCTGAGATAGAATGGCTCATGATAAGCTGTAGACCACACTATCTACCAAGAGAGTTCACATCTGTATTATTTGTAGCCATCTATTTACCACCACAAACCGATGCTGGCAATAAGACTGCACTCAACGAGCTGTATAAGGCCATAAGCAAACAAGAAAATGCTCATCCAGAAGAGGCGCTCCTAGTGGCCGGAGACTTTAATGCAGGGAAACTTAAATCAGTTTTTACCTAATTTCTACCAGCATGTCACATGTGTATCCAGGAGGAAAAAAACTCTAGACCACCTTTACTCCACAAACAGAGACGCATTCAAAGCTCTCCCTCGCCCTCCATTTGGCAAATCTGACCATAATTTTATCCTCATGATTCCTGCTTACAAGCAAAAACTGAAGCAGGAAGTACCAGTGACTCGCTCGATACAGAAGTGGTCAGATGACACGGATGCTACGCTACAGGACTGTTTTGCTAGCACAGACTGAAATACGTTCCGGGATTCATCCAATGGCATTGAGGAGTATACCACCTCAGTGGACACAGATCTACACTGGTTGTGAATCCAGCCAACATGTCAGAATTCAAATAAGCTTTTTGGCGAAAGCAAACGATGCTATTATCTGAGTTAGCACCATTGTAAACAAAGAGAGATAACCATATTTCAACACTGCAGGCGCGACACAAAACGCAGAAATAAAAATATAATTCATGCCTTACCTTTGACGAGTTTCGGTTGTTGGCACTCCAATATGTCCCATAAACATCACAAATGGTCCTTTTGTTCGATTAATTCCGTCGATATATATCCAAAATGTCAATTTATTTGGCGCATTTGATCCAGAAAAACACCGGTTCCAAATCGTTAAACATGACTACAAAATATCTCAAAAGTTACCTGTAAACTTTGCCAAAACATTTCAAACTTCTTTTGTAATACAACTTTAGGTATTTTTTAACGTAAATAATCGATACAATTGAAGACGGGATGATCTGTGTTCAATACAGGAATAAAACAATCTGTAGCATGCTTTCTGGTCATGCACCTCTATCTAACAGGACACTTCAAGTGACTGATTCAAAATGGCCGTACTTTTTCTTTACACAAAGGAAAAACCCTCAACTAATTTCTGAAGACTGTTGATATCCAGTGGAAGCGGTAGGAACTGCAAGAAGGTCAATTAGAAATCTGTATTCCCAATGAAAGTCCATTGAAAAGAAAGTGACCTCAAAAAAAGAAAATCTGAATGGTTTGTCCTCGGGGTTTCGCCTGCTAAATAAGTTCTGTTATACTCACAGACATGATTCAAACAGTTTTAGAAACTTCAGAGTGTTTTCTATCCAAATCTACTAATAATATGCATATCTTATCTTCTGGGGATGAGTAGCTGGCAGTTGAATGTGGGTATGCTTTTCATCCAAACGTGAAAATGCTGCCCCGTATCCTAGAGAAGTTAAACAGGTCAACATCCACAAAGCCACATAGCCAGATGGATTACCAGGACGTGCGCTCAAATACATGCGCGGACCAAATGTCAATTGTCTTCACTGAAAATTGCAACCTCTCCCTGGCCAAGTCAGAAATACCTACATGTTTCAAACAGACCATAGTCTCTGTACCCAAGATAGCGAAGGAAACCTGCCTAAATGATTACTGCCCCGTAGCACTCACGTCGGTAGCCATGAAGTGCTTTGAAAGACTGGTCACGGCTCACGTCAACACCATCATGCCAGAAACAATAGACCAACTCCGATTTGCATACGGCCCCAACAGAGCCGCAGATGACGCATTCTCAATTTTACTCTACACTGCCCTTTCCCACCTTGACAAAAGGCACACCTATGTGATAATGTGGTTCACTGACTACAGCTCAGCGTTCAACACCATAGTGCCCACAAAGCTCATCACTAAGCAAAGGACCCTTGGACTAAACACCTCCCTCTGCAAATGGATCCTGGTGTTCCTGACAGGCCACCCCCAGGTGGTAAGGGTAGGCAACAACACATCTGCCACTCTGATCCTCAACACTGGGGCCCCTCAGGGGTGCGTGCCTTCTCCCCTCCTGTACTCCCTGTTCACCCATGACTGCACGGCCAAGCACGACTCCAACACCAACATTAAGTTTGCTGACGACACAACAGTGGCAGGACTGATCACCGATAATGATGAGAGAGCCTGTAGGGAGGAGGTCAGAGACCTGACAGTGTGGTGCCAGGACAACTACCTATCTCTCAATGTGGTTTAAAGATTAACTTCTTGTGAATCCAACCACGGTGTCAGATTTTTAAAATGCTTTACGGCGAAAGCATACCATACGATTATTTGAGAACATAGCCCAGCAGACAAATCATTACAAACAGTAACCAGCCAAGAGGAAGAGTTACACAACTCAGAAATAGAGATAAAATTAATCCCTTACCTTTGATGATCTTCATATGGTTGCACTCAGCAGACATTAATTTACTCAATAAATGTTCATTTTGTTCAATAAAGTCTCTTTATATCCAAAAACCTCCGTTTTGTTTGCGCGTTTTCTTCAGTAATCCACAGGTTCAAACGCAGTCAAAACAGGCAGACAAAAAATCCAAATTGTATCCGTAAAGTTCATAGAAACATGTCAAACGATGTTTATATTCAATCATCAGGTTGTTTTTAGCCTAAATAATCGATAATATTTCAACCGGACAATAACGTTGTCAATATAAAATTTAAACAAGAAAGGCACTCTCTCGGTCTAGCGCATGAAAAAGCTCTGTGATACTTTAGGGTCCACTCATTCAGACTGCTCTTACTTCCAAATTTTTCAGAAAACAAGCCTGAAACTATTTCTAAAGACTGTTGACATCTAGTGGAAGGCATAGGAACTGCAATTTGAGTCCTAAGTCAATGGATACTGTAATGGCATTGAATAGAAAACTACAAAACCCCAAAAAAACGACTTCCCGAATGGATTCTTCTCAGGTTTTCGCCTGCCAAATCAGTTCTGTTATACTCACAGATATTTTATTTTAACAGTTTTGGAAACTTTAGAGTGTTTTCTATCCAAATCTACTAGTTATATGCATATCATATCTTCTGGGCCCGAGAAGCAGGCAGTTTAATTTGGGCATGCTTTTCATCCAAAATTCCAAATGCTGCCCCCTACCCTAGTTAAGTATATTTTAGCAATTACATTTACTTTTGATTCTTAAGTATATTTAAAAAAAAAAAATACTTTTAGACTTTTACTCAAGTAGTATTTTATTGGGTGACTCACTTTTACTTGAGTCATTTTCTATTAAGTTATCTTTACTTTTACTCAAGTTTGACAATGGGTACTTTTTCCATTACTGCTTGGATTATGGTTGTGTCCATCTCCACTAGGCTCCTGGAAATCATATGACAAACCTGCATAGATTAACAAAAGAAAATAGTAACTATATTTAGTCAATTGAATTCATGACAGCCATAGTTTCTTTACACAGGAGTGTACAGGTTTTTGTTCCAACACTTTAAAAACACCTCATTCAACTAACTGTGGTCTAAATTCAACAAAAACCTGCACAAAGTTCAGTCCCCGATGACAGAAATCACCCACGTCTGTATTGAAAGAGCCTCCCAAGTTACAAGTTTAGCGACAATTCTGCATGATAGAGAATAACATGTGTGGATCTGTTTCAATCTAACCTTGTGAATAAACTCCAAGAAGAACAAGATGATTTTCCTGGTTGCTGGGAGGTTGCCAAGTTCTTTATATCTGTCTGGGTGTTAAGGATGTGCTTCAACCTGAGGAAAACCATAACTACCTTTAATGTGCCATCACTTTGTAAACAGTTTTATATATTCATAAGCTTGATTAAGTTGTCATCAGTTTACTTTTAGCTAGCTAATCTATTTGCAGTGAAATTGAAAGGGTAATTTTTCTTGCCAACTATTTCAGTCACTAATTAGTCAGTAAACAGGCAGTGGAATGTAGTGTTCAAAAGCCAGTAACAAGATGTCTTTCACAGCATGCAAATACATTTAAAGTTGTGTGGAAACTTTAGAGTGTTTTTTAGAGTGCATTTAGAGTGCATTTACTGCACGTTGCTGGACATTCCAACCATTGTGTTAGGTTAGTTTCATTGATATAAATAGGCAATTCAAATACAATATCCAGTTCATTAGCATTGACTATAATACCTCCAGGGTCCTTCGGTGGCCTGGCAGCATGCTGTTTCTAGTGATCTTACTCCCTCTCCACCTGAAATGCAATAACAACTAAAACATGAATAACAATAATCCTAGTCAGTCAGTAACTAGGCTAACTAAATAATCATGTAAATGTGCACATCAGCCAAAAGATACCCAACCACCCTAATAGTCTATTTGCAGTGAAATTGGGAGTGGCATTTTTCTTGACAACTTTTTCAGTCACCAATTAATCAATTAACAGGCAGTGGAATTTAAGTAGTTTGTTCAAAAGTCAGTAACAAGTCTTCAAAATATATTTTAAAATATACAGTACCAGTCAAAAGTTTGGACACAAGGGTATATATTTGTACTATTTTCTACATTGTAGAATAATAGTGAAGACATCAAAACTATGAAATAAAACATGGAACCATGTAGTAACCAGAAAAGTGTTAAACAAATCTTCAAATTAGCCACCCTTTGCCTTGATGACACCTTTGCACACTCTTGGCATTCTCTCATCCTGCTTCACCTGGAATGCTTTTCCAACAGTCTTGAAGGAGTTCCCACATATGCTAAGCACTTGTTGGCTGCTTTTCACTCTGTGGTCCAACTCATCCCAAACCATCTCAATTGGGTTAAGGTCGGTGATTGTGGAGGCCAAGTCATCTGATGCAGCAGTCCATCACTCTCCTTCTTGGTCAAATAGTGCTTACACAGCCTGGAGGTGGGTTGTGTCAGTGTCCTGTTGAAAAACAAATAATAGTCCCACTAAGCGCAAACCAGATGGGACGGCGTATCGCTGCAGAATGCTGTTGTAGCCATGCTGGTTAAGTTTGCCTTGAATTCTAAATAGATCACAGACAGTGTCACCAGCAAAGCACCCCCACACCATCATGTCTCCTCCTCCATGCTTCACGGTGGGAACCACACATGCGGAGATCATCCGTTCACCTACTCTGCGTCTCACAAAGACCCGGCGGTTGGAACCCAAAATATCAAATTTGGACACATCAGACCAATGGACACTGTAATATCTTATGTTTCTCCGAGACTTGGCTGAACGATGACACAGATTATATAGAGCTAGCTGGTTTCTCCGTTTTTCGACAGGACAGAGCGGCTATGTCTGGTAAGACGAGGGGAGGGGGTGTGTGTCTATTTGTCAATAACTGCTAGTCGGCGATGTCTAACATTAAAGAAGTTTAGAGGTATTACTCGCCTGAGATAGAATGGCTCATGATAAGCTGTAGACCACACTATCTACCAAGAGAGTTCACATCTGTATTATTTGTAGCCATCTATTTACCACCACAAACCGATGCTGGCAATAAGACTGCACTCAACGAGCTGTATAAGGCCATAAGCAAACAAGAAAATGCTCATCCAGAAGAGGCGCTCCTAGTGGCCGGAGACTTTAATGCAGGGAAACTTAAATCAGTTTTTACCTAATTTCTACCAGCATGTCACATGTGTATCCAGGAGGAAAAAAACTCTAGACCACCTTTACTCCACAAACAGAGACGCATTCAAAGCTCTCCCTCGCCCTCCATTTGGCAAATCTGACCATAATTTTATCCTCATGATTCCTGCTTACAAGCAAAAACTGAAGCAGGAAGTACCAGTGACTCGCTCGATACAGAAGTGGTCAGATGACACGGATGCTACGCTACAGGACTGTTTTGCTAGCACAGACTGAAATACGTTCCGGGATTCATCCAATGGCATTGAGGAGTATACCACCTCAGTGGACACAGATCTACACTGGTTGTGAATCCAGCCAACATGTCAGAATTCAAATAAGCTTTTTGGCGAAAGCAAACGATGCTATTATCTGAGTTAGCACCATTGTAAACAAAGAGAGATAACCATATTTCAACACTGCAGGCGCGACACAAAACGTAGAAATAAAAATATAATTCATGCCTTACCTTTGACGAGTTTCGGTTGTTGGCACTCCAATATGTCCCATAAACATCACAAATGGTCCTTTTGTTCGATTAATTCCGTCGATATATATCCAAAATGTCAATTTATTTGGCGCATTTGATCCAGAAAAACACCGGTTCCAAATCGTTAAACATGACTACAAAATATCTCAAAAGTTACCTGTAAACTTTGCCAAAACATTTCAAACTTCTTTTGTAATACAACTTTAGGTATTTTTTTACGTAAATAATCGATACAATTGAAGACGGGATGATCTGTGTTCAATACAGGAATAAAACAATCTGTAGCATGCTTTCTGGTCATGCACCTCTATCTAACAGGACACTTCAAGTGACTGATTCAAAATGGCCGTACTTTTTCTTTACACAAAGGAAAAACCCTCAACTAATTTCTGAAGACTGTTGATATCCAGTGGAAGCGGTAGGAACTGCAAGAAGGTCAATTAGAAATCTGTATTCCCAATGAAAGTCCATTGAAAAGAAAGTGACCTCAAAAAAAGAAAATCTGAATGGTTTGTCCTCGGGGTTTCGCCTGCTAAATAAGTTCTGTTATACTCACAGACATGATTCAAACAGTTTTAGAAACTTCAGAGTGTTTTCTATCCAAATCTACTAATAATATGCATATCTTATCTTCTGGGGATGAGTAGCTGGCAGTTGAATGTGGGTATGCTTTTCATCCAAACGTGAAAATGCTGCCCCGTATCCTAGAGAAGTTAAACAGGTCAACATCCACAAAGCCACATAGCCAGATGGATTACCAGGACGTGCGCTCAAATACATGCGCGGACCAAATGTCAATTGTCTTCACTGAAAATTGCAACCTCTCCCTGGCCAAGTCAGAAATACCTACATGTTTCAAACAGACCATAGTCTCTGTACCCAAGATAGCGAAGGAAACCTGCCTAAATGATTACTGCCCCGTAGCACTCACGTCGGTAGCCATGAAGTGCTTTGAAAGGCTGGTCACGGCTCACGTCAACACCATCATGCCAGAAACGATAGACCAACTCCGATTTGCATACGGCCCCAACAGAGCCGCAGATGACGCATTCTCAATTTTACTCTACACTGCCCTTTCCCACCTTGACAAAAGGCACACCTATGTGATAATGCGGTTCACTGACTACAGCTCAGCGTTCAACACCATAGTGCCCACAAAGCTCATCACTAAGCAAAGGACCCTTGGACTAAACACCTCCCTCTGCAAATGGATCCTGGTGTTCCTGACAGGCCACCCCCAGGTGGTAAGGGTAGGCAACAACACATCTGCCACTCTGATCCTCAACACTGGGGCCCCTCAGGGGTGCGTGCCTTCTCCCCTCCTGTACTCCCTGTTCACCCATGACTGCACGGCCAAGCACGACTCCAACACCAACATTAAGTTTGCTGACGACACAACAGTGGCAGGACTGATCACCGATAATGATGAGAGAGCCTGTAGGGAGGAGGTCAGAGACCTGACAGTGTGGTGCCAGGACAACTACCTATCTCTCAATGTGAGCAAGACAAAATGAGCTGATCGTGGACTACAGGAAAAGGAGGGCCGAACAGGCCCTCATTAACGCAGACGGCACTGAAGTGGTGCGGGTCAAGAGTTTCAAGTTCATTGGTGTTCACATCACCAACAATCTATCTTTGTCCGAACACACCAAGACAGTTGTGAAGAGGGCACGACAACACCTTTTCCCCCTCAGAAGACAAAAAATATTTGGCATCGGTCCACAGATCCTCAAAAAGTTCTACAGCTGCACCATCCTGACCGTTTGCATTACTGCCCGGTACGGCAACTGCTTAGCATTTGACCAGAAGGCGCTACAGAGGGTAGTGATTATGACCCAGTACATCACTGGGGCCAAGCATCCTGACATCCAGGACCTACAGTATATACTAGACGGTGTCAGAGGAGGGCCCCAAAATTTCCAAGACTCCATTCACACAAGTCATATTCTCGTTCCTACCGCACGGCAAGAGGTACCGGAACGCCAAGTCTAGGACCAAACGGCTTCTTAACAGCTTCTACCTCCAAGCCATTAGACTGCTGAACAACTAAACTAATCAAATGGCCACCCGGACCATTTACATTAACCTCCCCTTTTTGTTTTTACACTGCTGCTACTCGCTGTTTATTATCTATGCATAGTCACTTTACAAATTACCTTGATTAACCTGTACCCCCGCACATTGACTCAGTACCGGTACCCCCTGTATATAGCCTTGTTATTGTTATGTACGTTTATTGTGTTACCTTGTGATTTATTGGATTTTTTAAACTTTAGTTTATTGAGTAAATATTTTATTAACTCTATTCATTGAACTGCATTGTTGGCTTCTAAGTAAGCATGTATTCGTGACAAATATCATTTGATTTGATTTGTGTCTGTTACTTGAACTCTGTGAAACATTTATTTGGGCTGCAATCTGAAGTGCAGTTAAATCTAATGAACTTATACTCTGTAGCAGAGGTAACTCATGGTCTTCCTTTCCTGTGGCGATTCTCATGAGATCCAGTTTCATCATAGCGCTTAATGGTTTTAGAGACTGCGCTTGAAGAAACTTTCAAAGTTCTTGAAATTTTCCAGATTGACTGACCTTCATGTCTTAAAGTAATGACGGACTGTCATTTCTCTTTGCTTATTTGAGCTGTTCTTGTCATAATATGGACTTTGTCTTTTACCAAATAGAGCTATCTTCTATATACCTTGTCACAACACAACTCAAATTCCACAAATGTACTTTTAACAAGGCACACGTGTTAATTGAATGCATTCCAGGTGACTACCTCATGAAGCTGGTTGAGATAATGCCAAGAGTGGGCAATGGTGTCATCAAGGCAAAGGGTGGCTACTTTGAAGAATCTCAAACATTAAATATATTTGGATTTGTTTAACACTTTTTTGGTTACTACATGATTCCATGTGTGTTATTTCATAGTTTTGATGTTTTCACTATTATTATACAATGAAGAAAATAGTTAAAATAAAGAAAAACCCTGTCATGAGTAGCTGTGTACAAACTTTTTACTGGTACTGTATATATGACCTTTTCTAGAAACTTAGCTAACATTAGATACACTGCAGTGATGATGGTGATAGTAAAGATAAGATGAATGTCAGAGGCCAGCTAGCTAATGCAATAGCGGCTGTCAATGCAATGGCTGGTTTGGAGTTCATCTGAAATATACGATTATATTTCACATGATAAGCAAACTACTGTAATACCTTTTCACAATTTTTTTTTAACACAGATAAAAGAGATGATTACTTTCAAGTAGATCATTTTTGTTTAATTGAGCTCATACTCTCTTGCTCATGTGGGGAGCTACTTCCTGAGATTTGATCGATGAAACATTCCAGCCAATGGTGGGGCGGTTGTGGTTTTGGCAGAGTGAACTGAATAAAGGTCCTGCCCCCAGAGAGCAAATCAAGTTTTCACTTGCAAATCTCTCTTTCCAAACGTACAAAATGTTTTACAAGCTTACGAATCTCTTGTTAATAACGTGACAACAGTGACAGAACTCCGAGCGCACGCAGATTCAAAATCTTCAAGTGTATTTTTTAGGCAGAATATTAATACTAGTAAATGGAATTCTGAAAATAAAGTATACTTGTAAATCTTATTGAATGTATTCAAATGTGATATTTCAAGTTTGCGACCGATCTTTCACACATCATGATACAAGCTTGCAAAATTAAATTACACATTTGCGAATCGTACTTGCCACCACGAATCTGAATGTGTGACCACAAAATTCTAAATATAAACTCAAGTTGTTCCGTCATTATTATAATCCCATAGCTTTAGTGCTCAAACAACTGGAGTAGTGGTTCTATATTAAATAATCAAATTATGCATTAGAAGGTAAGGCACACCACTCTCTCCAATTAAAAAAATATAGTTTATTGTGAATTAAAAACATACTGTGACTTTCCAGTCAAAGACCATCAACAAACAGACCGAGTGATTGTTAGATGGTATAAGAATAATTTTCCCATCAGATATTACACTTCATACATAGTGTGTGAAATTGAATAAAATTCAATAGAGAAAGCAGTGAGATTGGAACATGAAACTACAAGGCACTGCTAATGAGAGATGTTCTCTCTGTTGCCACATGTCAGACTGCTGATTCCATTCACTTCTTATGGCTCCAGGGGCAGTATTGAGTAGCTTGGATGAAAGGTGCACAGAGGTGCCCAGAGTAAACGGCCTGCTCCTCAGTCATAGTTGCTAATATATGCATATTATTATTAGTATTGGATAGACAACACACTGAAACTGTTTCAATTATGTCTGTGAGTATAACAGAACTCATATGGCAGGCAAAAACCTGAGAAGTTCCACTTCCTGTTTGGATTTTTTCTGAGGCTGCTAGATTTTCAACCAAGCTCCCAATGAAATTACAGCGAGATATGGATGAGTTTTCACTTCCTACGGCTTCCACTAGATGTCAACAGTCAATAGAACTTTGTCTGATGACTCTAATGTGAAGGGCGGCCGAAGGAGACAGGAATGAGTAATCACTGCCATGAGGTGACCACGCATTGAACACGTGCGTTCACGTGAGAGGGAGCTCTGTTCCATCGCTCAACAGAAGTCAATGTAATTCTCCGGTTGGAACGTTATTCAAGATGTATGTTAACAACATTCTTAAGATTGATTCAATACATCGTTTGACATGTTTCTACTGACTGTTACGGAACTTTTGGACATTTCGTCACGTTATAGTGGACGCGCTTTGTGTTGTTTACCAAACAACACAATTGTTTACCAAACACGCTAACCAAAGTAGCTAATTGGACATAAATAACGGACATTATCGAACAAATCAAGCATTTATTGTGGACCTGGGATTCCTAGGACTGCATTCTGATGAAGTTCATCAAAGGTAAGGAAACATTTATCATGTATTTTCTGGTTTCTGTTGACTCCAACATGGCGGCTAATTTGGCTATTGTTCTGAGCGCCGTCTCAGATTATTGCATGGTTTGCTTTTTCCATAAACTTTTTTTGAAATCTGACACAGCGGTTGCATTAAGGAGGGGTATAACTATAATTCCATGTGTATAACTTGTATTATCGTCTACATTTATGATGAGTATTTCTGTTGAAACGATGTGGCTGTGCAAAATCACTTGATGTTTTTGGAACTAGTGAATGTAACGTGCCAATGTAAACTCCGATTTTTTTATATAAATATGAACTTTATCGAACAAAACATATATGCATTGAGTAACATGAAGTCCTATGAGTGTCATCTGATGAAGATCATCAAAGGTTAGTGATTAATTTTATCTCTATTTCTGCTTTTTGTGACTCCTGTCTTTGGCTGGAAAAATGGCTGTGTTTTTCTGTGATTTGGCGGTGACCTAACATAATCGTTTGTGGTGCTTTCGCTGTAAAGCCTTTTTGAAATCGGACACTGTGGTGGGATTAACAAGAAATGTATCTTTAAATGGTGTGAAATACTTGTTTGCTTGAGGAATTTTAATTATGAGATTTCTGTTGTTTGAATTTGGCGCCCTGCACTTTCACTGGCTGTTGTCATATCGATCTCGTTAACGGGATTTCAGCCCTAAGAAGTTTTAAAGTGCTAAGTGCTGTATGACAAGTATATGCAGAGTATAATATGGTCATATATTCCTTATATTCTTGACACAATGAGAGCTCTCCCTCAACAGCAAGTCCACTGAACACCCCTTTCCTGCTAGGTTGTCACAGAAAAACACAGACCTGCTTACCTGCTACTGACCTTTCCAGTGGGCGCTGTCATAGTTACTGCTTCTGAAATGTCATACTGCAGCAGCGTGATGGAAAACCCATCAACACATAGAGCCTGCTTCTCAAATGGCACCCTATCGCCATATAGTGGACTATTTTTTGTTTAGGGTGCCATTTGGGATGCGGAAAAGGGAGAAAACCCTTCATCTCATTTTCCAACGGTGGAGTGTAAAGTCACCTTCAGAATGCAAGTAAGAGAATCTATATGAAAAGCCTGTTTCATATACTGGTGTCAACATAGCATTTAACTTCTAATGACAGGTTCTGTGTTTGTGAAGTAAATCTATAGCATGTAATTCACTGCGGTCTAGTCAGGTCTAGTGGTAGAGTGATACACAGGCTGCGTCCCAAATAGCCATATTCCCTACATAGAGCTTTTGACCAGAGCCCTTGCACAATATAGGGAATAGGGTGTGACTTGGGACGCATTCATTGAGGAATGTGGAGAACAGCAATCATAGGCTGCGTCCGAAATGGCACTCTATCCCTACACAGTGCATTACTTTTGACCAGAGCCCAAATGGCCCAATTCAAAAGTAGTGCACTACATAGAAAATAGGGAGCTATTTAGGTTGAATCGATAGGGCTCAGGATAAGTGGGTGTAGCAGCCATCAGCGAAGCACTGAGAGGACATTATGGGATAATTATGTTTGTAATAGGACTATAACAGGCGGATATAATTTCTCTCTTCTGCAAGATGTCTCTGTTGTTCTCCTCTACCATTTAGTGTAGTTTTGCTACCCGGATCTTGGTAATGGCCAGAGGCAGCAGCCTGTATTTGTTTTATTACATAATTGTTATTGTCATGGCAAAACCTGTGTGACCAAATATGATTAAGATTAGCGGTGGCTAAGGTGTCAGATAACGGGGATCCGAATCAAGAATACAGAATAAAGGATTAATCTGCTCTAGGAAAGAGTAAGCTCACTTCGAAGTGCTGTAGTTTTGCTGCCAGGTACTTGGTGATAGCAAGTCACACAATGGTCATTGTCATCATAAAACCTGTGTGACCAAATAAGAAATAAGGATTACCCTTGTGGGCAGAGCATGCTCATTTAGAATTGTTACAGGATGTGGAAATATCCCACCACCAAGTACCCTTTGCAATGAAATAATGCACCCAAAAAATCTCACCTGCATCTGTACTGCTTTATGGAGTGCTTGACAACACAATGAGCATACCTACACTGTAAAATTAGGCTTTGGTTAGTTTGTCTAAAATCAAATAAAAAATTTGACCTCTCAATGTGATTTTATATATTGAAAGAAAGCTTCTGAATTTCTTTCAACACATCACAGCACATTCACATTGCCAAGCGGTGGGTACAATTTAGCATTGGCAGCCTATCAGAAGCTTGGAAAATTCCAGAAAATGATGTCCTGGCTCCAGAAGCTTCTGATAGGCTAATTGACATAAATTGAGTCAATTGGAGGTGTACCTGTGGATGTATTTCAAGGCCTACCTTTAAACTCAGTGCCTCTTTGCTTGACATTATGGGAAAATCAAAATAAATCAGCCAAGACCTCAGAAAAAAATGTAGACCTCCAAGTCTGGTTCATCCTTGGTTCATACTGCTCAGGAGGGAGACGCGTACTGTCTCCTAGAGATGAACGTACTTTGTTGCGAAAAATGCAAATCAATCCCAGAACAACAGCAAAGGACCTTGTGAAGATTACAAAAGTATCCACAGTAAAACGAGTCCTATATCAACGTAACCTGAACGGTCGCTCAGCAAGGAAGAAGCCACTGCTCCAAAACCACCAAAAAAAAGCTAGACTACGGTTTGCAAATGCACATGGGGACAAAGATTGGACTTTTTGGAGAAATTACCTCTGGTCTGATGAAACAAAAATAGAACTGTTTGGCCATAATGACCATCGTTATGTTTGGAGGAAAAAGTGCAAGCTGTAGTACACCATCCCAACCGTGAAGAACAGGGGTGGCAGCATCATGTTGTGGGGGTGCTTTGCTGCAGGAAAATTATGTGGATATATTGAAGCAACATCTCAAGACATTGGTCGGGAAGTTAAAGCTTGGTCACAAATGGGTCTTCCAAATGGACAATGACACCAAGCATCGATAAGAGACAATAACCGCCATCGATAAGAGACAATACTGTGCAGCTCTATTCGTCGACCTGGCCACGGCTTCGACTCTGTCAATCACCACATTCTTATCGGCAGACTCAACAGCCTTGGTTTCTGAAATTACTGCCTCGCCTGGTTCTCCAACTACTTCTCAGACAGAGTTCAGTGTGTCAAATCGGAGGGCCTTTTGTCCGGACCTCTGGCAGTCTCTATGGGGGTGCCACAGGCTTCAATTCTCGGGCTGACTCTTTTCTCTGTATACATCAATGATGTCACTCTTGTTGCTGATGATTCTCTGATCCACCTCTATGCAGACAACACCATTCTGTATACTTCTGGTCCTTCTTTGGACACTATGTTAACTAACCTCTAGACGAGCTTCAATGACCTACAACTCTCCTTCCGTGGCCTCCAACTGCTCTTAAATGCAAGTAAAACTAAATGCACACTCTTCAACCGATCGCTGCCCACACCTGCCCGCTCGTTCAGCATCACTACTATGGACGGTTCTGACTTAGAATATGTGGACAACTACAAATATCTAGGTGTCTGGTTAGACTGTAAACTCTCCTTCCAGACTCACATTAAGCATCTCCAATCCAAAATTAAATCTAGAATCGGCTTCCTATTTCGCAACAAAGCATCCTTCACTCATGCTGCCAAACATACCCTCGTAAAACTGAACATCCTGCAGATCCTTGACTTCGGCGATGTAATTTACAAAATAGCCTCCAACACTCTACTCATCAAACTGGATGCAGTCTATCACAGTGCCATCCGTTTTGTCACCAAAGCACCATATACTACCCACCACTGCGACCTGTATGCTCTCGTTGGCTGGCCCTCGCTTCATGTTCGTCGCCAAACCCACTGGCTCCAGGTCATCTATAAGTCTCTGCTAGGTAAAGCCTCGCCTTATCTCAGCTCACTGGTCACCATAGCAGCACCCACCTGTAGCACGCGTTGCAGCAGGTATATTTCACTGGTCACACTCAAAGCCAATTCCTCCTTTGGCCACCTTTCCTTCCAGTTCTCTGCTGTCAATGACTGGAACGAATTGCAAAATCACTGAAGCTGGAGACTCATATCCACCTCACTAATTTTAAGTACCAGCTGTCAGTGCAGCTCACAGATCACTGCACCTGTACATAGCTCATCTGTAAATAGCCTATCCAACTACCTCATCCCCATACTGTTATTTATTTGTTTTGCTCCTTTGCACCCAAGTATCTCTACTTGCTCATTCATCTTCTGCACATCTATCACTCAAGTGTTTAAATTGCTAGATTGTAATTATTTTGCCACTATGGCCTACTTATTGCCTTACCTCCCTTATCTTACCTCATTTGCACACACACTACATATACATTTTTCTATTGTGTTATTGACAGTATGTTTGTTTATTCCATGTGTAACTCTGTGTTCTTGTTTATGTCGCACTGCTTTGCTTTATCTTGGCCAGGTCGCAGTTGTAAATGAGAACTTGTTCTCAACTAGCCTACCTGGTTAAATAAAGGTGAAAAAAAATACTTCCAAAGTTGTGGCAAAATGGCTTAAGGACAAAGTCAAGGAATTTAAGTGGCCATCACAAATCCCTGACCTCAATCCTATAGAAAATGTGTGGGCAGAACTGAAAAAGCATGTGCGAGCAAGGAGGTGTACAAACCTGACTCAGTTACACCTATTCTGTCAGGAGGAATGGGCCAAACTTATTGTAGGAATCTTGTGGAAGGCTCCCCAAAACGTTTGACCCAAGTTAAACAATTTAAAGGCAATGCTACCAAATACTAATTGAGAGTATGTAAACTTCTGACCTACTGGGAATGTGATGAAAGAAATAAAACCTGAAATAAATCATTCTCTCTACTCTTATTCTGACATTTCATATTCTTATAATAAAGTGGTGATCCTAAATGACCTAAGACAGGGAATTGTGAGGAACTGAGTTTAAATGTATTTGGCTAAGGTGTATGTAAACTTCAGACTTCAACTGTATGTTATTTATTTGGTTTAACCAAAGGGGAAAAGTAAGTTGAGCGTTGAAAGACATAGGCTGCAACTTATGATATAGGTTTGTTAATAATTAAATATAACATTTGGCATTGAATCATATATTTGGTTTCAACATATGTCCTTTTTTGAAGCAGTTTTTTTTAGATTGATCCAAAGAGTCCTTTTTCACAGTGTAGGGTAGGGTGTGTTCTAGTGAATATACACTGTAAAAAATTATTCAGCTGGTTATTAAATTATACTTGATAATATCATTATTTTGACAAAAATGTTTTCTTGTATTGTATTTGTATTTATTATGGATCACCATTAGCCAATGCAGCAGCTACTCTTCCTTGGTGCCAGCAAAATGAAGGCAGTTATACAATTTTAAAAAATTACAATACATTAAATACAGAATTCACGACACACTAAGTGTGTGCCCTCAGGCCCATACTCCACCGCCACATATCTACAACACAAAATCCATGTTTACGTGTGTGTATAGTACGTATGTTATCATGTGTGTGTGTGCATATGTCTGTGCCTGTGTTTGTGTTGCTTCACAGTCCTCACTGCTCCATAAAGTGTATTTTTATCTGTTTTTTAATCTGATTCTACTGTTTGCATCTGTTACCTGATGTGGAATAGAGTTCCATGTAGTCATGGCTCTATGTAGTACTGTGCGCCTCCCATAGTCTGTTCTGGAATTGGGGACTGTGAAGAGACCTCTGGTGGCATGGCTTGTGGGGTATGCATGAGTGTCTGTGCTGTGTGCTAGTCGTTTAAACAGACAGCTTGTTGCTTTCAACATGTCAATACCTCTCACAAATACAAATATCAGTTGGTTTTGTAATGAATGAGCTATCTGATTCGATGAATGACGGAGCTCAGTTTGTCGTTTTTTCAGAAAATTTCACATAAGGTGCTCCAAAGCTTTTTATTCTCATTCTTTATGTAATTTATCTTTGTTTCATAGTGTAGTTTCTTCATTTTATTCCGTTTAGTCACATGATTTCTCAATTTTCAGTACGTTTGCCAATCGCTTGTGCAGCCAGACTTATTTGCCATTCCTTTGCCTCATCCCTCTCAACCATACAATTCCTCATCAATCCACGAGGATTTACCTTTTTTTTTACAGTCATTTTCTTAATGGGTTTATGCCTATTAGTAACTGGGATAAGCATTTTCATAAATGTGTCAAGTGCAACATCTGTTTGCTCGTCATTACACACCACGGACCAACAAATATTCTTTACATCAACAACATCGGAATCACTACAACAGCTTTTGGAAATTTGGTTTTCCTAGATATGGGTACTATATTGTGATCACTACATCCGATGGATCTGGATACTGCTTTCAAGCACATTTTTGCAGCATTAGTAAAGATGTGATCAATTCATGTTGATGATTTCATTCCTGTGCTGTTTGTAACTACCCTGGTAGGTTGACTGATAACCAGGTTGCAGACACTGGTTATAGTTTGAAGCTTTTTCTTGAGTAGGCAGCTTGATGAAGGCCAGTCAATATTTAAATCACCCAGAAAAGATACCTATCTGTGAATATCACATACATTATCAAGCATTTCACACATGTTATCAAGATACTGACTGTTAGCACTTGGTGGTCTATAGCAGAATGGGCTTTAGGTGAGGCAGATGAATCTGTAGCCATATCACTTCAACAGTATTTAACATGAGATCCTCTCTAATCTTTACAGAAATGTGGTTCTGAATATAAACAGCAATACCTCCACCACTGGCATTTCTCTATTTTCTGTAAATGTTATAACCTTGTATTGCTACCACTGTATCAATAAATCTATTGTCTAAGTGAATTTCAGATAAAGTCAGAATATGATTGTCATCTGTTTCTAGCAAGTTATTAATTTCATGAACCTTGTTTCTTAAGCTGCATATGTTAACGTGTGCTATTTTGAACACTTTTCTGGGATGCTTGCTTGTTTTCATCGTTTTACTTGGGAGTTTAGCAGAAGTAGATCATGTTATTTATTAGATCATTATCATGTTATTTATGTTACTGCAGGGTGAGCTGCACACAGTGGACTTCATACTACAGTAGGGCACACCGTCTCAGTGCTAACAGCATAAATCTGGTTCAAAGGCACATGATTGCTGCATACAATAGCTGTAGCATCAGCAGAGGTTTTTCAGGGCAGTTAGAGAGACATAAATTATGTTTCTTACATTGTGTCTACCAATGCCCTTGGTATAATGGACATTTGCTAAAGCATTATGATGACTCAGTAACACAATGGTAGGGATTAACTGAGCTGGGCTTGGGTCATTGATAAATCATTGTCTCAACGCAGCCTTATAATGCTGTGATAGGATCCAGGAACACAAATGATTTGGGTGGATCCCATCCTCATTACAAAACGTGTTTTGTTTCCAAAAGGTATCGAAATTGTTAACAAAAGTTACACCCATTGAGCTGCAATAATCACGTAACTAAACTCAGCAAAAAAAGAAACGTCTCGTTTTCAGGACCCTGTCTTTCAAAGATAATTCGTAAAAATCCAAATAACTTAACATATCTTCATTGTAGAGGGTTTAAACACTGTATCCCATTATTGTTCAATGAACCATAAACAATGAATAAACATGCACCTGTGGAACGGTCGATAAGACACTAACAGCTTATAGACTGGCAATTAAGGTCACAGTTATGAAAACTTACGACACTAAAGAGGCCTTTCTACTGACTCTGAAAAACACCAAAAGAAAGAACGTGCCTTAGGCATGCTGCAAGGCGGCATGAGGACTGCAGATGTGGCCAGGGCAATAAATTGCAATGTCCGTATTGTGAGATGCCTAAGACAGTGCAACAGGGAGACAGGACAGACAGCTGATCATCCTCACAGTGGCAGACCACATGTAACAACACCTGCACAGGATCGGTACATCCGAACATCACACCTGCGGGACAGGTACAGGATGACAACAACAACTGCCCGAGTTACACCAGGAACGCAAACTCCTTCCATCAGTGCTCAGACTGTCCGCAGTAGGCTGAGAGAGGCTGGACTGAGGGCTTGTAGGCCTGTTGTAAGGCAGGTCCTCACCAGACATCAACGGCAACAACGTCGCCTATGGGTACAAACCCACCGCCGCTGGACCAGACATGACTGATAAAAAGTGCTCTTTACTGATGAGTTGTGGTTTTGTCTCACCAGGAGTGATGGTCAGATTCGCATTTATCGTCGAAGGAATGAGCATTACACCGAGGCATGTACTTTGGAGCGAGATCGATTTGGAGTTGGAGGGTCGGTCATGGTCTGGGGCGGTGTGTCACAGCATCATCGCACTGAGCTTGTTGTCATTCCAGGCAATCTCAACGCTGTGCGTTACAGGGAAGACATCCTCCTCCCTCATGTGGTACCCTTCCTGCAGGCTCATCCTGACATGACCCTCCAGCATGACAATGCCACCAGCCATACTGATTGTTCTGCGCGTGATTTCCTGCAAGACAGGAATGTCAGTGTTCTGCCATGGCCAGCGAAGAGCCCGGATCTAAATCCCATTGAGCACGTATGGGACCTGTTGGATTGGATGGTGAGGACTAGGGCCATTCCCCCCAGAAATGTCCAAGAACTTGCAGGTGCCTTGGTGGAAGAGTGGAGTAACATCTCACAGTAAGAACTGGCAAATCTGGTGTAATCCATGAGGAGGAGTACTTAATGCAGCTGGTGGCCACACCAGATAGTGACTGTTACATTTGATTTTGATCTCCCCTTTGTTCAGGGACACATTATTCCATTTCTGTTAGTCACATGTCTTTGGAACTTGTTCAGTTTATGTCTCAGTTGTTGAATCTTGTTATGTTCATACGAATATTTACACATTTTAAGTTTGCTGAAAATAAACGCAGTTGACAGTGAGAGGACGTTTCTTTTTTTGCTGAGTTTAGTTGTGAGGAGAAAGAATCCTGCTAAAACGTTCAATGCCATGATTCAGAGAGGGCACAGGGCCAGATATGATGGGTCTTTTATTAGTATCTAGCAGAGAGTCAACCAGCTCTTTGAAATTCAGTTTCAACTGTTCAGAGCTGCCCTTCATAATGTCATTAAAACCCACATGGACTACGCCAGGACATGTCCATGTCCTGGCGTAGTACATTCGGGAGCAGCTTAGTAATGTAATTTAATCGAGCTCTGGGATAGGACATTGTTTTTGCACCAGGAACAGTCACATTTCTTACCATGGAGCTGCACAAAATCACTGCTGGTGAGAAGGACGAGGAAATCCGCCCACTCCCACGCTTCACAAGATGGTACAGGCCTCCGACAGATGGAGAAGGCCCGCTCGATCCAGAGCAGGGATGGAAGGTTGCCGACATCGACTCCGAAATCGTAGGGGAAGGAGTAGGAACAATGGCTGCCGACACAAGTGCCCCCAGCGATGAAGGTGCAGGAAGATCAGGCTCCAGGGCGGCGAATCTATTCGTTGTTTGTATCCACTCCGGGCCTCCCATTGGGAGTGTAAGCTGCTTTGCGGAAGGCCGCTGACTTCGGATTCCACGGCTCGTGACATGTGATCATCATGTGATTTCCATGTTCCTCTTGCTGTGCTCTTGCTGTGCTCTTTCGGCTCCGCTATCAGATGGGGAGGAGAGGCAGGATATGGCTACTCTGGCGAATGAACTTTGGTCAACACCGCCCAGTCGGTTAACAACAAACGACAAGACGGAGATTTATCCAACATGCGCTAACGCCGTCCAGCCACCAGCGTAGAAAAGGTAAACATTCCATTCTGCGTTTCCCCAGTTTCCTACTTGCTACCTGCGTGATCATGGAAGCCACCTCAAACCTATAAACCTTGGCAAAGAACAATTGCCGCATTGGAACTCTGAATGATCCAGTTTGTTCCGAAACAAAGCATAGTAGATACAACTCCTACAGTGCTGGAACCATTAATTTACCTCTCCAGACAGTGGGCTCCATTGGAAAACTAATCTGGGACTAACTTTGTTAGGTTAGCAAGGTTAGCAGCTCTTTATATTCATCTTTACTTGAATATAATTAGTACTTTACACTACTTCACTTGTGCAACCAACTTGAAATAAAACAAAAAATGAATTCAACCATTGACAGCTGCGTGCCGTTTTCAAGGGATTGTTCAATAAATGTTAAACAGGCTATTTGGTTTTAATATCATCACCTCCTGAAGAGAAAATTCAGAGCTACACATTTCTGATTATTCCATGCAAAACAATTGTGCACATTTAGCTAATCTAAACAACATAATCTAAACAACTATTTGTGTGTAAAAACAACTACAAGGAAAACTGTGTTTATAAATGTTTATAATATTTCCTTCCAACTTAAGAATTTTAAGTTCTTCCAACAACAATTCAGAGGATTGTGGGTAATATATATATTTTTTACTTTACAATACTTTTACACAATGTTATATGCATGTTTGAAACTGTATTAGTATCAAACCGTTTGTTATGCTATGAGGTGTAATGGATCATGATGAACGGATATCAATGATGAGACCATCCATTCTCACCATTAGTAAGAGCATATGAGCATACACGTTTGACGAATGCAAATACATCAATCTACAATGCTTTCTGCTTTACTTCCAGTTGGTTCTGGTGGAATTAGCCCTGTGCTTAACAATTCCTGCTAAAGTGGAGCGATGTAAAGCGATGATATTCTCAATACCATGTTTAACATTAAGACACGATCAATGCAAGTAACTAGTCAGAAATATTAAGTAGATCTAATGTACAATAACAGTTTTGGATTTGATAGTTAAATTGGATTCGATATTTTTTAAATGATGGTGGACCAAATGAAAGTTCTTTCTAACAAGTGATAGTTCAAAGGGAACATACTCCTTGAAGGTCCTCGTAATAAGTTAAGATACTGTAGTCACCCCAACAGCCTATCCATACCACAATGTGGCAATAGAATGAAGAGAGATACATACAGCATATCAGGTAGACAGACAAAGGCCAGTCAGATGAATGCTCCTGGGCATGGGAGACCCTGGATGGTTCAGAGAGATAAAAAGCACAGCGATGGTCAGATGCTGAATGATAACACATGGCCCATGCAACTGAGCTAACCATCACAATGCAATGAGATTGACAGGGAAGATTATGGGAGAAATGCCAAATATTGTCCGTCAAAGGAAAGTTTAAGACAAAGGGAGAGAATGATAATGATGTGGCAATCATGTATCAATCAATTAATGTATAGGTTGGGTATCCATCTCTCTGTTTATCAGGGCTGCCCAGTCAAATGTGAAATACTATTGTGAGAATAAAAAATACATATATATATTGGGTTGATGACACAATATACTGGATGAATGGATAATAGATTATTGCATTATTTATATTATTTGTTGGTTTATTTACCCAGGTAGAAGTTCATATCACAACAGATTGTAATGTTAAAAATGGAAGGCTCTATTCATGTTTTATGTGTATGTTATATTTTTGAAAATGTCAATAAAGAATTTTTAAATAAATTGATGTCCACACCATGTCTTAACCTACACAAACCACTATCTGGCCCATATGGCTCTGGTCAAAAGTAGGGAATAGTGGGCAATTTGGGACGCAGCCTCTTTCTTTTCTCCATGGCGATGTCAATGGGATGACAACCATAGCCTTTAAAGGTGCAATATGCAGAAATCACTCCCCATTTCCTGGTTGCTAAAATTCTAATAATTCGCCTAATTTCCGTTTATGTGACAAACAAGACCTCAGAGTGTAGAGAATCAATGTACCATCTAAACTGCTGTGAAATATCTTTTAAATAACCAACAATATTGCGTTTTCAGCTGTTTGAAGCTGGTGTACAAAACTGAAAGTAAAAGATGCAAAAACTAAACTTAAGATGGAAATAGCACACATAGAACAGATCTACTGCTTCTTATACTTGTGTTCATTGATAATGACAGATCTATAACTGACTTTTCTATGTGAATTTGGTCAGGTCACCCAAAAAGCTACGTTACAGCTTTAATTAGATTCATTCAAATAGTCCTTGTTGTCACTGATCCTTGTTGTCGCTGGACGATCCTGTGAGATGGTTCCAAATGACAATCAAAGGCAATCAAAGCCTCTTGATTGTGTTAAGATTGAAATGAGCAAAGAGAGATAGCTCAAGAAAGAGCACCGTCAATAATGCAGATTGACTCGAAAAAGGCTAATCTGTTGGGTAAAAAGGAGCTTGGATCATTCTGCCTGTCAGTCACCTGCATCTGATGTGTTTTCTTATCTTGATCAGAGAGAGGAGGAGAAAGAAAGCGGTAGGAAACGAGAGAGAACACCTGTATCAGATGGTTTTCCCATTAGAAGAGAAAGATAGGGGGTAGAGAGAGAGAGACAGCGGTCTAGAAAACTAGAACAAGAAATGAGACTGTTCTGTTTGTCAGAGAGATCAAGTTGTCTCTAAATGGTTCCATCCCAAATGGCACCATATTCTCTATATAGTGCACTACTTTTGACCAGGGCCCATAAGGCTCTGGTATAAAAGTAGTGTACTCTACTAATAGGGTGCCATTGGGACATACACAATGTTGCTGCTAGGGGGAGAATCCTGCCTCTTTTATTTTACCTTTATTTTGACAGGGAGTCAATGCTGAGACCGGGTTCTATTCTCCAGATGAGCCCTGTATAGCACCACAATACACATCAAAATACAATAAACGCATTAAACTACACATTCATATACACATTACACCAAAAGCAAAACACAATGGGGCATTTCAGACAGTTGTTAGGTGACCTTTTTACTGAAGAATGTGTCTCTTTTTTATTAGAGGCACCAATTCCTCAAATTTGTTGTGTATTGCAACTCATTCCACACATAGGGTGCAAAAAAAACTAAAAGCAGATCTACCCAATTCAGTGGAAATTGAAGGGATCTCCAGAGTTAGCCATCCCTGAGCCCGGGTCCAGTATCCCGTAAATCTATAGGTTAACAATGAGGAAAGGTATGGCAGACTTTTATGCAAGAGGGCTTTATAGACAAAAAGAGCGCAATGGAACGATCTACGAGACTTCAAGCAGGGCCAAACCACATTCTGATACAAAATGCAATGATGTGTACTGAACCTATCGCCTCTAATAAAGCGCAATGTGCTATGATACAGATATTGGATCTTAATTTGTTATCGCAGGAGGAAAGTCATCCTGCAGCAGGAGGATTTGAATATCTGAAGAAATATTTAGAATTGCTGCCAGGGGGAAGCTGGAAGCGATGGTTTGTGTTCAAATCAAATCAAATCAAATTTTATTAGTCACATACACATGGTTAGCAGATGTTGATGCGAGTGTAGCGAAATGCTTGTGCTTCTAGTTCCGACAATGCAGTAATAACCAACAAGTAATCTAACCTAACAATTCCACAACTACTACCTTATACACACACACACGTGTAAAGGGATAAAGAATATGTACATAAAGATATATGAATGAGTGGTGGTACAGAACGGCATGGCAAGATGCAGTAGATGGTATAGAGTACGGTATATACATATGAGATGAGTACTGTAGGGTATGTAAACATAAAGTGGCATAGTTTAAAGTGGCTAGTGGTACATGTATTACATAAAGATGGCAAGATGCAGTAGATGATATAGAGTACAGTATATACATATGAGATGGGTAATGTAGGGTATGTAAACATTATATTAAGTGGCATTGTTTAAAGTGGCTAGTGGTACATTTTTACATAATTTCCATCAATTCCCATTTTTAAAGTGGCTGGAGTTGAGTCAGTATGTTGGTAGCGGCCGCTAAATGTTAGTGGTGGCTGTTTAACAGTCTGATGGCCTTGAGATAGAAGCTGTTTTTCAGTCTCTCGGTCCCTGCTTTGATGCACCTGTACTGACCTCGCCTTCTGGATGATAGCGGGGTGAACAGGCAGTGGCTTGGGTGGTTGTCGTCCTTGATGATCTTTATGGCCTTCCTGTGACATCGGGTGGTGTAGGTGTCCTGGAGGGCAGGTAGTTTGCCCCCGGTGATGCGTTCTGCAGACCTCACTACCCTCTGGAGAGCCTTACGGTTGTGGGCGGAGCAGTTGCCGTACCAGGCGGTGATACAGCCCGACAGGATGCTCTCGATTGTGCATCTGTAGAAGTTTGTGAGTGCTTTTGGTGACAAGCCGAATTTCTTCAGCCTCCTGAGGTTGAAGAGGCGCTGCTGCGCCTTCTTCACAACGCTGTCTGTGTGGGTGGACCAGTTCAGTTTGTCCGTGATGTGTACACCGAGGAACTTAAAACTTTCCACCTTCTCCACTACTGACCCGTCGATGTGGATAGGGGGGTGCTCCCTCTGCTGTTTCCTGAAGTCCACAATCATCTCCTTTGTTTTGTTGACGTTGAGTGTGAGGTTATTTTCCTGACACCACACTCCGAGGGCCCTCACCTCCTCCCTGTAGGCCGTCTCGTCGTTGTTGGTAATCAAGCCTACCACTGTAGGGTGATCCGCAAACTTGATGATTGAGTTGGAGGCGTGCATGGCCACGCAGTCGTGGGTGAACAGGGAGTACAGGAGAGGGCTCAGAACGCACCCTTGTGGGGCCCCAGTGTTGAGGATCAGCGGGGTGGAGATGTTGTTACCTACCCTCACCACCTGGGGGCGGCCCGTCAGGAAGTCCAGGACCCAGTTGCACAGGGCGGGGTCGAGACCCAGGGTCTCGAGCTTGATGACGAGTTTGGAGGGTACTATGGTGTTAAATGCTGAGCTGTAATCGATGAACAGCATTCTCACATGGGTATTCCTCTTGTCCAGATGGGTTAGGGCAGTGTGCAGTGTGGTTGCGATTGCGTCGTCTGTGGACCTATTGGGTCGGTAAGCAAATTGGAGTGGGTCTAGGGTGTCTGGTAGGGTGGAGGTGATATGGTCCTTGACTAGTCTCTCAAAGCACTTCATGATGACGGAAGTGAGTGCTACGGGGCGGTAGTCGTTTAGCTCAGTTACCTTAGCTTTCTTGGGAACAGGAACAATGGTGGCCCTCTTGTTTGTTTGTGTACAATGTACACCATACCTACATTGTACCTTATGTAGGCTGTGTGCAGGCTACGGTGTGTCTCGTTAATTCTCATGTGGATTATAATAAATGGACATATTTGTAGGGGCTAGATATGTTTTTTTTGTTAGGGAAAAATCTGTTGATTTTAGATCAATTGTTTTATCATATGTTGAAGGCAAGCAATAGGCAGAATTCATTATTGGTTTTATGAGTACCTGTGTGGTGGTTACAGCCTTTGACTCTGGCACACATACAGTATGCCAGCATTGGCATGGGTTCAAATCTGGCATGCTGCCCTTTGACTAATGGAAGAACATCTACTAATTCTGTGTGATTACAGGGTTAAAACAGAAACAGGATAAAGCTGCAATGTGTATCTTTTTGGGCAACCCGACCAAATTCACATAGAAATGTGTAAATTAGTCCGTCTAAGAGGAGGTAGATTTGTTCTATGTGCGCTATTCTATGCTTCCCATTCTTAAATTTAGTTTATGAGTCTTTTACTTTGGGTTTAGTATACCAGCTTTAAACAGCTGAAAATTCTATATTTTTGGTTATAGAAAATATATTTCACAGTGGTTTAGATGGTACAAGTATTCTCTGCACTATACTTGCTTGTTTTGTCATATTAACTGAAATTAGGCGAACTATTGGACTTTTATCAACCAGGAAATAGCAGAGGGATTTCTGCTTAGTGCATCTTTAACAGTTTAGGCATTCTGAGTGGTTAAGGTTAGGGCAATGGTTTAGGAAAGGCTTAAAGTTGAACTGCACTCACTGACTCTGAATGTATTTTTTTCCGGGGCTCATTCTGTTTTTTTCAATTCAATTGTCTCGTCTCTCCTGTCCCAGAACTAGCATGCCATACTATAGGTCGCCAGTTAAACGTCACAATAAGGTGCAGAGTGTTCATTTTGCCTGCTGAGGGCAAGTTGACCTGTCGCTCCAGCTCTGCTAAAACCATTGACAGCTGCGTGCTGTTTTCAAAGGATTGTTAAATAGATGTTAAACAGGCTATTTGGTTTTAATATCATCACCTCTTGAAGAGCATATTCAGAGCTATATATATATATATATGATTATTCCATGCAAAACAATTGCACACATGTACCTCTATCATCAGAGTTATAGGCTTACAGCAAGTAACTGCTTGCTTTTCATGGTCAGTAAATATCAATTGATCATGTAATTACAGATACGTGAGAGTAGCCTATATCTCTCAATATTGGCCACCATTAATTGGATATTTCATTTGAGTGATATAAAATAACAGTGAACTATGCCTGACAAGTATGAGTGGTTTAGGTTAATTTCCCATTTGTGAGCTCTGCCTATCAAGCAGCAGTAGGGCGCATTGTAACGTTACTGTTAGCTAATAACGTTCACCTTGCAAGCTACCGGTAGAAACTTTATGCAGTTGGCTAAATATAGTGGTATTGGACCTAATGTACTTTTTTCTCCAACCAACGTAAGCCTACCTACACTCTTAGAAAAAGGGTTTGAAAAGGGTTCTTTGCAGAGGGATAGAGTTCTACCAATAACTGTTTTGATCAGAAGAAGCCTTTTTGGAAGACAAGCGTTCTTTGTAAGGCAAACGGTTCTACCTAGAACCTTTAACATCCTGAGAACCCATTTTTGAAAATTTTGAAAGATTCTTTGGAAGACAAGAAGGATTCTTTGTAAAGAAAGGAGGGTTCTACATAGAGCTATATACAGTATAATATTTCACAGAACATTCTTTTGCAGGGAGATTTTCAGAATTGTCTGTTTTATTGTAATATCTGTGTTTTTGCATGTACATTGATTGGTTAATGCATTTTATGCTACACAAGGATAAATAACATACAGTTTTCTAAACTAATCCAATCTGTTGGATTTATTGCACCCGTTACTGAGATGGTTGTTCCAAATCAAATGTTATTGGTCACATACACATGGTTACCAGATGTTATTGCAAGTGTAGCGAAATGCTTGTGCTTCTAGTTCTCACAGTGCAGCAATATCTAACAAGTAATATCTAACAATTCCACAACAAATACCTAATGGAATAAGGAATGGAATAAAATAAGAGCATATAAATATAAATATATGGATGAGCAATGACAGAGCGGCTTGGCCTAAGATGAAATAGATAGTATAGAATACAGTATATACAGTCGGGGCCAAAAGGTTTGAGAATGACACAAATATTAATTTCCACAAAGTTTGCTGTGTTTTTAGATATTTTTGTCAGATGGTACTATGGAAAACTGGATTTTATTGACAATTACATGAAGTTGATGCAAAGAGTCAATATTTGCAGCGTTGACCCTTCTTTTTCAAGACCTCTGCAATCCGCCCTGGCATGCTGTCAGTTAACTTCTGGGCCACATCCTGATGGCAGCCCATTCTTGCATAATCAATGCTTGGAGTTTGTCAGAATTTGTGGGGTTTTGTTTGTCCACCCACCTCTTGAGGATTGACCACAAGTTCTCAATGGGATTAAGGTCTGGGGAGTTTCCTGGCCATGGACCCAAAATATCAATGTTTTGTTCCCCAAGCCACTTAGTTACCACTTTTGCCTTATGGCAAGGTGCTCCACCATGCTGGAAAAGGCATTGTTCGTCACCCAACTGTTCCTGGATGGTTGGGAGAAGTTGCTCTCGGAGGATGTGTTGGTACCATTCTTTATTCATGGCTGTGTTCTTAAGCAAAATTGTGAGTGAGCCCACTCCCTTGGCTGAGAAGCAACACCACACATGAATGGTCTCAGGATGCTTTACTGTTGGCATGACACAGAACTGATGGTAGCGCTCACCTTGTCTTCTCCGGACAAGCTTTTTTCCGGATGCCACAAGCAATCGGAAAGGGGATTCATCAGAGAAAATGACTTTACCTCAGTCATCAGCAGTCCAATCCCTGTACCTTTTGCAGAATATCAGTCTGTCCCTGATGTTTTTCCTGGAGAGAAGTGGCTTCGTTGCTGCCCTTCCAGGCCATCCTCCAAAAGTCTTCGCCTCACTGTGCGTGCAGATGCACTCACACATACCTGCTGCCATTCCTGAGCAAGCTCTGTACTGGTGGTGCCCCGATCCCGCAGCTGAATCAACTTTAGGAAATGGTCCTGGCACTTGCTGGACTTTCTTGGGCGCCCTGAAGCCTACTTCACCACAATTGAACCACTCTCCTTGAAGTTCTTGATGATCCGATCAATGATTGATTTAGGTGCAATCTTACTGGCAGCAATATCCTTGCCTGTGAAGCCCTTTTTGTGCAAAGCAATGATGACGGCACGTGTTTTCTTGCAGGTAACCATTGTTGACAGAGGAAGAACAATGATTCCAAGCCCCACCCTCCTTTTGAAGCTTCCAGTCTGTTATTTGAACTCAATCAACATGACAGAGTGATCTCCAGCCTTGTCCTCGTCAACACTCACACCTGTGTTAACGAGAGAATCACTGACGTGATGTCAGCTGGTCCTTTTGTGGCAGGGCTGAAATGCAGTGGACATTTTTTGGGGGGGATTCAGTTAATTTGCATGGCAAAGAGGGACTTTGCAATTAATTGCAATTCATCTGATCACTCTTCATAACATTCTGGAGTATATGCAATTTGCCAACATACAAACCGAGGCAGCAGACTTTGTGAAAATATATATTTGTGTCATTCTCAAAATGTTTGGCCATGACTGTACATATGAGATGAGTAATACAAGATACGTAAACATTATTAATGTGGCATTATTAAAGTGAGTAGTGCTCCATTTATTAAAGTGGCCAATGATTCCAAGTTTATATGTAGGCAGCAGCCTGTCTGTGCTAGTGATTGCTGTTTACCAGTCTGATGGCCTTGAGACAGAAGCTGTTTTTCAGTCTCTCTGTACTGACCTCGCCTTCGGGATGGTAGCGGGGTGAACAGACAGAGTCTCAGGTGGTTGTTGTCCTTGATGATCGTTTTGGCCTTCCTGTGACATCGGGTGGTGTAGGTGTCCTGGAGGGCAGGTAGTTGACCCCGGTAATGCAAGTGCATCGGTAAAAGTTTTAGGTTTTTAGGTGACAAGCCAATTTTTTTCAGCCTCCTGAGGTTGAAGAGGCACTGTTGTGCCTTCTTCACCACACTGTCTGTCTGGGTAAACTATTTCAGTTTGTCAGTGATGTGTACGCCGAGGAACTTATAACTTTCCACCTTCTCCACTGCTGTGGTGTCATCTGCAAACTTGATGATTGAGTTGGAGGCTGGCATGGCCACGCAGTCATGGGTGAACAGGGAGTACAGGAGGGGGCTGAGCACGCACCCTTGTGGGGCCCCAGTGTTGAGGATCAGCGAAGTGGAGATGCTGTTTCCTACCTTCACCACCTGGGGATGGCCCGTCAGGATGTCCAGGATCCAATTGCACAGTTTAGATATTCAATCTTCCCTATCCAGGCATTCTGAATGCAGATTGCAGGTGAATAACAATGCCACTTGTTGGATATCCTAACTCTGGCTGGATTCCAATAGGAACTACACATCACTTTGCAAGCCAGCATAATGTGACTTGCAGGCCTGATGTGGCCTGTAAACCAGGAGTCAGGGTGTAACTAGACCCTCAAATGATAAATGTATTGTCATAATACCATTTTAAAGGCTAATATGGCTGGTGAAACAGTTCATCGAGGGTTCTAGGAATAACCCTCCAAAGATAAAAGGGTTATAGATTGAACCCTCCATGGACACTACTAGGAAGAACCTATAGATGAAAAAGGGGTTATTGGTAGAACCCTTCATAGAGGGTTCTACCAGCACCAAAAAGGGTTTCCCTGTTGGGACAAACCGTTTCCCTGTTGGTTAGCTAACATTATCCCCTTATCAACATTGTTTTTAAATAGTGTTTAATTACAATTGCTGCTGACAGACCTAATAGGCTACATTGATTGATGGACCATGTCAAATTGACTAACTAGCTTATAACAGATCACGCCAATATGGCTAGTTAACAAGCTAACTTTCAGGGGATAAACTTTTGATTTGCTTGCCGTCCATAGTGGTGATGACACCCCAGTGGGCATTCGATGTGAAAAATACATATTTTACTTGTGTCACGTTCTGACCCTAGTTCTTTTGTATTTTCTTTGTTTTAGTTGGTCAGGGCGTGAGTTGGGTGGGTTCTATGTGTTGTGTTTCTATGTGGGGTTTTCGTTTGGCCTGATATGGTTCTCCATCAGAGGCAGGTGTTTGTCATTGTCTCTAATTGGGAGCCATATTTAGGTAGCCTGTTTTGTAGTGTGTTTTGTGGGTGATTGTTCCTGTTATGTCGTTCATGTTCGTGTTCACTATTTTGGGACTGTAGCGTCTTCGTTTATTTCGTTTGTTTATTGTTTTGTTCTTTCTTAAAAGTATTCGTAATAAATATGAATACTCACCACGCTGCATCTTGGTCCGACATTTCTTACTCCTCAGATGAGGAGGACGAAGACTACCATTACAACTTGCAAATTCTGGTCGGGACGTTTAATAACCAGATTAAAACCAGAAGAAGACATATTTTTAATGAAGTATATTTGACTTCATGAAAAATACATCATATTTTGGTGGATATCTGAACTACTGACCAGTTTTCTAAATGATACTTAATTAATAGACACTTATCTATATAAACATGTGCATAGTGTTGGAGGGCCATGCACCCATTGCATATAAGACACTAGAACCATCAGCTTATCACACTTGGCAAACAACAGCTGGCAGAGCGCACCAAAGTGGGTTAGGGTCTCGTAGCATACTGTACCCAGTCAACACGCTGGGTTTGGACCTATTCCATTTGAGACTCGGGGGACTGGTCATGGACTCAGACTCGTGGGACTTCATGCGGGCTTAGCTCCTCCCGAGTCCAGCAGAATCATAATGGTACTCGGGCCGAGTCCACTTCAGCAGGAATGGTGGTCTCCTGAGTGGAAGGAGATGGTGGAGGGGTTGGAATTCGCATTTTTCTGCTTTGACATACAGATCGTTCTCCAGAATATGCTGCAGGAGTTGTCTGACATGGAGTACATGTTCTTGAGCCAAGTGGGAAAACACAAGGATGTAATCAAGGTAGACAAATACGAACCGGTTCAACATGTCCTGGAGAACGTTGTTTACTAGGTCCTGCAACACAGCAGGAGTGTTGGTCAGTGCGAACGGCATCACCAGGTATTCGTTGTGCCCGCTAGCCATGTTAAAGGCGTTTTTCCACTCATCCCCTTCCCGGATCCGTACCAGATGGTAGGCATTCCGGAGGTCCAACTTGGAGAAGATGGTAGCTCCCTGGAGAGGCTCAAAAGCCAACGCGATGAGAGGAAGCAGGTAGCGTTTTTTAACCGTGATGTCATTTAGGCCCAGGTAGTCGATACACAGACACAGGGTTTAGTCCTTCTTCTCCACAAAGAAGGTTGATGGTTGATGGCGCAGTCATAGAGCCGATGCAGAGGAAGCATGGTGGCATGGATTTTTCCCAAGCCCGCAGGAAGATGTCCCGGGCCAGGCAGCGCAACCTTCAGGCAATGCCCATGGCAAAACAGGGTCCTACCTAGGATATTACCAGTAGCCCAGTTGATCAGGGGATTGTGCCTCTGGAGCCAAGAAAACCCCAAAACCACAGGTGCATGAGGGGATTTGATGGGCAGGAACTGCATAAACTCACTGTGATCACCCAACACTCAAGTTAATGGGACACGTGGTGTGGGATGTGTGGGGATTCCCAGCTTCGACCCCAGGGTAGTGTCCATAAAGCTCTTGTCGGCCCCAGAGTCTATGAGCCCCGGAGAGATTTGGACCAGTCACTCCATAACAGGGTAGCATGGAGAGGGGTACAAGCAATTGAAGATGGGAAACTCCCCGTACGGCACACCAGCATACTCGTACTAGTACCTCCTCGATGAGCCTGGTTCTATAATGGGCAGGTAGACAAAAGATGTCCCAAAGAGACTTTGGCCGACATCTGATACACTCTGGAAATGTGGGCTTCGGGGAGTTCCGGGATTCCTCAGAGGCGAGGAAATCGAGGACAGCCGACAACATGCAAAAATCCACCCCGTAGTCTGCCACACTACGGGAATCCTGACGTAGTTGGAGCAGCTTACGAGCCGCCTCTCTCCTGGACAACGGATAATCGAACACTTTCCGTACCTCCGCCACAAACTCCTCCAATCTGAGGCAAGCGGTGGATTGTTGCTCCCACACAGCTGTAGCTCAGGCAAGAGCCCTTCCGGACATCAGTGTTATCACGTATGCTATCCTCGAGTGATCCGAGGGAAATGAAGAGGGCTGAATATCAAAGAGGAGAGAACACTGGGAGAGAAACCCCCGGCAGGATCCGGGATCTCCAGCGTAGCAGTCTGGAGGAGGTAACCGGGGTTCTTGGGAAGCTGGGGTAGATTGGGGAGAAACGCCGCTGGTATTGGGGTAACTGACAGTCTGAGGGGTTACTGTAGTGGCGGGCTGCCTCACAGACAATCCGCAGAATTGCTTCAACAATGTGTTTAAGGCACAGTCCTGGTAATCCCCCCAAGGTCTGGAATCCTTCCAGAAGACCTTGAAGTAACTCCTTGTGTCTTCCAATGGTGGCTCCCTGGGAGGAGACGGCGTTGCGGAGCTGGTCCGAATCTGCTGGGTCAGTCATGGCCAGTTCATAATATCATGACTCAGGATACGACTCAGATGCAGACACGGGAGCAGATAGTACAGTTCTCAGATGATTTCTTAGAAACACGGTGCAGGCCAAGGGCAGGTCGAGGGCAGGCAGAGGTTTGTGATCAGGTCAGAGTCAGGCAAGTACAGGATGGCAGGCAGTCTCAGGGTCAGGGCAGGCAGAATGGTCAGAACCGGGAAGATCTAGGAAACAGAACTAGAGAAACAGGAAGGCGGAAAAGAACGCTGGTAAAACCTGACAAGATGAACTGGCAATGGAGAAACAGAGAACACAGGTATAAATACACAGAGGATAATGGGAAGATGGGCGACACCTGGAGGGGGGTGGAGACAGGCACAAAAACAAGTGAAACAGATCAAGGTATGACACTCGACGACACTTTTTTTTCCACCTTGGATGGAAGGACGGAGGAGAGAATGAAAGGAAGGAGTAGAGAAGTTATCCAGCCTGCTGACTAAGAAATGTAAATAGACAGCAAAACACAGGTAGGCTCTCTCTTTTTCTATCTCTCTCTCCGTATGTCAGCCTGACTGGCAGATTGCTGAGGGGCAACATAGTCAATGTACTTACTGATTCATCTCTGTCTTTACAGTTCCTGAAACATGTCAATGACCTGGCCACCCACTCAATTACCAGTGTCCTATTATGCCCCATCCCAGGGAAAGGAGAGAGCAGTACCACCTCTCCTTAAATCCATAGTCATTGACAGTGTGTTTTGTGTGCAAAATGTTTTTTTTTCTGTTTGATACTCTGATTTTCAATGTGTATTTATTCCTTCTAACCAGCTTTTTATGAGCTAGGTTTGTACTAGCTATGCTGATGATCAATAATGTTTTTTCTCTGCATCAGGTCTCAGTGAGACTGGATTCCCCAAGAGACATGCTATTGAGCTGCCCATGATTGCCTGATCTTACAATTAGAAAAAAAGATGCGATGTAGAATCTAAAAGGGTTTGTCTTGGAAATGTACCACTAAGGACTCAAATTCAAGGTAAATAAGCAATCTTTATTATTAGAGAGGTTCACAAACTCAATACAAGCTTGATGAAAACTCTGAAAAGGGCGTTCCCTTCCAGTCCTTATATACCACTACACAAACAAGTCATATAAGCATGATTTATATTATTATTATTAACGTTGGTTCCTGCATGTGACTTACTGATACCTCACAAGGCCTCTTCTCTCAAAGCTGAGACCTTGTATCGCTTATTTAGTCCCAGAACAATATTCTGTGCGTTCTGCCAAATTGCTTATCAGTGATATGGTGGAATCCTCCCCATGTACAATCTATCAGTCACTCACATGAACCCAACCAAGTTGGTTATTAGAAAAGAAGCATTGTGCTAAACATATGATCTGATACACACAGAGAACATTTCCATCACAGGTTCATCTGCTGTCCCTATAGGAGAACCCCTTGAAGAACCCTTTTTGGTTCCATGTAAAACTATTTTGGGTTCCATGTAGAACCCTTTCCACAGAGGGTTCTACCTGGAATCAAAAAACATTATACCTGAAACCAAAAAAACGGTTCTACTGTGGGGACAGCCGCAGAACCCTTTCAGAACGCTTTTTCTAAGAGTGTAGTGTAAGTAGATCTAATTGAAATAGCACCGCTTCTAATGATGTAAGTTTGTAAAGCAAATAAATTATATTTTAACTCACCTTTTTTCCCAGGTGCAAAATCCATGCAACAGACACCTCCCTTGGTGAGTCATATAACATTTCTCCCATTTCTCTCTTGCTCATTCCCTTTGTCACTCTCAAACATGCACAGTTGCAGAGAACAGCAAGAGATTAGACAGTTACACAAACTTCTAACAATGTTTGTTTCAGGAATGATATGACAGACACATAACTTTTGAAAACTATCATTATTGCATCTGTACACATACATTTTTACATTTACCTTTATTTTTTTATTATTTGTCCCATTCTTTCTAATGCATGTCATGTCTGCGGGTGAATTATGAAATAATTACTGTATGCAGAAATGTAAAACATTTTGATTTAGATTTGTTTTTGCCATTGCGTATTTTGAATGTAAGAATATGCTGCAGATTTAAACTTTAGAGCTGCAATAGTTTTGGGAGACCCAACCAAATTCACATAGAAATATAGTTATAGATATGTCATTCTCATTGAAAGCAAGTCTAAGAAACAGTAAACATGTTCTGTGTGTGTCATTTCTATGCTTCCCGTTTTTAAGTTTTGTTTTTGCATCTTTTACTTTCGGTTTTGTACACCAGCTTCAAACAGCTCAAATACAATATTTTTGGTTATTGAAAATATATTTCAATATGGTTTAGATGGTACAATGATGATCTACACTATAAAAGCTTGTTTTGTCACATAACCTGAAATTAGGCAAACTGTTAGAATTTTAGCAACCAGGAAATCGCGGAGTGATTTCTGCATATTGCACCTTTAATTGGCTACTATGGAAGCAAATAGAAATGCAATGAACGATGTTTTCAATATATAACTTTATCGTCTGCAATACATTTTACAGTAGGTAATGCGCTGTGGTCAGGTGGTCATTACCAGGTTATGATGAGGTCTTAACTATGACCAGCAGACTACATAATAAAGTACATAATAGAGTGGTCAGAATTATGACCAGCTGATCAGATAGGACCCACTATTCTGGTCAGTAAAGAAGTTCATTTTTTTAACCAGTTTGCGACCAGAATGAGACTTTATAAAATAGGTCATACTGAGGTCTTTTCAAACAGGTTTTGCCCACTGGGAGTAGTCTGACTTACAAATTTACCAGGGCAAGGACTTGCCGATGTCAAGCTTTTTCCAAAAGCGTAATCTCTGATGAAGCAAGATAAATGACACGTTGTTTGCTTAGCTAACTATCTTTTTGCCAAATGGATCTGGCTACCCACACATTTCTGAAAATACATGATCAATTGATTTTTACTGATCTCGAAAAGCATGCAGTGACTTGCTGTATAGATATGATGATAAAGCTAAATGTGGAATAATCGGAAATGTGTAGTTCTGACTATGCACTTCAAATCAGTGATAATAAAACCAAAGGTGTATAACGTTTATTTAATAATGCCTTGAAAGCGGCACATAGTTGTCAATGGTTTTAGCGGAGTTGGGGGTCTCCTTGCACCCCCATCTAACACTACTGTGTAGTTTTATTGATAACGACCTATTCTATTTGGCTGTCTAACCACACACTGACATGCACAACTCTCTGCGTGAGGTTCTGTCATCAAGTCTCCATTGGGTGATTAAGTTCCTTCCATCTATGTAATGTATTGGAGATTATGGACAGGTACAGTCAGGCGGCAGGAGGGGTGGAATGCATGACACTCCATCCTGGATATGACAGAGTTTGCCTCAACCAATGACAAACCATCTCTCCTGTCCTCCATCTGTAGAAAAACAAGGTAGAGTTCATACACACAGCACTGATTGCATTATTAATGGCTGTTAGGTGAATTTCAGGACAGACAAGTGATAGTATTTTGAGCTATGACCATATCAAATGTGACCAACCTGAAGTGGGACTGGTGCCTGGCCACATACTATCAGCATTTTGTCTGGTGCTCCTGATATGGTAGAGGATTCCCACGACACTGCTGAACAACAAATCCACCAGGTATTTTAAGTATCCTGAGAATAAAATAAAATATTATCACTCAATAAACATATAGCAATTAACATTACTTTTCTCTAGTTTGTAAGTAATTATACTAATAGAGTAACTGTAAGTACAGAATAGATTCAGGCTGACGCCATTACCATTGCCGCATTCAAAACAACTGGGAACTCCGGCAGGGATTTATTTTTTAAACAGTCATCCAACTCAGAATTCCACGTCAGACTTTCCGACCTGAAGATCACTGACGTCATGATTTGAACTTGTTTTTTTCCCGAGTTTCCAGTTGTCTTGATTGCACCATATGCAACCATCTGTATAACGTTACGTTGCTGAATTCTTGCTGACACGTATTTGTAGCATGTTAGCTAAAAAGATTGGTACTCAGGCTAGACAAGTACCATCCTTCATTTATTTTTGCCTTAGAAAATACATTAATGCTAGCTAGCTAATGCTAATTATCCATGCCCTTGATCATGACTCCAATTCCATTGCAGTAAAGGCAGGGACTGAGTTATCTAGAGCAAGTGCTAACCCAAAAAAACATGCCTGTTCTTATAAACGTAGCTAGCTAAATAACATGCAAATCCAGGTTAGTTATCAATATCATCTTCTGAGTAGAAATTAATTAATTACCTCGCTAACGTTAACGATCTTCTTAGCTATCAAGTTCGAGTTGAGACATTATCGATAGCAAGCTAGCTAACACAACATCATATCAAACCTTATCATCAGATGCAATGCTAGCTTTGCAAATCTTCCTCTCTATGACATTACATCACATTAGACATTAGGGAGAGGCTATGTATTTAGTCAGTTACATCACAGTATCATAGCTAGCTAGCCAGCTACATCAACCTTTTTTTTACCAGAGAAGTTGGGTTCAAGGAGGCAGTTCCACTTTAAAACAAAATGATGCGCCTATGTATCAGTATTCATTGTATTGTTAGTGCTTGCTAGAGCATTGTGAACTGCCGTAGCGCAGTGGTCTAAGCTGTGTGCTCCTGCCTCAATCTTCTTGCCCAGTGCTGGGTGATACAGTGACCATCCTAAGCCCTAAGTTAACTGCATTTTTATAAACGTTAGGCTGATCATTTACACATTAAAGAAAAGTTTCTCAGCTCAAAGAAATAGTCTTTGGGTAGGCTCAAATGCATAAACATCTTGACCGCTTTAGAAATGAAATATTAAAATCACACATTGCAGGCTTTCAATCCACACCAAAGACCAGCACTATATTGGCAAATGATACATAGCCTAACTATAAAACAAGGACGAGCATCCACACTGGAGCAACGTTTAACGTTCTATGGTAGACCTACAGTACATCTGTCAATCAATTGATGGTCAAAATCAGCTCATCAACTCAGCCAGGGAAACACAGTAGCCTATTGGTTTTCATGTAGGCCTATGGATAGGCTAACGGGTAGCCTACAGAATGTCGTTTATTGGAATATAATCAAACAACAAGGGGCCTATTGCAAACATCAATGGCATTAGATTATCACCAGCTGATGTCTTGTTAAACCATCAATACCTGCTAAATTCACCTGCACAGCTGATTTCAATTGCAACCATTATTGGTCACCTCATTACCGGTCCCTAAAAGATTATGTCAATGTTACCTTAGTCCTGCTTGCAACCAAAGTCTTTTTAGATATGTTCGCCCTCTTGTTGGTATTGTAATCGAAACAACTTAGTCCTTTTTGAACAGACTAACAGTGATTTATCTATTTGGCTCCCGAGTGGCGCAGTGGTCTAAGGCACTGCATCTCTGTGCTAGGTTATCACTGCAGACCCTGGTTTGATTCAATGCGTTATCATAACCAGCCGTGATTGGGAGTCCCATAGGGTGGGGCACAATTGGCCCAGTGTCGTCTGGGTTAGGGTTTGGCTGGGGTAGGCCGTCATTGTAAAGAAGAATTTGTTCTTAATTAACTAACTTGCCTAGTTAAACAAAAGGTTAAATCAAAAATAAAATAAGCCTTCCGTACAATAGAAATAAAGTATTTCGTCAGGCAAATCTACAGTGGCAATTTACCCAACACGTTGTATCAATGGAAACACATGTTGGTGTAGCCTATTGTTATTATTCTATTTGTTTCCTATTTATGTTATCCAAAAGTGTCTGGTATGCTCATTTCCCTTGGAATGTCCATATTTGAAATGTATAAATAAATCAAGTAAATCGGGGGGGAGTGAGTTCTTTGTGCCAGTGTGGGACAGAATTGAACCCACGCCAAAATGGTAGACATATAGAGTATGTGCACACTGAAAGCAGAGGCACTAACCACTAAACCACCCCAGGCCACAATTGAACTCAATTTTGACCTTTGCAGACAGTATGTCGAATTCAGTCTTTTACGATTATCACGTCACACTGTGTGATGTTACCAAATTAAAATATTGATATCAACCTGGCCAGATTGTACGGTTTGCATCAGTTCTGTTGTCACATTCTGCGATTGGCTTGCGAGGCTACATCAGCCAACGTAGGCAACGTCAACTGCAGCGTTGTATTTGATCTGTTCATGTGCCAGCACCAAGCAGCGCAAGCTTCATTCTATGCTTATGTGAAGTGAATTCGTCAAAACCGAAAGTATACATCTTAGAAATAGTTTTCACATACAAACTTTGTATATTCGAACTCAGAATTAAATAGGCTTCCCCAAAATGGTTGGCGATTTTGTGCATTTATCAAAATCTTATCAGGTAGCCTGATATCAGATTTGCCATGTAATCAAGATTCTTCCACGGCATGTAGGTTAAATGTTTAAATCGAACTATTGGTCAGTCACCAGGATCTGCTCGTAACACAAGCCACACTACACTATAAAGGCAAAAAAAAATCTGACACTGCTAGAACTTTGACTGAGACTACGAATGCACGTAGTGGTATTTAAATCGGCAGACCTAGACCCTGGCACACTGAACGAGCCAAGACGTCCGACAATAGTTTACGACCTAAAAAATTGCACACTGCGTGGACATTTTGTCTTAGTGTTGTTTTAGTGTTAAAGAAAATGTGCATTATCTCTTGATCAAAATGTCTGCCCACATCGCTGTGAACGTCTCACAGCGCTCTAGCTTGGCTTTCTGAGCTGGTTAGTGTCACGTTCCTGACCTTATTTCCTTTGTTTAGTCTTGTTTAGTTGGTCAGGACGTGAGCTGGGTGGGCATTCTATGTTATGTGTTTCTATGTTTGGTTTAGGGTTGTCAACTAGCCTGATATGGTTCTCAATCAGGGGCAGGTGTTTTACGTTTCCTCTGATTGGGAACCATATTAAGGTAGACTGTTTCTCACTGTTTGTTTGTGGGTGATTGTTGCTGTGTCTGTGTTTGTTCGCCACACGGTACTGGTTCGTTCGTTCGTTCGTTCCTGTTCGTGCGTTCATGTTTTATGTTCTCAAGTTCAGGTCTGTTCACGTCGTTTTGTTATTTTGTTTTGTACTGTTTAGTTGAATAATCATTAAAAGTCAACATCATGAACATTCACCACGCTGCGCCTTGGTCCTCCTCTCTTCCACATAAAGACGAGCGTTACAGTTAGGAACGTGCCTTTTATCTCATATTAATCTTGTCTGTCTTTAAAAAACAGAACATGTTTAAAATTGTTATCTATGAATTATTTTAGATAACTGGCTATAAATCAATCTCTGAATGTGCTATAGCAATGAAACCACTCTCTCCTGCTGAGCTACGATGTAAGGATTGTTAGTGGCTGTGACATAAGGTTCAGCCAGGAGTTAATGGACAGTTGGAAGAGTGAATTAAATGGTAGGAGGGACATCCCAGCGTCAATTGGTGTCAGATTTCACATTCTGCTTCACACAATCTCCTGTGTCCGTGAGAATCAGGGCTACTGCTCAAGCCAAGCCTTTTCGATCTATGGTGAAAACCGATCGATTCATAATCAAAAACGTCGGTCAGAACCGGTATCAGAACCACGCAGTTCCCCAAAACAGGGGACTTTACAGCTAAGAGGCCAATTTCAGTCCATCAATGGCTTTCTGCAGGGCAATAAAGGCAGATTGAAGCTCTGACAGAGACTGGTTAGCTGTGGGGGCAATAGCATACACCACAGTGTACTCTAAATACAGGAGAAAGTAAAACATTTTGTTAACACTTTATTTGGATAGTCCATCTGTAAATGTTCAACAGAGTATCAGTAACATTTCAACTAACTATATACTAACCTTAACCCTAGCTCTAACCCTTATTCTCAATCTAACCCTAACCATAGTTTGTTGATAATATGACCATCTGTAGAGCATCTACAAATGAAAAATCTAGGCTATCTAAATAAAGTGTGACCATAATTTTTTTTTTTTTACAGATTAACCAATATTGCAAATAGTGTCAAGAACCGGACCAAAAATCAATCCATGTGGGACACACTTTGTCAAGAATTTAACATGCACCATCAGTAAATACACACTGTTTTCTGTCCTTTAAATCATTTTCAAACCGGCTACATTGGCCCAGGCCAATTGATGAAGGCCTCTGAATAAGTAATGAGTGATCCACAGTGTCGAAGGCTTGGACTGGTAAGATGAGTAACTCACACTTCTCTCTCTTATGTCCTGGAACAGATGGACTATGTGCCGCCCTCCGCATAGTAAGATAGGTTAATCTTATGCCAGCATGTCCCAGTTTTTAATCAAAGTTTGACCTTGTAATACAGTGCCTTCAGAACGTATTCACACCCCTTGACTTTGCTAACATTTTGTTGTGTTACATCCTGAATTTGACATTTTTTGACTTTGTGTCACTAGCCTACAGACAATACCCCATAATGTCAAAGTGAAATATTTTTTTTCAGAAATTTTAACAAATTAACAAAATATGAAAAGCTGAAATGTCTTGAGTCAATAAGTATTCAACCCTTTGTTATGGCCAGCCTAAATAAGTTCAGGGCAAAAAATGTGCTTAACAATTCACATAATAAGTTCCACGGACTCACTCTGTGTGCTATAATAGTGTTTAACATGATTTTTGGATGACTACCTCATCTCTGTACCCCATGCATACAGTTATCTGTAAGGTCCATCAGTCGAGTTTAGAATTTCAAACACAGATTCAACCTCAAAGGCCAGGGAAGCTTTCCAATGCCTCGCAAAGAAGGGCACCTATTGGTAGATGAAATAAAAATAAATTAAGACATTGAATATCCCTTTGAGCATGGTGAAGTTATTAATTACACTTTGGATAGTGCTGGAGAGGAAACCGCTCAGGGATTTCACCATGAGGCCAATGGTGAATTTAAAACAGTTACAGAGTTTAATGGCTGTGATAAGAGAAAACTGAGGATGGATCAACAACAATGTAGTCATTCCACTAGCCTAATTGACAGAGTGAAAAGAAAGAAACCTGTACAGAATAAAGTATTGCAAAACATGCATCCTGTTTGGAACTAGTCAATAAAGTAATACTGCAAAAAATGTGGCAAAGCAATTAACTTTTTGTCCTGAATACAAAGTGTTATACTTGGGGCAAATCCAATACAACACATTACTGAGTATCATTCTGCATATTTTTAAGTATAGGAGTGGCTGCATCATGTTATGGGTATGCTTGTAATCGTTAGGGACTGTAGAGTTTTTCAGGACAAAAAATAAACGGAATGGAGCTAAGCACAGGATTAATTCACCTTTCAGCAGGACAATAACCTAAAACACATATTAGTTGCTTACTAAGATGACATTGAATGTTCCTAAGTGGCCTACTTAGAGTTTTGACTTAAATGGAAATCTATGGCAAGACTTGAAAATGGCTGTAGCATTCATCAAGAAGAAGAATTTGAAAAATGTTCACTTTGTCATTATGGGGTGGTGTGTTGATGGGTGATTTTTTTCTTCTATTTAATCAATTTTGAATACAGGCTGTAACACAACACAATGTGGAATAAGTCAAGGGGTATAAATACTTTCTGAAGGCACTTGTCAGATCTCCCCAAGGAGATGTGGGTGTGGAGTCAGGCGCAGGAGAAACAAGTTCCGATGGAAAAGGGCGTTTTATTAAACCAGCTCAAAAATAACAGGAAACCGGACTACAGCAGTAGCCACAAAACCCCACTCAGACACAGTCCAGGGAAAAACCACCTGTTAAACATGAACTAAAGAAAACGCAACCCAAACTAACTGACAGTCAAACGAAAACAATCCCGCACAGAAACCCAAAGGAAATGTCGAGATAAATACCCCCCCTAATTAACCAAAATGAAACCAGGTGAAACACAAAACAGACATAACCAAAAGAAAAAGGATCGGTGGCAGCTAGTAGACCGGCGACGACGACCGCCGAGTGCCGCCCGAACAGGGAGAGGAGCCACCTTCGGTGGAAGTCGTGATGGAAGAAAATCTCAATATTAAATGAGTCCCACATGGGAGACGTTGTCTGTAACCTCCAATAACCCTCTAATAGCTGTCCTCTCATGCTGCAATGCATTGTGGATAACACCCATGTTTCCTTGAGCTGATACAGTAGTGGTAACTTCAGAGAAGACAAGTGAGTCAATTGTGACTCAACCTTGCAGTAATCGATGAGTAAGCTATTGAGTGAGGTACCAATGCTGATGTCATCTCTTCAGATTCAGCACAGTTTGCAAAACACAGACCCCCCTCACTGTAGCCAAGCAGGTGTCGGTATCAGCAAGTCTTACTGTAATTGAATACAGAGATAGCCTATTGGGGAGTGAATGTATCTGTAGCCTGGTGTAATTTTTCTAATGTATTTTAAATTGCCAAATAAAATCAAAAAAGCTACGGGTATGTTTCAGGACTTGGATTGTGATGACCTTAAGAGACCTGCATTGTGTTACAAAATTACAGTGAATTGCCTGTTTATACAGTTGTTAAAGTAAAATACACTTATTTTAGAGTGGCTCAGTTCACATGAAGCTTACAGTGTGGTTTGGTCTTGAAACCAGTGTTTTCCTGTTAAAGAGAACTACAGTTCTAGTGGCAACCCTTAATTTTATATAACACAATATTATTTCCCCAATACTTTTCTGTGTGCCCTCAACAACTCTGGAACAATTGAATGGCACCGGAGGAGATGGCTGCCGTTTATTATTTATTTTGTACATAATGATTCTGCCACTGTCTCATAATCGAAAAGAGCTTCTGGATATCAGGGCAGCGATTACTAACCTCGTAGATTTTTGTTTAACGAGTCGGACATGAAGGATTTACTTCAGACACCCGACAAGGCGACAAGGAGAAAGAGATGGAAATATCGGGGACGCAGGTCGGGGTGCCTTGTAAGGATCCGACGGCGAGTGGGTAATCTGCCTCTACCATCAGTCCTGTTAGCCAATGTACAATTATTGGATAAGAAAACAGACAAGCTACGATCACAAATATCCTACCAACGGGATATTAAAAACTGTAATATCTTATGTTTCACTGAGTCGTGGCTGAACAATGAAATGGATAAAATACAGCTGGCAGAGTTTACACTACATCAGCAAGATAGAACAGCTGCCTCCGGTAAACAAGGTGTGGCGGTCTGTATATATTTGTAAACATCAGCTGGTGCACGAAATCTAATATTTAGGAAATCTCAAGGTTTTGCTCGCCTGAGGTGGAGTATCCCATGATAAGCTGTAGATCACACTATTTACCAAGAGAGTTTTCATCTACAGTTGAATTCGGAAGTTTACATACACTTCGGTTGGAGTCATTAAAACTCTTTTTTCAACCACGCCACAAATTTCTTGTTAACAAACTATAGTTTTGGCAAGTTGGTTAGGACATCTACTTTGTGCATGAGACAAGTAATTTTTCCAATAATTGTGTACAGACAGATTATTTCACCTATAATTATCTGTATCACAATTCCAGTGGGTCAGAAGTTTACATACACTAAGTTGACTGTGCCTTTAAACAGCTTGGAAAATTCCAGAAAATGATGTCATGGCTTTAGAAGCTTCTGATAGGCTAATTGACATAATTTGAGTGAATTGGAGGTGTACCTGTGGATGTATTTCAAGGCCTACCTTCAAACTCAGTGCGTCTTTGCTTGACATCATGAGACAATCAAAAGAAATCAGCCAAGACCTCAGAAAAAAAATTGTAGACCTCCACAAGTCTGGTTCATCCTTGGGAGCAATTTCCAAATGCCTGAAGGTACCACGTTCATCTGTACAAACAATAGTATGCAAGTATAAACACCATGGGACCACACAGCCGTCATACCGCTCAGGAAGGAGTCGTGTTCTGTCTCCTAGAGATGAACGTACTTTGGTGCGAAAAGTGCAAATCAATCCCAGAACAACAGCAAAGGACCTTGTGAAGATACTGTAGGAAACAGGTACAAAAGTAGCTATATTCACAGTAAAATAAGTCCTATATCGACATAACCTGAAAGGTCGCTCAGCAAGGAAGAAGCCACTGCTCAAAAACCGCCATGAAAAGCCAGACTACGGTTTGTCCTCTGGTCTGATGAAACAAAAATATAAATGTTTGGCCATAATGACCATTGTTATGTTTGGAGGAAAAAGGGGGAAGCTTGCAAGCCGAAGAACACCATCCCAACCGTGAAGCACGGGGGTGGCAGCATCATGCTGTGGGGGTGCTTTGCTGCCGGAGGGACTGGTGCACTTCACAAAATAGATGGCATCATGAGGACGGGAAAATTATGTGGATATATGGAAGCAACATCTCAAGACATCAGTCAGGGAGTTAAAGCTTGGTTACAAATGGGTCTTCCAAATGAACAATGACCCCAAGAATACTTCCAAAGTTGTGGCAAAATGGATTAAGTACAACAAAGTCAAGGTATTGGAGTGGCCATCACAAAGCCCTCACCTCAATCCTATAGAAAATCTGTGGGTAGAACTGAAAAAGCGTGTGCGAGCAAGGAGGCCTACAAACCTGACTCAGTTACACCTATTCTGTCAAGAGGAATGGGCCAAAATTCACCCAACTTATTGTGGGGATCTTGTGGAAGGCTCCCCAAAACGTTTGACCCAAGTTAAACAATTTAAAGGCAATGCTACCAAATACTAATTGAGTGTACGTAAACTTCTGGCCCATTGGGAATGGGATGAAAGAAATACAAACTGAAATAAATCATGCTCTCTACAATTATTTTGACATTTCACGTTCTTAAAATAAGTGGTGATCCTAACTGACCTAAAACAGGGATTTTTTACTGGAATTAAATGTCAGGAATTGTGAGAAACTGAGTTTAAATGTAGTTGGCTAAGGTGTATGTAAACCTCCGACTTCAACTGTATATTTTTCGTTGCTGTCTATTTACCACCACAAAGACCATAAGCAAACAGGAAACAGGAAACGGGGACTTTAATGCAGGAAAATTTAAATCCACTTGACCTAATTCCTACCAGCATGTTAAATGTGCAACCAGAGGAAAAACACTCTAGACCACCTTTACTCCACACACAGAGACACGTACAAAGCTCTCCCTCTAACTGCATTTGGCAAATCTGACCATAATTATATCCTCCTGATTCCTGCTTACAAGCAAAAACTAAAGCAGGAAGCACCAGTGACTCAGTCAGATGACGCAGATGCTAAGCTACAGGACTGTTTTGCTAGCACAGACTGTAATATGTTTCGGTATTCTTCCAATGGCATTGAGGAGTACACCACATCAGTCACTGGCTTCATCAAAAAGTGCATCGATGTCATAGTCCCCACAGTGACCGGACATACATACCCCAACCAGAAGCCATTGATTACAGGCAACATCAGCACTGAGATAAAAGGTAGAGTTGCCGCTTTCAAGGACAGGGACTCTAACCTGGACGCTAATACAAAATCCCGCTATGCCCTCAGACAAACCATCAAACAGGCAAAGCCTCAAAACAGGACTAAGATTGAATCGTACTACACTGGCTCCGACGCTCATCGGATGTGGCAGGGCTTGCAAACTATTACAGATTACAAAAGGAAGCACAGTCGCGAGCTGCCCAGTGACACGAGCCTACCAGAGGAGCTAAATTACTTTTATGTTCGCGTCGAGGAAACAAACACTGAATCATGCATGAGAACATCAAATGCTCTGGACAACTGTGTGATCACGTAGACAGATTACAAGGACGTGTACTCCGAGCATGCGCTGACCAACTGCCAAATGTCTTCACTGACATTTTCAACCTGTCCCTGAATCTGCAATACCTACATGTTTCAAGCAGACCACCATAGTCCCTGTGCCCAAGAACACTAAGGTAACCTGCCTAAATGACTACCGACCCGTAGCACTCACATCTGTAGCCATGAAGTGCTTTGAAGGGCTGGTCATGGCTCACCTCAACACCATTATCCCAGAAACCCTAGACGCAATCCATTTTGCATACCCCCCCAAACAGATCCACAGATGGTGCAATCTCAAACGCACTCCACACTGCCCTTTCCCACCTGGACAAAAGGAACACCTACGTGAGAATGCTATTCATTGACTACAGCTCAGTGTTCAACACCATAGTGCCCTCAAAGCTATTCACTAAGCTAAGGACCCTGGGTCTAAACACCTCCCTCTGCAACTGGATCCTGGACTTCCTGACGGGCCACCCCCAGTTTGTAAGGGTAGGTAACAACACATCGGCCACGCCGATCCTCAATACTGGGGCCCCTCAGGGGTGCATGCTCTGTCCCTTCCTGTACTCCCTCCCTGTTCACCCATGACTGCGTGGCCAGGCATGACTCCAACACCATAATTTAGTTTGCCGACGACACAACGGTGATAATCCTGATCACCGACAATGATGAGACAGCCTATAGGGAGGAGGTCAGAGACCTGGCCGTGTGCTGCCAGGATAACAACCTCTCCCTCAACGTGATCAAAACAAAGGAGATGGTTGTGGACTACAAGAAAAGGAGGACAGAGCACGCCCCCATTCTCATCGACGGGGCTGTAGTGGAGCATGTTGAGAGCTTCAGGTTCCTTGGTGTCCACATCACCAACAAACTATGACGGTCCAAAAACACCAAGACAGTCTTGAAAAGGGCACGACCAAACCTATTTCCCCTCAGGAGATTTGGCATGATCCTCAAACCTTTCTTCAGCTGCACCATCGAGAGCATCCTGACTGGTTGCATCACTGCCTGGTATGGCAACTGCTCAGCCTCTGACCGCAAAGCACTACAGAGGGTAGTGCGTACGGCCCAGTACATCACTGAGGCCAAGCTTCCTGCCATCCAAGACCTCTATACCAGGAGGTGTCAGAGGAAGGCCCTAAAAATTGTCAAAGACCCCAGCCACCCCAGTCATAGACTGTTCTCTCTGCTACCGCATGGCAAACTGTACCGGAGCGCCAAGTCTAGGACCAAAAAGCTTCTCAACAGCTTTTACCCCCTCGCCATAAGACTCCTGAACAGATAATTAAATGGCTACCTGTACTATTTTCATTGTGTCTCAACAGTCCCTATTTTATGCTACTGCTACTCTCTGTTTATCATCTATGCATAGTCACTTTAACTATACATTCATGTACATATTACCTCAATTAGTCCGACTAACCGGTGCTCCCACACATTGACTCTGTACCGGTACCCCCTGTATATAGCCTCGCTACTGTTATTTTCACTGTCATTTGACTGTTTTTTAATTTCTTTACTTTTAGTTTAGTTTAGTTTATTAATTCGACCATTTAAAAAAAACAAGCACACATAAAACTTAAAAGCCATACATGTACATGAATAAAATCATTGAGGATAACACACAATAAAGTCTGGGACTTATTTCCATTGTGGTCCTCTTATCTATCTATTGTTTACCTAATACCTATGTTTTACTTAAAAATTGCAGTGTTGGTTAGGGCTTGTAAGTAAGCATTACACTGTAAGGTTGTATCCGTTGTATCTGTTGTATCCGGCGCACGTGACAAATACAATTTGATTTGATTTGATTGGTCTTCCTTCTCACTAGTTCTGTTAATAATCATAACTAGTTGCATGTTTCATTATTTACCCCTTCCCTTCTTCCTGTCACTGTTTTTAACCTGAATATTGAGTTCCTGATGTCATCCCTCTCTTCTCTGTCTCATTGCACAGAGGGAATCTTCTCTTCCCATCTTCTCTTTCCTCCTTCTGGAGTAGACAGAAAAGAGATATCAAGCTGACAAATGTTGTATTTCTTTTAATGCAAAGCTATTTAGTTCTGGTGGGCAGGGCAGTGTCCTAATGGCCCCCGGATAGGATAGGATATCATGTGGCCGGCTCTGGAGGATCACAGGAGTACCTCATGAAGCTGGTTGAGATAAATCCAAGAGTGTGCAAAGCTGTCATCAAGGCAAAGGGTGGCTACTTTGAAGAATCTAAAATATTATTCAATTTTTTAACACTTTTTTGGTTACTACATGATTCCATGTGTTATTTCAAAGTTTTGATATCTTCACTATTATTCTACATTGTAGAAACAAACAAAAAAAAAAAACATTTAATGAGTAGGTGTGTGTCCAAACTTTTGACTGGTACTGTATATCCTTTATCAATAAAACATGTTTATATAATACAGTATGATGTGGTCAAGGAGCACCAACGTCTCATCATCCAAAATTGAAAATATGGAGCCAGTAGCCAAAGTGAAAATCAATAAAAACATGATAACAGAAAAGGAAAAATAGTACATTCAGTACCGTAGTATGATATGGTCAAGGAGCAGCTACCATCCCACCACACAAATCTGAAATTGTGGAGCCAGTAGCCTGAGTACAAGTCAATAAAGACATGAAAATCTAAAGTACACACAGTACAGTATTATATGACCCCATCCCATCATCCTAATAAATGTGGAGCACGTGCATGTCAAGAAAAATGAAAATGCTAATGTCCATCCAGTACACTATCCTATATGATACGGTCAAGTAGCATTGACTCTACCTTCATCCAATACTGAAATTACATAGACAGATGGTCTTCCCCCAGGACACAGCCTCAGAGGGGATGTGCATTGGGAAAAATTGCTAATATTAGACATATTAGAGCATCTCTCAAGGTACTTCCACTGGCAGATGGCCAAGGCATCTCTGACTCACTACACGAGAGGGGAGCAATGGTGCGCACGCACACACACACACACACACACACACACACACACACACACACACACACACACACACACACGTGATGGTACAAAGCCTGGCAACTGATTCTGATGCAGTCACAGCATAATGGAACAGTCCATAAAACCTTGGAGGGAGATGAGGTCCAAGATGAGAGGAATGTCAATGGCACATGTAAAATAAGAATATTTTTGGTCCATATTGTTTTAATGGACAAACACAATTATAGTAAATTCAGCCTTTTAATTCAACAAAATATTGACAGTGCAAAATAATTGTTGGTTGAGTCAACAGGCTGAGTCAGAGATGGCAATATTATTTTATCATTAGTCCTTCGATATTTACCATGTTAATCAACCATCCCATTTCCAAATTGATAAAGCACTTTGGCTAGAGTGAATATAGTCATCAAAATATCATATTGTCATCCTCGCTAGCTGATCCCCAGAAGAAATCTAAGATAATTCATTACAGATTTATTGAGTTTAGACGTTTTTGCCGAGGATGTTTTAGTTGCACAATTTTACATCTTACTCAGGTGTTTTGTGCAGTATTTCTCAAGTAAAAAAATATGCGGCGTGTTGTCTTCTGTAAACAGTCAGAGCTGCTGAACAGGTCGGTCACACTGTCTATGCTATTGAATAGAGAGAAGTCACTACAGCTGTTCAACCCATGTTAGCGGGCAAATGGACATTGTCAAATCAAAACCCAACATTAATTTACCCGTTGTGACGCATGGACATTCCAAACTCCGTTTTAGACGACACAATTTTGACACTAGAAAAACTGTTTCTGACTCATATCGATGACACATAGGCTGTTTTAAAAGGGATTCATTGATTTTTAAAGACAGTCGCTCTTTAAAGGTTCCTCTGAGAATCCGTCAATTAACCAAAGGTGTATATATGAACAATATAACTAGAAATGGTTCCCTGAGAAACTCCAGAGGTTCCTTGAGGATCTCCAGGGTTCCTTGTGTCACCACTCATTCTAAGAGTGTAGGAGAGAGTCAGAAACACCCTCTGAATTGTATGTCCTTCAATTTCTTCACAGTCAGCTTGCCAAATGGGTTAATGTCACTTCGAAGTCACAGCTTATGACGTGGGGGTTGACTTCTGATGTGCCTCAGTACTCATGGCTGTAAAAAAAAATATGGATTTGCACCATCGGTGTGTGAATTATCACTTGCTGATGGGTAGTATTATGGAGGACATATTGAATGAAGAGGAACAGTAACCAAGTCTGTATCCCAAATAGCACCCTTCTCCCTATGTAGTGCACTATGTTTGACCAGAGCCCTGTGGGCCCTGATCTAAAGTAGTGCACTATATAGGGAGTATGATTCCATTTTGGACACACACTCAGTCACCCAAGTCACTGGAGAAGAATCTAAAAGCAGTGTGCCATCTGCCATGGTTAGGTCGGTTTGTGATCAGTCATAAAAAACACTGAAGGAAATAGATGACGGCGACAACGATATTGTCCTGCTGCCAGTGATAACATTCATTTGTCAAGCTAAGCGAGCAGGGGAACATACACCAAAATAGGCTGACCTTTTCCAGGTAATATGAAAACGTAATTAGTCCATAATAATGTGATAGTAACATGGCGCCAAATGGTCTTCCACCTTCTATTACGAGTCCATTTAAATACAACAGTAATGTTGATTGTGACATTTCACAAAATGTAATGTCAAATATATATATAATATTTCAGCACAATGCCTTCCCTTTTCAGTAAAATGTTTTTTTTGAACAAACATAGCTCTTTATGACAGCACAGAGTATAACAAGCTACCACTCAAAAGGGAAGCTTCGCCGAGCCACATTTTCTGATGTAATGAAGATGCCTTTGCTGAAGAGAATAGAGGTGGCAGTTAGAAAAAGACACTGACGCAGAAATGAATACCAACTAAAAGAAACTGACTCTCTTTGGTCTCTTTGTTGACTCTCTGTTTAATGCCCTCCTTGACTGGTCCGTGAGTTTTGGTGGACAGCCCTCTCTTGGCAGGTTTGTTGTGGTGCCATATTCTTTACATTTTTGAAGATGAATTAGCTCTCGAAACAGGACAGCGACAAAGTTGTGGAGAAGTACAGATCAGGGTTGGGTTATAAAAAAATATCAGAAACTTTGAACACCCCACGGAACATTATTAAAAGATGGAAAGGATGGAAATATGTCCTTAACAGTTTGGGTCTTGAGTGTCACCGCCTTTGAAGAGGGGAATGACCGCGGCAGCTTTCCAATCTTTAGGAATCTCAGATGAAAAGAAAGAGAGGTTGAACAGACTGGTAATAGGGGTTGCAACAATTGCGGCGGATAAATTTAGAAAGAGAGGTTCCAGATTGTCTTTGTAATCACCCAGCTGATTTGTACGGGTCCAGGTTTTGCAGCTCTTTCAGAACATCTGCTATCTGGATTTGGGTGAAGGAGAAGCTGGGGAGGCTTGGGCAAGTAGCTGTGGGGGGTGCAGAGCTGTAGGCCGAGGTTGGAGTAGCCAGGAGGAAAGCATGGCCAGCCGTAGAGAAATGCTTATTGAAATTCTCAATTATTGTGGATTTATCGGTGGTGACAGTGTTTCCTAGCCTCAGTGCAGTGGGCAGCTGGGAGGAGGTGCTCTTATTCTCCATGGACTTTACAGTGCCCCAAAACCTTTTGGAGTTAGAGCTACAAGATGCAAATTTCTGTTTGAAAAAGCTAGCATTTGCTTTCCTAGCTGACTGCGTCTATTGGTTCCTGACATCCCTGAAAAGTTGCATATCGCTGGGACTATTCGATGCTAATGCAGAACGCCACAGGATGTTTTTGTGCTGGTCGAGGGCAGTCAGGTCTGGAGTGAACCAAGGCTATATCTGTTCTTAGTTCTACATTTTTTGAAAGGGGCATGCTAATTTAAGATGGTGAGGAAATTACTTTTACAGAACGACTAGGCATCTTCTACTGACGGGATGAGGTCAATATCCTTCCAGGATACCCGGGCCAGGTCGATTAGAAAGGCCTGCTCGCAGAAGTGTTTTAGGGAGCGTTTGACAGTGATGAGGGGTGGTCATAGCGGATGCCATAGCGGATGCAGGCAATGAGGCAGTGATCGCTGAGATCCTGATTGAAAACAGCAGAGGTGTATTTGGAGGGCAAGTCGGTCAGGATAATATCTATGAGGGTGCCCATGTTTACTGATTTAGGGTTGTACCTGGTGGGTTCATTGATAATTTGTGTGAGATTGAGGGCATCTAGCTTAGATTGTAGGACTGCCGGGGTGTTAAGCATATCCCAGTTTACGTCACCTAACAGAACGAACTCTGAAGATAGATGGGGGGCAATCAATTCACATATGGTGTCCAGGGCACAGCTGGGAGCTGAGGGGGGTCTATAACAGGCGGCAACAGTGAGAGACTTATTTCTGGAGAGATACATTTTTTAAATTAGAAGCTCGAACTGTTTGTGCATAGACCTGGAATGTTTGACAGAACTTTGCATGCTATCTCTGCAGTAGATTGCAACTCCTCCCCCTTTGGCAGTTCTATCTTGACGGAAAATGTTGTAGTTGGGGATGGAAATCTCAGTATTTTTGGTGGCCTTCCTAAGCCAGGATTCAGATCAGGGTTGGCGGAGTGTGCTAAAGCAGTGAGTAAAACAAACTTAGGGAGGCTTATGATGTTAACATGCATGAAACCAAGGCTTTTATGGTTACAGAAGTCAACAAATGGGAGCGCCTGGGGACACACAGGGCCTGGGTTAATCTCTACATCACCCGAGGAACAGAGGAGGAAAAGGATGAGGGTACAGCTAAAGGCTATCAAAACTGGTCATCTAGTGCATTGGGGACAGAGAATAAAAGGAGCAGATTTCTGGGCGTGGTAGGATAGATGCAGTGAGTAATGTACAGACAGTATGGTAGGGTGCGGGTACAGTGGAGGTAAACCGAGGCATTGAGTGACAATAAGAGAGGTTGATCGAGCTGGAGCAGTTTTGCATTGAATAATGGTCCAAAATCCGAGTAGCTAGATGTGCCAAGCTTATAGAGACATACCCCAAGAGACTTGTAGCTGTAATTGCTGCAAAAGGTGCCTCTACAAAGGACTTTGGGGGTGAATAGTTTTTTTGGGGGGGTGAATAGTTTTTTCAGTTTTTTTGTCTTAATTCTTGTTTGTTTCACAATAAAAAAGATGATGCATCTTCAAAGTGGTAGGCATGTTGTATCAATCAAATCATGAAGCCCCCCAAAAAAGCTATTTTAATTCCAGGTTGTAAGTCAACAAAATAGGAAAAATGCCAAGGGAGGTGAATACCTTCGCAAGCCACTGTACAATATCTCTGAACAGTAGTTCAGCTTCTGAACAAAGAGGAAGTTAATTAAAAGGTAGTGCCAAGAGAGGAGTCTACTGTTTCTATATGGTTTGGGAATATTTTTCAAACCACCTTGCTGTGTGGGCAGAATACATTTAGGCTCTCTATACATGTAAGTTTGACAGAGCAAAAGAGCAGTGATTTGATACACACAGTGGGACCGCTTTGCATGACAATCCTCTATCATTCCTGTAACACTACCATCACATTATCCCTGGGTCTCCTCTGTTATTTCGGGAATGAGGAGGGAGAAACAAATAGCTCACCATGTTGTATTGAAACATCAAAGTGTGTTTGATATTGTCTTGAGCAGCGGGACACCTGCAGTGATTAGTATTCATCTGCTAAGGCTGAACCATGGTGAGCCCACAGATGCATCCCAAATGACATCAGGGCCCATAATGCTCCAGTGGTGTGTTTGCATGGATGTCAATCCTTCCAGCCTGCCAGCCTTCCCCAAAAATTTTAAAGAAATGAAACAGTTTATCTTCCGTCTCTCTCTATTTAATAATTTTCCTTCAATTCGCAAAAGGAGGAATGTATCTCACTGGAGAAAGCACTCCATAGCATTGAATGCAAGGGAAGCCAGCAAGCATTTGTACTCCCTTGATCATTTTTTATATATAATATTGAAATTGAAATGGTGCTTGAATAGTGGATACAGCTCCTGTTTTCTTTGCGATTTGCGCATGCTCCGTGGTTCTAAATCAATATTTGTTTAGTGTTCCGAAAATGTCAGAAACTTTATCTTGCTTGACCATGCTGTAAGTCATGAAACTGTTACGTACAGTATTCTTCGTGGACTTCACCGGACAGAGATTGCTCTCCAGTTTTGCGATGAAACCAGTTGTGACGCATCATTCAGGGCAGGTGGGACCAAGCCCCACCTGTTTAGCAAAAAAACGAATATATTTATGTCACACCCTGATCTGTTTCACCTGTCCTTGTGCTTCTCTCCACCCTCTCCAGGTGTCACCCATCTTCCCCATTATACCCTGGGTATTTAAACCTGTGTTGTCTGTCTGTGCCAGTTTGTCTTATATGTTCCAAGTCAACCAGCATGCTTTCCCGTGCTCCTGCCTTTTCTATTCTCTTTTGCTAGTCCTCCCGGTTTTGACCCTTGCCTGTTTCTGGACTCTGTACCTGCCTGCCCTGACCTCGAGCCTGCCTACCTGCCTGCCTGCCTACCTGTCCATGACCATTCTCTTGCCTACCCCTTTGGGAAAAGTAAAAAATATCAAAGACTCAAACCATCTGCCTCCCATGTCTGCATCTGGGTCTCGCCTTGTGCCCTTATTATGTATATATATATAGTACCAGTCAAAAATGTGGACACAGCCACTCATTCAAGGGTTTTTCTTTAGTTTTATTATTTTCTACTGTACACTGTAGAATAATACTGAAGACATCAAAGCTATTAAATAACACATGGAAGTATCCCAAAAAGTGTTAAACAGATTCTTCAAAGTAGCCACCCTTTGCCTTGATGACAGCTTAACAAATTATTGGCAAAATTATTGGCATTCAGCTTCATGAGGTAGTCACCTATAATGCATTTCAATTAACAGGTGTGCATTGTTAATTTATTTGTCTTTCCTTCTTAATGAGTTTGAGCCAATCAGTTGTGTTGGGGTGGTATACAGAAGATATCATCCGGGTTAGGGGAGAGTTTGACCGGCCAGAATGTCCTTGTCTCATCGTGCTCTAGCAACTCCTTGTGGCGGGCCGAGTGACTGCAAACTGACCCGGTCGTCAGTTTGACAGTGTTTCCTCTGACACGTTGGTGCGGCTGGCTTCCAGGTTAAGTGAGCAGTGTGTCAAGAAGCAGTGTGGCTCTTGACATTCGCCGTGTCTCCGTAGGGTAGTTGCAGTGATGAGACAAGATCGTAACTACCAATTGGATATCACGAAAAAGGGGGTAATGCAATGGGCCAGAAAAGTTTGAATACATTGGCAATGCTGTCAATCCAGCATGACTTCTGCAGCATTCAAAACAGCTGGAAACTCGGAACTGGGAAATCTCTGTCTTCAGTGAGTTCAAGACAACTGGGAACTCAGGAAAAAAATAGCCCCGACTTGGAAAATACGGAAATAATTTAGAACGGTCATCAAACTCAGATTTCCAAGTCAGGATTTCAGGCCTTTTCTAGTGCCCACAAGAAGGATCACCGCGCCATTTAACTGTTAAAGTGAGCACAGCACAACAGTGAGTCCAAAAATGTATTGCATAAATGACGAAATATGCCAGGGAGATATGTATACTGTAGCCAATAAAGTAATACTAAGTGTATGTTGTGTAGTAAGCTGTTATTATCCCATATGCCTCACCCTAGTGATTTGGTCCCTTTCCTCCCTCATAACTTAGTCTACTGTTCTGACTTGATGGTGCACATGTAGCCTATATCCTGTTTTAGAGAAATGTAATTATTGAATATTGTAAGAGCTTTCATTGTCTGCTTATATGCCCCCTTTATTTATCCTACGGTTCTGAAATGGTGTACAGGGAGAATACTGTAAGAACGGCCCATGTTCTGAATTCTGTCGATGTACTTTTCAAAAATGCTGAATAGTTATATATTGACTACGTCCGTCCTAGCTCGCTCATTAATGTCTTAATCGAAATTACGGATTGCCTCTTATTCGCCTGTCGTTCCCTTATGCCATAGTTTGTGCATCTCAATTGTCAGTAGACACCACATTTGTTTAAGCAAGTCAGCTATGGCTTTTAAAAAGGCAGTAAAGGAGGCCGATGGAACTGTTTCACTGATAGACAAGGCTCTGCTGATTGCCAGGTGTAGCGGTGGTAAGGATTCACTCCATTGTGCTGAAAAGAAAGCTCTGCTGTTGGGACAGTTTTATGTAGCCCCTAACAGTTTGTGGGCACAGTTACAGTGCAGTGAATGTATTGTTTAGTGCTGTGTTGTGTTGTGTAGTGGCTTTGCTTGCCCCACCAAGATTTACATGTCTAAATCGAAACTGGATGAAACAAACTTGCAGTTGAATTTAGAAAGGCATATGAACTAACAGGTTATAGAGCAAACAGCGCAATTATCACAACAGATAGGTTGTAATATGGATTTTCTTCTGTCTTAGCCAGTGATTTTAACCCACACACTGCTACCGTAAGTCTCTGCTCAAAAGTAGTAGACTATATAGGAAATAGTGTAACATTTGGGACGCTACCCTTCTCTCTGGGAGAGGCAGCTGTTAGCAACATGCCAGCCATATCTCACTACTACACTGCTACACTCATCTCCATGGGATCGCCACTAGCAGAGACAACTATCTCATGTCCCCGTTGAGTCTGCTATGCAATGGACCCTGCTAGGAATGGTAATGCATATTTCTGGAGCCACGGGAGGAGAGAGTCCCAGGCTGTTGTTGTCATTTTGCAATGAATGAGAAACTGGAACTGCGGGCGTTTAAAATTATAGGTATTTGCAGAGTTTTGTCATTACATTTAAGTCATTTAGCAGACGCTCTTATCCAGAGCGACTTACAAATTGGAAAGTTCATACATATTCATCCTGGTCCCCCCGTGGGGAATGAACCCACAACCCTGGCGTTGCAAGCGCCATGCTCTACCAACTGAGCCACACGGGACCATTACAGAGATGTCTTTATCCTTGCATTCTTTGTAATGCTTTCATCTGAACAATACATGCTGCTTTACATCCTAAAGTCATATAGACAATTTAAGGGCAACAATTGTTTTTCAAGTGTCTTTTATATGCCTGTATATTACACATAATCTTTTTTAGGGTATATATTCATAATCCTGATAACATGCAATTGACATTTTAACAATGTTAGAACTGAACAATAGTTATTTAACAGAATTGAACAAAGTGTGCCTAGAGGTTCTCATGACTTCTATAAATGCTCCTGAACCTATTACCATTCAGAGCGCTTCCATCCTTCAGTCCTTCCCTGTAATTATGATGATGCTGGAGGCTGTCCTGTGGTGGTGTGGGGAGGGGGTCCATCACAGTCAGCTCCTGGAAGCTCGCCGGAGATGTCATCTCAGGGTAGGGGTCAATATACAGGGCTGTCAGGGTGGACCAGGAGAGCAGACGGTCCTGTCTGTTTTCAGATGGACAGACAAGCAGAACAGACACTGCCTGTGGTGGCATGGTGGTTGATCCTAGTTCCAGAGAACCATTCTATTGGGCTGCCTGTGTTTACTGTGGTTTGGCCAGCCTGGTGTCAGCACTGGATTTAAAACAATAATACATTTGGTCCTGAAAAGAGGGGAAATAGTTGAACATGTTGGCTTGATGATTGGCTTGTAATACAAGCGGTCTCTTAAAAGTATGACCCAGAAAAAAGTAATGAATACATCTTAGCTTCTTTGAAGAGGGACTTGAGTCCCAAAGAGGCTTGTGCTCACTGCTCAGAAACCTTTCTTGACATTGTATTATAATCGTACCCCGGGAGAGAATTGTTTATAGTTATATAATGCACCCACCCTGGAAATAATTGCACAACACTGTGCAGTCTACTGTACAACATTCTGTTGTGACCAGACCCAGACAGGAAGTGTAACTATGCCTTTGTCCCAAATAGCAGCCTATTTCCCATAGGGTTTTGGTAAAAACTAGCACTGTAAATGGAATAGGGTTCCATTTGGGGCGCAAAAAAGGTGACCTCTCTCTAAATATAAGCCGTACCGCTGCCAAGACTCCCCAGGATGTTATTTGTCATCTGCCTGCTCCCAACCAGCACAGCATTCTGTTAGGAGAGTTACAGGACTCAGTTAATCAGCTCCACCAGATTTTGGCACAGCTCAGACAAAGGCTACATCCCAAATGGCAGTCTATTCCCTATAATCAGGGCCGGCGCCAGAACGAATCATTTGGACAGGCCTTTGATTTCCATAGGCGGACACGTTTTTTTCAGGGGACCTCCGACAGTACCAGTCACCTACTCATACAAGGGTTTTTCTTTATTTTATACATTGTAGAATAATAGTGATGACATGAAAACTATGAAAAAACACATATGGAATCACATAGTAACCAAAAACATGTTAGACAAATCTAAATATTTTTTATATTTGAGATTCATCAAAGTAGCCACCCTTTGCCTTGATGGCATCTTTGCACACTCTTGGCATTCTCTCAACCAGCTACATGAAGTAGTCACCTGGAATGCATTTTAATTAATGGGTGTGCCTTGTTAAAAGTTAATTTGTTACATTTCTTTCCTTCTAATTGCGTTTGTGCCAATCAGTTGTGTTGCAACAAGATAGGGGTGGTTTACAGAAGATAGCCCTATTTGGTAAAAGACCAAGTCCATATTATGGCAAGAATAGCTCAAATAAGCAAAGAGAAACAACAGTCCAACATTACTTGAAGACATTAAGGTCAGTCAATACAAAAAAAATTTAGAACTTTGAAAGTTTCTTCAAGTGCACTCATAAATACCATCAAACGCTAGGATGAGACTGGCTCTCATGAGGACCGCCACAGGAAAGGTAGATGCCAAAGTTATAGTCTGTTGCAGAGGATAAGTTTATTAGAGTTACCAGCCTCAGAAATCGGTAATTAACTGCACCTCAAATTGCACCTCACAGAGTTCAGGTAACACACACATCTCAACATCAACTGTTCAGAGGAGACTGTGTGAATCAGGCCTTCACGGTCAAATTGCTGCAATGAAACCATTACTAAAGAACACAAATAATAAGAAGAGACTTGCTTGGGCCAAGAAACACAAGCAATGGACATTAGACCGGTGGAAATCTCTCCTTTGGTTTGATGAGTCCAAATTTGAGATTTTTGGATCCAACTGCTGTGTGTACTTACAGTGCCTTGCAAAAGTATTCACCCCCTTAGCGCTTTTCCTATTTTGTTTCATTACAACCTGTAATTGAAATAGATTTTTATTTGGATTTCATGTAATGGACATACACAAAATAGTCCAAATTGGTGAAGTGAAATGAAAAAAATTGCTTGTTTCAAAAAATTCTAAATAGTAAAAAATGGAAAGGTGGTGCGTTCATATGTATTCCCCCCTTTGCTATGAAGCACCTAAATAAGATCTGGTGCAACCAATTACCTTCAGAAGTCACATAATTAGATTGCACACAGGTGGACTTTATTTAACTAAGTGTCACATGATCTCAGTATATATACACCTGTTCTGAAAGGCCCCAGAGTCTGCAACAACACTAAGCAAGGGGCACCACCAAGCAAGCGGCACTATGAAGACCAAGGAGCTCTCCAAACAGGTCAGGGACAAAGTTGTGGAGAGGTACAGAGCATGGTTGGGTTATAAAAAATATCAGAAACTTTGAACATCCCACAGATCACCATTAAATCCATTATTAAAAAAATGGAAAGAATATGGCACCACAACAAACCTGCCAAGAGAAGGCCGCCCACCAAAACTCATGGACCATGCAAGGGGGTATTAATAAATGGATGTTTAAAAAAACAGACTTCGTTGACTTGTGTGAGAAAAAAAAACACCAGACAGACCACAGCAGTGTCTGGTTCTCAGAGTATCTCTGGTCTGGTGACGCATGCAGAGAAAGAGTCAGTCTGCACAATATCCTCCTCACTCATCTGCCCCTCCAGGAAGACTGTGTTGTGGAAATTCACCACTAAGGACTCAAACTCAATGTAAATGAATCAATCTTTTTTACCATGGCCGGAGAGTTTCACAAACTCAATCCAAGCTTGATGAAAAGGGCGTTCCCTCTCAGTTCTTATATACTGCTACACAAACAAGACATATAAGCATGATTTTCATTATTAACGTTGGCTCCTGCATGTGACTGACCGATTCCTCAAGAGGCTTTTTCTCTCAAAGCTGAGCCATTGAAACTGAGATACTCCTCTTGTTTCCCAAAGCAATGTTCTGGGTACTTTCCTCCAAATTGCTTAAACAGTGATAATGAGGATTCTTCCCATGTACAATCAATCCATGTGTACAATCAATCAGTCACAAGCATGAACCCAACAGAGTTGGTTATTAGAAAAGTAGTATGTGTGCTAAACATACAATCTGTGTATGATCTGATCCACACAAATATTTTCCCTCACATTCCCTCCTTTTATCACTCTGTGATAGTTTTCCTTAAATTTTAAGGTAAGCAATAGATTATAATTTCTATCAAAGGAGGTTCTATCAAAATACTTATATTAGAGTAAGAAAAATCAACACATAAAACCAGACACTTTATCCATTCAAACACTTCACTCAGGGTTGTGCAATCTAAAATACACACATGTACACAAGGGATCTATAGACTCAGAGGTAAATAAATCTCTCAATGTTTAACCATTGTTTCCATAGTTCTTACCACAATCGGGTTGCATTGGCCTGTTCTGTACTAACTGTCCCTGGGACATCAACTAGTCAAAATATACAACCTGTTGTTTAACAAATCCGCTAGGGCCTTCAAAAAGTTGGTGCTGACTTATCAGCTCAATATTCTGTACTAAAAATATTTACTTTGATCTACTTCAATTCTGGAGAGTGTTCCACGTCATGGAAACAGATTATTGTTTTTGATGACATTACCTTCTTATTTAAATCACTGGTATGTTCAAATTATTGAATAAGAAATTATTGGAAATAAGAATCGGAAATTGTCAAAAAAGTATGTTATTCAATTATTCATACCTCTGTCACAAATTTTCCCACTGTGTCCCTTACAGTCTGAATTGAGTACCACTCACTTTCACTGTTGGCTTATCTATTGGTCCACAGGAAGCTTATCTTTAAACCAAACACAAGATGGAAGCTTTTAATGTTATATCAGTCCCAAGGCTCAATCTCTTGTTTGTAATGTGGCCATGTATTGAAACATTTAATTCAAATTACTAAAATATTGCATTATTGGAGTGCTATCTGAAAGCCACTAATATTATCATTCACTTTGTTACTTTCACTAGTCTCCCTATCTGTTTCCTTCAACTAGGACACTCCCTTTCTTCCCAATAAGAAAACTCTTCTCAATCACTACTGCTAATGCACATTATCACTCGCAAACTATGTTCTGCTTTTACCCCATTGTAAGATTTAAAAACAAATAAAAACAATCATGATAACTTTCTCCTTATTGGATGCATTGTTTGCCTTTTAGTCTACCCTAACAATGTTACTCTTAATATGTATTAAAAATTTCTGTTAATTCTGCTAACCGATCGCTGCAGCTGTACATAGTACATAGTCATGTGCATAGTCCATCTGTAAATAACCCACCCAATCTACCTACCTCATCCCCATATTGTTTTTATTTACTTTTCTGCTCTTTTGCACACCAGTATCTCTACTTGCACATCATCATCTGCTCATTTATCACTAAAGTGTTAATCTGCTAAATTGTAATTACTTCGCTACTATGGCCTATTTATTGCCTACCTCCTCACGCCATTTGCACACACTGTATATAGACTTTCTTTTTTTCTATTGTGTTATTGACTGTATGCTTGTTTATTCCATGTGTAACTCTGTGTTGTTTGTGTCGCACTGCTTTGCTTTATCTTGGTCAGGTCGCAGTTGTAAATGAGAACTTGTTCTCAACTAGCCTACCTGGTTAAATAAAGGTGAAATAACATTAAAAAAATAATAATCTGCTTCGCTTCATTAAATGTCTATTATTTTGTTTTTCATATGTAATGCACCAAAATTTGAAAATACATTGGCCAATTCAGAAGTGGAGAGATAAAAAGGAAGCTCCCTTCAAAGTTTAAGGTAGCTCTCGAGACTAGAGTTTCTTTCTGGGATCAACAGTTATTATAACTGGGCTAGCACTGCCTCTCAGTCCACTGTCATTTGAGGGCTCCATCCATAATGAGTCTGGCACCTGAGACAGGATAGACTGGGAAGCAGTGTCAGACCCCCACTCTTCCTGGGGTAGTGGTTCAATTTGCCTGCTTACTCATTGGTTTAATATCTCATTGTTTGGGATTTCAATGTAAACTCCATCTGGGGTACAATAAATTGTAGCATTAAGTTTTGGTAACAAGTCTCTACCTAACAAGATAAATACAGAAAATCATGTTCCACATTCATTGGTCCTATTGAACAGGGCATGAATTTTGATTTACAATGTAGTATCGGGTTGGAGGAAATCCCATAAGCGTTTATAGTTTTATTGGTTAGGTGTAGGGCTGTGACGGTCACACAATTTTGTCAGCCGGTGATTGTCAAGCAAATAACTGTCCGTCTCAAGGTAATTGACTGTTAATTAACATGAACACATTTACCATCATCATTCATGATCATTACACAGGTGCACTTTGTGCTGTGGACAATAAAAAACCACTCTATGTAGTTTTGTCACACAACACAATGCCCCAGATGACTCAAATGTTGAGGGAGGGTGCAATTGGCATGCTACCACAAAAACGTCCAAAACAGCTGTTGCCATAAAATGTCATGTTCATTTCTCTACGATAAGCCACCCCACTGTCATTTTAGAGAATTTGGTAGTACATCCAATCAGCCTCACAACCACAGACCCCGTGTTACCACGACAGCCCATTACCTCCACATACGACTTCTTCACCTGAGAGATCGTCTGAAACAAGCTACCCGGACAGCTGAGGAGTATTTCTGTCTGTAATGAAGCGCTTTTGTGGGGAAAACCGTATTCTGATTGTCTGGGCCTTGCTTCCAGTGGGTGGGCTAATCTTCTAAATAGGTGGGCCTATGCCCTCTCAGGCACATCCATGGCTGCACCCCTGCCCAGTCATGTGAAATCCATAGATTAGGGTCTAATTTATTTATTTAAATTGACTGATTTCCCTATGAACTGTAACTCAGTAAAATCATTGAAATTGTTGCATGTTGCGTTTCATATTTTTGTTCAGAATAGAACGTTCATAAAGACAAACAAAAAATAAAAAACTTGATTCTTGCGATACAGGCATTTGGAACATTGAGCTAAAACACACATTTGAATTAATCAAATGAATTCGATATGTCGCCAAATAATTGGCAGCATACTGTAGCAGTGACAGCCTATCAGAATATTGCAGGTGTGGCTTATTGGAGGTGTGGCTTTCAGTTAGCTATTTTTGGTCTGTCGTGAGCGGGAACGTTAGTATGGTCTGTTGTATTCTGGTTGTAAACACGAAGCTTGTATGCTATTACTTCTCCAGCCTTGATAAAACTGGCATAAGTGTGTGTGATACCAAGAATCATAGCTGTTTAACAAGTCATTGTAATACTCGCATCTCTGCAACACCGTTAGGTCAGTGACTGTAACATACTGTATGAGCTACTGTAAGCTACTGTGAAAATGTGCAATAACTGACTTCAAATCACATACACATGGTTAGCAGATGTTATTTAGAGTGTAGCGAAATGCTTGTGCTTCTAGTTCCGACCATGCAGTAATATCTAACAAGTAATCTAACAATTTCACAACAACAACCTTATACACACAAGTGTTAAGGAATGAATAAGAATATGTACATATAAATATATGGATGAGCGATGGCCGAATGCCATAGGCAAGATGCAGTAGATGGTATAGAGTACAGTATACACATATGAGATGAGTAATGTAGGGTATGTAAACATTATATAAAGTGGCATTGTTTAAAGTGACAAGTGATACATTTATTACATCCAATTTTGTATTATTAAGTGGCTAGAGGTTTGAGTCAGTATGTTGGCAGCAGCCACTCAATGTTAGTGATGGCTGTTTAACAGTCTGATGGCCTTGAGATAGAAGCTGTTTTTCAGTCTCTCGGTCCCAGCTTTGATGCACCTGTACTGACCTCACCTTCTGGATGATAGCGGGGTGAACAGGCAGTGGATCGGGTGGTTGTTGTCCTTGATGATCTTTTTGGCCTTCCTGTGACATCAGGTTGTGTAGGTGTCCTGGAGGGCAGGTAGTTTGCCCCCGGTGATGCGTTGTGCAGACCTCACTACCCTCTGGAGAGCCCTGCGGTTGAGGGCGGAGCTGATGCCGTACCAGGCGGTGATACAGCCCGACAGGATGCTCTCGATTATGCATCTGTAAAAGTTTGTGAGTGTTTTTGGTGACAAGCCAAATTCCTTCAGCCTCCTGAGGTTGAAGAGGCTCTGCTGCACCTTCGTCACCACGCTGTCTGTGTGGGTGGACCATTTCAGTTTGTCCGTTATGTGTACGCCAAGGAACTTAACTTTCCACCTTCTCCACTACTGTCCCGTCAATGTGGATAGGGGGGTGCTCTCTTTGCTATTTCCTGAAGTCCACGATCATCTCCTTTGTTTTGTTGGCGTTGAGTGTGAGGTTATTTTCCTGACACCACACTCCGAGGGCCCTCACCTCCTCCCTGTAGGCCGTCTCGTTGTTGTTGGGAATCAAGCCTACCACTGTAGTGTCGTCTGCAAACTTGATGATTGAGTTGGAGGTGTGCCTTGGCCACGCAGTCATGGGTTAACAGGGAGTACAGGAGAGGGCTGAGAACACACCCTTGTGGGGCCCCAGTGTTGAGGATCAGCGGGGTGGAGATGTTGTTCCCTACCCTCACCACCTGTTTCCTACCCGCATCCCGTCAGAAAGTCCAGGAGCCAGTTGCACAGGGCGGGGTCGAGACCCAGGGTCTCGAGCTTAATGACGAGTTTGGAGGGTACTATGGTGTTAAATGCTGAGCTATAGTCGATGTACAGCATTCTTTCATAGATATTCCTTGCTAATAAACTCGCTCACCGAATCCGCTTATACATCAATGTTGTTGTTCGACACTATCCGGAACATATCCCAGTCCACGTGATCGACGCAATCTTGAAGCGTGGAATCAGATTGGTCGGACCAGCGTTGAACAGACCTGAGCATGGGCGTTTCCTGTTTTAGTTTCTGTCTATAGGCTGGGAGCAACAAAATGGAGTCGTGGTCAGATTTGCCGAAAGGAGGGCGAGGGAGGGCTTTGTATGCGTTGTGGCTGTTAGAGTAACAATGATCCAAGATTTTACCAGCTGGGTCGCGCATTCGATATTCAATTTTTTTTTAGGGAGCCTTGTTTTCAGATTAGCCTTGTTAAAATCCCCAGCTACAATAAATGCACCTAAATGCAGACTTGCAGCTAGTTGACAGTAAGTTACTGAATATTAAAACATTCACTTTCTGTGAAAAAGCTGCCGTTAAGTTACTGGGAAATGCAGAGTAACATCTTAACAAGTGCAGCTCTTGATTATCAGAAATTCTTAAAAAGGGTAATTTTATTAGTTTCAAATTCAAATTTCAATACAAAAATTAATCATTTAAAATGTTGAATAAATAATAAACAATTAAATCAATAAATCAGAGCAAAACCTAGGTCAGATCAAATCAGAAGGCAAATTAAATGTTGTCAACATCAACAGAAAAATACAATTAAAAAAATATCCTTGAGGTAAAAATTTAAATAGCCTTTTCAGTGTCTTTTTCCCTTAGTTTAGTTCACAGTGTGTTGGTGTTGGAGGAGCGATGCAGCTGCAAGGCTGGACGCTCAAGGCTGAAAGACAGAGGGAACAAACACTGCCTAGACACGCCTGGCCATGGAGCACTCACGAAACAGTTGGTAGCTGTGTTCCATGCGAGTGCATCTGTGGGGGCAGATCTTTGCACGTACCTTGTGCCATCTATAGAGAGGAGGGAAGGGGAGGCAGCCACGGACCATTCTCCAAGTGTCGTCTTCCTGTGGTCTGTCTTCTGGGGATATTTCCAGGGTCAAGATAATGGGTTTTTGAGGGGGCGTCCAGGTTTGGGGTTAATTATTTCATTGCAGATGTGGATGAGAGCCTCTATCGGGTCATTAGTGTTGTTGGGTTCTTGGCTGTCCATGGGTCTTGACCTGCTTCCCCACTGACTGCCTGGTGGCCCCCTGTACTGACTGGGTGATGGGATGAAAGGGATGAATGTGGTTCAGAGGGTCCAATGGGTCTGGACTGAGCCTGGCAGGTTCGCTGTTGTGCGGGATCAGGGGCCGGGGAGGGGCGGCTCCAGGAAGTCAGCGGCGGTAAGGGCCATGGAGGACAGATCTGGGTCAGTAGGGACAACGGCTGGTAAAGATTGGAGGGGAAGTAAAGAGTATTATGGGGAAAGGTTTTGAGGGGGAGACGATTTTACTGAGGAGGTGGGGGACTTCGGTGGGCCTGTATGCTGGGTTTGGGTTTGGGGTTTTGATAATGTTTTTTGTTGTTGTCTGGTCTCTTGCTGGGGAGTTGTTAATTCTTCCTTTGCTTTTCTGTTTTTTTGGGGGGGTGGGGGGGGCTATCGTCTGGATTTTGTGTGTTCTGGCTATTGTGGTTCTTCTTCTTGAGTGTCAAAGGAGTAAAGCATATGTGACTGGCAGGGTTGGGGTTCATTTCTGGGGCATCTTGGGTGGTGGTGCAGGACATTTTTGGGGTGAGGGCAGGGGAGGGGGTCGTTCCTGGGACGTCTTGGAGAGTGGCAAGGGTGCGGGCCGTTTCTGGGAAATTGTGGGTGGGGCAGAGGCCATTTCTGGGACATCTTGGATCGTTGGTTGGACAGTGCCTGTGGAATGGTCTGGGTCTGGTCATTGTGGTTGCCTGGGGGTGGGGGGGTTGGTGTTGTTTGCCTTGGCCTTTGCCCTGCTTGCGTCGGAATTGTGGCAGGTATTAAAGAAGTGGCCCCCTTTCCCACGCAGGTTGCAGGTTCGTGTGGAAGTAGACAGGGCCCCCATTGTTCCCCAGCATAATGGTAGAGCGCTTGCAACCCCAGGGTTGTGGGTTAGATTCCCACAGGGGACCAGTGTGAAAAACGTACGAAAATGTATGCACTCAAGTCGCTTTGGATAAGAACGTCTGCTAAATGACTAAAATTAAAATAAAACATGTAAAAATGTACAGGGCAGGAGTTGGACTCCACCCACTCCTATTGAGTCTGGTCTTAACTGAACCACGCATTTTCGTGCCCCAGTCCCAACATTGTCTTGTTCCAGGACCCTCCTAGCCTTTGACTTGAGGGCGGTGACATCTTCTGTGTCGTATCTTGGATGCTTTTGTTGTGGAATTGGACTGTAACTACTTTTGATTCTGTGTCTGAGTTGAATACTGGGACCTTATCTTTACAATTTCTGCATTTTAACCAAAACTGTTCTAGTAACTTGGGGGTCTTAAAACTGGCTTCAAATGATTGCTGTGGCCTTGGGAGTTTCACCAGGCACAAAGCCTATACCTCTCTGGAGAACTGCCTTCCTGAATTCCAGGCGGGTCCTGATTTCTCGTCACTTCGTAGCGGTGCACAATTCTTGGATTCATCTCGGCCATCTTGTGGGGGTGGAAGGGTGGTGGGATGGGAATGGATGGAGACATTTGGATGAGGGTGTTGGTTCTGGTTTCGGCTTGGTGTTGTCTGGTCTGATCGTTTGTCTGCTCCAGTCCTGGCCAATGGAGGCACTCCCCTGTGGTCTGCTCGCTCCAGGCGTAGGTTGGTGTCTTTGCACCTTCCTCCATGCCTCTGGTTCTGGTGGTGATGCTGTCTGGTCTTGTCTATCCTTTTGTTGGTCTAATCCAGGTGGTTGCGGTCCGCTGGTCCTGGTCCTGGTCTGGTCGGTGCTAGCCTTAGGGCAGATGAAGAAAAAAAAGGCAAAGGAGTAGGGATGCAGACCAAGGTTAGAGGGAGTAAGGATCACCTTGGCAGCACTTTACTTACCTCAAGGCCTGCAGTCCGTTGTCTCCTCCTCAGACAGCTGGTCCAGTGCTGGTTCTGGATGCTGGGGGGGAGGTTCAGGGTGGTCCGTCGGTAAAGCCACTGTTACCCTGCTGGCTTCCCCAGTCCTTCAGGCTATTCCGGCCTGGCTCGCTGGACCAGAAAAGCAGCGCCAGACCTAGTCAATCCACTGCTGCCTCCATGGCCTTCCAAAGAAAAGTATAAAAGAGAGAGGGTAGAGCAAGGGACACAACACCAGCAAATTCCCAACCATGCAGGGTTGTGCACAGTGAAGTGAAACCAGAGTCGTAAAACAATTGCAGTGCTGACTGCATCAAAAGAGGTGCTTAACCTTCATGAACATAATGATAAATCACAAACTCATACATTTCCACTGATGGTTGGCACAAATACAACATATATTACACCATGCCACCAAATATGCTAATGAGCACAAGCTAGCACATTGACACCACCTTCACCAGTCCATTAATGATTGTACCTTTTGTTGAATATATTGTGTTGAAAAATGTACCATTATACTAGATTATCCGCACATGTACCCTAAAAGGTATGTGAACCATGTGAATTCCTATGTGTACCTCTGAAGTTACTTTTTGTCTACCTATGACCTTTTTGTAAACCAGGGAACACATTGTACCGGATAATGTCTCAATATACACTGCTCAAAAAAATAAAGGGAACACATAAACAACACAATGTAACTCCAAGTCAATCACACTTCTGTGAAATCAAACTGTCCACTTAGGAAGCAACACTGATTGACAATAAATTTCACATGCTGTTGTGCAAATGGAATAGACAAAAGGTGGAAATTATAGGCAATTAGCAAGACACCCCCAATAAAGGAGTGGTTCTGCAGGTGGTGACCACAGACCACTTCTCAGTTCCTATGCTTCCTGGCTGATGTTTTGGTCACTTTTGAATGCTGGCGGTGCTTTCACTCTAGTGGTAGCATGAGACGGAGTCTACAACCCACACAAGTGGCTCAGGTAGTGCAGCTCATCCAGGATGGCACATCAATGCGAGCTGTGGCAAGGTTTGCTGTGTCTGTCAGCGTAGTGTCCAGAGCATGGAGGCGCTACCAGGAGACAGGCCAGTACATCAGGAGACGTGGAGGAGGCCGTAGGAGGGCAACAACCCAGCAGCAGGACCGCTACCTCCGCCTTTGTGCAAGGAGGAGCAGGAGGAGCCCTGCCAGAGCCCTGCAAATGACCTCCAGCAGGCCACAAATGTGCATGTGTCTGCTCAAACGTTCAGAAACAGATTCCATGAGGGTGGTATGAGGGCACGACGTCCACAGGTGGGGGTTGTGCTTACAACTGTATAATCTTACTGACTGTTCAAGTAAGAATCTAAACATAATTGTAAGCATGAGAACCCCAAAAAGTTATTTTGTTTAAAGTAATAAAAACGTAAATCTAGGCTATGTTAAACGGGCACAGATGTCAATGTCAATAGCTTTCTTATTGCAGCCAAGAGTCGTGGGCATCCGTACGTGACATCAGTGTGCTGTGTACTGGAAAGGGGTCTATATACATTCATTACATATAATACCTCTCTGCATTTAGCAAGAGTGCCATCTGCACTGCCATTTTAGTTATCAATTAATCTGACTATTCTCTCATTCTACTCATAATACCACTCGGCACTGGCATCCTCTGCTTGTGCAGCTGCAGGATGAGTGCAGTGTGTGCTTACATGTGGAGGAGTGGGGGAAGGGACATTTTCCAAGATTCAAAAATAAGAAACTAGCTCGTTTTATGGGGAGTTCTTTACTATTAAAATAACAGGATAAAAAAGAGACTAAAAGTAAAAGAAATATATATTAATACAAAATTGACACCAATCTGATTGGAGGGAAAGGGGCAGGTATAGCATCAAGATCTCAGTTTTACCAATTTGACTTCAGATTCTGACGTTTATCCACGTTTTTCCAAACATCAAATTTCAAAGTTGCTCCAAATGTCAAATTTAGAAGTTCTTTGACACCCTGGGTTGCTCGTCCTGTTTTGCATCGTTCTGAATGGTTCTGAAGAGTTAAAGTTTTGGATAGGGTAAAAACATAAAGTTTTGGAATTCATTCTGAATGGTTAAGAAAAAAAACAAGTGTCTAGCACTGGGATTGAAGACGCAACCTTCGGATCCAGAGTCGGTTTTGAAGGCATTTCCAGACGTCCTCAGGACATGGACAGATGTCAAATTGTTAAGCAAATTTTGAGCGATCTGGCTGGATATAGCAACTGTGTACTCTGCCTGCTGCCACCAGTGTTGTCAATTTAGCGAGTTTTCAGGGGTAATCTAGTGATTTCTAGCAACAAATCAAGGAGCCAATAGTGATTCTCACTGAAAAATAGTTGGCAACACTGGCACCAGTCAGATAAGTGCATCCCAAATGACACCATATTCCCTAAATAGTGCACTAGTTTTTGACCAGGACTAATACGGCTCTGGTCAAAGTAGTGCATTATGTGTACTAGTGTTGAACCACCTAGAACTGCGAATCATAACAGGATAAAACACATCACAGTATGACCCATATGATTTGCCAAGACGGAACAAACAGCTATGGGACCAGGTTAGTTTGAGACAATGCAGGTCCGTATTCTGCTCTCTGTTTGGGAGGTGTCACAAGAAATATGTCTAATCAGTCATCATCTGAGGAGAAATACTGTGTTCACTGCTCAGTATGATGTAACATCATTATGCATCTTAGGACCTGCTTCAGTGGTAAACAATGCAATCAGTGCTAGGAGGTGTATAGTCTATGGCCATATCATTTCCAGGCATTGCCCATTCCTGTGTTCCATGGGCAGAATAGAAGACATCAGCTTTCATTAACAACTGAATTCGCTGGTGACCTGGCTGGTCATTACAGCCAATTGCTTCCCAACATTTTTTTTCACTTGGAGGGAAGAAGCTGCACTCTGAATATTAATGTGCACAGCAAATTCTCCAGTGTTAAAAAACAAAATGAACTCAGAGTGTTGAGTCTGTGGACCCATATAGACACCAGAACAGTGTTAAATTAACACACTCCTTACTGTAATGCCATATTAAAATATTTCAAGTCAATGACCAATGACTGTATTTGTTTAAAAAAAAAAAAAAAAAGAGTGGTGCATGCATATGTATTCACCCCCTTTGCTATGAAGGCCATAAATAAGATGGTGCAGCCAATTACCTTAATGACAAAGACATGGTTGTTGCTTTCCTCCATTTTTAGTCCTATGGACTTCACCAAGTGAGATGCGAAGCGAATATGTAATCATAATTTTTGTATATATATATATAAATATATATATATATATTCTTTAAAGGTGTCCTCCAGTGGAACACCTACTTGAGATGTGCCTTTTAAGTAAATCAGGTGTTAAATTAGGTGAAAAGGAGACTGGAGTGCCACTTTAACACAATAACATATGTATTTCATAAGGCCTTATTTTGAGGGCCTAGTTTTACAGGTAGTATTGGTGAAATGAAGCTTCTGGAAGCATTACACATTTCCAGCCAAAAATAGGTAATTATTTGAGTCTTTGATCAACACATGAACTAGTGCCGCCTGTTGGTCAAAATCATTTAGAACAGCCAAATTATTATATATGACGTCGCAAAGGCAAGGTGGTTGTTTGACAAAATAAACCTTCGGACATCATTGATCACATGCTTCTGATAAATTGATACAAGCATTGGCACACTGCTTTGAAGAAAACTGCTTAGCGATTTCAACGCATGCCATGGAGCTCCGGTATCAAATATAACATCACTAAATACAGGAGCCTGAAACTCATACACATTTTTGAACCAAAACCATGCCCAATATTATCATATTTCCCAGCATTCTCTATTGCATGTTGATTTTTATAATTATTTTTGTCTATCTATGTTTGTGCATGTACGTTGATTGATTGAGTATTTAATTAATCTTATGATAATCAAATATAAATGTAAAAATATATTTAAAATAATCCAATATGTTACTTGTATTTATTGCAACCATTACTGAAATGGTTCTTGCCATTCAGATCCTTTAAAAAGAGGTGATGAGTGTTGTGTATTTTGATATTGAGAAAGCTTACAATACAATACAATACCAATACCAACTGGAGGGAAGAGTTGTTGCGCAAGTTGAGTGCGTTGGCCATTCCTCTTTGATCGAGTCATACAGGTGAGGGTGGGGTCCGATTTCTCAGTGTGGTTCGAAGTGGATAATGGTACAGTGGCTTGTGAAAGTATTCACCCCTGTGGCATTTTTTCCATTTTGATGCCTTACAGACTGGAATTAAAATAGATTTTTGGGGGGTTTGTTTCATTTTATTTACACAACATGCCTACCACTTTGAAGAGGCAAAATATATTTTATTGTGAAACAAACACAATAGTCAATACTTTGTAGAGCCACCATTTGCAGCAATTACAGCTGCAAGTTTCTTGGGGTATGTCTCTATAAGCTTGGCACATCTAGCCACTGGGATTTTTGCCCATTCTTCAAGGCAGAACTGCTCCAGCTCCTTCAAGTTGGATGGGTTCCGCTGGTGTACAGCAATCTTTAAGTCATACCACAGATTCTCAATTGGATTGAGGTCTGGGCTTTGACTAGGCCATTCCAAGACATTTAAATGTTTCCCCTTAAACCACTCAAGGGTTGCTTTAGCAGTATACTTAGGGTCATTGTCCTGCTGGAAGGTGAACCTCCGTCCCATTCTCAAATCTCTGGAAGACTGAAACAGGTTTCCCTCAAGACTTTCCCTGTATTTAGAACCATCCATCATTCCTTCAATTCTGACTAGTTTCCCAGTCCCTGCCGATGAAAAACATCCCCACAGCATGATGCTGCCACCACCATGTTTCACTGTGGGGATGGTGTTCTCGGGGTAATGAGAGGTGTTGGGTTTGGGCAGACATAGCGTTTCCTTGCTGGCCAAAAAGCTCAATTTTAGTCTCATCTGACCAGAGTACCTTCTACCATATGTTTGGGGGAGTCTCCCACCTGCCTTTTAGCGAACACCAAACGTGTTTGCTTCTTTTTTTCTTTAAGCATTGGCTTTTTTCTGGCCACTCTACCATAAAGCCCAGCTCTGTGGAGTATTCAGCTTAAATTGGTCCTATGGACATATACTCCAATCTCTGTGGAGCTTTGCAGCTCTTTCATTGTTATCTTTGGTCTCTTTGTTGCCTCTCTCATTAATTCCCTCCTTGCCTGGTCCATAAGTTTTGGTGGGAGGCCCTCTCTTGGCAGTTTTGTTGTGGTGCCATATTCTTAAAAATTTGTAATAATGGATTTAATGGTGCTCCGTGGGATGTTCAAAGTAAAAAAAAAATTTAAAAAATTATAACCCAACCCTGATCTGTACTTCTCCACAACTTTGTCCCTGACCTGTTTGGGGAGCTCCTTGGTCTTCATGGTGCCGCTTGCTTGGTGGTGCCCCTTGCTTAGTGGTGTTGCACACTCTGGGGCCTTTCAGAACAGGTGTATATATATACTGAGATCGTGTGACAGATTATTTGACACTTAAAATGCACACAGGTGGACTTTATTTAACTAATTATGTGACTTCTTAAAACCTCTTTGGGCTTGGGGGCATTATTTTCACGTCCAGATGAAAAGTGTGCCCAAAGTAAACTGCCTGCTACTCAGGCCCAGAAGCTAGGATATGCATATTATTAGTAGATTTGGATAGAAAACACTCTGACGTTTCTAAGACTGTTTGAATAATGTCTGTGAGTATAACAGAACTTATTTGTCAGGCAAATCCCCGAGCACAATCCATCCAGGGAAAACATTTTTTGAGCTCAATGTTTTCCATTAGGTTTCTATGGTAATCCCTTTGTAATAGAAATATGCTTGCAGTTCCTATTGCTTCCACTAGATGTCAACAGTCTTTAGAAATTGGTTTATCTTTTTCCTTTGAGAAATGAAGAAGTATTCCTTTCCTTTCCATGTGTCACACAAAGGGACTCAAGTCTTTTGGAGCGCACGACCTGGAACGCTCTTCACTTTGTTTTCGTCGGTATTGAACGCGGTTTATCCCGTCTTAAATTGTATCGATTATTTACGTTTTGGGATACATAAGTTTGGATTAGGAACATTGTTTGAAATGTTTGGACCAAGTTTACAGGTAACTTATTAGATACTTTGTAGTCATGTTGGGCGAGTTGGAACCGGTGTATTTCTGAATCAAACGCGCCAAATAAATTGACATTTTGGGGATATAAAGAAGGAATTTATCGAACAAAAGGAACATTTGTGATGTTTCTGGGACATTTTTGAGTGCAAACAGAAGAAGATCTTCAAATGTAAGGCATGAATTATATCGTTATTTCTGACTTTTGTGTCGTACCTGGCTGGTTGCAATATGATTTGTATGTGTTTGTATGCGGGGTGCTGTCCTCAGATAATCGCATGGTGTGCTTTCGCCGTAAAGTCTTTTTGAAATCTGACATGGCGTCTGGATTAACAACAAGTTAAGCTTTTTTTTATGCATTACACATGTATGTTTTGTGAATTTTTATTATGAGTATTTCTGTTTTAGAATTTGGCACGCTGCAATTTCACTGGATGTTGTCAAATCAATCCCGTTACCGGGATTCGAGCGGGAATAGGGGTGAAGGGATCCCTAAGAGGTTATAAACAAGTCATTTTTTTAATTTCACTTCACCAATTTGGACTATTTTGTGTATGTCCATTACATGAAATTCAAATAAAAATCCATTTAAATTACAGGTTGTAATGCAACAAAATAGGAAAAACGCCAAGGGCAAAGTACTCCTCAGGGAAGTGTGTTTAGTGTGGTATCGTTCACCTTGATGATAGATTACATATTTAAGGATGTGGGACAGTGAGTGGGTGTGGTCTTGTATGCCGATGATGGGGCTGTATGGAAGAGAGATGGGAATTTGAAATATGTGATGAGGAAGAGCCAAGAAGCTGTGGAAGATTGGTGTCTAACATGTGGGTTTAAGATATCTGTGGCCAAGTCCTGCTTCGTGGTGTATTCTAGGAGGAATTTTAAAGATGTTAGGCTGCAACATACGGTCAGGGTAAAGGTGGTAAGGTGGGGGCAGGGCTGTATATCCCAGATTTCAATGTTGGAGTATGTAAGCGATTAACTGATTATGTGTCAGTGTATGTGGCCGAGTTGATGGCCATGATTATAGATTTGAGATGGGTGGAGGAGGTGAAACCACTCAGTGGCGATCTAATCTGATTCGGATGCAGTGTTGAGTAGTGTGAAGATGGGCAGGTCAGATAGGGGAGACCTGTTTGTGGAGATAATGGTGCTGTTAATGGGATTGTAGAGGATGGGAGTGGTGGTAAGATTTTGCTGGGTTCCTGCCTATGTGGGTGTGGAGGGTAATAAGAAGGACGATGTGGTGGCTAACAATGGTGTGAGAGAGGGGGTAGATATTCAGATCCCGCTGGGCCGCAGGGAAGTCTTTGATCTGGGCAAAAAGGATTGATCTTTGGCAAAGGGAGGCAATTTTATCGTGTACATCAGTCAGTAAAGGAAGAGGTGGGAAGTATGGTATGTAGGAGAGAAGAAGCTGTATGGAGTAGACTACAGTTGTATATCCCCACACTGCCTTGATTCCAATAGGAATTACAGATCACCTTGCAAGCTAGCACAATGTGACTTGCAGGCCTGCTGTGTCTAGTGATGATTCCGGAGCTCCGAGGCGTGCGTAGAAATTGCTAAGCAGCTAAATTCTAAGCAATGTGAGGGCCTCCCGAGTGGCGTAGCGGTCTAAGGCGTCACTACAGACCTGGGTTCGATCCCAGGACCGGGAGACCCATGAGGCGGCACACAATTGGCCCAGCGTCGTCCGGGCTAGGGGAGTTTTTAGACGGGCGGGATTCCTATTGGAATCGAGGCAGTGTGGGGATATAAAACGTTTGTAATTTTTAATCACACTCAACCTGTATTCAGAATGACTGCCAGAGTTGGGAAGACTAAGTTATGAGCCTACCTAAAGCATCTTCTTCTTCTTCTTTTTTGGATTGGGTTGGCAGATCGCATCCAACTTCTAAGGTGGAAATACCGCCACCTACTGTACTTGAGTGTGAGGCCAGTCACGGCCTACCTACCTAATTCTCTTCCTTAGTCCTGTTCCTCTAAGAAAGTGAAATGGAGCCCTGGACATCACTTTCATTCGCTTTCCTCACCCTACTACACCACGCAAACCTCAACCCTGCCCAGCCTCTCTAACCTTTTCATACAATCTCTCCCTATCTACATCATACAGTTCACAAAATATCAACACATGCTCCACCGTTTCCTCCACTAAACACTCATCACCAGACCTGTTTCATGTTTCCCTATCATCTACAACATGGCATTCAAACTTAAGTTCCCAAACTGTAGTCTACTCAACACAACTTCTTCTCTCCTCATACAATCACTCTCTAGCAACTCCTTGTGGCGGACGGGTGCCTGTAAGCTGACTTCCTCCAACACATTGGTGCGTCTGGCTTCCTGGTTAAGCGAGCAGTGTGTCAAGAAAGTGTGGCTTGGTAAGGTCGTGTTTCGGAGGATGCATGGCTCTCGACCTTCGCCTCTCCTGAGTCCGTAGGGGAGTTGCAGCGATGGGACAAGACTGTAACTACCAATTGGATATCATGAAAAAAAATTCTAAGTAATGTGCCAATGCGTGTATCAGAAGTAATGTCATCAATGACGTCCAAAGCTTTGTTTGATAACGTGCTTTTTCAAACCGTGTGTTGCAAAAAGCGAGATCCCACTGAATTTGCCGTGGTTCCAGTGCTTTCTTTGATTCTAAACTGCTTTCAAATACCGACCTCTACTGGACACCATACTTATAAATATAATTAGGATTTTTTACATGTAGTTTCACCTGACTGGTAGCTTGCAGATAGAGTAGGGAACTATAGAACATTCAGGGAGGTGAGGTGAGGGTACAAGGTTGAATCCTGTTGATGGCACACTTTTGAAAATATTTTTACGTAAAACCATACTTTCTGCACTGCATCCTAAATATTGTCATCGGTTCCGTTAAAAAAAAGAGTAAACTTGAAGGCAAAAAAAGGGAAGCATGATTTGAATCTGGTATTCCAACTGATTATAGGCTACTAAAGCCAACAAATTTGCGCTGCGCCATGGAGGTTTGATGAAAACAGTGGAGAAAAATGTTCCATCTCATAATCACATGCTTCTATTTATTGTTGACCAGCAGATGTTACTAATGTGCATCGTGAACCAATATTTCATCTCAGAGTAATTAATACTTTTTCGGCACAATTTGCTGAAAGCTCCAAAGCATTCGGAAAGCCTTGGTTTCCCATCACTAGATGTGGCCTGTAAACCATGAGTTTCAGGCCACTGTATTAAACTATCAGATGTTTTTATTTTTATTTATTCTTAAAGGAGTACTATAACTTGTCACTTTAGTCATACCCTGTAAGGTCATCCTTTGTACCTTAAGTTATAAGTGCATAATTGTACCGCAATTAAAATCAAATAAATGTGTATTTGTCACATACTGTATGCAGACTACAACAGGTGTAGACTACCGTGAAATGCATACTTACGAGCCCTTTCCCAACAATCCAAAGTTAAAATTAAGAAAGATTTGCTAAATAACTAAAGGAAATAGTAACACAATAAAACAACAATAATGAGGCTATATACAAGGAGTACCGGTACTGAGTCAATTTGATGGGGTACGAGGTAATTGAGGTAATATGTACATGAGGTAGGGGTAAAAGGGACTAGACAATCAGGATAAATAATAAACAGAATAGCAGCAGCGTATGTGAAGAGTGTGTTTATGTATGAGTGTGTTTCTGTGGCCTCTGTGTGTGTGTAGTTTGTGTGTGAGTGTAGTTTGTGTGTGTGTGTAGTTTGTGTGTGTAGAGTCCAGTGAGTGTGCATAGACCCAGAGCATGAAAGTCAGTGCAAAGAAAAGGGGGTCAATGTATATAGTCCGGGTAGACATTTTATTAACTGTTCAGCCGTTATGGCTTGGGGGTAGAAGGTGCTCAGGAACCTTTCGGTCCCAGACTTTACACAATGGTACCTCTTTCCGTGCAGTAGCAGAAAGAACATTTTATGACTTGGGTGGCTGGAGACTTTGACCATTTCTGGGCATTCCACTGAAAAACCGCCTGGTATAGAGGTCCTGGATGGCAGCAATGCGGCGGCGAGGCTGGCTGCTGAAGACCAGAGGACAGGTCTGGCGTTTGTCTTAGTCTGGAAGGCTCGGGTGGCGGTTTAGATGTTGATGTCCTTCCATCTTGCCACCCCCATACCGCTTTCATATCTTCTGGGTCTTTATGGAAATCTCTGATGGCGTGATCCTTAAGAAGGGTGGTAATCCTCTTCCTCAGGGTCGTTTGTTCCCCAGTTTGTTGTTGGTATAACCTGATGGTCCTTGTCTTCCATAGGACATACCATCCAGGATGTTCTCTGTCATCAAGCGAGCTAGTGTCAGCAACCTTTTGGGGGAGACAGAGGGAACAAAGTGGGCCAAGACCCGCCTGGCCACGGTGCACTCAACAAACAGCTGGTAGATGTTTTCAGTGTCAGTGCATGCGTGGGGGCAGCTCTCTGTACGTGCTACCTTTTAGAAAGGTTTAATTCAGATGTATTTTTATTACAGGAGTGTGGTCTACCCTTTTTAACCTCTTACAGGAAATGAGAGGAGAAATGACAGCATGGGCCCTCCATTTGGAGTGGATCCAATTTGAACAAAAACGCTGGCGTTGACATTTTAATCAAGACCCCACAGCTGGTGGTGAAGGGGCGCACAGTGGTATTTGGTGGGAGTGCTCTTTTAGCCAACTGTACCTTTATGGGGAGGGATTTTAATGTGCTAAATGTTTATGGTTTTAATTACAAAAATGACTGGGGCGCACTTTTAGAAGACCTGCAGTCCCACATGCTAGGGAGGGATCCTCTAGTTGTGGTGGGGATTTTAACTGTGTTTTAAGTAGAACAGATGGCACCAGAGCCTCTTGCATTGACTATCTCTTTACCCGTCACTGGCCCCCAACTGATGCTAGAATAACCCCTGCTTTCTTCTCAGATCACGTAATGCTGACGTGCACCCTGTCACTAACTCTGTCGTGTGACTGGGAAGAGGTCCCTGGAAACTGAACTGCTCCCTTCTAGAAGATGATAGAGTAGTTAGTCAGTACAGGGAGCAGTTCAGCCAGTGGCAGACGTTACAGGACTTCTGTGACACACAAGCACAGTGGTGGGAAGTGTTGAAGGGTAAGACGAGGACCTTCTTTAGAGAGATAGGAATTTAAAAAGTAAAGAAAAGGACAGACGCATGGTGGGACTGCAGAGGTGACTGGAAAGGTATTTTAATCTAGTACAACAAGGCCTGGATTTTAATGATGAAATTAAAGAGGTAAAGAAAGAGATGGCATTACTAGCAGAACAAAAGAGCAAGTGGATTATTTTAAGATGCAAAGAGAGGGTACTAGAAGAAGTGTACAAGGTACTTTTTAAAGACAATTGTGATTAAGGGTAGGACAATTACGGAGTTAAAAAAATAAGTAGTAGAAGATTTTTATGGGGAACTGTTTGGGGATAAAGAAGTGTGTGAGGAAACCACGGGGGAGGTTTTAACATACATAGCATAACATACATCGTTTACATAACATAGCAGCGCCCACCTGTAGCACGTGCTCCAGCAGGTATATCTCTCTGGTCACCCCCAAAACCAATTCCTCCTTTGGCCGCCTCTCCTTCCAGTTCTCTGCTGCCAATGACTGGAACGAACTACAAAAATCTCTGAACCTGGAAACACTTATCTCCCTCACTAGCTTTAAGCACCAGCTGTCAGAGCAGCTCACAGATTACTGCACCTGTACATAACCCATCTATAATTTAGCCCAAACAAGTACCTCTTCCCCTACTGTATTGATTGATTTATTTATTTAGCTCCTTTGCACCCCATTATTTATATTTCTACTTTGCACATTCTTCCACTGCAAATCTACCATTCCAGTATTTTACTTGCTATATTGTATTTACTTCGCCACCATGGCCTTTTTTTTGCCTTAACCTCCCTTATCTCACCTCATTTGCTCACATTGTATATAGACCATTCCTTCCATCCCTGGAAGGAAGATCACAGACAGCCTGGTACTGATGGATGAGAGATGCCTTCTGTTATGCGAGATACAGAAATATGCGGCTTGTTGTATTAAATGTAGATTTTGAGAAAGCTTTTGATTGGGTCTCGCATCAGTACCTCTTCAAGGAGAGGCGGCAACAAATGGGGTTCCCTGAATAGTTTCCAGCTTGGGTGGGATTGGTGTATGGAGACATTACCAGCAAAATCATTCTAAATGGGAAATTGTCAAAAGCAGTGGGAGTACACTGCGGCGTTTGTCAGGGGTGTATATTATCTCCTCTTCTGTTTGTGGCCTGTATTGAAGCACTGGCACAGGCCTTGAGAAAGGACCAACGGGTCAGTGGGGTGGGTATCCCAGGAGTAGGGGGATGACCGCCAAGTGCATGTTTTATATGGATGACGTCAACATTCTATGCACCAACCTTGTATCCATTGATAGGACCCTGGACAGGACTGACTGGTACGGACGAACCTCTGGGGCGAGACTGAATAGTGACAAGACAGAGACCCAATGTTTTGGACCATGGGCAGACACAGACTTGACCAGACTACCACTGACAGTTAAAATTATGTACATAAGGGTACTGGGTGTAATGTTTGACCGGGAGGGAGGAGGGAAAAGCAATTGGACTGGGATTTTAGGGACAGTGAGACAGAGACTGGGCTTTTGGGGGCTATGACAGCTGACTTTTGAGGGTAAGGTTTTAATCATTAACCTTTCTGGACTACCCATCCCGGATCCGGGATCATTCTCATCAGAAACGCTGACTAGCATAGCATAGCATAGCCTAGCGCCACAGGGATATAATATAATATAATTTCATGAAATCACAAGTCCAATACAGCAAATGAAAGATAAACATCTTTTGAATCCAGCCAACATGTCCGATTTTTAAAATGTTTTCCAGCGAAAACACAACATATATTTATGTTAGCTCACCACAATATCCAAAAACACACTGCCATTTTTTCACAGAAAAGATAGCTTTCACAAAACCCACAAATAGAGATAAAATTTATCACTAACCTTTGAACAAATTCATCAGATGACAGTCATATGACATCATGTTATACAATACATTTATGTTTTGTTCGATTATGTGCATATTTATAGCCACAAATCGTGGTTTTACATTGGCGCCATGTTCAGAAATGGCTCCAAAATAGCGAAAGTAATTACAGATAGCAACGTGAAATACAGAAATACTCATCATAAACTTTGATGAAAGATACATGTTTAACATATAATTAAAGATACACTGGTTCTTAATGCAACCGCTGTGTTAGATTTAAAAAATAACTTTAGTAAAAAGCACAGCATGCAATAATCTGAGACAGCGCTCAGCCATTCTCCGCCATGTTGGAGTCAACAGAAATACGAAATTACATCATAAATATTCCCTTACCTTTGATGATCTTTCATCAGAATGCAGTGCCAGGAATCCTAGTTCCACAATAAATGTTTGATTTGTTCCATAAAGTCCATCATTTATGTCCAAATTCCTCCTTTTGGTTCGCGCATTCTAAACTCACGACGCGCGGGCAGGTCCAGGCAAAAGTTCAGACGAAAAGTCATATTACAGTCCGTAGAAACATGTCAAACTAAGTATAGAATCAATCTTTAGGATGTTTTTAACATAAATCTTCAATAATGTTCCAACCGGAGAATTCCTTTTGTCTTCAGAAAAGCAATGGAACAGAGCTCGCTCACGTGAACGAGCATCACAAGCTCAAGGCATTCTGGGAGACCTCTGACTCATTCCCCTCTCATTCAGGCCCACTTCACAGTAGACGCATCAAACAAGGTTCTACAGACTGTTGACATCTAGTGGAAGTCTTAGGAGGTGCAAAATGACCCCATAGACACTACAAACCTCAGATTTCCCACTTCTTGGTTGGATTTTTCTCAGGTTTTCGCCTGCCATATGAGTTATGTTATACTCACAGACATCATTCAAACAGTTTTAGAAACTTCAGAGTGTTTTCCATCCAAATCTACTAATAATATGTATATATTAGCAACTGGGACTGAGTAGCAGGCAGTTTACTCTGGGCATGCTTTTCATCCAAACGTGAAAATGCTGACCCCTATTCATAACATGTTTTTCATGTCTTAAAAATGTCTACTCTTGTTTTCAATCATATGTAAAATGACTTTAAAGATTATCTTTTTTTAAAGTACTTTTGTCTTAGGTTGTTTTCAGCTGAGGCTGAGGGTTCTGAGGATGGGGGTGGCAAAGTACTGTTCGAAGTAACTGGCTTTCCTGTCTGTCTTGTGGATGTTGGTGACCAAGTTGGATAGTCCCTATGCCCTTATGATGTTAAGGATGTCTCGGAGCTCCTTCCCCCCATTCTCAGCTGCTTTGTACAGAGTGCTGCGCTTGAGTCACTCCATCTGGCTCCCCCAGACAAAATCTTACATCATGCGTTCTATCTGGTGGCTCTGTCTGGGGGAGACATCAATGGGGAGAACACTTGCCTTCAGGACCAGGATCTTACCCGTCATTGTGACAGACCGTGCCAGACCGTGCCATCCATTCGCCGATCTTCTGTTGAAGATGGTGAATGGTCTCCTCCCAGCTGTCAGAGCCATCTCCATCCCTCTGGAAGGTGACCCCAAGCAGCTTGATGGTCTCTGTTTAGACAGGGAAAGAGGGCGCCAGTGGCTGCACAGTAATCTTCCACCACTTCTGTTGCTGTGGCGATGGAGTGACTCTCTGTGCCGACAATGCTGACGTTGTCCATGTACGCCGCCATGTACGCCGCCTTTCCCCATGGGCCCCTGGCATCTGGTAGCCAGGGATTCCTGGTGTTGACCTGCTTTTCTGGTGGAAAGGCTCTAGGTAGATGACGTACAGCAGAGGAGCTAAGGGACAGCCTTGGCGTACGTCGGCTCGGATAGGGAATGGGTCTGTGAGGGTTTTGTTTACCAGAACTCTGCTTTTGATGTTCTGGTTGCATGGTTCCATCCAGTGGATGAGATGTTGGGGGAAGTTCATCTTGGTTAGCACCCTCTGCAAAAAGCCATGGATAACCCTGTCAAAAGCCTTCTCCTGGTCTAGGCTGAGAAGTCCCAAAGGTGACCTCTGCTCCTGGGAGTGCAAGATGAGATATCTCACCAGGAGCAGATTGTCATTGATGGACCTACCGGGGATGCTGCAGGTCTGGTCTGGGGGCTATTACTGAGAGGAGGTATTTTGGAACTGTTTGGTGAGGGCCTTGGTCATGATTTTGTAGTGGACGGAGTGGATGTTAAAGGATCCAACCCTTGTTATAAAATTTTCACCTAAAATGACAAACCCAAATCTAACCTATTGGGCGCCAGTTCCGGAGATCCTTGAGGTCCCTATTCTTGGGGATAAGAGAGACCTTACTCTGTCGCATGGACCCACCCAGCCTCTTTTCCCTGTTTACATCTCTGAAGACCTCCACCACATTGTCATGAGAAGTTACCAGAAAGTCTGATAGAACTCTCCTGGGATCCCGTCCGGTCCAGGTGCTATATGTTTGTTCAGGGAGCACACGGCCCGAGTGAGCTCCTTGAGGCTTAGGCGCCAGGATGTCCTCACTGTTGGTCACAGAGTCCCCTTGGTTGTTGGAAAGGGACAGGTTGAGTTTCTGCTTTGACTGTGCCCTGCAAAAGAACAAGCAGGTGCATTTCTCCTCCTCCTCCTCCAGACCCTGGAGCTTTTACTTGTGCTGGGTCTTCTTCTGTTCTTCCGGATAGAGTGTGGAAAGGTGTTCTTTGGTTTCAGCGAGCTCTCTGGCCATCTCCCACACCTCTAGCTGGAGGAGGCTAAGTCATTGGAGGGCCTTATTGTGGTGTTCAAAAATGTCTCTCTTTTCCTTAGCTATCCTCTACCCAATTTCCCTGAAATAGCCCTTGGTCCTGGCCTTGACCATTTTCCACCACTCTATCGGGGAGTCAAATAGCTCTTTCAATGTTCTCCACTCCAGGTAGCGTCTGGAGAAGGAGCACTTGACTGCTTAATCCTGAAGGATAGATGTATTCATCCTCCAAGACCCCCTACCTACTCTCACTAGGCCTTCCCAATCTACGGACACGGTCAGCTTCCCGTGATCTAAGAAGTGCACCGCCTGGCTTGTCAGGGAGCACATTTTCAGACCTGGCGAGAGCAAGAACCTGTCAATCCTGGACTAGGATGCTCCGGAGGAACTCACCCACTTTGGTGTTGGAGGGGAGTTGACAAGGCGTCTGTTAGGGAGAAGTTGTCGATGATTGATTGTAGTTCCTGTGTGCTGCGGTCTCTGTCTTGGAGGGCACAGTTGAAATCTCCCCCCACCAGGACTAGTGTGGTGGTGAGCAGGAGTGAAGGAAGCTGTTTGAAGAGGGATGTTCTCTCGGGCACATTAGTTGGGCCATACACATTGTTGACCCTCAGTGGCAAACCCTGACTCTCAAGGTCTAAGACCAGGATACGCCCACTCTCGACCACCCTGCTAGACTTCAGTTGGAGGTAGGGGTTGGGCTCAAATATAGCAGAGAAATCCCCCAGGGTCCATCTCCTTATATGGAATGCCACAGTCCTGGAGGAGGTAGAGGTTTACCAGGTTATTGGAGAGGTGTCGCAAGACGATTTGTTATCTGTCTGGAAACCAGTTGCTTCTGGTTAAGCTATACAAAAATTGACATTTTTAATCACCTGCATTCAGAATTACTGCCAAAGTTAGCAACCTGGTGGGTAGACTGCCTAAGAAATGTAAACATTTTAGTAATAGGCGCAAAAACTGATTGGATTAGTTTATAAAAAATATATTTTATTTGTCTTTGTGTAGCATAAGATTAGTCAATCAACCAATGTATATACAAACACATAGATATTGAAACAAACAATTCTAAAACACAACCTGCAGTAGTACATGCTGGGAAATATGATAATGATGGGTGTGGTTTTGGTTCAAGTCATGTGTATGAGTACCAGGCCCCTGCATTAGGGTTAACCTTTCTCGCCCCGGGGTTCCGCTAGCTGAACACACAAAACATTCCGCGAAATTCATTATATATATTTTTTTTATATTTAACATCCACACATTAACAAGTCCAATACAGCAAATGAAAGATAAACATCTTGTGAATCCAGCCAACGTCCGATTTTTAAAATGTTTTACAGCGAAAACACAATATATATTTATGTTAGCTCATGTTTTGTTCGAAAATGTGCATATTTATAGGTATAAATCGTAGTTTTACATTGCAGCCACCGTCACAAATAGCACCAAAACAGCCAGAATAATTACTGAGAGCAACGTGAAATACATAAATACTCATCATAAAACATTTATGAAAAATACATGTTGTACACCAAATGAAAGATAAACATCTTGTGAATCCAGCCAATATTTCCGATTTTTTAAGTGTTTTACAGCGAAAAGACAATATATATTTATGTTAGCTCACCACAATAGCCAAACACACAACGCCATTTATTCACCGCTAACATAGCTTTCACAAAACCCACAAATAGAGATACAATTAATCACTAACCTTTGAACAACTTCATCAGATGACAGTCTTATAACATCATGTTATACAATACATTTATGTTTTGTTTAAAAATGTGCATATTTATAGCTACAAATCCTGGTTTTACATTGTGAATACAGCGCCATAATGCACCAAATTGTCCGGAGAAATTTTGGACAGTCACGTAATCTAACCAAAAAACTCATCATAAACTTTACTAAAAAATACATGTTGTACAGCAAATGAAAGATACACTGGTTCTTAATGCAACCGCTGTGTTAGATTTTTAAAAATAACTTTAGTACAAAGTACAGCATGCAATATTCTGAGACAGCACCCAGCAATTCTCCGCCATGTTGGAGCCAACATATTCCACAGAAATACAAAATAACATCATAAATATTCTCTTACCTTTGATGATCTTCCATCAGAATGTAGTGCAAGGAGTCCTAGTTCCACAATAAATCGTTGTTTTGTTTTAGAATGTCCATTTCTTCTGTCGAATTAGCAACTTTGTCTAGCATTGTGGAGGGCACATGTCCATCAACTCTTGGCGCATGGAACGAAAAATTCCAAAAGTCACAATAAACGTCGAATAAACTGGTCAAACAGTTGAAAATCCATCTTTATGATGTTTTTCTCATATGTATCCAATAAATTCCAAGACGGAGCATTTCGTCGTGTATACCTAACGCATTTCAGAAGACAATGTGGGGTTCCCTGGTGCGCGGCTAAATACTGCCAATAGGGCGGACCTGTCACTCCAAAAGCTCTCATTCGGGTCTCACATCAAGCTAGACACCCCATTCAACATTCTACTGCCTTTTGACATCTAGTGGAAGGCGTATGAAGTGCACACAGATCCATAAATAAAAGGTAATTGAATAGGCAAGGCCTTACACAGAGCCCCATTTTCAGAATTTTCACTTCCTGTTTGGAAGTTTGCTGCCAAATGAGTTCTGTTTTACTCACAGATATAATTCAAACAGTTTTAGGAACTTCAGAGTGTTTTCTATCCAATAGTAATAATAATATGCATATCGTATGATCTAGAACAGAGTACGAGGCCGTTTAATTTGGGCACGATTTTTTCCCAAAGTGAAAACAGCGCCCCCTATTCACTTAGAGGTTAAACTAGGCCCTCAAAATATGGCCTTAAGAATTACTGTACATGTGGTATTGTGTTATATTATAAAAACATTTTAAGATTACTTATTTGTTAGGATCATACTTGGTGAAGTACTTGGGACCTAAACAGATGAAAGGGAACAAACAATGTAACTGTCACTAACAAATACAATCATGGGTGGTAACAATTTACATGAAAGGCAAGGCAATCTGGGAAATATTTGAATAAGGCTTTACACTGAACAGTGTGTAGTTAATTTAACACTGTTCCGGTGTCTATATGGATCTACAGAAAACCCTTTCTGTGTTGTTTTTTAACACTGGAGAATTTGCTGTGTGTTAGAAAGATGGAGAGGGCCAGGTGAGGAGGGAGGGTGAGAGAGAGAGAGAAGAGGAGACATTTTCTCCTTTATCGGAAAGAGACAATTAGAATACAATGCGCCTTTTTCCCCTGTAAATGTCACCCTATATCAGCTAGCCTCCGAAATTAATTTCAATATTCTTTACAAATTTTCCAATCACAGAGAAATACTCGGTCGCTCTCTTTCACTCAGGGCTGTTCCATTTGACTGGAGGAAACCGTCATATTTATGCATGCATGACTGTAAATCAATTTGGATAAAAGCTTTTGCTAAATATATATATATTTAATGATTATTATTATCTTCCAACCATTATCCAACCATCTCATCAGCCTTACACAATAGTGGTAAGCGCCTGGGGGATCTTGACATTATTGCTATTTCTTATGCATATACCCTCTCAACCAAAAGATCCAATCAATGTCAATACAGTCAAACAGTTGTACCTCCTTTAAAAATCATGCACTTGCAATTATGTGAGTGTATCTGTTATTAGCATTAGCATATACCTCCCAGCATCTGCCTAAAGGACCTTTAGACTAGAGTGTTCATGATATGTTCTGTTTGTGATTCACAGGGTATAGGTAAGGGGCCTTGCTGTGCGTCAAGATCGTCCTCTGCATGCTCTGATAGGAAAATTAAACAATGAAAAACTGCGTTTGGCTAACTGTCATGATTTATCACTCATCTCAAATTTCACCCTATTCACTATACAGTAGTGCACTACTTCTGACCAGGGCCCAAGGGCTCTGATCAAATTAGTGCACTATATAGGGAATAAGGTGCCATTTGGGAGGCTTCCTTTACCACCAGCCAGCTAACACTACGCTGACACTCTCCTCTCTCCTCATTCTCCAACCTGCAGCCTCCAATCTATTCATGGAACCATTGTCTTCCCTAATAAGGCCCCAGAAATACTATTACAAGTGACGGAAATATCAAAGAGTGGCAGAAATCATCTGCTCGCTATCTCACCGTAATTACACTTTTAGAAAAAAAGGTGCTAAGTAGAACCATACAGGGTTTTTCAGTTTTCCCTGATAGGTGCTGGGTAGAACCCTTTGCAGAGGGTTCTATCTAGAAGGGTTCTATGTATGGATCTTCAAAGAACCCCCTGTATATGGTTCTATCTAGAACACTCTATTAAGGGTTCTTCCTGGAACCCTCTATGACAGTTCTGCGAGCCTTATTAGCCTTTAATAAAGGTCATAAACAGTGAAAATCATGGTTATCATGCAATTAAATGATACTTGAAGGAAACCAGATCAAAGTATGATGACCAAAGTATGAAAATTAACTGTTGCTTCTACAGGGATGCAATTTATCATAAAGTTACTGGTCCCCTCCCCCATTTCAAACACTTGGATCCATTATTAAGTGGACAAGGTGACATCACCTTAACTCTAATTTTAATGCACCAATGGTTACATGATATACTCTTACCAAATTTAAATAAGTACCTACCACCTTGTAACCAACATCGGATAAGGCGTGTTTGCAGAAGGGTGTGGTATATATAGCTAGCTAGGTACTCTACTGGTGCCAAAACTTGAATGTTGGCTGTCTGCAAATATAAAAGTTTACCCTATAAAAATACATATATTTCCCATTTCAACTGTGTCTGGTGTGAGCTAGTTACTGCATCTCTAAATGCAGCACACTGTAAATTATGGCACATTGTGGAGAAATATTGTGGGAAAAGAGAGAATTGCAGATTCATTAACATATTTTAAGGCGTGCTTTGTAAGTGGTTAGATTTGTTGCACCCGTTAGTGAGAGTTCTGTACCAATGTAAATGATATGTGGTAGTAGTTAGTCATATTACATGAGTATAGGAAACAGATCAATGTAATAACAGGTCCACAGGGGCAGTCCCATGATTGACCTCCGGGTCTTGGGCTGCGTTGCATGTCTGTGCTCTCCTCAGGTTGTCCTTCCTTTCCTCTGCATATCCAACACCAGTTCCAGTGTGTTTTCTTGCTCCTCAGGTTGTCCTTCCACCCTTCTACAGACCCTGACCCAGCCCCGGTTCGTGATTTCTCCCAGAACCCCAGACCCAGCACCAACCCTAGATTTTCCCAGGTCCCAACACCAGCACCAACCCTGGAAACAGCACCGACCAACCACAACTGCCACCTCCATCCAGTATCTACCAGCCCAGACCCCACCCATTCCCCTCCCACAAGAAAAAGACAAACACTCTGTCAACAACCCCACCAGACCAAGCAAGTAAGGAAGACTCCAAGGAAAATAAACAAATTGTGAAAGACCTGTATCTTGCTTTGCGCCATTGGCACATCAGTTTGTGCTGTACGGGGTGGGCCGAAGCTCTGGCTCACCCTCATGTGTCTGAAGGACGCACTGTGGTCCTTCCGCAACCTGATGGTTGGGAAACGTGTGGGGACCACCCCCCAGCCAGTGGCCATGATAACCACGGAAGCCCTGGGGTGATATAAACAAAAGGGAGCCTCAACCCCAGACGAAGTGTCCCCCACAACGTCTACGCACCCGGCGGCCATGGCCTTACAGTGCTGCGGCGTCTAGGGGAGTGATCTCCTCTGGGCCCCGAAGGATGTGGACAGAGTTGATTCAGAAGAGCAGGAGGAGGAGAGTTTGATAAGGACTCACTCACCCTGCTCCTGCACAAAGGACAGAATACAGCTTTTTTATCAAAGTGACTTTAACGTATACTCTTGTTTTAATCATATGTGCACATTTTAAATGGCTTTTTTTATGGTACTTCAAGCTTAGGTTATTTTATTGTATTAATAACAACTTATACTTTTAACATTTTGTAAATGTTCAATACTGTTTTTAATCTAAATTATGCCATTTTAAAATTGTACAAATGATTATGTAAAAGTATCAGGTGTTTTAAGAAATTCTGTGACACAGTCTGTTCTTTGGAGCTTTGATTCAGTCTTTACTTTACAAAGTAGTGTAAGGACATATGAGTTATGCTGTTACAGCTTTTTTGCCGAATACACTGTGGTGTTATACAGTGCCTTGCAAAATAATTCATCCCCTTTTTCCTATTTTGTAGCGTTACAATCGGTACTTTAAATATATATTTTTTTGGACTTCATGATGGTGAAGTGAAAGGAAAAAAAATACTTATTTCACAAAATTCAAAAAGATGTCAAACGGAAAAGTGGTGTGTGCATATGTATTCACCCCCTTCGCTATGAAGCCCCTAAATAACATCTAGTGCAACCAATTACCATCAGAAGTCACATAATTAGTCCACCTGTGTGCAATCTAAGTGTCACATAATCTGTCACATGATCTCAGTATATATACACCTGTTCTGAAAGTCCCCAGAGTCTGCAACATCACTAAGCAAGGGGCACCACCAAGCAAGTAGCACTATGAAGACCAAGGAGCTCTCCAAACAGGTCAGGGACAAAGTTGTGGAGAAGTACAGATCAGGGTTGGGTTATAAAAAAAAATCTGAAACTTTGAAAAACCCTTTGAGCACCATTAAATCCATTATTAAAAAATGGCAAGAATATGGCACCACAACAAACTTGCCAAGAGAGGGCCGTCCACCAAAACTGATAGACCAGGCAAGGAGGGAATTAATCAGCGAGGCAACAAAGAGACCAAAGATAAACCTGAAGGAGCTGCAAAGCTCCACAGCGGAGATTGGAGTATCTGTCTATAGGACCACTTTAAGCTGAATACTCCACAGAGCTGGGCTTTACGGAAGAGTCGACAGAAAAAAAGCCATTGCTTTAAGAAGAAAACAAGCAAACATATTTGGTGTTCGCCAAAAGGCATGTGGGAGACTCCCCAAACATATGGAAGAAGGTACTCTGGTCATATGAGACTAAAATGTAGCTTTTTGGCCATCAAGGAAAACGCTATGTCTGCCGCAAACCCAACACCTCCCATCACCCCGAGAACATGGTGGTGGCAGCATCATGCTGTGGGGATGTTTTTCATCGGCAGGGACTGGGAAACTGGTCAGAATGGAAGGAATGATGGATGGCGCTAAACACAGGGAAATTCTTGAGGGAAACCTGTTTCAGTCTTCCAGAGATTTGAGAATAGGACGGAGGTTCACCTTCCAGCAGGACAATGACCCTAAGCATACTGCTAAAGCAACACTCGAGTGGTTTAAGGGGAAACATTTAAATGTCTTGGAATGGCCTAGTCAAAGCCCAGACCTCAATCCAATTGAGAATCTGTGGTATGACTTAAAGATTGCTGTACACCAACGGAACCTATCCAACTTGAAGGAGCTTGCCTTAAAGAATGGGCAAAAATCTCAGTGGCTAGATGTGCCAAGCTTATAGAGACATACCCCAAGAGACTTGCAGCTGTAATTGCTGCAAAAGGTGTCTCTACAAAGTATTGATTTCATGGGGGTGAATAGTTATGCACGCTCAAGTTCTGTTTTTTGTGTTATTTCTTGTTTGTATCACAATAAAAAATATTCAGCATCTTGTGTAAATGAAATTATGCAAACCTCCCAAAAATCTATTTTAATTCCAGGTTGTAAGGCAACAAAATAGAAAAAATGCCAAGTGGGGTGAATACTTTCGCAAGCCACTGTAGGTGTCACGTTTATGGGCATGTCGGAGCAGTGTGTAGGAGGGAGAATCCAAGATGTGGGAAGTGTGCAGGAGGACATGGGGCAGAGTGATGTGTCGTATTTGTGGAAAAGGTTGTGTGTGTCAACTGTAAAGGTGCTTATATTGCTGGGGATCGGAGGTGTCCGGTGCGAGAGAGGCAGGTTGAGATGGCCAGGGTCAAAGTAGTGCAGAAGATGTCATATGCTAAGGCAGTGAAGTAGAGGAGGGTGGTTCAAGGGTGAGGGATCCTGAGAGGATCCCTGTGAATTGTATAAATGTGACAGAACTAAGGGATAGGCCAATGAGTAATATACAGTATGTTTCAGTAAGTTTGGCTTCTTAGCATTCATAGTCACAGAAAAGTCACAGAAAATAAATAAGTAAGTAAGTAAGTCACAGAAAATAAATGTTGTGGTGGCAGCTGCAGAGAAGTACTTAGGGGTACGAGATACGAATTCAGAAGAGTTACAGGGTGTGTTGAGTGGTCGTTTCCCGTCCTCTCAGGTAGTTGGCCTGGGGTACGATCAGATAGGGTTAAAGTTTTGGAATAGTCCAAAATAATTCCAGAGTCAATGTCATGGAAAGAGTAATGCTTTGTGGTGAGAGGAACAAGTAAAGATGGAGGACTGAACACAGCAGTGCAGATCGCCTCAAGATAAAAATGTAATATTCAATATCTGTAAGTTTGACCTAATATTAGCATTTCACTCCACATACTCGTGGGTAATACCCTTCAATCTGGATAACAACACAAAACAAATAAGGCTAGAGAAAATATTTTTACATTGTTTGTGTTTTACCCCTCTTTTTCTCCCCAATTTCGATCTCATCACTACAACTCCCCAGCACGCTTGGGAGGTGATGGTCAAGTCATGCATCCTCCGAAACATGACCCACCAAACCGCGCCTCTTAACACCCGCCCGCTTAACCCAAAAGCCATCTGCACCAATGAGTCGGAGGAAATATTGTTCAACTGACAACCGAGGTCAGCCTGCAGGTGCCCAGCCTGCCACAATGAGACGCTTGAGTGCGATGAGCCAATGTGATTCCCAATCATGGCCGGTTGTGACACCCCCCGGGATCCGACCCGGGTCTGAAGTGACCCCTCTAGCACTACGATGCAGTCCCTTAGACCACTTTGCCACTCGGGAGGCCCAAGGCTAGAGAAGTGTATCGACAAATATTACAAAAAAATGAACACCCAAACATGACGGAGAGCAAACACAGAGAACCAATTACCAAAAGAAAATGCAACTCCTCGACGGACACAACAGACGATTTATGCTTTTCACCACCTTGAATGGGAAGGGTGTAAACCGATCTGTTAAAGTCGATAAATGATCAACTGGGCATACTTGAATTAGTCAGTAAAGATATAAAGGAGTTGAAGGCGAGCCATCGAGATGAGTGACGGAGTAAGTAACAAAAAAGCTAAAAGGTACAGTCAATAAGATGGAAACACACGTTGATGAACTTAAAAAGGAGGACATGTTTCTGAGAGAAGCCTTACTTGACATACAGACTAGCTCTATGTGAGAAAAGCTGGTACTTACTGGTATAAAATAAAAGAATGCGAAAACCCTGAATTCTTTCTTACAGCGCTACAGATCCCAGGCGATGTTGTCAACAAAAATCAGACAGAGATGACAGAGATATGGGCACCCAATCGTTGCCAAATTTGCATTCTTCAAAGATAAAATAATGGTTAAAAGCCTGGGTAAAAGACTCGCTGGCACGTAAATAGGCATGAATGATCAGTTCCCGAAGGAAATTGCAGAACGGCACAAAGTTCTGTACTCACTCTTCAAGAAGAATAGATTAAAATAGAAACATGTAGCGCTCGTAAATAGATAAGACAGCATTAGAAGAAAGGATAATTAGCAAAATAATACATCTTCAAATATAAGGAACTAGAACACAAAAGTACTCAGAATCAACATGGTAGAGATAAAAACACAGCAAACAGAGGATATAGAAGGCACAGTATGTGGGTTTACAATTGGCTCATTCATCCCCCTCCTCTCCCCTGTAACTATTCCCCAGGTCGTTGCTGCAAATGAGAACGTGTTCTCAGTCAACTTACCTGGTAAAATAACGGTAAAATAAATAAAAAAAATAAAAAATGTGCGGGTGTATTGTGATAGAAGATGGGGTGTGTGTTTTTGTGTTTGGATAAGTGTGGAGTTAAGTGAGTGAAATGTGTGTCTGTGAGAAGGGGTTATGAGAGAGAGCTTTCAATTTTGTGCAGATATGGGATATAGATTTTATAATTAATCATAATTATAGTTTATTGTCCTATCATGATGGAACAGTCCCCAGCCCTATACCCTAGACACCCACCTGAGTGACCCATACACTAAGGAGAAGTCCTTATATGTTTCATGGGCCTACTGTAAGTAGCCTACACGCAGCCAAAACAGAAAGATAAATGTGGTCAGAGACCCACTTAAGCAGCACCGCCCCCTCAAGATTGTGAGCCTGCCTGGCAGGGTTGGTCCTACAAAGCCAAAGCCCCCTGATGGCTGAGCATTATATACAAGTAATTTCTCAAAGCTGCTAATGAGAACCTTGACGACCTTGTACCTAGCAGGTGGGGATTCCGGTGGGGTGTCCCCACCCAGGTAGTGGCAGTGATGGCAACACTAGCTGCAGTAACCCATGGGGAGGGGGTCACACTAAGACAATCAGAGAGGAGCCAAATTATTGTGGCCCTGGTGGCACGGAATGATCAAAGGTCTGACTGCACAGACATGCTTGGGAAATTGTCACAACGGGGAACCAGCGTGTGTGTGTTTCAGAGGATGGGGGTGTACCTGATCTCTGTCAGCTAGGACTTGACATTGGTTAATCAAATGTCTACATTTTTGCTACATTTTGCATGCCTTCTCAAACAGCTGCAACTGTATATGCATTCGCACATCAAGTCCTTTCTTGAGTTGGGCTCGGTGATGGAACAACTGTTCAACGTCTGAGCTCGTGGGGGAAAGGGGTCGTGTGTGTGTGTGTGTGTGTGTGTGTGTGTGTGTGTGTGTGTGTGTGTGTGTGTGTGTGTGTGTGTGTGTGTGTGTGTGTGTGTGTGTGTGTGTGTGTGTGTGTGTGTGTGTGTGTGTGTATCCCACATCTATTGCTATGGTGTTATGATGTTAGGGACAATATAGGACGAATCAAAATAATTGATTGCTAAAATAATTATTGCTTGCCAAAACTGTAATCTTTGTAATGGCAATACTGTTTATAGGTAACAATCCTTTGCATTAATTGCCTACATTATTAGGCATATAATTCTTCAAATGTGAAAATTAAGATACACAAGATTCTTTATATATACTGTATATAGTACCAGTCAAAAGTTTGGACCCACCTACTCATTCAAGGCTTTTTCTTAATTTTTTACTATTTTCTACATTTTTTAATAATAGTGAAGACATCAAAACTATGAAATAACACATATGGAATCATGTAGTAACCAAAAAAGTGTTAATTAAACAAATCAAAAATCAAAACAAAAATCTCAAAATATATTTGAGATTCAGCTTTGCACACTCTTGGCATTCTCTCAAACAGCTTCATTAGGAATGCTTTTCCAACAGTCTTAAATGAGTTCCCACATATGCTGGGCACTTGCTGGCTGCTATTCCTTCACTCTGCAGTCCAACTCATCCCTATCCGTCTTCATTGGGTTGAGGTCGGGTGATTGTGGAGGCCAGGTCATCTGATGCAGCACTCCATCACTCTCCTTGGTCAAATAGCCCTTCCACAGCCTGGAGGTGTGTTTTGGGTCATTGGCCTGTTGAAAAACAAATTACAGCCCCACTAAGCGCAAACCAGATGGGATGGCGTATTGCTGCAGAATGCTGTGGTAGCCATGCTGGTTAAGTGTGCCTTGAATTCTAATTAAATCACTGACAATGTCAGCAGCAAAGCACCATCACACCTCATTCTCCATGATTCATGATGGGAACCACACATGCAGCGATCACCCGTTCACCTACTCTGTAGCTCACAAAGACACGGAGGCTACAACCAAAAATATCAAATTTGGATTCATCAGACCAAAGGACAGATTTCCACCAGTCTAATGTCCATTGCTCGTGTTTCTTGGCCCAAGCAAGTCTCTTCTTATTATTGGAGTCCTTTAGTAGTGGTTTCTTTGCAGAAATTCAACCATGAAGGCCTGATTCACGCAGTCTCCTCTGAACAGTTGATGTTGAGAACTGCATTTCAGGCCACTAACTCATGAAGCTGGTTGAGAGCATGCCAAGACTGTGCAAAGCTGTCATCAAGGAAAAGGGTGGCTACTTTGAAGAATCACAAATATATAGTATATTTAGATTTTTTTAACACATTTTTGGTTGCTAATAATGGAGAACAGTTGGAGGTTTACTTAGTAGCAATGCAAATGTCATGGTACACCTACAGTATATGGACACTCAATTACTATTTGCACTTTGTAATGGTAAGTTTACAAACATATATTTTGTATATTATAGCCAGCTATAATTGTAATGGCTTAGTAGACAATATGAAAAGACGATCAGTATTTACCTGCGAAAAGACAAGGAATATAATATCTATTGTTTAGAGCAAACTCAATCAACAATTCTAGATGAAGTTGTGTGGGAAAAAAGGAATGAGGGGGCGAAATATACTTCTCCCATGGGCAAAGAAACTCAAAAGGGGTAATGATATTAACTCACAATAATTTTGATCGGAATGTGCAAATTGTCCAAACAGATCCGCAAGGTTAGAGGGATGATTTTAAGTACTGGACCATTTACAGATATGGATCATTATTCTATGCAGTCCAAATAATGATGACCCATGCTTCTTTGAAAATATACAGTATATAATAATTTATCAAAGACTCTATTAATATGGTGGGGGATTATAATATGGTTTTAAATACCTCAATGGACCGTAAAGGAAATCACAATACAAACTATCAACCTCATGCACGGAAATGTCATGCCCTGACCATAGAGAGCCTGTTATTCTCTATGTTGGTTAGTTCGGGGTGTGACTAGGGTGGGTCATCTAGGTAATTATATCAAATCAAATCAAATCAAATTTTATTAGTCACATACACATGGTTAGCAGATGTTAATGCGAGTGTAGCGAAATGCTTGTGCTTCTAGTTCCGACAATGCAGTAATAACCAACAAGTAATCTAACCTAACAATTCCACAACTACTACCTTATACACACACAAGTGTAAAGGGATAAAGAATATGTACATAAAGATATATGAATGAGTGGTGGTACAGAACGGCATAGGCAAGATGCAGTAGATGGTATAGAGTACGGTATATACATATGACATGAGTACTGTAGGGTATGTAAACATAAAGTGGCATAGTTTAAAGTGGCTAGTGGTACATGTATTACATAAAGATGGCAAGATGCAGTAGATGATATAGAGTACAGTATATACATATGAGATGGGTAATGTAGGGTATGTAAACATTATATTAAGTGGCATTGTTTAAAGTGGCTAGTGGTACATTTTTACATAATTTCCATCAATTCCCATTTTTAAAGTGGCTGGAGTTGAGTCAGTATGTTGGCAGCGGCCGCTAAATGTTAGTGGTGGCTGTTTAACAGTCTGATGGCCTTGAGATAGAAGCTGTTTTTCAGTCTCTCGGTCCCTGCTTTGATGCACCTGTACTGACCTCGCCTTCTGGATGATAGCGGGGTGAACAGGCAGTGGCTTGGGTGGTTGTTGTCCTTGATGATCTTTATGGCCTTCCTGTGACATCGGGTGGTGTAGGTGTCCTGGAGGGCAGGTAGTTTTCCCCCGGTGATGCGTTCTGCAGACCTCACTACCCTCTGGAGAGCCTTACGGTTGTGGGCGGAGCAGTTGCCGTACCAGGCGGTGATACAGCCCGACAGGATGCTCTCGATTGTGCATCTGTAGAAGTTTGTGAGTGCTTTTGGTGACAAGCCGAATTTCTTCAGCCTCCTGAGGTTGAAGAGGCGCTGCTGCGCCTTCTTCACGACGCTGTCTGTGTGGGTGGACCAATTCAGTTTGTCCGTGATGTGTACACCGAGGAACTTAAAACTTTCCACCTTCTCCACTACTGACCCGTCGATGTGGATAGGGGGGTGCTCCCTCTGCTGTTTCCTGAAGTCCACAATCATTTCCTTTGTTTTGTTGACGTTGAGTGTGAGGTTATTTTCCTGACACCACACTCCGAGGGCCCTCACCTCCTCCCTGTAGGCCGTCTCGTCGTTGTTGGTAATCAAGCCTACCACTGTAGTGTCATCCGCAAACTTGATGATTGAGTTGGAGGCGTGCATGGCCACGCAGTCGTGGGTGAACAGGGAGTACAGGAGAGGGCTCAGAACGCACCCTTGTGGGGCCCCAGTGTTGAGGATCAGCGGGGTGGAGATGTTGTTACCTACCCTCACCACCTGGGGGCGGCCCGTCAGGAAGTCCAGGACCCAGTTGCACAGGGCGGGGTCGAGACCCAGGGTCTCGAGCTTGATGACGAGTTTGGAGGGTACTATGGTGTTAAATGCTGAGCTGTAATCGATGAACAGCATTCTCACATGGGTATTCCTCTTGTCCAGATGGGTTAGGGCAGTGTGCAGTGTGGTTGCGATTGCGTCGTCTGTGGACCTATTGGGTCGGTAAGCAAATTGGAGTGGGTCTAGGGTGTCTGGTAGGGTGGAGGTGATATGGTCCTTGACTAGTCTCTCAAAGCACTTCATGATGACGGAAGTGAGTGCTACGGGGCGGTAGTCGTTTAGCTCAGTTACCTTAGCTTTCTTGGGAACAGGAACAATGGTGGCCCTCTTGAAGCATGTGGGAACAGCAGACTGGGATAAGGATTGATTGAATATGTCCGTAAACACACCAGCCAGCTGGTCTGCGCATGCTCTGAGGACGCGGCTGGGAATGCCGTCTGGGCCTGCAGCCTTGCGAGGGTTAACACGTTTAAATGTTTTACTCACCTCGGCTGCAGTGAAGGAGAGCCCGCAGGTTTTGGTAGGGGGCCGTGTCAGTGGCACTGTATTGTCCTCAAAGCGGGCAAAAAAGTTGTTTAGCCTGTCTGGGAGCAAGACATCCTGGTCCGCGACGGGGCTGGTTTTCTTTTTGTAATCCGTGATTGACTGTAGACCCTGCCACATACCTCTTGTGTCTGAGCTGTTGAATTGCGACTCGATTTTGTCTCTGTACTGGGACTTAGCCTGTTTGATTGCCTTGCGGAGAGAATAGCTACACTGTTTGTATTCGGTCATGCTTCCGGTCACCTTGCCCTGGTTAAAAGCAGTGGTTCGCGCTTTCAGTTTCACGCGAATGCTGCCGTCAATCCACGGTTTCTGGTTTGGGAATGTTTTAATCGTTGCTGTGGGTACGACATCGTCAATGCACTTCCTAATGAACTCGCTCACCGAATCAGCATATTCGTCAATATTGTTGTTGGACGCAATGCGGAACATATTCCAATCCGCGTGATCGAAGCAGTCTTGAAGCGTGGAATCAGATTGGTCGGACCAGCGTTGAACAGACCTGAGCGCGGGAGCTTGTTGTTTTAGTTTCTGTTTGTAGGCTGGAATCAACAAAATGGAGTCGTGGTCAGCTTTTCCGAAAGGGGGGCGGGGGAGGGCCTTATATGCGTCGCGGAAATTAGTATAACAATGATCTAGGGTTTTTCCAGCCCTGGTAGCACAATCGATATGCTGATAGAATTTAGGGAGTTTTGTTTTTAGATTAGCCTTGTTAAAATCCCCAGCTACGATGAATGCAGCCTCAGGGTGTGTGGTTTCCAGTTTACAAAGAGTCAGATAAAGTTCGTTCAGGGCCATCGATGTGTCTGCTTGGGGGGGAATATATACGGCTGTGATTATGATCGAAGAGAATTCCCTTGGTAGATAATGCGGTCGACATTTGATTGTGAGGAGTTCTAGATCAGGTGAACAGAATGACTTGAGTTCCTGTGTGTTGTTATGATGATCACACCACGTCTCGTTAATCATAAGGCATACCCCCCCGCCCCTCTTCTTACCAGAAAGATGTTTGTTTCTGTCGGCGCGATGCATGAAGAAACCAGCTGGCTGCACCGACTCCGTTAGCGTCTCTTGAGTTAGCCATGTTTCCGTGAAGCAGAGCACGTTGCAATCCCTGATGTCTCTCTGGAATGCTACCCGTGCTCGGATTTCATCAAATATATATCTATGTTGGCCTGGTATGATTCCCAATCAGAGGCAGCTGTTTATCGTTGTCTCTGATTGGGGATCATATTTAGGCAGCCATTTCCGCTTTGTGGGATCTTGTCTAGGTATAGTTGCCTGTGAGCACTATTTTGAGCGTCACGTTTCGTTTGTTCGCTTTATTGTTTTTTCCCTTTGAGTTTTCTATTCCAAATAAAAGGATGGAAACATACCACGCTGCGCCTTGGTCCAATCATTATGACAAACGTGACAGGAAATCACTAATTCCATGGATATATTGGAACTAGTGGATATACAGTGGGCAAAAAAGTATTTAGTCAGCCACCAATTGTGCAAGTTCTCCCACTTAAAAAGATGAGAGAGCCCTGTAATTTTCATCATAGGTACACTTCAACTATGACAGACAAAATGAGAAAAGAAATCCAGAAAAAAAATTATGAATTTATTTGCAAATTAAGGTGGAAAATAAGTATTTGGTCAATAACAAAAGTTTATCTCAATACTTTGTTATATACCCTTTGTTGGCAATGACAGAGGTCAAACGTTTTCTGTAAGTCTTCACAAGGTTTTCACACACTGTTGCTGGTATTTTGGCCCATTCCTCCATGCAGATCTCCTCTAGAGCAGTGATGTTTTGGGGCTGTTGCTGGGCATCACGGACTTTCAACTCCCTCCAAAGATTTTCTATGGGGTTGAGATCTGGAGACTGGCTAGGCCACTCCAGGACCTTGAAATGCTTCTTACGAAGCCACTCCTTCGTTGCCCGGGCGGTGTGTTTGGGATCATTGTCATGCTGAAAGACCCAGCCACGTTTCATCTTCAATGCCCTTGCTGATGGAAGGAGGTTTTCACTCAAAATCTCATGATACATGGCCCCATTCATTCTTTCCTTTACACGGATCAGTCGTCCTGGTCCCTTTGCAGAAAAACAGCCCCAAAGCATGATGTTTCCACCCCCATGCTTCACAGTAGGTATGGTGTTCTTTGGATGCAACTCAGCATTCTTTGTCCTCCAAACATGACGAGTTGAGTTTTTACCAAAAATGTCTATTTTGGTTTCATCTGACCATATGACATTCTCCCAATCTTCTTCTGGATCATCCAAATGCTCTCTAGCAAACTTCAGACGGGCCTGGACATGTACTGGCTTAAGCAGGGGGACACGTCTGGCACTGCAGGATTTGAGTCCCTGGCAGCGTAGTGTGTTACTGATGGTAGGCTTTGTTACTTTGGTCCCAGCTCTCTGCAGGTCATTCACTAGGTCCCCCCGTGTGGTTCTGGGATTTTTGCTCACCGTTCGTGTGATCATTTTGACCCCACGGGGTGAGATCTTGCGTGGAGCCCCAGATCGAGGGAGATTATCAGTGGTCTTGTATGTTTTCCATTTCCTAATAATTGCTCCCACAGTTGATTTCTTCAAACCAAGCTGCTTACCTATTACAGATTCAGTCTTCCCAGCCTGGTGCAGGTCTACAATTTTGTTTCTGGTGTCCTTTGACAGCTATTTGGTTTTGGCCATATTGGAGTTTGGAGTGTGACTGTTTGAGGTTGTGGACAGGTGTCTTTTATACTGATAACAAGTTCAAACAGGTGCCATTAATACAGGTAATGAGTGGAGGACAGAGGAGCCTCTTAAAGAAGAAGTTACAGGTCTGTGAGAGCCAGAAATCTTGCTTGTTTGTAGGTGACCAAATACTTATTTTCCACCATAATTTGCAAATAAAGTCATAAAAAATCCTACAATGTGATTTTCTGGATTTTTTTTTCTCATTTTGTCTGTCATAGTTGAAGTGTACCTATGTGTACGAAAATTACAGGGCTCTCTCATCTTTTTAAGTGGGAGAACTTGCACAATTGGTGGCTGACTAAATACTTTTTTGCCCCACTGTATATAACTACCAATTGGGTAAAAAAAAATTGAATACAGGAACATGGTAATACCTTATCAGTGTAATAATATCTGAATATATTATGCCACAGTAGCCTACATTCAAATATGATTTTAAACCTATCAGTCTCAGGCCTATTACATTTTGGAAGGGAGACCACCTCCCTCCTAGTTCATTTCTGTATATTTGAATACTTTTCTCACTACAAAACATACAAGTGTTACACATCAACTTTTCATGGGTTAAATGCGATCATCAAATGGCATCAATAAGTTTAATAGATTGTGATGTGGACCAATACAAATGTTACCATGGTCACACACTGATTGCCAAGAAGCTTGTTGTGTGCTTGCTTAATGACCCTTCTCAGAAGTGCAGCAAAAATGGAGTTCTGATATACAAATATGGCCTGATGGAAATTCACCTCCCTGTGTGTGTGTGTGTGTGTGTGTGTGTGTGTGTGTGTGTGTGTGTGTGTGTGTGTGTGTGTGTGTGTGTGTGTGTGTGTGTGTGTTACTGATGCTACCTACCTGGGATAAATTGCTGAAGCCATGTAACCTATCCTCAGTATGACTGAGGCTGCAGCATAGCAGAGGCACTGCTCACCTGGCCTGCTTCCAGCTATTGTAAAGAGAATTTGAGTGTGGCTGTCAGCCCACAAAGAGAGTCTGGTGACAGCATGGCTGAGGCTTACTGCTTTAGAGGAGTCAAGAAGAGGTGAAGCATTGGGGTCCTCTGCTGTATAGTCTGTAGACTTATATTTAGTCTGACAGCCCTATGGGGAGAGCTAACTGGAAAACAAAAGAGCAGAAAAGCAGATATAGACAGAGAGATTATCTTGAAATCCCAACATTTGTGGCAGTCAGTGTCAAGAAGTGTAGTCAATGTCAAGAAGTGTCAAGAAGTACTGTATATCACCCAGCCAGGGATTGAGCTAGTATTAAACCTCTCTTAGATAGTGTAAGTCACAAATCTCTTACTAAGAGCATCCTAACCATATAAATTATATAAGCGATGTTAAATATGAATATATGCTGTTTCCCAAGAGGTTTCATTCTTGCTCTGTCATTAATAGTAAGACTCTGGGGAGGCCCTGCCTGTTCATCCACACAGCAACCATGACTAACTGATCACTCACAAATGAGACCCATTACATAAGAAGCATGAATATTCTCTCTGGTAAGACAGACAAAATGGAATAATTGAGTGCACTGGCTCAACAAATTAGGAAGCTCTGCGAATAAGAAATAAGACTGAAAATAAAAAATAGATACACAGTATACACAGATTCCAGGCTTCCATTCCGTTGGTAAGATAAAAATGTATAGAACTCTATCATTATACGTTTTAAAAACTATCACAACTGAACCCTTCTGACTCACCCTAAACAGCTAAATCAATGGTGCACATTTACTCTGAAAGTGTTACATGTACACTATTTTCTGTGAACATATGAGTCCCACTGAACTGGTGTAAAAATAACTATTTTGAAAGTGTAAAATATTTAAACATCACAAATGGTCCTTTTGTTCAAAAAATTCTGTCGTTATATATCCAAAATGTTCATTGATTTGGCACGTATGATTAGGAAAATACACCGGTTCCAACTCGCGCAACATGACTACACATTATCTAATTAGTTACCTGTAAACTTGATCCAAATATTTCAAACAACTTTCCTAATCCAACTTTAAGTATTTTTAAACGTAAATAATCAATAAAATTTAAGACGGAATAAACTATGTTCAATACCGGAGGAAAACAAAGTGGAGCGAGCTTTCAGGTCACTCGCCCCAACCACAACAGTACACTCGTTCTGAACAGGGCTACTTCTTCATTTCTCAAAGGAAAAACATCAATCAATTTCTAAAGACTGTTGACAACTAGTGGAAGCGATAGGAACTGCAAGCAACTGCCTTAGAATTCTAGATTCCCATTGAAATACCATTGAAAACAGAGTGACCTCCAAAAAAAAATCCTGGATGGTTTGTCCTCAGGGTTTCGCCTGACAAATAAGTTCTGTTATACTCACAGACATCATTCAAACAGTTTTAGAAACGTCAGAGTGTTTTCTGTCCAATAATACGCATATATTAGCATCTGGGCCTGAGAAGCAGGAAGTTTACTCTGGGCACGCTTTTCATCCGAACGTGAAAATTCTGCCCCCTAGCTCAAACAGGTTAATTACATTTACATGATTAGTTTAATCACGTAATATAAATTACAGAGAATTGATTTGATAAAATAACAGTCTTCACTCTAATAATGCCAAAGACACGACACCGTCATAGGGTTTCCAACTTTCTAACAAGTCAGTTCGTCAAATTTCTGCCCTGTGTCACGTTCCTGACCTGTTTTCTGTTGTTTTGTATGTGTGTGTTGGTCAGGGCGTGAGTTTTGGGTGGGCAGTCTATGTTTGCTGTTTCTATGTTGGTTTTGGGTTGCCTGGTATGGCTCTTAATTAGAGGCAGGTGTTTTGCGTTTTCCTCTAATTGAGAGTCATATTAAGGTAGGTTGTTCTCACTGTTTGTTTGTGGGTGATTGTCTTCCGTGTCTGTGTCTGCGTACCACACGGGACTGTAGCGTTTGTTCGTTTGTTATTAGTCTGTACCTGTTCCTACGTGCTTCGTGTTTTATGTAAGTACTCATGGTGTAGGTCAGTCTACATTCGTTTTTTGTTATTTTGTAATCCTTCCCAGTGTTTGTTTTCGTGTCTCGTCGATTGATTTAATAAATCATTATGTATTCAAAACCCGCTGCATTTTGGTCGAATCACTACTCCTCCTCTTCGTATGAAGGGGAGGAGGAACACCGTTACACCCTGCTAGAGCTGAACCGGTCAACTGTAAGTGCTGTTATTGTGATGTGGAAACGTCTAGGAGCAACAATGGCTCAGCCGTGAAGTAGTAGACCACACAAGTGCATAGAATGCGCCCATCGAGTGTTGAAGCCCGTAGCGAGTAAAACTTGTCTGTCCTCGGTTGAAACACTCACTACTGAGTTCCAAACTGCCTCTGGAAGCAACGTCAGAACAAGAACTGTTCGTTGGGAGTTTCATGAAATTGTGTTTTTTACATTGGATAAAAGTCGAGACTTAGAGCTAGAAAACGGTACAGTATATCATACACTGCAGTCGAGGAACAATGGGAAAGTAATTCTGCTTTGAAAGTTGATAAACTTGTAACACCCCACAAAATGGCCTTTTTTAGGTAATATATATATATTATTTTATTTTTTGCCTGTTTTGCATTTTATTACACAACAAGTTACACAAAAGGCTTCTGAACAGCTTCTACCCCCAACCCATAAGTCTCCTGAACAGCTAATCAAATGGCTACCTGCGCTATTTGCATTACCCACCCCCATTTTTATGCTGCTGCTACTCTGTTTATTATCCATGCATAGTCACTTTACCTCTACCTACATGTACATATTACCTCATTGACCGGTACGCCCTGTATATAGCCTTGCTACTGATATTTTATAGTTGCGCCTTAATTATTTCTTGTTTAAATTTTTCTTCTTTATTCATTTCTTTTTTACTTCAGTTTATTGTAGTAAATAATTTCATAACACTTATTTTTTCTTAGTTCAAAACAACTGAAAACTCTGAACTGGGAAATCTGACTTCAGTGAGCTCAAGACAACTGGGAACTCGGGAAAAAATTAGCCCGGACTGGGAGAATACGTTTTGAACGGTCATCCATCTCGGAATTGCAAGTCGGGAACTCGGCCATCTTTCTAGACCTCCGACCTGAAGACCACTGACATCATCATGAGTCGACCTTGTTTTTTTTGAGTTCCCAATTCTCTTGAAAGCACCATAAATCCAGAGAATGCCAGACTTTGATGACAACATTTTCTCACGAAGGAATGCGGCGCCCCCTTCCTGTTCAAGTGAGCACAACAAGGTGAATCCCAAAATGTATTGTATGATGCTGCATAAATTGTGTAAAATGCCAAGGATATATGTAGACTGTAGCTAAGAAAGTAATACGAAGTGTATGTTGTGTAGTAAGCTGTTAGTAGCCCATGTGCCTCACCCTAATAATTTGCTCCATTTTCCCCTCTTAATTTCACCTGTTCTGACTTGGTTGTGCACATAGCCTATATGTCACACCCTGATCTGTTTCACATGTCTTTGTGCTTGTCTCCACCCCCCTCCAAGTGTTTCCCATCTTCCTCATTATCCCCAGTGTATTTATACCTGTGATCTCTGTTTATCTGTTGCCAGTTCATCTTGTCTTGTCAGGTCTTACCAGCGTGTTTTCCCTTTTCCCTGCGTTCTCAAGTTCTGTTTCCTAGTTTCCCCAGTTTTGACCATTCTGCCTGCCCTGACCCCGAGCCTGCCTGCCTTTCTGTACCTGCCTGACTCTGAGCCGTTAACGAACCTCTGCCTGCCCTGAACCCGAGACTGTCTGCCGTTCTGTACCTGCCTGACTCTGCCCTGGATTACGGACCTCTGCCTGCCTTTGACATAAACAGGGGGCAGGCAAAAGACAGGTCAATAACTGTCTGTGACTCTAGCTGTCTGCGTCTGGGTCTTATCTGGAGTTCTTATATTATAGCCTGTTTTAGAGAAATGTAATCATTGAATACTGTAAGAGCTTTCATTGTCTGCTTATATGTACCCTTTATTTATCCTACGGTTATGACTTGGTGTCAGGGAGAATACTGTAAGAACTGCTCATGTTCTGAATTCTGTCGCTGTACATTTCAAAAGTGCTGAACAAATATTTATATTGACTACATCCGTCCTAGCTCGCTCATTAATGTCTTAATCAAAATTACGGATTGACTCTTATCCACTCGTCATCCTCTTATGCCATTGTTTATCAGTAGAATCCACATTTATTTTAGCAAGTCAGCCAAATTAGCAATGCTTTTTTTCAAAGGCAGTAAATGAGGCTGAATTAACTGTATTACTGCCAGACAAGGCTCCGCTGATAGCCAGGTGTAACAGTGGTAAGGTGTTGGGATTGCTCATTGGACAGCTTTATGTAGGCCCTAACAGTTTGTGGGCACCGTTTGTTACCGTTATAGTGCAACTAATGTGTTGTGTAGTGGCTTTGCTGGCATGCATCTAAAACATTTTTGGGGGGGTTTCCCACCAAGATTTACATGCTAAAATTACCACTGGGACAAACAGAGAGAGTAAGGTAGTGTAGTAAACAACCAAAGATTTCAAGACAAAAAGTGGTGAAAGAAGTAGTAAAAAGTAGTTGTAAAAATCTGTGTTCTGTTCGAGACCACCTATAGCAAGACCGATTCAGGACCAAGACCGGAAAACAAATCTGGACTGAGTCACGACCGAGACAGGGAGGGGGACAAGGGGTTCGAGACTGAGACCAGAAAAAAATGTGAGTAGAAAAATGCGAGTCCAATTCAAGACCACACTTGTAATTTTGGCAAATCACCACCATATTAAGAGTTCAAAATGTCCAGTATTTCTGTGTTCATGTCAGAACATCATATGGATTCTTTAGACATTCATAATGGTGAAAAAATACATGCTGAGGGAAAATAGAGCCATTATACAAATTATTACTAACTCAAACAGATTGGGGAACAATGGGCCTTCTACGCCTTCAGAGAAGTGAAGTATTTATAAAATAATGATTATAATATAATAAAAATAATAAGAATTATATTATTATTATCAATGATGTTCTGAATTAATCTCTTCGGTTTTTTGTTGGAAAGGCAAGGGTTAACACTGATGAGAAAAAATTATCCAATCAGAAACTTCTGCCTTCTTGAAGGTCAACAGGTCACTGTGTAACAGCAAGCAATATTTTTCCCACAGTCTAGCTAGCTAGCTTTTGTTGTCCACAACAATGCTTAAATCACATCAATCTGATTGGGTGGGCCTGTCAGGGCCTGGCTCCCTCAGACCCATCCATGTCTACACACCTGATGTAAACAGCATCATGATGACAATTTCACATCACAAATAGCCTACTAACCAACACTTCGGACTAAACTTTTTCAATACCTGGTTTGCATACCCATTGTTGACTTAGTTAGCATTTACTGATAGATATCATAAGTTGAATGACTTTCCTACCCAAACGGATACCGATGTCATTCTTCTGTGAGCTGCTTCATGCAAAAACCATTTGAAGGCTGCACACTCTTGCTGTCTGAAGATGATATTCTGCTGAAACTAGGCTGTGTACGGCACGCATGTTAATATATTTCACGTGCTTGCGATTGTGTAGGCTACTTTGTGCCTGATTTCTCTATTGTACTACATAATTGTGTCACACTCTGATCTGTTTCATCTGTCTTTGGGCTTGTCTCCACCCTTCTCCAGGTGTCGCCCATGGTCCCATTATCCCCTGTGTATTTATACCTGCATTCTCGTTTTGTATGTTGCCAGTTCGTCTTGTCTTGTCAGGTCTTACCAGCGTTCTCTCCCACCTTCCTCTTCCTCTACAGTGGCTTGCGAAAGTATTCATCCCCCTTGGCATTTTTTCAATTTTTTTGCCTTACAACCTGGAATGAAAATATATTTTTTGGGGGTTTGTATCATTTGATTTACACAACATGCCTACCACTTTGAAGATGCAAAATATTTTTTATTGTGAAACACCAAATAACACCAAATAACACCAAAAAACTGAAAACCTGAGCGTGCATAACTATTCACCCCTCCAAAGTCAACACTTTGTAGAGCCACCATTTGCAGCAATTACAGCTTCAAGTCTCTTGGGGTATGTCTCTATAATCTTGGCACATCTAGCCACTGGGATTTTTGCCCATTCTTCAAGGCAAAACTGCTCCAGCTCCTTCAACTTGGATGGGTTCCGCTGGTGTACAGCAATCTTTAAGTAATACCACAGATTCTCAATTTGATTGAGATCTGGGTTTTGACTAGGCCATTCCAAGACATTTCCCCTTAAACCACTCGAGTGTTGCTTTAGCAGTATGCTTAGGGTTATTGTCCTGCTGGAAGGTGAACCTCTGTCCCAGTCTCATATCGCTGGAAGACTGAAACAGGTTTCCCTCAAGAATTTCCCTGCATTTAGTGCCATCCATCATTCCTTAAATTCTGACCAGTTTCCCAGTCCCTGCCAATGAAAAACATGGTGTTCTCGGGGTGATGAGAGGTGTTCGGTTTGCGCCAGACATAGCGTTTTCCTTGATGGCCAAAAAGCTCAATTTTAGTCTCATCTGACCAGAGTACCTTCTTCCATATGTTTGGGGAGTCTCCCACATACATTTTGGTGAACACCAAACGTGTTTGCTTATTTTTTTCTTTAGTTAAGCAATGGCTTTTTTCTGGCCACTCTTCTGTAAAGCCCAGCTCTTTGGAGTGTACGGCTTAAAGTGGTCCTATGGACAGATACTCCAATCTCCGCCGTGGAGCTTTGCAGCTCCTTCAGGTTTGTCTTTGGTCTCTTTTTTGCCTCATATTGATTCCCTCCTGGCCTGGTCCGTGAGTTTTGGTGGGCGGCCCTCTCTTTCCAGGTTTGTTGTGGTGCCATATTCTTTCCATTTTTTGATAATGGATTTAATGGTGCTCCGTGGGATGTTCAAAGTTTCTGATAGTTTTTTAAAACCCAACCCTGATCTGTACTTCTCCACAACTTTGTCCTGACCTGTTTGGAGAGCTCCTTGGTCTTCATAGTGCCACATGCTTAGTGGTGTTGCAGACTCTGGGGACTTTCAGAATAGGTGTATATATACTGAGATCATGTGACACTTAGATTGCACACAAGTAGACTTTCTTTAACTAATTATGTGACGTCTGAAGGTAATTGGTTGCACCAGATCTTATTTAGGGACTTCATAGCAAAGGGGGTGAATACATATGCAGCCACCACTTTTCCGTTCTTACATTTAATAAAATATATATATATTTTTTAAATTTCACTTCACCAATTTGGACTATTTTGTGTATGTCCATTACATGAAGTCCAAATAAAAATCTATTTAAATTACAGGTTGCAATGCAACAAAATAGGAAAAATGCCAAGGGGGTAAATACTTCTGCAAGGCACTGTATTCCTCTGCCTATATTTATTTTTTATTTTTTTTATTTAACCTTTATTTAACCAGGTAGGCAAATTGAGAACACGTTCTCATTTACAATTGCGACCTGGCCAAGATAAAGCAAAGCAGTTCGACACATACAACAACACATAGTTACACATGGAGTAAAACAAACATATAGTCAATAATACAGTGAAAAAAATAAATAAGTCTATATACAATGTGAGCAAGTGAGGTGAGATAAGGGAGGTGAAGGCAAACAAATATATGTATAAATAAATAAAAATATAAAAGGCCATGGAGGCGAAGTGAGTACAACACAGCAAGTAAAATAAAAACTAAAAAAAAAATAAAAAAAATAAATAAAAAATAAATAAAAATAAAACAATGGAATGGTTGGTTTGCAGTGGAAGAAAGTGCAAAGTAGAGACAGAAATAATGGGGTGCAAAGGAGCAAAATAAATTAATAAATAAATACAGTAGGTAAAGAGGTAGTTGTTTGGGCTAAATTGTAGATGGGTTATGTACAGGTGCAGTAATCTATGAGCTGCTCTGACAGCTGGTGCTTAAAGCTAGTGAGGGAGATAGGTGTTTCCAGTTTCAGAGATTTTTGTAGTTCGTTCCAGTCATTGGCAGCAGAGAACTGGAAGGAGAGGCGTCCAAAGGAAGAATTGGTTTTGGGGGTGACTAGAGAGATATACCTGCTGGAGCGCGTGCTACAGGTAGGTGCTGCTATGGTGACCAGCGAGCTGAGATAAGGGGGGACTTTACCTAGCAGGGTCTTGTAGATGACCTGGAACCAGTGGGTTTGGCGACGAGTATGAAGCGAGGGCCAGCCAACGAGAGTGTACAGGTCGCAGTGGTGGGTAGTATATGGGGCTTTGGTGACAAAACGGATGGCACTGTGATAGACTGCATCCAATTTATTGAGTAGGGTTTTGGAGGCTATTTTGTAAATGACATCACCGAAGTCGAGGATTGGTAGGATGGTCAGTTTTACAAGGGTATGTTTGGCAGCATGAGTAAAGGATGCTTTGTTGCGGAATAGGAAGCCAATTCTAGATTTGACTTTGGATTGGAGATGTTTGATGTGAGTCTGGAAGGAGAGTTTACAGTCTAACCAGACACCTAGGTATTTGTAGGTGTTCACATATTCTAAGTCAGAGCCGTCCAAAGTAGTGATGTTGGACAAGCGGGCAGGAGCAGGCAGTGATCGGTTGAAGAGCATGCATTTGGTTTTACTTGTATTTAAGAGCAGTTGGAGGCCACGGAAGGAGAGTTGTATGGCATTGAAGCTCGCCTGGAGGGTTGTTAACACAGTGTCAAAAGAAGGGCCAGAAGTATACAGAATAGTGTCGTCTGCGTAGAGGTGGATCAGAGAATCACCAGCAGCAAGAGCGACATCATTGATGTAAACAGAGAAGAGAGTCGGTCCAAGAATTGAACCCTGTGGCACCCCCATAGAGACTGCCAGAGGCCCGGACAACAGACCCTCCGATTTGACACACTGAACTCGATCAGAGAAGTAGTTGGTGAACCAGGCGAGGCAATCATTAGAGAAACCAAGGCTGTCGAGTCTGCCAATGAGGATGTGGTGATTGACAGAGTCAAAGGCCTTGGCCAGGTCAATGAATACGGCTGCACAGTATTGTTTCCTATCGATGGCGGTTACGATATCGTTTATGACCTTGAGCGTGGCTGAGGTGCACCCATGACCAGCTCTGAAACCAGATTGCATTGCGGAGAAGGTGTGGTGGGATTCGAAATGGTCGGTAATCTGTTTGTTGACTTGGCTTTCGAAGACCTTAGAAAGGCAGGGTAGGATAGATATAGGTCTGTAGCAGTTAGGGTCAAGGGTGTCCCCCCCTTTGAAGAGGGGGATAACCGCAGCTGCTTTCCAATCTTTGGGGATCTCAGACGACACGAAAGAGAGGTTGAAGAGGCTAGTAATAGGGGTGGCAACAATTTCAGCAGATAGTTTTAGAAAGAAAGGGTCCAGATTATCTAGCCCGGCTGATTTGTAAGGGTCCAGATTTTGCAGCTCATTTAGAACATCAGCTGACTGTATTTGGGAGAAAGAGAAATGGGGAAGGCTTGGGCGAGTAGCAGAGGGGAGGGCAGTGCTGTTGTCCGGGGTAGGGGTAGCCAGGTGGAAGGCATGGCCAGCCGTAGAAAAATGCTTATTGAAATTCTCAATTATAGTGGATTTGTCGGTGGTGACAGTGTTTCCTATCTTCAGAGCGGTTGGAAGCTGGGAGGAGGTGTTCTTATTCTCCATGGACTTTACGGTGTCCCAGAACTTTTTTGAATTTGTGTTGCAGGAAGCAAATTTCTGCTTGAAAAAGCTAGCCTTGGCTGTTCTAACTGCCTGTGTATATTGGTTTCTGGCTTCCCTGAAAAGTTGCATATCACGGGGGCTGTTCGATGCTAATGCAGAACGCCATAGGATGTTTTTCTGTTGGTTAAGGGCAGTCAGGTCAGGAGAGAACCAAGGGCTATATCTGTTCCTGGTTCTAAATTTCTTGAATGGGGCATGCTTATTCAAGATGGTGAGGAAGGCATTTTTAAAAAATGACCAGGCATCCTCTACTGACGGGATGAGATCAATATCCTTCCAGGATACCCCGGCCAGGTCGATTAGAAAGGCCTGCTCGCTGAAGTGTTTCAGGGAGCGTTTGACAGTGATGAGTGGAGGTCGTTTGACCGCTGACCCATTACGGATGCAGGCAATGAGGCAGTGATCGCTGAGATCTTGGTTGAAAACAGCAGAGGTGTATTTGGAGGGCAAGTTTGTTAGGATGATATCTATGAGGGTACCCGTGTTTACGGAATTGGGGTGGTACCTGGTAGGTTCATTTATAATTTGTGTGAGATTGAGGGCATCAAGCTTAGATTGTAGGGTGGCTGGGGTGTTGAGCATGTTCAAATTTAGGTCGCCTAGCAGCACGAGCTCTGAAGATAGATGGGGGGCAATCAGTTCACATATAGTGTCCAGAGCACAGCTGGGGGCAGAGGGTGGTCTATAGCAGGCGGCAACGGTGAGAGACTTGTTTTTAGAGAGGTGGATTTTTAAAAGTAGAAGTTCAAATTGTTTGGGAACAGACCTGGATAGTATAACAGAACTCTGCAGGCAGTCTTTGCAGTAGATTGCAACACCGCCCCCTTTGGCCGTTCTATCTTGTCTGAAAATCTTGTAATTGGGGATGAAAATGTCTGAATTTTTGGTGGTCTTTCTAAGCCAGGATTCAGACACGGCTAAAACATCCGGGTTGGCAGAGTGTGCTAAAGCAGTGAACAAAACAAACTTAGGGAGGAGGCTTCTAATGTTAACATGCATGAAGCCAAGGCTATTACGGTTACAGAAGTCATCAAAAGAGAGCGCCTGGGGAATAGGAGTGGAGCCAGGTACTGCAGGGCCTGGATTCACCTCTACATCACCAGAGGAACAGAGGAGGAGTAGGATAAGGGTACGGCTAAAAGCTATGAGAATTGGTCGCCTAGAGCTACTAGAGCAGAGAGTAAAAGGAGGTTTCTGGGGGCGATAAAATAGTTTAAAGGAATAATGTACAGACAAAGGTATGGTAGGATGTGAATACAGTGGAGGTAAACCTAGGTATTGAGTGATGATGAGAGAGATATTGTCTCTAGAAACATCATTGAAACCAGGTGATGTCATCGCATATGTGGGTGGTGGAACTGAGAGGTTGGATATGGTATAGAGAGCAGGGCTAGAATCTCTACAGTGAAATAAGCCAATAAACACTAACCAGAACAGCAATGGACAAGGCATATTTACATTAAGGAGAGGCATGCTAATCGAGTGATCAATAAGGGTCCAGTGAGTAGAGGTTGGTTGGGGTCGTGGCGATCCAGACAGCTGGCCGGGTATATGGCTATCGGTAGCAGCATAGGATGGAGGTCTGTTTGTAGATACCTCGTGCGTTTCCGTCGGTAGGTTAGTGGGGTTCCGTGTAGTGGGGTTCCGTGTGGTAGAGGGGATAAATCCAAATTGGCAAAATAGATATAGTGACCCAAGGAAAAAATAAAATAAATAAATAATAATAATAATAATAGTTGTCCAATATACTTGTTCAAATAGCAGCCGATAAGACAGCTAACGATTAGCGGGCCTCAGATGAGCGTTCAGGTAACTTCGGGACGGAGGTGCCAGTTGGATAAATCCCTCGGGCAGATAACGTCGGCAGTCAGTCGCGGCAGTCAGTCGTGAAGGCCCGGTGGGGTTCCGTATCTGCAGCAGCAACAAAAGAAACGGGTCCGGATGGTGATGGAACTCCTCAGCTGGCTAGCTCCAGAATGATTAGAGTTTGCTCCGGGGTCGACGTAAGCCAATAGTCACACGGTTTGCAGCTAGCTAGCTGCGAAATCAAGGTACAAGTGTCCAGAGCCTGCGGCTGGAATCCGGGGAAACTGAGAGAAAAAGAGTCCCGGAATGCTCCGGTCCGAGTCGCGTTGCACAAAAGTGCCGGTAGATTATCGAGCTAAAGGAATAGCTGATGACCACTAAACGTGGGCAGCTGAAACACCAACGCTAGCCAGCAAACCGGCTAATTTCGGGGCAGCTACAGATTAGCTTCTGGCTAGCTATCGGAGTAGCTTCTGGTTAGCTTTCAGGCTAGCTTCTGAATTAGCCCCTGGCTAGCTTCCACGATGGATTTTCAGATTGAGGTAAGTAATACTTTTTGTAATTGGTGAAGCGGGTTGCAGGAAAGCTTTTGCAGGAAAGCTTTTGTAGTTGAGTTCTTGGATAATAAAATAGATAAAAGATATGCGAAGAAAGGTGTAAATATATATATATACAGGACACGAACAATACGGAACAGAAAAAGACGTCTGAACTGCTAAGCCACCTTGGACGAAAATGTCCGAATCTGACTTTGGTGCAAGTCATGTTGTTCTTCACATTACCTTCTCTGGTAAACACAAACTCTATCAAATAAAATCTATATTTATGTCACATGCACAGGATACAGAAGGTGTAAACAGTAGAGTGAAATGGTTACTTGCATAGTGGAGTCTTTTGTTGAGACATGTAGCTAGCTAGCTAGCTAACCAATGAACCATAATCCCAACCCATACCACTAGCAATACAAACTGATTGTCATAGCTAGCCACCATGCATGAATCTGCAGGTGGCTAAAGCTAATCAATTTGGTTCAAGCTATCTTTAGGCTATAACTAGCAGTGCAAATGGATATCTGAGATACAAATAATATTACTACACAGATCATACATGTACCATTAGCTAGCGAGCTAGACCTTTAACTTGCAATGAAAATGACTTTCTGACAAATTAGAAACGTAGCTGAAATTGTAGCTAGACTTTCTTACCCGTATACATGGATGAACACTTCTCCCTCTCTGTCATGGATGCCATGGTTGCCCTTAGTACTCTTTTTGACTCCTTCTGAATTTGCAATCATACACTGCCTCAACCAAGCATTCCACTGATTTCAAAACTGGGTCAGCTTCTTCTGTGACAACCACACTGTTTATCTCTGTTTCTTCCCCTTCACTGTCATCAGAAGACTCTACAATCGTCTGATTCATTTTCATTTTCAGAGTCAGCATGGAACGATCGTCATCCAGAAAGTAGTTCATCACAACTTTTTCCCACTGATCTTTGTCGAATGCGCCTGTTAAATTCAGGGCAGCAATGTTGAGAGCAGTGGCAACCCTTTTGCAGTTCTCCATGATATCTTTCAAAAAACCCATGGTAGCAAGGATTATCTACACATACTGAGCAGCTCATGTTATACACAGAAGCATGCTACAGTACATGGCAGACCTATCTCTCAGCATGTCCAACCCATCCATTATCTAGGCAATCATAGCTAGCAGGAAGGTTCCTGTGGCTAAATCAACTAGGGCCATAATTTAAATGTTTTATTTGTAGTTAAAGATGGCATAGAAGTTTGTTATTGAGGCACATGAAAGTTCACATGTTCCAGAAGGCATTTCTGCGAGAAAAAACAAACACATTCGGGTAAAAACGGAAAATTCAGTTCAAATGTCTCTTCTGTGAAGTAGTGACATGCGACATATGCCTAGCTTCCTGAAAAGTGGCACGAATCGGCCATGCCATACAGGTATGTGCCACTCACTTTGATGTTGCACTGCACTGGACTGTGTTTTTACAAGCAGCAGGGCAATATTTTACTTATTTGCTTAGAAAGCAGTAGCAAAAGTCACAGAATAAATACCACAGGAGTTTGACTTTTGGGGACTTTACAGTCCTATTGATCAAACAATCAACAGGTGGTCCATATCTCCTTCAGTTTACACAGAACAACAACAACAACAATGTTAACCTGAGCCAGATTAGCTAAAATCTAGCACAAGGGACCATAGATAAACCCACACATTTTTTCAGCGTTTAGTTGACAGTCAAAATTGCACTGTGAATACAATAGGGGGAAAAATGTCTACCACTCACCCACTTGTCCAGGTGATGACATGACATCCTTACCGCTGATAGCTAGCTAGCTAGCTACAGTATAAGCGCTGTCATTTTAGGTTAGAGATAGCTAAATTACTTAGCTATCAAGCCATATAGCTAGCTTGCTAAATAAGTAGGCCTAAATAAAAAGGTATAGCCTTAGCTACGTATTGCATAGCTAGATTGATTGTGTTGAGAGGACTTTTTCATCAGTTTTTGTCCAAAATATTAGGTGAGTGAATCTGAAACAACTACAACCTGATAGCAATATTTATTAAACTATATACAGATGTATTGGTGAATTGTATTAATTAATCATGCATTGACTGAATCGATTTCATTCAGCCAACAATGCCGTACTTTAGTAATGGAATTTAGTCAAGTGTAACCTATTTTTAGAAACTTTTATATATTTGGTTTTGAAGCATACAATGCAAATGTTATATTTTCCAACGATATTATGATTATCTGTTTATTTCATTTCTGCATAGTAGTTAAAATGGTGCCAGTTCCACAATAAATAGCATAAGACATTTTGGGGTCATTGTCTTTTGTCAGACAGCTTCACTCCAAATGTGCAGACAGATGTTAGGCTATCTGACGTAAAACAATGATTTTAAGATATAACTAACGTGTGTGAAAATTCTGGCTTTCTTTATCTCCTTAATAACCCTGAACTTTTATCCAATAGAAGGTGGGAGGATGTCTTTAAATCAGAGAGAAAGATGGCAGAAACCATCAAGTCACTCAGGTTGTGTCCCAAGTTGCACCCTATTCCCTGGTGCACACATTACTTTTGACCAGGACCCATAAGGTTCTGGTCAAAAGTAGTGCACTATATCGGGAATAGGTTGCCATTTGGGATGCAATCCCAGACAAGGTTGTGGCTCATTGCCATGGGGGTGACCAACCTGCGTGACCAACTGAAGAAAGAGCCTCATATAAAAATGACTGACACAGGTAATTCCATGACATTTCCAGATATTAATTGAATGTCATCCTCTCTATAATAAGCCCATCAATATCTCAGATTGTCTTTTTTCTGTGAGTATCCAAAAGCTGTCACTGGTCTGTCTTCTGTCTGGACAGCTCTGAACATTAAGGCCGGTCTACACACCACATGAGGGAGAGAGTTTTACTGTGTGTGTGTTTCAAATGTATTTCTTCCACTTGATGCATGTGTACTGTGTCTTCCTGCCTTTTTTGGGTCCACATACATTGCAGCGCTTGTTCTTGTTGCTACCGGCTGCAATCTAGAATGATCTAGAAACACTTAGTTCAGGAATTTTACTAAGATCTCAATCACTTACTCACATATATAGTTACAGCAGGCCAAGGTAGGATAGTCAGACACACATATGCAACAACATCACTCACACTTACCTTCGGTATTGGAATTGTTGGTTCTGTGGGTCAGAATGATGGGGCACCAGCATCCTCCTCCTGTATTCTCCTCACAATGACTGCAGAAGCTGGGGTCCTTGGGATATGTTGCCTCCTCTGGATTTGAGGTCTTACTAATGCCTTGCCCAGCTCCTCGAGAAAGAGCCGTCTCCTCTGGAGCTTCCCTCTGTTCCAATCTGGGTTTAACACCATCCAGATGTCAAACACGTTGTACGCCGAGTTGTCCAAGATGATGAAGAAAATCACAAGTGGCAAGCATAGGGTTCTTCTTTTGCAGCTGTAGCCAGTCACCAGCTTGTCTAAATTGTCCAACCCTCCTTTTGTGGCATTGTAATCCATTATGATTTCTGTTTTTTGATGTTCCTGGCCACAGATTCTCCCATCCCTATGCAGCGTACTCAGTACCACATTTTTGTTAGAGGAATTCTTAGAGGAATTGATAGGCCTGTTCCGTGTATTCAAAAGCTGAGGCGGGAGCTCTGTCTTGTTTTTTCGTACTGTTCCTACCATCCTCAGCCTCTTCTTGAGGAGCTCCTGTCCCAGCTTGTGCATAGTAAAACAGTTATCGTAGTGGCTTGCGAAAGTATTCAACCCCCTTGGCATTTTTCCTATTTTGTTACCTTACAACCTGGAATTAAAATTGATTTTTTGGGGGGTTTGTATCATTTGATTTACACAACATGCCTACCACTTTGAAGAAAAACAAGAAATAAGACAAAACAAAACAGAAAACTTGAGCGTGCATAACTATTCACCCCCCCAAAGTCAACACTTTGTAGAGACACCTTTGCAGCAACTACAGCTTCAAGTCTCTTGGGGTATGTCTCTATAATCTTGGCACATCTAGCCACTGAGATTCTTGCCCATTCTTCAAGGCAAAACTGCTCCAGCTCCATCAATTTGGATGGGTTCCGCTGGTGTACAGCAATCTTTAAGTCATACCACAGATTCACAATTTGATTGAGATTTGGGTTTTGACTAGGCCATTCCAAAACATTTAAATGTTCCCCCCCCCCCCCCCCCCCCAACACCACTCGGGTGTTGCTTTAGCAGTATGCTTAGGGTCATTGTCCTGCTGGAAGGTGAACCTCCGTGCTAGTCTCATATCTCTGGAAGACAAACAGGTTTCCCTCAAGAATTTCCCTGTACTTAGCGCCATCCAACATTCCTTCAATTCTGACCAGTTTCCCAGTCTCTTCCAATGATAAACATCCCCACAGCATGATACTGCCACCACCATGCTTCACTGTGGGGATGATGTTCTCGGGGTGATTGGAGGTGTTGGGGTTGCGTCAGATATAGCGTTTTCCTTGATGACCAAAAAGCTAAAAAAAATTCTCATCTGACCAGAGAACCTTCTTCCATATGTTTGAGGAGTCTCCCACATACATGTTGGTGAACACCAACCATGTTTGCTTATTTTTTCTTTAACTTCTTATGGCTGCATGGGCAGTATTGAGTAGCTTGGATGAAAAGGTGCCCAGAGGTGCCCAGAGTAAACTGCCTGCTCCTCAGTCCCAGTTGCTAATATATGCATATCATTATTAGTATTGGATAGAAAACACTCTGAAGTTTCTAAAACTGTTTGAATGATGTCTGTGAGTATAACAGCACTCATATGGCAGGCAAAAAACGGAGAAAAAAATCCAACCAGGAAGTGGGAAATCTGAGGTTTGTAGGTTTTCAACTCATCGCCTATCTAATACACAGTGGGATATGGGTCATTTTGCACTCCCTACGGCTTCCACTAGATGTCAACAGTCTTTAGGACCTTGTCTGATGCTTCTATTGTGAAGGGGGGGCGAATGAGAGGGGATTGAGTAAGGTCTACCATAACCTGAACATGCACGTTCATGTGAGAGCAAGCTCTGTTCCATCGCACTTCTGAAGACAAAGGAATTCTCCGGTTGGAACATTATTGAAAATTTATGTTAAAAACATCCTAAACATTGATTCAATACATCGTTTGACATGTTTCTACTGACTGTTACGGAACTTTTTGACGATTCGTCTGCTTTTAGTGAACGCGCTTCGTGACTTTGGATTTGTTTACCAAACGCACTAACAAAAGTAGCTATTTGGACATAAATGATGGACATTACCAAACAAATCAAACATTTATTGTGGAACTGGGATTCCTGGGAGTGCATTCTGATGAAGATCATCAAAGGTAAGTGAATATTTATAATGTTATTTCTGACTTCTGTTGACTGCACAATATGGCGGATACATTTTTGTCTTGATTGGGCTCTGAGTGCCGACCTCAGATTATTGCATGGTTTGCTTTTTCCGTAAAGCTTTTTTTAAATCTGACACAGCGGTTGCATTAAGAACAAGTGCATCTTTAATTCTATGTAAAACATGTATCTTTCATCAAAGTTTATGATGAGTATTTCTGTTATTTGATGTGGCTCTCTGCAATTTCTCTCGATATTTTGGAGGCATTTCTGAACATGACGCCAATGTAAACTGATGTTTTTGGATATAAATATGAACTTTATCGAACAAAACATATATGTATTGTGTAACATGAAGTCCTATGAGTGTCATCTGATGAAGATTATCAAAGGTTAGTGATTCATTTTATCTCTATTTCTGCTTTTTGTGACTCCTGTCTTTGGCTGGGAAAATGGCTGTGTTTTTCTGTGATTTGGCGGTGACCTAACATAATCTTTGTGGTGCTTTCTCTGTAAAGCCTTTTTGAAATCGGACACTGTGGTGGGATTAACAAGAAGTGTATCTTTAAAATGGTTTGAAATACTTGTATGCTTGAGGAATTTTAATTATGAGATTTCTGTTGTTTGAATTTGGCGCCCTGCACTTTCACTGGCTGTTGTCATATCGATCCCGTTAACGGGATTGCAGCCCTAAGAAGTTTTAAACCGCGGTAACCTTCAACTGCATAGCATATAATTGTTTTTGTTCAGGCAATGTGTCACGGGTGTGCGTACTGGTAGCAAAGTCAGGTGCAGGAGAGAAGAGAGTTGTGAACAGGCGCACACTTTATTTAGGCAGGAGCAAACAGCAGACGGACGCAACTGCGTCAACCTCCAGCAAAAATGGCAAAAGTGCAAAGCGCGAAAAACAGTCACAAAAGCTATAGTTACCAAATAAACATACTTCGTGAAAAAAACACGGAACATGGAAAACCAGCCTGGCACGTCACATAAAACACGTAACACAAAACAATTCAACACAAGGACATGGGGGGAACAGAGCTATAGTTACCAAATAAACATACAATGTGATTAGGGAATGTAAACCAGGTGTGCGGGAAACAAGACAAAACAAATGGAACAATGAAAAATGGAGCGGCGATGGCTAGAAGGCCGGTGACGTCGACCGCCGAACGCCGCCCGAACAAGGAAAGGAGCCAACTTCGGTGGAAGTCGTGACACAATGTCGGAAGTGTAACTTTGTTGTAGCTGTCAAATCGGCAAGCAAGCGGCTCCCAGCAGTAAGCTGTTGATACACTAGACCTGTCAAACTCAACTATGGACCGCAAAGCCACTTCCACTGCATTTTTTCATAGTTGCCCTCTAATCAGGAACTGATTAAGATCTGGGACACCAGGTGGGTGCAATTAATTATCATGTAGAACAGAAACCCAGAAAGCTCTGGACCTCATAGGATAAGAGTTGAATACCCCTGCACTTCAAGGTGTGCCTTTCAAGAGGCTGTGCGTGAGAATGCTGTACCCCCACAGAATACGGTAATATACTGTATTTTAGGAATTTGACAAACCTTGTCCTGAAACTCTGCAGTAACTTACTGGCCAATTACTGCCAGTAATTTACTGTAATAAAGAACAAAGTACCAATAGCGCATTGTTGGAGTGCCCAAAAACTTCTGAACAGTGTATTGTTGTTTCTCACTCATTAACATATTTTGAGGTGTGTCTTCTAAGAGGCTATATTTGTTTCAGCTGTTAGTGAGTGTGCTGGACCAATTTATGTGATACACTATATAAGTATGTGGACACCCCTTCAAATTAGTGGATTCAGCTACTGTATTTCAGCCCCACCCGTTGCTGACAGGCATGCAATCTCCATATACAAACATTGGCAGAAGAAGAGCTCAGTGACTTTCACCATGGCACCGTTATAGGATGCCCCCTTTCCAACAAGTCAGTTCATCACATTTCTGCCCTGCTAGAGCTGCCCCGTTCAACAGTAAGTGCTCTTATTGTGAAGTGGAAACGTCTAGGAGCAACGAGGCCTCAGCCGTGAAGTGGTAGGTCACACAAACTCACAGAACTGTACTGCAGAGTGCTGCAGCGTATAAAAACCATCTGTCCTCAGTTGCAACACTCCCTACTGAATTCCAAACTGCCTCTGGAAGCAACATCAGCATAATAACTGTTCGTCAGGAGTTTCAGGAAATAGGTTTCCATGGCCGAGCAGCCGCACGCAAGCCTAAGATCACCATGCGCAATGCCAAAATACGTCTGGAGTGGTGTAATGTCGCCGCCATTGGACTCTGGAGCAGTGGAAACGTGGTCTTTGGAGTGATGAATCACGTTTCCCATCTGGCAGTCCGACGGAAGAATCTGGGTTTGGTGGATGCCAGGCGAACACTACCTGCCCCAATGCATAGTGCCAACTCTAAAGTTTGGTGGCGGAGGAATAATGGTCTGGGGCTGTTTTTCATGGTTTGGGCTAGGCCCCTTAGTTTCAGTGTTGGAAAAGCAGGTGTCCACATACTTCTGGTAATGTAGTGTATGTGGTAGCATTTCCATAACAATTAAATGTATATTTGACAGGTCTAGTGAATCACCCACCAAAATTGGACCAGCAGCGTGAAAGGAGGGAACAGCGCTTTGTGGAGGAATGGACCCGGGAAAAGGATCAGTGGAGAACAACGTGGGAAGAGATAGACAGGTGGGCGATCGATCCAGAGAAAGTGCCGGAGCCCACCTGGGATTCGCTGGAGCAGTGCGAGGAGGGTTACTGGATAATGGAGTTGGAGAAAGGAGCACGACGGTGCGGTAGGAAGCCCTCGAGGAAACGCCAAAAGTTTATTGGTGAGGGGCACATGGGGAGTGTGGCGAGTTCAGATAGGAGACCTGCGTCAACTTCCCGTGCTTACCGTGAGGAGCCGAAGAAGGAACCAGAGCCAGTCGGGCTGATATTGGAGGTGAGCAATGGGAATGATACAGAGACTGTAAAGGATTTAATGGGGAGTTTGGAGGAGAGTGAAATGAGGGAGCTGCTGTGTTGGTGCTTGAGGCACAACATCCACCCGACAGAGCGTGTGCGGGATGTGATGTTACCTGAGTCAGCTCTCCATACTCGTCCTGAGGTGCGTGCTAACCGGCTGGGAATGACAGTGCCAGTCCCACGAACCAGGCCTCCTGTGCGCCTCCCTAGTCCTGCACCTCCTGTAACAGCCCCACGTACTAGCTCTCCTGTGGCACCCCCTCGTACCAGTCCTCCGGTTCCGGTACCACGCACCAGGCCTATAGTGCACCTCGGCAGTCCAATACGCCCTGTTCCTCTTCCCCGCACTAGCCTTGAGGTGCGTATCCCCAGCCCGGTACCACCAGTTCCGGCACCACGCACCAATCCTCCTGTGCGTCTCCAGAGTCCTGTGCGCCCTGTTCCTGCTCCCCGCACTAGCCTTGAGGTGCGCGTCCCCAGCCCGGTACCACCAGTTCCGGAACCACGTACCAGGCCTATAATGCGCCTCGGCAGTCCAGTACGCCCTGTTCCGCCTCCCCGCACTAGCCCTGAGATGCGTGTCCCCAGCCCGGTACCACCAGTTCCGGCACCACGCACCGGGCCTACTGTGCGCCTCAGCCGGCCAGAGTCTGCCGTCTGCCCAGCGCCGTCTGAGCTACCCGTCTGCCCAGCGCCGTCTGCGCTGTCCGCCTGCCCAGCGCCGTCTGAGCTACCCATCTGCCCAGCGCCTGCGCTGCCCGTCTGCCAAGCGCCATCTGAGCTGTCCGTCTGCCCAGCGCCGTCTGAACCGACCGTCTGTCCAGAGCCGTCAAAGCCACCCGTCTGTCCTGAGCCACTAGAGCCGTATGTCAGTCAGGAGCCGCTAGAGCCGTCCGTCAGTCAGGAGCCGCCAGAGCCGCCCGCCAGTCAGGAGCCGCCAGTGCCGCCCGCCAGTCAGGACATGCCAGAGCCGCCAGTCAGCCAGGAGCTGCCAGAGCCGCCAGTCAGCCAGGAGCTGCCAGAGCCGCCAGTCAGCCAGGAGCTGCCAGAGCCGCCAGTCAGCCAGGACCTGCCAGAGCCGCCAGTCAGCCAGGACCTGCCAGAGCCGCCAGTCAGCCAGGACCTGCCAGAGCCGCCAGTCAGCCAGGACCTGCCAGAGCCGCCAGTCAGCCAGGACCTGCCAGAGTCATCAGTCAGCCAGGACCTGCCAGAGTCGTCAGTCAGCCAGGACCTGCCAGAGTCGTCAGTCAGCCAGGACCTGCCAGAGTCGCCAGTCAGCCAGGAGCTGCCAGAGCCGCCAGTGCCGCCATCCAGTCAGGAGCTGCCAGAGCTGCCCGCCAGTCATGAGCTGCCTGCCAGTCATGAGCTGCCCGCCAGTCATGAGCTGCCTTCCAGTCATGAGCTGCCTTCCAGTCATGAGCTGCCTTCCAGTCATGAGCTGCCCTCCAGTCATGAGCTGCCCTCCAGTCATGAACTGCCCCTCAGTCCGGAGCTGCCACTCAGTCCGGAGCTACCCCTCAGTCCGGAGCTGCCCCTCAGTCCCCTCAGTCCGGAGCTGCCCTTCAGTCCGGAGCTACCCCTCAGTCCGGAGCTGCCCCCTAGGATAGTCTTCAGTCCGGGACTCGCTGTAAGGGTCCTCGCTCCAGAGGCGCCACCAATTGACTATGGTGGAGTGGGGTCCACGTCCCGCACCCGAGCCGCCGCCGTGAGAAGGCCCACCCGGACCCTCCCCTTCTGTGTCAGGTTTTGCGGCCGGAGTCCGCACCTTTTGGGGGGGGGGGTACTGTCACTCCCTGGCCTTAGTTATCTTTGTTTTCTTTCTTATTTTAGTTAGGTCAGGGTGTGACATGGGGGATGTATGTGTTTTGTATTGTCTAGGGTTTTTGGATGTTTATGGGGCAGTGTTCGGTCTAGGTGTTTGTATGTCTATGGTTGCCTAGATTGGTTCTCAATTAGAGACAACTGTCTATCGTTGTCTCTGATTGGGAGCCATATTTAGGCAGCCATAGTCATTAGGTAGTTTGTGGGTGATTGTCTATGTCTTTACGTTAGTTGCTTGTGTCTGCACTTTCGTTTTATAGCTTCACGGTCGTTTGTTGTTTTTGTATAGTTTGTCAGTGTTCGTTTTGTGTTCGTCTTTGTTAACCTTTTGTCAATAGGGGGAGCTGTTAGCATTATTTTTTTTTTTACATTTCCAAATTAAACTGCCTCGTACTCAATTCTTGATCGTACAATATGCATATTATTGTTATTATTGGATAGAAAACAGTCTATAGTTTCTATAGGAGTTGAAATTTTGTCTCTGAGTGGTACAGAACAATTTCTACAGCACTTTTCATGACAGGGTTCAGATTTCAGAAATTTTTACCTCTGATCTGGGGTCTGTTTATAAGGCCACAGTGAATGCTATGAAGAAACCGACACTACCTACGTCTTCCTCTGGGTGTCTGTACGTCATCACGTTTTCAATGAACTCTATGGGACGTTCACAGCCATTATAAATGACAAAAATGTACAGAGACCCCTCTTTCTCAACGTGCGCCTCAAGCGTGAAGGCCATCGGACCTGCCTCGTTCCAAATCGTTTTCTAACCAGCAGTATTTCTCCGGTCATGTTTTCAGTCGTTATAGTTGTTAAAAACATCATAAGGTAGTGAATTTTAACCGTTTTATAGCAATTTATATCCGTTTAGTGCGATTCTGAGGAATTTATTTGTCGTGCACTTTCTAGCTTTGGGAACGTTTCGCGGTCTCGGTCGTTGTTAGTGGACATTTCGAAGGACAGAGGACATCTATCGACCAAAAGACGTTTATAACATAGAAAGGATACATTGCCCAAGAATATGATGGAAGATCAGCTCAAAGTAAGCAATATTTAATATGATAAACCGTGTTTCTGTCGAAATATTTTAAACGCATACATCGCCATTTTGTTTGGTATAGCTTCACTTGGCCAACCCTGTATTGAAAAGTAAGGATAATTTTAAAAATGTAAATCAGCGGTTGCATTAAGAACTAATTTGTCTTTCGATTCCTGTCAACCCTGTATTTTTTAGTCAAGTATATGATTAGCTTTTAATTAAACTAGATCACTCTGATAGATGACGTCAGACATATTGAGGCTTGATTTCCTAGTATTTTCATTGTGTAACCACGGTTTTGTATGGCTAAATATGCACCTTTTCGAACAAACTGTATATGTATGTTGTAAAATGATGTTACAGGAGTGTCATCGGAAGAATTCTGAGAAGGTTAGTGAAAAAATTAATATCTTTTGGCGGTGGTTACGTTATAGCGCTCTTTGGCTGGAATCGATGCTCTGGTAACGTTGGAACATGTAGTATGCTAACTTATCGATTTATTGTGTTTTCGCTGAAAAACGCTTAGAAAATCTGAAATATGGTCTGAAATCACAAGAACTGGGTCTTTCCATTGCTATGCTTTGTCTATTTTTATGAAATGTTTTATGATGAGTAAATTGGTCATACACGTTGCTCTATCTAGTAATTCTAGTGGATTTGTGATGGTCGGTGCAATTGTAAACTGTGATTTCTACCTGAAATATGCACTTTTTTCTAACAAAAACTATCCTATACCATGAATATGTTATCAGACTGTCATCTGATGGTTTTTTTTATAGGTTATTGGCTATCAATATCTTAGTTGAGCCGAATTGGTGATAGCACCTGAAGGAGTAAGAAACTGATGGAGTTAGAATAGTGGTGTATTTTGCTAACGTGTTTAGCTAATAGATTTACATATTTTGTCTTCCCTGTAAAACATTTTAAAAATCTGAAATGGTGGCTTTATTCACAAGATCTGTATCTTTCATCTGGTGTCTTGGACTTGTGATTTAATGATATTTAGATGCTACTATCTACTTCTGAAGCTATGCTATCTATGCTAATCAGTGTGTGGGGGGTGGGGGGTGCTCCCGGATCCGGGTTTCTGAGGCAGTAAAAGTTAATAAAAGAAGATGTATTGTTATCACGCTGCGCCTTGGTCCTCCTCTCTTCCACAATACGACGATCGTGACAGTCCTGAGCACTCTGGAACACGTTTTCATCAAGATCTCTCTGTACTTTGCTCCATTCATCTTTCCTTCGATCCTGACTACTCTCCCAGTCCCTGCTGCTGAAACACATCCTCACAGCATGATGCTGCCACCACCATGCTTCACCGTAGGGATGGTAGCATGTTTCCTCCAGACATGACGCTTGGCATTCAGGCCAAAGATTTCAATCTTTGTTTCATCAGACAGGAGAATCTTGTTTCTCATGGTTTGCCTCGCCTGGTTCACCAACTACTTCTCCGATAGAGTTCAGTATGTCAAATAGGAGGGCCTGTTGTCCGGACCTCTGTCAGTCTCTATGGGGGTGCCACAGGGTTCAATTCTCGGGCCGACTCTCTTCTCTGTATACATCAAGGATGTCGCTCTCGCTGCTGGTGACTCTTTGATCCACCTCTACGCAGACGACACCATTCTGTATACCTCTGGCCCTTCTTTGGACACTGTGTTAACTAACCTCCAGATGAGCTTCAATGCCATACAACTCTCCTTCCATGGCCTCCAACTGCTCTTAAATGCAAGTAAAACTAAATGCATGCTCTTCAACCGATCGCTGCCCACACCTGTCCGCCCGTACAGCATCACTACTCTGGACGGTTCTGACTTAGAATATGTGGACAACTACAAATACCTAGGTGTCTGGTTAGACTGTAAACTCTCCTTCCAGACTCACATTAAACATGTCTAATCCAAAATTAAATCTAGAATTGGCTTCCTATTTTGCAACAAAGCATCCTTCACTCATGCTACCAAACATACCCTCGTAAAACTGACCATCTTACCAATCCTCGACTTCGGCGATGTCATTTACAAAATAGCCTCCAACACTCTACTCAGCAAATTGGATGCAGTCTTTCACAGTGCCATCCGTTTTGTCACCAAAGCCCCATATGCTACCCACCACTGCGACCTGTATGCTCTCGTTGGCTGGCCCTCGCTTCATACTCGTCGCCAAACCCACTGGCTCCAGGTCATCTACAAGTCTCTGCTAGGTAAACCTCCGCGTTCTCAGCTCACTGGTCACCATAGCAGCACCCACCCGTAGCATGCGCTCCAGCAGGTATATCTCACTGGTCACCCCCAAAGCCAATTCTTCCTTTGGAAGAATAAAAGCCTCTCCTTCCAGTTCTCTGCTGCCAATGACTGGAACGAACTGCAAAAATCTTTGAAACTGGAGACTCTTACCTCCCTCACTAGCTTTAAGCACCAGCTGTCAGAGCAGCTCACAGATCACTGCACCTGTACATAGCCCATACAATCTACCTCATCCCCACACTGTATTTATTTATTTATCTTGCTCCTTTGCACCCCAGTATCTCTACTTGCACATTCATCTTCTGCACATCCTACCATTCCACTGTTTAATTGCTATATTGTAATTCCTTCGCCACCATGGCCAATTTATTGCCTTACCTCTCTTATCCTAACTCATTTGCACATGCTGTATATAGATTTTTCTACTGTATTATTGATTGAATGTTTGTTTATTCCATGTGTAACTCTGTGTTGTTGTATGTGTCGAACTGCTTTGCTTTATCTTGGCCAGGTCGCAGTTGCAAATGAGAACTTGTTCTCAACAAGTCTACCTGGTTAAATAAAGGTGAAATAAAATGGTCTGAGAGTCTTTAGGTGCCTTTTGGCAAACTCAAAGTGGGCTGTCGTGCCTTTTACTGAGGAGTGGCTTCTGCGTGGCCACTCTACCATAAAAGCCTGATTGGTGGAGTGCTGAAGAGACGGTTGTCCTTCTGGAAGATTCTCCCATCTCCACAGACGAACTCTAGAGCTCTGTCAGACTGACCATCGGGTTTTTGGTCACCTCCCTGACCAAGGCCCTTCTCCCCCGATTGCTCAGTTTGGCCGGGCGGCCAGCTCTAGGAAGAGTCTTGGTAGTTACAAACTTCTTCCATTTAAGAATGATGGAGGCCACTGTGTTCTTGGGGATCTTCATTGCTGCAGAAATGTTTTGGTACCCTTCCCGAGATCTCTGCCGCGACACAATCCTGTCTCGGAGCTCTACGGACAGTTCCTTCAACCTCATGGCTTGGCTTTTGCTCTGACATGCACTGTCAACTGTGGGACCTTATATAGACAGGTGTTTGCCTTTCCAAATCAATCAATTAAATTTTCCACAGGTGGACTCCAATCAAGTTGTAGAAGCAGCTCAAGGATGATCAATGCAAAGGGGATGCACCCAAGTTCAATTTTGAGTCTTATAGTAAAGGGTCTGAATACTTATGTAAATACATTATTTATGTTTTTTATTTGTCATAAATTTGCAAACATTTCTAAAAACCTATTTTAGAATGAGGCTGTAACATAACAAAATGTGGAAAAAGGGAAGGGGTCTGAATACTTTCCTGAATGCACCATATACCTGCTGTAAACTGTGTACATGACAAATAAACTTTGATTTGATTTGATATCAATCCTTTTTATTTTGTTTCATGATTTTCAAGTTGAGCATCATTCTTTTTATATAGCCTATACTCTCTTTCTGAACTTTTAACGCTGGTCGGCCAGCTGTGGCTTTGTGACAATGATAACAAGAGCAGCTGCATTCCGATTTGACAGGTCCAAAGCATTACACCTCTAACCTTGCCTAAACAAAAACAACTATATGCTATGCAGTGTGTTGTTTATCTCTGGCTCAAAATCAAAGGATTGAATCTAAGCTTATGAGAATTTATGAATGGTTTTCTCCTTTGCCACATCCTGTCACGATTGTCGTAACTTTGAGGAAGAGTGGACCAAGGCGCAGCATGAGAGAAATACATCTTCTTTTATTTTCAGAAGACGAAACACGAAAAACGAACACTTTTACAAAACAAAACAACAAACGACCGTGAAGCTACAAACGTTAGTGCATACACAAGCTACAAACGTTAAACATAGACAATTACCCACACCAGTCTAATGCCTATGGCTGCCTAAAATATGGCTCCCAATCAGAGACAATGAATGACAGCTGTCTCTGATTGAGAACCATTCAGGCAACCATAGACACACCTAGACACCTACACTCAACACAACCCCACACACTCTACCAAAACCCCCTAGAAACTACAACCACCCAAGACGAGACAAATACACACAAACATCCCCCCTGTCACACCCTGACCTAACCAAAATACAGAAAACAAAGAGAACTAAGGCCAGGGCGTGACACATCCTTTGTTTTCAGTAGTATTTTATTATATTCTGAAGGTGTTCATTTCTACTACCATGTGGTGGGAAACATTGTAGATCAGACGCAGATGTACACGACTGGTACAGTGTAGTCTGCCCATGTCATTTTCTTTGTCCTCATTCACCACTGAGATAAATAGAGAGCTTCACAGACGAGAAACGTCACCGACTAAAATGCACTTGTTCACACCTGTTCATATTCCTTCCAGTGCTGGGGGTATTGTGTTACAAAAGTAACGTATTACGTAATCACATTATTTTCATGAGTAACAGAGTAAAGTAATGCTTTTTCAAATTGGTAATATTATTACAGGTACTTTGTCAAACCACGCATGCGTTACTTTCAGAATAATATCTCTTCCAGGCGAGTGTTTACATGATGCAATCTTAATTTGTTTCCTCGTTTCGTTCTCGAGCGAATCAGAGAAAGGCTGTTTGGAGAAATGTCATGACAGCTTCTGTCCCTAGAAATGAGGGCTCACCTCTCATCCGTGCCATTGATCGCTTCTGTGATAGCAAAGCTCATAGAGGGCCTTCCCATCTAGTGGCAAGTGTGCCCTTTATACATCTCTACGGGTCCGTGTATGTGTGGTCTATAAGCAGAACTGGCGGCTTTGAGAGAAAGATTTTGAATGAAAAGATAGGAAATCTGTACAGATGTTTGGCTGACAGTATATATGGCTAATTTAGCAGCTTGTAGACTAGCACAAGAAAGCACCTAAGTTAGTAAGTAGCCTATCATTGGTAGAAGACGTACGGCTCGCCTTGCTCCCTCTGACAGTCAAACAAACTATGAGATAAAAACAAAATGTCTTTAAAGTAATGCAAAGTAATATAACTAGTAATATAACATGTTACTTATCACACATAGAAATATTGTAAAGTAACATGTTACTTTTTCAAGTAACTAATCCCAACACTTATTCCTTCTCATACTCAGTGTTATGCATGAGAAATTGGTGAGAAGGTCAATTTGAAGAACAGTCTTGACCACAGAAAAAAGTATAACTTTGTAATCGTGACAACTTCTTAAGGATCCGCTCTTTTTTTACATTTTTTCCTGAAATTACATACCCAAATCTAGATGCCTGTAGCTTAGGCCCTGAAGCAAGGATTTGCATATTCTTAGTACCATTTGAAAGAAAACACTTTGAAGTTTGTGGAAATGTGAAAGGAATGGAGGAGAATATAACACAGATGTGGTAAAAAATAATACAAAGAAAAAAAACAATGGTTCTTTTGTATTTTTTTGTACCATCATCTTTGAAATGCAAGAGAAAGGCCAAAATGTATTATTCCAGCCCATGTGCAATTTAGATTTTGGCCACTAGATGGCAGCAGTGTATGTGCAAAGTTTTAGACTGATCCAATGAACCATTGTATTTGTTCAAAATTGGGTATCAAGACTGCCCAAATGTGCCTAATTTGTTTATTAATAACTTTTCATGGTCAAAATTGTGCAATCTCCTCAAACAATAGCATGGTATTATTTCACTGTAAAAGCTACTGTAAATTGGACTTGCAGTTAGATTAACAAGAATTTAAGCTTTCTGCCAATATCAGATATATTTATGTCCTGGGAAATTTTCTTGTTACTTTCAACCTCATGCTAATCACATCAGCCTACGTTATCTCAACTGTCCCATGGACGGGACACCGATCCCTCTTCTGAAGCATTTAAGGGTCCCCACCCACCCACTTACACACTCATCCACACACACCAGTAACATACTGCAGCATACCACAAGGTCGAATTTTGGCAGGTGAATTTTTATGGGGAAAAGAGCTAACAATCCTACAATTCTTCACGTTGTCATGGAGCAAAGATAAATATTTTCAGATTTAGAGCTAATCTCGTGCTATTTTACACATTTTGCCATGAAGCTGAGAGACAATTTTCCTCTTTTAAAAATGAATTTACTGCAATACTACACATATTGCCAAGGGGTAGAGAGAAAAATGTGCACTTTTATAACTAATTGTATGCTATTCTAAACATTTTGCAATGGGGCTAAGATAATTGTGCATTTTAAATCAAATTTCCTGCTATTCAATACATTTTGCCATGAGAGAATGTTTCAGTTTTGCAGTTTTACAGCACATTTTGTGACGTAGCTTATTATGTGTTCATATTCTATCTGGGGAAGGGTTGGGGGGGCGACTTCCAGTGCAAGGTGTGTTACGCCACACACACACACACACACACACACACACACACACACACACACACACACACACACACACACACACACACCACGCTCCCCACATAAAATGTCAAAAAGACCTTGTTATCTCTTTTCTGCAATAATCCACACATCTCTTGAACCTCTGACTGATAAGGTAATCTCCCTGTGTCCCTCAGTTGGATCCAAACAGTTTTTAATTATTACAGCAACATGGATACAGCAGTTCTCTAGTTTCAAGGTATTCTGGCTAGAGCAAAATAACTACAGTTTGCTTTACTTTCAACAGGACGTTAGAGACATTTTTATCCAAAACAGGACAGTACATTCTGATTCATTCAGCCATTGTATTGATATACTGTGGTAAACAGTTGATTTTTATGACCAGAAATACAAAATCACAAAGTTAAGACGTCAACGAATATTGAGAAAACTAAAGTAGTTCAAGAAGAAAATCAACAGCATCAAAATGCAGTGCAGAACACAGCTCTACTTGAACACAATAAGAGGCCAGGGCACAGTATGAGAAATCCAATCAGACACTCCAATCTAGAGATGTATTAGTCCCCTGCCAAGATTCCCGGAACAATAGATAATTGAGGTCATCAAGAAATCTTTCCATTTGGAGGCTTGCAGGCAGGCAGGCAACACTGAGTGCTGTTTAGTGTTTAGCTAGCAGTCTAAGATTACAACTAAAGGATCCTTACTGGTGTCATTAGGTTGGCAATCATTTCACAATGGATAGAATCGACTCCCCCATCATCCATGGGATGTCAATCTGTTTCTAACCTCTAAAAGTCTAAGCCTTTGGGGGGAATTTTAAGACCCCTGGAGGTATCACCCCAAAGTAATATATTTGATATAATATTGAATTTGGCCAATACTGCTAAAGCCCATAGAAATTTAATAACACATTCATAAATGGCAAAACAGACAGTCCAAAAGTAAATCTGAAGGAATAAGGTTTTGAAGGTCTGGGATCTAGGAATATAAGAAAACTCAGGAAATATTTTTGTTTTTTGGACACATATTTAACCCCTTTTTCTTGTTGGCACAAAACTACCTCCATAATTCCATAATTTATTAAAAACAGTACCAGGTTACCTTCAGATGAGTCCAGTGACACTTAGTAGGGTCATTTTAGTTTGTATCCCAAACGGTTTGGATGCTGCAGACATAAGTTGGCACATCGGTGGGACCAACTTCAGACGATTCCTGTGTGCAAAACATAGAATGCCATTGTGTTTGTGAGAGCCTCCAACTGCTTGGCCTCCGACCGCAAGGCACTACAGAGGGTCGTGCATACGGCCCAGTACATCACCAGTGCCAAGCTTCCTGCCATCCAGGACCTCTATACCAGGCGGTGTCAGAGGAAGGCCCTAAAAATTGTTAACCAGCCACCCTAGTCATAGACTGTTCTCTCTGTTACCGCACGGTAAGTGGTGCCGGAGCACCAAGTCTAGGACCAAAAGGCTCCTTAACAGCTTCTACCCCCAAGCCATAATACTCCTGAACAGCTAATCAAATGGCTACCCAGACTACTTGCATTGCCCCCCCTACGCTGCTGCTATTCTCTGTTATTATCTAATTACCTCGACACCAGTGCCCCAGCACATTTACTCATTGACTCTGTACCGGTACCCCCTGTATATAGCCCCGCTATTGTTATTTACTGCTGCTCTTTAATTATTATATAATTATTATTACATGTTTTTGGTATTTTCTTAAAACTGCATCTTTGGTTAAGGGCTTGTACATTTCACTGTAAGGTTGTATTCGGCGCCTGTGACAAATACATTAGATTTGATTTGATCAATGTATCAATTCTTAGTGCACTCTGAAAAATAATGGGTTGTTTGGATGACCCAACTGCTATGTTGGAGGATTTTGGTCACTTAGTTGGGTTGTTTTCTTTCAAACTGCTGGGTTATTGATGCTGGGTGCTGGGTTATTGGTGCTTGGTTATTGAGATATGTGGGTCAGATCAGAAGACTGAAGGCTTTACATTTTAGGGGCATGGCTTTCAGATTTTTAGGCACCTTGATCGTACATTTCATTCTTGATGTTTAGGCCAAGGTATAATTCATTGTGTGCTCTAGGGCAACGGTGTCTTGATATCATTTGTTGTCCTGGCAACTGGACCTTTTTTGGAACACCATTACTTTTGCCTTACTGAGCTTCACTGTCAGCGCCCAAGTCTGACATAATCTGTGCAGAAGATTAAGGTGCTGCTGTAGGCCCTCCGTGGTTGGGAATAGAAGCACCACATGATCTGCAAACAGTATACATTTGATTTTTGAGTTCAGTAGGGTGAGGCCGCGTGCTGCAGATTGTTCTAGTGCCCTCGCCAATTCATTTATAAACACTGTGTGAGTATACAAAGCATCAAGAACACCTACTCTTTCCATGACATAGACTGACCAGGTGATTCTCCAATCACATTGAGCTGTTTTCTGAAATGTTGTTCCTTCTTTTTTTGTTTCTTTTTTTTGTACTGTTTTACTGTCTCTCTCTCCAGCATCCTGTCCACTGCCAACAGCAGAAACACTTTTAACAGCAGGGTAACACATTAAATGTACACTCTGACAATTGGTTTCTTTGTGGAACATTTCAACTCCTCTTCTTTGACCGCAAGTTTTTTTTTGCCAGCTTCCATGACATTCTGATTTCCCTCGGATGTCTCCGATAAAAATGTACCTCTTCATATTGTTTTCTCTCTCCGCCAAGGAAAGTAAGCCATACTGTTCACAACACTTCAAAACACCACATCCCAAATGGAACCCTATTCCCTGTATAGTGCACTACGTTTGACCAGGGGCACTATATAGAGAATAAGTTGCCACTGAAATGTAGACTCCCCGGAAGGAATTGTGTATCATAATCATTTAAAGACTTCTCATACCGTCATTATCCCTACTTTCAGGATAAAAGCAGTAATTGCTAAAGACGCCGACAGCTTGTTTTGTGTGACTTTGAAATTATCTCTGTCAGTCGTCTTAATGTTTTCTGTGCTAGGGGATATGTTGAGGGACTTAAAGTGTGTGTGTGTGTGTGTGTGTGTGTGTGTGTGTGTGTGTGTGTGTGTGTGTGTGTGTGTGTGTGTGTGTGTGTGTGTGTGTGTGTGTGTGTGTGTGTGTGTGTGTGTGTGTGTGTGTGTGTGTGTGTAAGTGGCCTTGTCCTTCAGACGCTCTCGCTTATCTCCTCACTCCACACCTTAAACACTTAACACGGATGTTAGTGTAAGTGATCGATCCACATACAGTAGCTGTCCATTCCAAGGCTTTGAATTTCTTCCTCTGAACTTCTGTGTTTTACCCACATGCAATGGTTCATATCCTATCCTATAGGCAAAACCTTGATTGGATTAGTGTGTTTCTTAATCAGAAAAAGATTATGATGGTTATGGTTATGATGTTCTACTACACCTAATGCTGACAAAAAAAACATTCTGTTTTTATGTCTTTCGTTAATTGTAAATATACAGTAAATGAATAAGGAATTTAGAGTTTAGACAAAGCACCTCTAGTTCCACAAAAGCATAGTTTTGTTTCAAGCAGTTTACAAGGTCATGAAAAATCTATAGCCATTTTTCTTTACAGAACATCAACGTGAGGAAGAACTGTGCAAAACTAAATATTTTTTATACGAAAAGTTCTGGTAAAGTTTGTCAAAAAGAACTAGTTTGATGATTAAAGTTTTATGCTTTTAGCAGTTGAGTGGTTGAGCACAGATCTCTCTCACCACTCACCAATCTCAGTCCGGGATCTGCATGACAAACATGTCATTATGCTCATTGGCAAAATAAGCAAATCCCTCCTCCTCAAATCAAATGTTATTTGTCACATGCACCGAATACAACATGCACCAAATACAACCTTATCATGAAATGCTTACTTACAAGCCCTTAACCAACAATGCAGTTCAAGATATAGAGTTAATAAAATATTTACTAAATAAACTAATGTAAAAAAATATCAAACAAAAGTAACAGGAGATTTACAACAACAATGAGGCTATATACAGGAGGTACCGGTACCGAATCAATGCACAGGCGTACAGTTTAGTTGAGGTAATTTGTAAAGTGACTATGCATAGATAATCAACAGCGAGTAGCAGCAGAGTAAAACAATAGGAGGGTTCAATGTAAATAGTCCAGGTGGCCATTTTATTTTATTATTTATTTTATCAGCAGGCTTGGGGGTAGAAGCTGTTAAGGAGCCTTTTGGTCCTAGACTTGGCGCTCCGGCACCACTTGCCGTGCGGTAGCAGAGAGAACAGCCTATGACTTGGGTGACTGGAGTCTTCGAGAATTGTTTGGGCCTGTCTCTGACACCGCCTATTATATAGGTCCTGGATGTCCGGAAGCTTGGCCTCAGTAATGTACAGTGCCATACACACTACACTCTGTAGTGCCTTACGGTCAGATGCCGAGCAGTTGCCATGCCAAGGAGTGATGGAACCGGTCAGGATGCTCTCGATGGTGTAGCTGTAGAAGTTTTTGAGGATCTGGGGACCCTCACCAAATCTTTTCAGTCTTCTGAGGGGGAAAAGGTGTTTTCGTGCCCTCTTCATAGCTATCTTGGTGTGTTTGGACCGTGATAGTTTGTTGGTGATGTGGACACCAATAAACTTGAAACTCTCGACCCGCTACACTTCAGTTACTGAGGGCCTGTTCGGCCCTCCTTCTCCTATAGTCTGCGATCAGATCCTTTGTCTTGTTTTCACATTGATAGAGAGGTTGTTGTCCTGGCACCACACTGCCAGGTATCTGACCTATAGGCTGTCTCATCATTGTCGGTGATCAGGCCTACCACCGTTGTGTCGTCAGCAAACTTAATGATGGTGTTGGAGTCATGCTAAGCCACGCAGTCGTGGGTGAACAGGGAGTACAGGAGGAGACTAAGCATACACCCCTGAGGGGCCCCAGTATTGAGGATCAGTGTGGCAGATGTGTTGTTGCCTACCCTTACCACCTGGGGGTGGCCCTTCAGGAAGTCCAGGATCCAGTTGCAAAGGGAGGGGTTTAGTCCCAGGGTCCTTAGCTTAGTGATGCGCTTTGTGGGCACTATGGTGTTGAACTCTGAGCTGTAGTCAATGAACAGCATTCTCACATAGGTGTTCCTTTTGTCCAGGTGGGTAAGGGAAGTATGGAGTGTGATTGAGATTGCGTCATCTGTGGATCTGTTGCAGCGGTAAGCGAATTGGAGTGGGTCTAGGGTTTCTGGTATTATGGTGCTGATGTGAGCAATGGCCAGCCTTTCAAAGCACTTCATCACTACCAACTGTTACGGGGCGGTAATCATCATTTAGGCAGGTTACCTTCACTTTCTTGGGCACAGGGACTATGGTGGTCTGTTTAATCCATGGCATCTGGTTGGGAAATGTACGTACGGTCACTGTGGGAACGATGTCGTCGCTGCACTTATTGATGAATCCTGAAACATATTGGTTCCTCCTTTAAAAGTTGTGTCACACTGTGGCACACCGTGCGTGCTGCTGCAGCATTCTGTGGCACGTCATTTAATTTTCAGAATTTTTTTCTGTTACTGCTAGTTTGACCACCAGAGGGCATCTTTGAGAAGCATTTGATAGAAGCATTTGTATTCCGTATTGGCATTACCAGAGAAATTAAAAGCTTTTTTGTAATAACATAGTATATGGGATTGATTTCAAGAAATTTGGCTGAAGTAATTTGATTCATATTATGGTGTTTCTATTCAGAGAACAACGAAACCCTCAGGGTTTCCGCTGTACAACGCGACGGTCGGGAGTAGGCTACAGGATTGGAAGATTCTAAATTGGTTGCCTTCATTAGACAACTTTGTTCCAATATTTCTGTATCAGTGACATTTATTCCCATAGTAATTGGTTATGGATCCATAACTAAATCAATATCTGCATTTTGAAAGAGTATTTTTTGATCATTCTTTTATTAACGAAATGTGTTTATTTGTTTATTAGGCTACTGTGCAGTCTAGAATACATACTGTTGTAAATATGGGAAAGTGCCTAATTCCTTACATAAGGGAGAGCAGTCCATGTCTGTACTACAGAATGCTGGGTACGCGAGAGACCGGTGTTATTTCATAGTTGGGATGTCTTCACTATTATTGTACAATGTTGAAAATAGTAAAAATAAAGGAAAATCCTGGAATGAGTAGGTGTGTCCAAACTTTTGACTGGTACTTGCTTAATTAATTTGATTAACATTATGGTTCTATTCCATGAAAAATGAAAAACCCTCTGGGTTTCCAGAGGAAGGACTGTGTGATGATGGCATCTCAGGTAAGCAGCACTGGGCGTTCTTCCGTCCAACTTTTACATAGCTACTGTAGTAGTTAGCTCCTACAATTCAGTATCGGTTCATAACATTCTAATATATTACATACATACATACCATAGAATGATAAATCATATGCAATTATTATTCTCAAGCTAACCAAAAGCATTTAGCTACGAACACCTGTTCTCGCCATTTTCAGTTGACTTAATCTAACTTTCTTTCATGGCTACTCATAAGCAGGCCATGTCATTTGTTTCATAGTCGATATATAATCATATTTCATGACAGTGTAACAGTTAGCTTTTTTTACATAAGGATGAAAGAACAGAATGTGTCTGTCAGGGAATGCTATTCTGATATGTCAGATGAAGAGTTAGACCAGAAAGTCAGTGCGATTAAGGCAAGGATGCCCCATGCTGGCTTTAGAATGGTTAAAGGAAGTCTCAGAGCAATGGGACATCATGTACAATGGCAAAGAGTTAGGGAGTCTTTGCAGTGTGTAGATGGTGCAGGTATCATTGCATATTTCCTATCACCTAATGAACAACCACAATACCGGTCTGGTGTTAAGCTTTCTGTGCTGTATTGACGTATCCTGAAAATGACATCTGCTGCTTTAGATTGAACGGTCATATCTCAGTTATTGTTTTCATATCTACAAAAAATAAGCTATTTTCTTTACTTTCAGAGAGCGAGCTGATCAAGGGGTCGAAAATGTAGATATTACCAGATGTTCACTGTTCGAGGAACAGGCCGTGGAAGCTTTATTGCTGGCAAAAGTGTCCATAACCAGAGGTAATTAAACTGTTCTGTGTTCATTTTCTCTCTTCCTCTCCGCCTGTCTTGTTGTACATGGAACCTGTCTCACATGCATTAATTTTAAAAAAAAACTTAAAATGTCAGCTGCTAAATTTCAGATTTACACCACATAAACACAGCCATTTTCACTGGACTATCTGTTGCTATCTGTTGCTGCCAAGTCATGATTTCCCTGGGGGTTAGCCTTGCAAAATCCAAGTGGTGAGACACATAGCCCTCTATATTTAAATGTTTCAGATACACTCTGATACGCGTCTGCGTCACATACAGTATCTTCTATTGACATTATCTTCTATTGTTTGTCCTCATGTGTCTGTTTTACTCTGTAGACACTTAGTGTGGACACCAGGTGAGACCACACACACACTATAACAGTCTCTCTCCTTCACTTCATCCCTCTCCCCCTTCTCCCTAAATCCTCTAGGTTATATCAGCTGTTTTGGTGAACCCCTCCCGCATCTGAACTGGCTGACACAGAGGGCACAGCATGATCATAGGTGAGAGGTCACTTTGTCGGGTCAACAGGAAGTATGATTAAAGAGATGCTTTACATTTAAATACAGATAGAGATGTAGTAGTCCCAGAGTTAATGATCCACGGTCAGTTTTGCATTTCACGTCCTGATGATTATGATGACTGACCGTGTTAGAATTTTAAAAAACAAAGCTTAATCATGCTCTCTCTCTCTATCCATCTGTCTCTCGTCTGCAGGTATGTTTTGATGTGAGAGAGGAGCCAGTCCCGTCTTCGCCATCTCACCCACTCTTAATTAAGATAGCCTTCGGGCCAACTGGGGGCCCAAGGCTGGTTAGGAAACACCGCTAGAGAGACTTTAATTGTGATGAACTGAGAGAATATTAGGGTAGCACTGTTATTCATTAATCATATGCTGTCTGCCTCTGTTCTCACCTCTTTCCGTTTCTGTCTTCTACACCTTGTCTTTCCTCCTTGTTTTATAATGCACAACATATGTGCATTAAAGTACAGATTGAACTTGTATTTATAATATAATATTACAATTATCATAATTATAATGCATGTATTATGTATTTATAACACCCGGATAATGAAATTCTTTCAATAAAGGGTTTCATATTCTCCACTGGTTGAAATTAAGTATCTCAATAAAATAGTATCCTGTGTCCTCAGATTAATGCAGATGAAGGGAGTTAGATATGCATAGTTATTTTCTGTATATATGAATTACAAATCAGCCTTTACTTAAATCATGTTTCTGTAGCTATGCAATAGACTAATGTGTAATCATTGATGTCCCAGGAGCAGGAGTGGTAAACACTGTTGAAGTGTACTGTATAATTGTAATACATTCATGCAGACACATCATCATTCAAAGAATGGAGTTTGATACGACTGAAAAACAATGTCTCAGAGATTCATTCCTGAACCGCACCTTTATTTGCCAAGGAAGAGTACCCTATCAGTGAATATATTCAATGTACAGGCTACAATGTGGGGATCTCATACGTAGTAATAACTACAGTACATGTATATAGGACTTGCATCCTTGGCACAATAAAGTTATCATATTCTACTCTATCCATAGGCTACATTAATGTCATTCAGACTTGAAGTTGATACAACTATGACAGGTGAGGTTCATAGATAGGTTCTGAACTAATATTCATACCAAATGTTTTAGGGTCCATACACAGATCGGCTACATACTGTAGCTAGCTACACATCCATAGGCATACAGTTATTTTTATCCTCCACTACACAATAAGCAAGTAAATAGTTAGCTAGCTATGTTACTTCAGCTGCATTGCAAGGCAAGCTTACACAATTGTACATTCAATTTGCAGTAAATGCTTTAGCTAGCTAGATTCTTTACATCCACTGTTTCACAAGACGACAGCCTGGTTTGCTGGTTTTCTCAGGAGTCCCTAAAACATTAAACAACACGAATTACAATTAATTATCATGTCATAACACTAGCTAGCTAGCTGGCTAATTTTAGCTAGTCAGATAACCTGTTGATGATAGAGGGCGCTATTTTCACTTTGGGGGAAAATCGTGCCCAATTTAAACGGCCTCGTACTCAATTCTTGCTCGTACAATATGCATATTATTATTACTATTGGATAGAAAACACTCTCTAGTTTCTAAAACCGTTTGAATTTTGTCTGTGAGTAAAAGAGAACTCATTTGGCAGCACACTTTCTGACCAGGAAGTGGAAAGTCTGAAATCGATGCTGTGTTCAAGGGCCTGCCTATAAATGGGCATGATACGTATGAATATACTTGCATGTCATACACCTTCCCCTCGATGTCAAGAGGAAGTGAGAGGAGAAATGAGGTGATTATCTTGGTCTGAGATGGAATGAATCCTCTTGGAATGACGTGTCCCCCATTTTCGGTTTTCTGGAAGGTGCGTGGAGGGACCTGTAATTGCCTTCTGAAAAGCTGTCGTTATAGGCGAATACTATCTCCGGCTTTGATTTTATTTGATACATGTCACAATATCATCGTAAAGTATGTTTTTTCAATATAGTTTTATTAGATTATTGAAATTTTTTCAGGACGTTAGGCGTGTTGCTTTGTCTGCATATGTTCAGGAAGGATAGCTTCGCGCCACTTGGCCAGTGTGCTTGCTAATTCAAGAGGGAAAAACGACGTTCTAATACCAAACAAAGACGGTTCTGGACAAAGGACCCCTTGTACAACATTCTGATGGAAGATCACCAAAAGTAGGACCCATTTTGTGATGCTATTACATATATCTGTCGAACTGTGTACTAGTAGTTTTGCGCCCAGGTTTTGGGCATCTCTCGCCATAACGTAAGCCTTATGTCGTAATGAAGATATTTTTTGAATTCTAACACTGCGATTGCATTAAGAACTAATGAATCTATCGTTTCCTATACAACATGTATTTTTTTGTAATGTTTATGAATAGCTATTTAGTCAGAATAGGTGAGAGTCTAATAGAAATATCCGCACATTCTGGGAAAAAGATGCTACGTTAGCATAATGGATAACCACTGATTTCAGCTCTAAATATGCACATTTTCGAACAAAACATAAGTGTATGTATAACCTGATGTTATAGGACTGTCATCTGAGGAAGGTTTATGAAGGTTAGTGAAAATTAATATCTTTTGCTGGTTTATTCGCTAACGCTAACGTGCCTATTGCTATCGCTAACGTGCCTTGATGAATGAATGCGGTTGTGTGGTAGGCTATTGTAGTAAGCTAATATAATGCTATATTGTGTTTTGCTGTAAAACACTTAAAAAATCTGAAATATTGGCTGGATTCACAAGATGTTTATCTTTCATTTGCTGTACACCATGTATTTTTCTTAAATGTTTTATGATGAGTATTTAGGTATTTCACGTTGGTCTCTATAATTACTCTGGCTGCTTCGGTGCTATTTCTGACGGTAGCTGTGATGGTAGCAGAAATGTAAAACTGATTTATACCTCAAATATGCACATTTTTCGAACAAAACATAGATTTATTGTGTAACATGTTATAGGACTGTCATCTGATGATGTTGTTTCTTGGTTAGTTTGGTTGGTTCTTGGTTAGTTTGGTTGGTTTCGTGCATGCTACCTGTGCTGTGAAAAATGTCTGTCCTTTTTTGTATTTGGTGGTGAGCTAACATAAATATATGTGGTGTTTTCGCTGTAAAACATTAAAAAAATCGGACATGTTGACTGGATTCACAAGATGGTATCTTTCATTTGCTGTATTGGACTTGTTAATGTGTGAAAGTTAAATATTTCAAAAAAAATATTTTTTGAATTTCGCGCTCTGCCTTTTCAGTGGAATGTGGGAGGAGTTCCGCTAGCGGAACGCCGAGGCTGTAAAGGTTAACTTGCTAAATAGCGATTTTTGAAAAATTAACTTAGTGACAAGAAAATATGCACAAATTTTGTCTCTACATTAACTAACATATTCCTCTCAATTGTACATGTTTTGCTTGACTCGTTATGACTTTATAACTACTTACATTTGGTTCCGCCGTAATGTTTTGACAGCCATCTTCACCCAGGGATGGGTGGCTTGCATCAAATTTGTCATTGATATGATTGGTCCTATAAAAACCTTGGGACCCAAATGCATAATGAGTGCTCTAACTCCCCCTTGTGGTGGTCTGGAGCAATGAAGCCGTGACGCTGGGTGCCTCTAAGTCCCACGGTGCAAGCTCGCAACTTTTAAAGGAGGAACCACTCCAGGTATTACAGACTCAGCCATTTAGAGGTTGAAAATGTCAGTGAAGACACTTGCCAGTTGGTCAACGCATGTTTTGAGTACACGTCCTGTTAATCCATCTGGCACTGCGGCTTTGTGAGTGTTGACATTTTTAAAGGTCTTACTAGCATTGGCTATGGAGAATGTGATCACACAGTCGTCCGGAACAGCTGGTACTCTCATACATGCTTCAGTGTTGCTTGCCTCGAAGCAAGTATAAAAGGCATTTAGCTCCTCTGGTAGGCTCGCGTCACTGGGAAGCTCGCGGCTGGGTTTCCCTATGTAGTATGTAATAGTTTTCAAGCCGGTGTAGTAGGATTCAATCTTAGTCCTGTATTGACGCTTTGCCTGTTTGATGGTTCATATGAGGGCACCGCGGGATTTCTTATAAGCGTCCAGATTAGTATCCTGCTCCTTGAAAACGACAGCGCAAGCCTTTAGCTCGGTGCAGATGTTGCCTGTAATCCATGGCTTCTGGTTGGGAAATGTACGTACGGTCACTGTGGGAACGACGTCATCGATGCACTTTTTGATGAATCCTGGAACATATTCCAGTCTGTGCTAGCAAAACAGTCCTGTATTGTAGCTTCCGCGTCATCTGACCACTTCCGTATTGAGCGAGTCACTGGTACTCAAGTATATAAAAACTTTTACCATCACTATCACCCTTTCCAATCCAAACCCACTTCATGAGGACACAACACAATGGCCACCACATTAATCAGCTAACCGAGGCTAATTTTGTCGGAGCATGGAACAGGGATTTACATTTGGAAGAGAAATAAAAGAGAGGTTGCCAGCTTGGTTAACAAACTGTGTGATTAGAGGGAACTGGGCATCTCAGTCAATTAATGCGAAGGCTGTTTGGCCCACTGAGACATAGGCTTCTCTCTCCTCCCAGTCAGTCAGTTACTGTCTGTGGCCCAAATGGCACCCCATTCCCTACATAGTGAACTACTTTTGACCAGAGCCATATAAGCCCTGGTCAATGTAGTGCACTATATAAGGAATAGGGTGCCATTTGGGACGCATACCGAGTCGGTCTCACTCTGTAGGACTTCTACATATCAAAACTGGCTTGGAATGAAGTACTTCTACCCCATAGCATTGTTAGCTAACCTTCAGGAGAGCATAGGGATTATTAGAAATTATAGAAAGTGGGCTATTCAGTCAGTGTACGAAGAGTCTATTCAACAACTTCATTTGAGTAATCTGTTGTAGATGAACCATTGTTTGCTAAGATGCATGAGTACACTGAGGAGCTGAGTCACAACTTAATATTCTCCTTTCCTTCATATCAATACATTTCCAAAGTAGCAACGTGCCCGCAAAACTAACCTGCCCGCAAAACTAACCTGCCCATGAGTTGCACTAACTTTCACTTATTATATTTTTGTGAAGAATTTGAGGTACAGTTTTGCTGTTATTTGTTGTTTAATCATACGTTGTTGGCAGTTTACCTGAATCAATTTTTACAAAACCATAGTCATAGATCGAAACGCATATTGAGAGGGAACACTAGGAGGATTTATTGGGAGGGATGTCTCCATCCTTTTTTAGCTTCTGCCCAGCACCACTACAGCAAGAACAAACAGGGCCCTCTGCCTCACCTCTCAGCACCACACAGCCATGTCTTTCCCTCAGATCCATCACAGAAAGAGAGAGGAGAGAAAGAGAGAAGCAGCCATACAAACACAATCACAACAACAAACTGCAGGGTGCAATGAAGAAAGAGACGCTTGAAGTGCAGGTGGCAGAGATTGAGATGCTCCATCTCCCTCCCTGAGCAGTGGAATGCACCCAGAGGACAATCTGAGAAAGGTGCAGGATGGAGTGTGACCAGATGAAATGTCTGGCCTCCCTGTTGGAGTCATGAGATTGGATTCCCTGCTCGCCCTCCTGCATGCTACAAGCCCACAGAATAACACTGGCATTTGTAGAGTTGCGGGGACAAGGCGACAGAGGCCAGGTAGCGCACGATACAAAACATTGGAGGACAGATTAAAAAGGCACAGAGGGAAAAGTGGAGAGTAGAAGAGAAGAAAAGTGAAGAGAAGAGGGAGAAGAGAATAAAGAGTCGAGTGGAAAATAAAAGAGAAGAAAGGAGATGAAGCACTGTGAATCCATTTCACTGTGTCTGTGGAGGCAGAGCAGAGCCAACCTGGAATGGGATGAGGTATTACTTTGTGGATGAGAGCTCTGTAATGATGCTACACTGTGGTTTAAAGACTCACTTGGCCAGGCCTCACTTTGTTCTCCTGTTCTGAGAGGAAGCCATTGCTAAACACTGTTTGTGTCCCAAATTGCAACCTATTCATTATTCAGTGCACTACTTTTGTCAAAAGTAGTGCACTATATAGGGAATAACGTGCCATTTGGGATGTAGTTGTAGCTAAATGTAGTTTTGCTACATAACATTTCTCAGTTGTCTTCCAATGTTTAGAACTTCAAGGATAAGTAAAAGACAGTAGTTACTATTGGGAATGAATATTGAGATGAATATCAAAGCAAGTGAGCTTAGAAGCATATAAATCAGAAAGCTCAAACATTAGGCATTACGCTGTACAATAAAATAAGAATGTTATTACATAAGCGAGCGAAGTGAGGGAGAGACCCTCAAACTCTAACCCTGACAAATTTCACTGGCTCTTTATTCCCTCTCTGAGGGAGCAAAACTCTCAGCTCTTAGCTACACATTTTAGAGGATACAGTAGAAGAGACTTCAGAGATAATATGAGTGCGTCCAAAATGGCATCCTATTTGCTACCTAGTGCACTACTTCTTACCAGAGCCCTATACTCCCTGGTCAAAAGGTAGTGCACTATGTAGAAAATAGGGTGCCATTTGGGATACACCCTATGATGCATTAGCCCCAGGGAAAACAACCTGCTGTATATTGAATTTGGCCTTTACTGCTGTAGCCCATAGAAACACATTGAATAACACATTCATAAATGGAAAAAAAGACAGTGAAAAATGTATCATGAGTATTAGGGGTTTGAAATGTCCGTATTAAACATATTCAACTCCCTTTTATGGGGGCACAAAACTACTTCCAATCATTTTTTAATCCGGTACCGGGTTACCTATGACAGTTGTGGGGGTTGTAGAACAAAATGGAGAACACCATCGTGTTTGTGAGAGTCTCCATTTTCCATAGAGGGGTTATATTAATTAGCCCAAACGGTTCGGACGCTACAGAAAGAAGTTGGCACATTGGCGGTTCCGACTTCACATAAGTCTCGTTGGGTTGTGGGGGTTGTCGAGAACACCATCATGTTTGTGAGAGCGTAGGGTTCTATTTGGGATGTGGTGGATTGAGGAGCAGCACATACAAAATATTTCTAGCTTAAACAGACAGATTTTGATGTTAAAAAAAAAAAAATGTTAATTGATTCTAGAGGGTTAAAATTGTCCAAAATAAACAAAAATAGCTTTTTAGCGTGGGGCAAATTCTCAAGCAAGAATTTTGCTATGACTTTCTGAGAGTGGTCTTAGTGGGGAGGGGAAAATGTGCTATTATTGGCAGAGTGGTTTTGAACTCTCATTCTTATTAGTCTTATTGGTGTAATTTACCGCATGGTGTGTATGCTATGCTTGTAATCGTTAAAGACTGGGGAGTGTTTCAGTATAAAAAGAAACGGAATGGAGCTCAGCACAGGCAAATCCTAGAGGAAAATTTGGTTCAGTCTGCTTTCCACCAGGCACTGGGAGATGAATTCACCTTTCAGCAGGACAATAACCTAAAACACAAGGCAGAATCTACACTTGAATATCTTACCAAGAAGACAGGGAATGTTCCTGAGTGCTTGAAAATATATGGCGTAACCTGAAAATGGTTGTCTAGCAGTGAACAACCAATTGTATGGAGCTTGAAGAATTTTGAAAATAATCCAGGTGTGGAAAGCTCCTAGAGACTGACCCAAAAAGACTGTAATCACTGCCAAAGGTGATTCTAACATGTATTGACTTACAGGGTTAAATACTTATCAAATAAGATACACTGAGTGTACAAAACATTAATTAAGGACACCTGCTCTTTCCATGACAGACTGACCAGGAGAATCTAGGTGAAAGCTATGATCCGTTATTGATGTCACTTGCTAAATCCAGTTCAATCAGTGTTGGTGAAGGGGAGGAGACGGGTTAAAGAAGGATTTTAAAGCCTTGAGACATTGATTGTGTATGAGTGTCATTCAGAGGGGGAATGGGCAAGACACAATATTTAAGTGCCTTTGAACTGGGTATGGTAGTAGCTGCCAGTTTGTGTCAAGAACTCCAACACTGCTGGGTTTTTCACACTCAATAATGTTCTGTGTGTATCAAGAAGGTCCACCACCCAAAGGACATCCAGACAATTTAACACAACTGTGGGAAGCATTAGTAGTCAACATGGGCCAGCATCCCTGTGGAACGCTTTCGATACCTTGGGGGATGCTACTCAATATTAGAAAGGTGCCCTTAATGTTTTGTACACTCAATGTATATTAGTGTTTTATTTTTCAAAGAAAGAAGACAAGTAGGTGGCCAGTACATTGCAATAAACTTTAGTGAACTATTAACAGAAAATACACTTAGCAAAAATATCAACGCAACATGTAAAGTGTCGGTCTCATGTTTCATGAGCTGAATTAAAAAGTCGTCACAATTTTCCATACACACAAAAATCTAATTTATTTAATATTTTGTGGACAAATGTGTTTATATTCCTCTTAGTGAGCATGTCTCCTTTGCCAAGATATTCCCTCCACCTGACAGGTGTGGCATATGAAGAAGCTGATTAAAACTTCATAGGGATAGGGGGCAGTGTTTCCACTTTGAACAAATTGCGTGCCCAAACGAAATTTCCTCCTACTCTGTCCCAGAAGGTAATACATGCATATTATTATTACTATTGTATAGAAAACACTCTGAAGTTTCTAAAACTGTTTGAATTATTTCTGTAAGTATAACAGAACTCATTTGGCAGACAAAAACCTGAGAAGAGGTCAAAACAGGAAATGAGAAGTCGATTTTACCCCGTCTAGATATGACCGAACAAACACTGCCTAGGGCTTCCACTAGATGTTGTCGTCTTGAGATTTTAGTCTTATTATTCTACTATAAAGGAGGGGCTCATAGGAGCTGTTCTAGTGAGTGGTCGTCAGAATTCTCAGTCAGGATTTGCGCGCTAGGGAGAGAGAGAGCTCTCGTTCCAATGCTCTTTCTTCAGACAATGAAATTCTCCGGTTGGATCCTTATTGATGATTAATGTAAAACACATACTAAATATGGATTGCAAACATCATTTGACCTGTTTCTACGACCTGTAACGGAACTTTTTGAGTTTTTGTCTGGATGGATTGTTCGTGCGTCATGAAATGGATTCCTGGGATGAACATGCTAACAACAAGTGGCTAAATGATGGGCTTTATGGAACTTTTCAGTCATTTATTGTCGATCTGGGAATCCTGGGAGTGCCTTCTGATGAAGTTATTCGAAGGTAAGTGCATATTTATAGTGTTTTTGTAGCTTTTGTTGACACCAAAATGGCGATTATTTCTTTGGCTGGATTGTGCTCTAAACGCCGTACTCAGATTAATATTTTTCCGTAAAGTTTATTTTGAAATCTGACACAGCGGTTGCATAGAGGATAAGTTTATCTTTAATTATGTGAATAACACTTGCATCTTTTATCAATGTTTATTATGAGTATTTCTGCAAAATCACCAGATGTTTTGGAATCAAAACATTACTGCATGTAAAGCGCCAATGTAAACTGAGATTTTTTTTATATATATATATGCACATTATCGAACAAAACATAAATGTATTGTGTAACATGATGTTATATGACTCATCTGATGAAGAATTTCAAAGGTTAGTGATTAATTCTATCTCTATTTGGGGGTTCTGTGCAAGCTACCTGTGCTGTGAAAGAAATGTCTGTGCTTTTTTGTATTTGGTGGTGAGCTAACATAAATATACGTGGTGTTTTCGCTGTAAAACATTTTAAAAATCAAACATGTTGGCTGGATTCACAAGATGTTTATCTTTCATTTGCTGTATTGGACTTGTTAATGTGTGAAAGTTAAATATTTCAAAAAAATATTTTTGAATTTCGCGCGCTGCCTTTTCAGTGGAATGTGGGGGGGGTTCCGCTAGCGGAACCCCGGGGCTAGACAGGTTAAACAGCATGATCATTACACAGGTGCACCTTATGCTGGGGATAATAAAAGGCCACTTTAAAATATGCAGTTATGTCGCACAACACAATGCCACAGATGTCTCAAGTTCTGAGGGAGCATGCTGACTGGCATGTTGACTGCAGGAATGTCCACTAAATCTGATGCCAGAGAGTTTTATGTTCATTTCTCTACCACAAGCTGCCTCCAACGTTGTTTTAGAGAATTTGGCAGTACATCCAACCGGCCTCACAATCACAGACCACGCGTAACCACTCCTGTCCAGGACCTCCACATCCGGCTTCTTCAAATGTTGGATTGGGGGGGGGGGGGGGAGTATTTATGTCATTTCAATTGACTGATTTCCTTATGAACTGAACTGTAACTCAGTCAAATTTTTTAAATTGATGCATTCATATTTTTTTCAGTATATTTACCAAAGAATGCATATCGGAGCAGTCAGCATAGTGCAGCAGGACGCACAACTGCAAAGCCTTTCGTCTTCCTCAGGCAGTGTTCTCTGTTTAAAGTTTTTATACATCTTTTACAAATTGTATAACTTTTCTTCCACTTTGACATTACAGATTATTTTGTGTAGTTCATTGACAAAAAAATAACAATTACATCCATTTGAATCCCACTTTGTAACACAACAAGATGTGTCACGACTTCCGCCGAGGTCGGTCCCTCTCCTTGTTCAGGCGGCGTTCGGCGGTCAACGTCACCGGCCTTCTAGCCAACGCTGGTCCACTTTTCATTTGCCATTTGTTTTGTCTTTGTTGTCTACACACCTGGTTTCAATTCCCCCCATTACATGTTCATTATTTAACCCCCATGTTTGTGTGCGTGTTTGTTCTATTTGTTCAGGCAGTTACTGACGGCTGGTATTTTGTTGTCGGGTTTTGTTATTATGCCCGTTTATTTTCGTGGTACCGGTATTGTTCCCTTACCGCAGTATTGTATTTATACTAGTGTTTTCTTGTATTAAATACCTTGTCCACACATCTCAGCTCTCCTGCGCCTGACTCCATTCACCAGTTACCCCCAGCCTTGACAGAAACACGCACCCCTTGGAATGGAGTCAGCAGGAGCAGGTGCCCCTGCAGTAGGGGTTGAGGAGCGAGTCCAGCAGCACGCTGCTACGCTACAGCATCTCGGCAGCGCCATGGATCGCGTTCTACAAACCATGGAGCGCTGGGAGAGAAGAGGAGTTCCTCCAGCGTTTCCACCAGTACCACCAGTCTCACCATCACTCACCTCTCCTTCACCCGGGCCCAGTGGGATTAGGCTCGCCCTCCCGAGGGAGTATGATGGAACGGCAGCGGGTTGTCAGGGGTTCTTGCTCCAGCTAGAGCTCTACTTGGCAACTGTCCACCCGGCTCCTTCGGGCCGTGAGAGCGTGGCCGCCCTCGTCTCCTGCCTCTCAGGGAAAGCCCTGGAGTGGGCCAACGCCGTATGGTGGGAAGAAGTAGTGGTGTTGGACCACTTCGAGGATTTCACCCGCCCCTTCCGCTTCCACCTGAAGCAGGGGACGAGGAGCGCACAGGAGTTCGCGTTGGAATTCCGGACCCTGGCTGCCGGCGTGGGATGGAACAACAGTGCCCTGATCGATCACTACCGGTGCAGTCTGCGCGAGGACGTCTGTCGGGAGTTGGCCTGCAGGGACACCACTCTCACATTCAACCAGCTGGTGGACCTGTCCATCTGGCTGGATAACCTGCTGGCTACCCGCGGATGTCCAGATCGGGGTCTGTCGGTTCCATCCCCCAGCACCACCGCTCCGACGCCCATAGAGCTGGGAGGTGCTGCACTTAGGGAGACCGGAGGAGGGGCCGTTCCATGCACCATCTGTGGCCGCAGAGGGATAACCTGCTGGCTACCCGCGGACGTCCAGATCAGGGCCTGTCGGTTCCATCCCCCAGAGGAACCTCCCCAGCTCCTACCGGCACAGATGGTGCATGGAACGGCCCCTCCTCCGGTCTCCCTAAGTGCAGCACCTCCCAGCTCCATGGGCGTCGGAGCCGTGGTGCTGCACTTAGGGAGACCGGAGGAGGGGCCGTTCCATGCACCATCTGTGCCGGTAGGAACTGGGGAGGTTCCTCTGGGAGTCGAGGCAGCAGGCAGGGCACTCTCTTATCACCCCAGGTGAGTCGGCACCAGGCTCACCCAGAGCACCCTATTGCTCACATGTTTTTGTTTATTAATTTTCCTGAGTTTTCCCCGCATTCCCAGCATAAGGCGCTCGCAGATTCAGGCGCAGCTGGGAATTTTATTGACAGATCATTTGTCCATTGTTTAGGGATCCCCATTGTTCCTGTGGATATGCCCTTCCCTGTGCACGCCCTAGATAGTCGACCCTTAGGGTCAGGGCTAATTAGGGAGGCCACCACTCCACTGGGCATGGTTACGCAGGAGGGTCACAAGGAGAGTATCAGTCTCTTCCTTTTTGATTCTCCTGTGTTTCCCGTGGTGCTGGGCCTACCCTGCTTGGCCTGTCATGACCCCACTATTTCGTGGCAACAGAGGGCTCTCACGGGGTGGTCACGAAAGTGCTCAGGGAGTTTTTAGGCGTTTCCGTCGGTGCTACTACGGTGGAAAGTCCAGACCAGGTCTCCACCGTGCGCATCCCCTGTGAATATGCCGATTTGGCTCTCACCTTGTGTAAAAAGAAGGCGACTCAATTACCACCCCATCGACGGGGGGATTGTATGATAGATCTCCTGGTAGACGCAGCACTTCCCAGGAGTCACGTGTATCCCCTGTCGCAAGAGGAGACGGCGGCTATGGAATCATATGTTGCCGAATCTCTGGGGCAGGGGTACATTCGGCCCTTCACTTCACCTGCCTCCTCGAGTTTCTTTTTTGTGAAGAAGTAGGATGGTCTGCACCCGTGCATTGACTATCGAGGCATCAACCAAATCACTGTGAGGTACAGTTACCCGCTACCTCTCATAGCCTGTGCGATCGAGTCAATGCACGTGGCGCGCTTCTTCACAAAATTGGATCCCAGGAGCGCTTACAACCTGGTGCGTATCCGGGAGAGGAACGAGTGGAAGACGGCATGTAGCACCACCTCAGGGCACTATGAGTACCTCGTCATGCCGTACGGGTTGATGAATGCCCCATCAGTCTTCCAGGCCTTTGTAGACGAGATTTTCCGGGATCTGCACGGGCAGGGTGTAGTGGTGTAAATCGACGACATTCTGATATTCTCCGCTACACGCGCCGAGCATGTGTCCCTGGTGCGCAGGGTGCTTGGTCGACTGTTGGTGCATGACCTGTACGTCAAGGGTGAGAAATCCCTGTTCTTTCAACAGTCCGTCTCCTTCCTAGGGTACCGCATTTCCACTTCAGGGGTGGAGATGGAGAGTGACCGCATTTCAGCCGTGCGTAATTGGCCGACTCCCACCACAGTAAAGGAAGTGCAGCGGTTCGTAGGGTTTGCCAACTACTACCGGAGGTTTATCCGGGGTTTTGGTCAGGTAGCGGCTCCCATTACCTCACTGCTGAAGGGGGGGGCGGTGCGTTTGCAGTGGACAGCTGGGGCAGACAGGGCTTTTGGTCACCTGAGGGCTCTGTTTACCTCGGCTCCGGTGCTGACTCATCCGGATCCCTCTTTGGCGTTCATAGTGGAGGTGGACGCGTCCGAGGCTGGGATAGGAGCCGTGCTCTCTCAGCGCTCGGGTACGCCACCAAAGCTCCGCCCCTGTGCCTTCTTTTTGAAGAAGCTCAGCCCGGCGGAGCAAAACTATGATGTGGGGGACCGGGAGCTGTTGGCTGTCGTTAAGGCCTTGAAGGCATGGAGACTTGGCTTGAGGGGGCTAAACACCCTTTTCTCATCTGGACGGACCACCGCAATCTGGAGTATATCCGGGCAGCGAGGAGACTGAATCCTCGTCAGGCAAGGTGGGCCATGTTCCTTACCCGTTTTGTTTTCACCCCGTCCTACAGACCAGGTTCCCAGAACGCGAAGGCAGACGCACTGTCCCGAATGTATGACACAGAGGAGCGGTCCATGGATCCCACTCCCATACTCCCGGCCTCTTGCCTGGTGGCACCGGTAGTGTGGGAGCTGGACGCGGACATCGAGCGGGCGTTACGTACGGAGCCCACTCCTATCCAGTGTCCAGATGGGTGTCTGTACCTTCCGTCTGCTGTCCGCGACCGTTTGATCTATTGGGCCCACACGTCACCCTCCTCTGGTCATCCGGGCATTGGTCGGACAGTGCGCTGTCTTAGTGGGAAGTACTGGTGATCCACCTTGGCTAAGGACGTGAGGGTTTACGTTTCCTCCTGCTCTGTGTGCGCTCAGTGCAAGGCCCCTAGGCACCTACCCAGAGGGAAATTACAACCCTTACCCGTTCCACAATGGCCGTGGTCACACCTGTCGGTGGACTTCCTGATGGATCTTCCTCCCTCACAGGGTAACACCACGATCCTGGTTGTTGTGGATCGGTTTTCTAAGTCCTGCCGTCTCCTCCCTTTGCCCGGTCTCCCTACGGCCCTACAGACTGTGGAGGCCCTGTTCACACACGTCTTTCGGCACTACGGGGTGCCTGAGGACATAGTATCTGATCGAGGTCCCCAGTTCACGTCATGGGTCTGGAGGGCGTTCATGGAACGTCTGGGGGTCTCGGTCAGCCTTACCTCAGGTTTTCACCCCGAGAGTACCCTCAGGTGGAGAGAGTAAACCAGGATGTGGGTAGGTTTCTGAGGTCTTATTGCCAGGACCGGCCGGGGGAGTGGGCGGCGTTCGTGCCCTGGGCAGAGATGGCCCAGAACTCGCTCCGCCACTCCTCCACTAACCTCTCCCCCTTCCATTGTGTACTGGGGTACCAGCCGGTTCTGGCGCCTTGGCATCAGAGCCAAATCGAGGCTCCTGCGGTGGATGATTGGTTTAAGAGCGCTGAGGAGACATGGGACGCCGCTCATGTAGCTCAAAAAAGCTAGTAGCGCCAGTCCCACATACTTCCGGCGCCGACCGAGATGGCCGCCTCGCTTCGCGTTCCTTGGAAAATATGCAGTATTTTGTTTTTTTATGTGTTATTCCTTACATTGGTACCCCAGGTAATCTTAGGTTTCATTACATACAGTCGGGAGGAACTACTGAATATAAGAGCAACGTCAACTCACCACCGTTACAACCAGGAATATGACGTTCCCGAAACGGATCCAGTGTTTTGCCTTCCACCCAATACAATGGATCTGATCCCAGCCGGTGACCCTATGCGACGCCGTAAAAGGGGCAAACGTAGCGGTCTCCTGGTCAGGCTTCGGAGACGGGCACATCGCGCTCCACTCCCTAGCATACTACTCGCCAATGTCCAGTCTCTTGACAATAAGGTTGATGAAATCCGAGCAAGGGTAACATTCCAGAGAGACATCAGAGATTGTAACGTTCTCTGCTTCACGGAAACATGGCTAACTCAAGAGACGCTAACGGAGTCGGTGCAGCCAGCTGGTTTCTTCACGCATCGCGCCGACAGAAACATACATCTTTCTGGTAAGAAGAGGGGCGGGGGTGTAGGCCTTATGATTAACGAGACGTGGTGTGATCATAACAACATACAGGAACTCAAGTCATTCTGTTCACCTGATCTAGAATTCCTCACAATCAAATGTCGACCGCATTATCTACCAAGGGAATTCTCTTCGATTATAATCACAGCCGTATATATTCCCCCCCAAGCAGACACATCGATGGCCCTGAACGAACTTTATCTGACTCTTTGTAAACTGGAAACCACACACCTTGAGGCTGCATTCATCGTAACTGGGGATTTTAACAAGGCTAATCTGAAAACAAAACTCCCTAAATTCTATCAGCATATCGATTGTGCTACCAGGGCTGGTAAAACCTTGGATCATTGTTATACTAACTTCCGCGATGCATATAAGGCCCTCCCCCGCCCGCCTTTCGGAAAAGCTGACCACGACTCCATTCTGTTGCTTCCAGCCTACAAACAGAAACTAAAACAACAAGCTCCCTCGCTCAGGTCTGTTCAACGCTGGTCCGACCAATCTGATTCCACGCTTCAAGACTGCTTCGATCACGCGGATTGGAATATGTTCCGCATTGCGTCCAACAACAATATTGACGAATACGCTGATTCGGTGAGCGAGTTCATTAGAAAGTGCATTGACGATGTCGTACCCACAGCAACGATTAAAACATTCCCAAACCAGAAACCGTGGATTGACGGCAGCATTCGCGTGAAACTGAAAGCACGAACCACTGCTTTTAACCAGGGCAAGGTGACCGGAAACATGACCGAATACAAACAGTGTATGTATTCTCTCCGCAAGGCAATCAAACAAGCTAAGTCCCAGTATAGAGACAAAATAGAGTCGCAATTCAACAGCTCAGACACAAGAGGTATGTGGCAGGGTCTACAGTCAATCACGGATTACAAAAAGAAAACCAGCCCCGTCGCGGACCAGGATGTCTTGCTCCCAGACAGGCTAAATAACTTTTTTGCTCGCTTTGAGGACAATACAGTGCCACTGACACGGCCCGCTACCAAAACCTGCGGGCTCTCCTTCACTGCAGCCGAGGTGAGTAAAACATTTAAACGTGTTAACCCTCGCAAGGCTGCAGGCCCAGACGGCATTCCCAGCCGCGTCCTCAGAGCATGCGCAGACCAGCTGGCTGGTGTGTTTACGGACATATTCAATCAATCCTTATCCCAGTCTGCTGTTCCCACATGCTTCAAGAGGGCCACCATTGTTCCTGTTCCCAAGAAAGCTAAGGTAACTGAGCTAAACGACTACCGCCCCGTAGCACTCACTTCCGTCATCATGAAGTGCTTTGAGAGACTAGTCAAGGACCATATCACCTCCACCCTACCGGACACCCTAGACCCACTCCAATTTGCTTACCGACCCAATAGGTCCACAGACGACGCAATCGCAACCACACTGCACACTGCCCTAACCCATCTGGACAAGAGGAATACCTATGTGAGAATGCTGTTCATCGACTACAGCTCAGCATTTAACACCATAGTACCCTCCAAACTCGTCATCAAGCTCGAGACCCTGGGTCTCGACCCCGCCCTGTGCAACTGGGTCCTGGACTTCCTGACGGGCCGCCCCCAGGTGGTGAGGGTAGGTAACAACATCTCCACCCCGCTGATCCTCAACACTGGGGCCCCACAAGGGTGCGTTCTGAGCCCTCTCCTGTACTCCCTGTTCACCCACGACTGCGTGGCCATGCACGCCTCCAACTCAATCATCAAGTTTGCGGATGACACTACAGTGGTAGGCTTGATTACCAACAACGACGAGACGGCCTACAGGGAGGAGGTGAGGGCCCTCGGAGTGTGGTGTCAGGAAAATAACCTCACACTCAACGTCAACAAAACAAAGGAGATGATTGTGGACTTCAGGAAACAGCAGAGGGAGCACCCCCCTATCCACATCGACGGGACAGTAGTGGAGAAGGTGGAAAGTTTTAAGTTCCTCGGTGTACACATCACGGACAAACTGAATTGGTCCACCCACACAGACAGCGTTGTGAAGAAGGCGCAGCAGCGCCTCTTCAACCTCAGGAGGCTGAAGAAATTCGGCTTGTCACCAAAAGCACTCACAAACTTCTACAGATGCACAATCGAGAGCATCCTGTCGGGCTGTATCACCTCCTGGTACGGCAACTGCTCCGCCCACAACCGTAAGGCTCTCCAGAGGGTAGTGAGGTCTGCACAACGCATCACCGGGGGCAAACTACCTGCCCTCCAGGACACCTACACCACCCGATGTCACAGGAAGGCCATAAAGATCATCAAGGACAACAACCACCCAAGCCACTGCCTGTTCACCCCGCTATCATCCAGAAGGCGAGGTGCATCAAAGCAGGGACCGAGAGACTGAAAAACAGCTTCTATCTCAAGGCCATCAGACTGTTAAACAGCCACCACTAACATTTAGCGGCCGCTGCCAACATACTGACTCAACTCCAGCCACTTTAATAATGGGAATTGATGGAAATTATGTAAAAATGTACCACTAGCCACTTTAAACAATGCCACTTAATATAATGTTTACATACCCTACATTACTCATCTCATATGTATATGTATATACTGTACTCTATATCATCTACTGCATCTTGCCATCTTTATGTAATACATGTATCACTAGCCACTTTAAACTAAGCCACTTTATGTTTACATACCCTACATTACTCATCTCATATGTATATACTGTACTCTATACCATCTACTGCATCTTGCCTATGCCGTTCTGTACCATCACTCATTCATATATCTTTATGTACATATTCTTTATCCCTTTACACTTGTGTGTATAAGGTAGTAGTTGTGGAATTGTTAGGTTAGATTACTTGTTGGTTATTACTGCATTGTCGGAACTAGAAGCACAAGCATTTCGCTACACTCGCATTAACATCTGCTAACCATGTGTATGTGACAAATACAATTTGATTTGATTTGATTTGTGATTTGATGTGCACCTTCAGCGGGCTGTGAGGCTCCAGAAAACCTGCACAGATCGCCACCGCAGTCAGTCTGGCTCTCGACCCGAAACCTGCCCCTCCACTTGCCCTGCCGGAAGCTGGGCCCGCGGTTTGTGGGGCCATTCAAAGTCCTGAGGAGACTGAACCGTATTAACCCCTCGTTCCATGTGTCTCTCCTCAGGCCCGGTGGTGGCTGGTCCACTCCAGGAGTGAATAAAATGCAAATTAATTACTTAAAAATCATACAATGTGATTTTCTGGATTTTTGTTTTAGATTCCGTCTCTCACAGTTGAAGTGTACCTATGATAAAAATGACAGACCTCTACATGCTTTGTAAGTAGGAAAACCTGCAAAATCGGCGGTGTATCAAATACTTGTTCTCCCCACTGTAGCTCTCTGTCAGGACGGACGTCAGGTCCCTGCTAAGGCTTTCCAACCTCAATTTAATAACAACATATCTGTGCGAGAATTTTACAATCTATTCCTGGCTACTGGGAGGAATCTTAAAGATCTCTCTTTACCTATTGACAGAAATGATTTTGCAGAGGGTTACACATTGTATGCTTTCAATTTATCACCTGATGATGACACCTCAGGAAATATGTCTGTGGTGTCCCAAGGTAACCTCAGGCTGGAAATGCGTTTCCGTACACCTTTAGCCTATACAGTTAGCATGATTGTTTATGCATGCTCTGATTCAATCTTGGAAGTGAATGCCCGAAGACAGGTCTTAGTAAATTATTATTAAGGATCGTTGAGCAAAGACATGAATACCCAAGAGCTGGAAGGGCTCATGAGCCGATTGATTGGAAAACAATTTTGTGGAGTGTGGGCTTGTGATGAATTACCTATTGAGAAATGGCCGGAGCGGCCGGCCATGTTTATTGTCAATACCCATCCTAAACACATGCCGGGTGAACATTGGCTAGCTGTGACATTAGAAGACGAAGGAGGAAGAAAAATCTCAACTTTCCCCCCGGTTTTTCACATTTCCCCAAATCTATTAAAGAGTTTTTGACCAAAAACGGATCAAAGATGTACTACAGCATCAAACAAGTGCAAGATAACCTTTCCACTACATGTGGTCAACACTGTGTATTCTACCTATGCCAAAGAGCCCGGGGAGTTTGTTTTGAAGATGTTATGTCTCTTTATATTGATGATTTAAGAAGTAATGATAACGTTGTAGCTTGTTTTGTTAGAAAATATCAAAGTGTTCAAATATGTGTCCTTTAAGACCATGTAATCAAGGCGTATGGTCACGTCAAATGTTTCAAGAATGCCACAAATGTTAAATTGCTTACATTTTTCAAATAAAATGTATTGATTTTAATCATAGTCATTCAAAAGTCATTCAAAAGTCTAACCACCCTGAGAGATCGGGATTAGGAAAAGGTCCGGAGACGTTCAGGGAGGTAAATGAGTTATCATCATCCCTTTCATAGGGGGAGGGTTTGTTGGGACATCTTTAGGGGTGCTGTAGCTCGTTGAAGGTTTTTGTTTTATAGCTTGAATCTGTTGACGATTCAAGCTCGGGGTACCCCCGAGAGGGGAATGTTGAGGATTGCCAGCGCCTTAAAACTTCTTTGGGATAGGGGGCAGCATTTTCACTTTTGGATGAATTGGTGCCCATAGTGAACTCCCTCCTACTCTGTAGGATATTACTATTGGATAGAAAACACTCTGAAGTTTCTAAAACTGTTTGAATTATGTCTGTGAGTATAACATAACTCATATGGCAGGTAAACTTCCAAACAGGAAGTGAGAATTCTGAGAAGGGTCGATGTGAAAGTCATTGCCTATTCAATTCCCTGTAATATATGGATCTATCTGCACTTCCTATGCCTTCCACTAGATGTCAACAGTCAGTAGAACATGGAATGAAGCCTCTAGTGTGATGTGGGGCCGGATGGGAGCTATTTGAGTCAGTGGTCTGGCAGAATGCTAGTTCCTGGTCATGCGCGCTAGTCATGGAATGGCCATGTGTGCCATTACTTATACAGACATGAAGAAATGCTCCGGGTGGAACGTTATTGGATATATATGACAACAACATCCTGAAGATTGATTCTCTACTAAGTTTGACCAGTTTATTCGACTTGTAATATAACCTTTTGAAGTTTTCGTCCAACGTTTGCCTGCATCTGCGCCAGCGTTTGGACACGTGTACTACACATACTAGCTAAAGTTGCTAATTGGACATAAGTAATGGACATTATCGAACTAAACAACGATTTATTGTGGAACTAGGATTCCTGGCATTGCATTCTGATGAAGATAATCAAAGGTAAGGGAATATTTATGTTTTAATTTCGTATTTCTGTTGACTCCAACATGGCGGAGAAATTTTGTTAAATCTGAGAGCCGTCTCAGATTATTGCATGGTGTGCTTTTTACAAAAGTTTTTTTAAAATCTGACACAGCGGTTGCATTAAGAACAAGTGCATCTTTAATTATATGTAAAGCATGTATCTTTCATCAAAGTTTATGATGAGTATTTCTGTTATTTGACGTGGCTCTCTGTAATTACTCCGGATATTTTGGAGGCATTTCTGAACATGGCGCCAATGTAAACCGAGATTTGTGGATATAAATATGCACATTCTCGAACAAAACATACATGTATTGTGTAACCTGATGTCCTATGAGTGTCATCTGATGAAGATTATCAAAGGTTAGTGATTCATTTTATCTCTATTTCTGCTTTTGTGTGACTATCTTTGGCTGGGAAAAATGGCTGTGTGTTTTTTGGATTTGGTGGTGATCTAACATAAATATATGTTGTGTTTTCGCTGTAAAACATTTAAAAAATCTGACACAGCGGTTGCATTAAGAAACTGACGCCACCCGGGAGGTCTTCTGTCATAAGAAACCTTGTGGGCTGCCGTGGTACTTTTAAGCAAGTCAAGCATATGTGAACCCTTGACAACAGCGCCCTGAAGGATCAACTTTGTCATTCCAAGTAGCGGTCCCCTTTGAGTCTTTTATCTTGTTCATAATGTATCTAACATTTTCCTGTTACGTGCCAGAACATGTGTCAACATGTCATGCATAACTTTATCTTCAACAGGCATTTGATCTTCAGCCGGTAAGATCGCAGGTACAGGCATTACAGGGGCTTGGCTCTCTCTAGGCACGTCATCTTTTAAAGGGTCCGGTAGGGAAAGCGTTAAATGGTTGCTCTCTCTCTCACCTTGTTTTACCAAGGCCAAATACCTTTGCAAGAGGTTTGTGTATTTTTGGACCTTATCCTAGGGGTTCAATCCTTTTCGGTTCAAAATATCCTTCATGGCCGTATCCAAATAATTTCCCGCTGTTTGTCTGATATTGTCAGGACCCTGCATTTGTTTTTTAAGTCTATCCAACTCTAGTTGAGGCACCAAATACATTTTATTTGCCATCACCCTCTGTGTTTAACCCCCACGTCTGGCAGCAATAAGGCTGTTGATGAAGGGCACAGCTATAGTTAGCAAAGGCAGAAGAAAACCCCCAGACTGTTGTATGCTATGTCTTTTCTTTTGAAGACTGGCCCTTTTATTGGCAAAGAGTTTGATCGCGGTCTTTTGTCACTTTAATTTTTTTAATTGGGTCAGGGTGAGTGGAATGCGTCCTTTGAGAAGATTCAAAGCAATATCACATAGGGATAATATGAGATCTGAAGAACAGTGACCCAAGATGGCTTTCCATTCTTTAGCGGTAACCCCAACTAGGCTTCTCAAGAGGGGCAGGTTTATTTTTAAACGCAGAGAAATAGCGGTTACTTTTTAGGAATGTAAGCAGCCGGCCACTCCCACGGGAACAGGCCGGTTCGGAGCCTCAGGTGTTCTGGAGTATTTGCTTTTAAATCCACGATTAAATAAGAAAATGGCGCTTTGGTAGCGTCCTCATAGCTCTCCATGAAGTAGGATTTCCTTCCCGGGTACATCTGCTGAGCTAGAGTGTTAATTTGTAGTTTGTCTCTAGGGTTTTTGAACAAAACCATGTAATTGGCGTTCAAACTAATGGTACGGCTATTTTTACCTTGGTGAAACACATTCTGCACCAAGTAAAGCACGGATAGGTTTCTATGATGAGTATATTGGTTAAAAGCTCGTGCAATTTCAGGATGTTCGCTACCTGCAAATAGCATAGCGTCCAAAACCAGCAGATTGTATTTATGAGGAGGTAAAAGTTCATCATCAGACAGGGATTCAGGTATTCCTTCAACACACTTGATTTTTATTTTCTTCAACAGTTCATCATACAAAGGTTGATAACACGAATAACACCACACAATATTGTCAGGCTTCTGAGATAACACATGTTCAGAATTCTCTAAAATACTTTTTACAAAACAAGTTTAACCGCTACTGGAGGGGCCTGCGATTAAGGCTGAAAATGGTAGTTGCAACCGGGGGTCAACACCTTCTACAGCAGCCATTATATCTTAAGCTTTAAGAAACACTGGGGCTTGTAACATAAGTCAGTAGCCAAAGGGCAAAGTGGCCCCGTCAGGTAAAAGCAGTCTCTTGTCATAGACTACCATGACTCTTTTAGTAAGTGGGGTATTCCTTAGATGGAAGCCAGGAGCTCAAAATCTCCAAGTCACTATTCCAGTCGTTTATGAACCCCTCGACCAAGCGTGTGATTGAGTCCAAGTTTACAGGCAGGGCATTTTCATAGTTTTGAGTCACGCCTTTGGCATTCAACACCATGTGATTGTCTTAAATCATAGCTTTTGGGACCACAGGAGGACCATTCTATGATATGGTCACCATCTTCGAGTTCACTCGTTAAACCACCCAGATAGTTGCTAAGTGGGGGGTTCCAATCACCCTGTCTGCTTACATAGACCACAGAGTCTGTGTCGTGGTAAAGAACCCGCCTCTGAAGCTGCTCCATGAGGGCGTACAGTTCCAGTCGGCCATAGGCCGTGGTAAATGCTGCAAGAAACACATTTACATTACCCGGGGGTAGAACCCACTTCTTGTTACGTCTCCATTGCACCAGGGCAATGTCTTGACTCAAGAATGAAAAATGTAAAATTTTTGGTCCGAAAAAACATTGGTCCGAAAAAACAAATTCAAAAAATCCTTCGGGGTCTTTAATGATCGACGTTGTTAGCATGTTGCTTCTCTGGGAAAGCTTCCCCCAAAGAGAGTTTAAGTACAATTTCGACACATTTCTTTTGGTTTTGTTGACCTCTATTCTGTCTGGGTCAAGAAGTATGCCTTCTCTGTCGTGATAGTCTTGAATGTACTTGTCTTTGCTCTCTTGATCTGTGACCGATGCAGGATAGCCTGAAGCCATTTGCTTGCATCTCAAGAAGGTCTTGATGTACTCTTTAAGAAGAGTGTCTGATTTCCTGGAAAAGTTCAACACTTCAAAGATTTTGGCCACACGATACCCCATCTCTAGAGCCTTAGAGAATTCAACTGTGAACCAAACACCTGTCAGGGCTCTTTCTTGATCTGAGTAGTCACAAGGCTTTTCCTGGTTGTTGTTTTCACTGCAGGTGCGACAAAGGGGAAAGAAATTTTTTCCTTGAGGTCCCTTGTAAGGTAACACTGGTATAAACAAACCCCTAGGAGGGTAGACAGTTGCTTTGATCAGACCAAAATAGTTTTGGGGTAAGTCAAAGTCGCGGTGAATAATTTCAGGATGCCCCATAGGATAGCATGAGGAACTCATTCCATGAGGATAAAGGGATGTAAAATCTACATATCCTATTGTCTCGTCGGGTTGCGCTACATACCGCAATGTCAAAGCATTGGTACGGCCTCCATACAAGGCCTGTCGTGGTTCCAAGGGTTCTGGTGTGTCAAAGCTGGAAAGGAAGGCTTGAATATGTGGATCAGACTTTTTGAATACGGTCCACTCATGCTCCCACATCACATTCACCTTCAACCCATAAGTAGCCTGTAAAGATTCCAATTTGTCTTGGAACTCTTGGTACATTTCCCCAAAAGTATTTTGGGTTAGGACACACATGGCCTGGGGCACAAAGCAAGATTTACAACCGTGGAAGAAAAAACCATTGTACTCAAACACGGTCTCAACACCGTCAATCTGTGTGTATCCATCTACATGATAAGGCCCAAACGCCTTCTCACCCCTATTCAAAGCATGTTGAATAAAAATGTCTTTAACCTGCGCCAAGTACTCCAACCGTTGAATGAACCCACCAGAGCATGACTTGAATTGGCGTCGGTAGTTGTCAGGCGAGGGGATAGCTATAGATGCTGTAGGTAGAAAGTGTGTACGATAGGTTTTCATGCATGCCGATGCAATAGTTGTACAACTCCAGGGGTTAATACCGGCATCTTTGATTACCTCTTCTCGGAATCTGAGGCATCCGTCACGAAGTATAACCACGTCATTGTCAAAGTATGATTACATCTCTTTATGGAAATCAAAGGTGCTATGTCTTACTGTCTCATACCACGTTATGAATCTATCTCGCTCTTTGGGAGACATTTGATCACACCCATACATTTCGAGGCTGGGATAAGATCCGATATAATGTAGATTCTCCTCAGATGTGAAGAAATGAGGGAACCAACCTTTCACAATCTCATGGGTATGAAACTTAAACTGTCAATGTATCTCTGGTTGAGGCGGGGTCTACAAAACACAAGATTTTACTACCTTGAGCTATGACACTGGGTGCAATGCATTGCTGTATCAAGGGGTTCAAAAGAAGGTAGGAGCCATAGGCTCTAAAATTGTGCGCTATAAACATGAAGTTTCTGTACTGGGGTTTTCTAAAGTGTTTTAGAAAGAGCAGTGCACAATTGGGTCCCTCTGCCGACCACTTTTCACCCTTGAAAGTCAGGGTAGATAGAAAAATAGGCAAATGAACCCCTGATTGCTGATTAGTCTCAAAATCATAAAAAACGTATTTCTCTGAATGTTCATCTTCAGCCAAAGGCTGAATATAACACTCGTGTGGCACTTCTTGAACCACTTCTGCGTCTCTGCGCCTTTTCAAAGGCTCTTTACAGATGGGGCAATGTATGATTCCACACACATGAGGTTTAGGGTTGTCTATTTTAAGGTTGTAATTGCAATGGCATTTTGGACATTTCTTGTTAATGTCACAACTGCTTACAGATTTACAGGCCTTGGGGTGCCATGTTTAAATTTTGTGTTTTTCGTAGCAGTAGGCCGAACTACATGTGCGTTGACAATCCGCAAGAGGTGTTAGGTTTACGGGCTGCATCGGACATGTTTCATCCAGACATAATGAACAGTTATAACGACAAGAGTGCCCCCCCTTTCGGGTGTAGCCTGTATGACAGGCTGTACACACATATGGTGCGCCTTAAAATGCTGTGATGTTGGTAATAGCATAATAATTGGGGTTTTGCACATAAAAGTACAGAATCTGAGGATGAGGTTGTGGGTTGTTTTGGAATTTCAAGAGAGCTGCATTAGCTCTACTGTGGTACAAAACCACAATCTTGATGTTCAGAAAGTTTTCAAATTTGACTATGTCAGAGAAAGCCACCGCATCCCGTATACTTAGACCTACGGCCGTTTGGAGCTCTCTAGCCTTGTGTAACGCCGCTAGATCCGTACATCCAGGGTTGAGTATGTGCTAGGCCTATTGCTAAGCATAGCTTATTACCAGGATTGTGAACGTTTATGAGATATGCCCTTTCATTGCTTATGATTTCTGATTGCATGAGGCTATCTAGTTTCCTTCTCTGCCCCCCGCCACCCTGGGGTTGACGTATTATTTGCACTGCAAGCTAAATTTGATTGAACAAGTCGTTCCAGCAGGGCTATAAATTGATCAAGATCTTTGGCACCATTAGGTAAAACAAGAAATACAGTGTTTTGCATGCTATCTCCACAAATTTCCAACTGTAAGACATCACGAGGTTCACCATAAGCTGTTTCCCTGTCTAACAGTTTGTCCAGAGTATCCAATATCATCACATAAAACACCGCATAGTCAAGATTCTGATTCAGCCATGTGAAATTGAAAAATTGTCGAATCTCTGTATTGCTGAATTTATTTCGGTACACAACCCGGACACTTCTATCAAGACCATATCCCTCCTGATTTATTAGACAATTTTCCAATTCCTCAAAAACATCGTATTGCGTTTCAGACTCTTCGGACATGGGAGGTAATGGCGGGGTCTGTGTGGGGTCCTGTGTAGAAGATCTTATGCTCTCATTCATTTGGTTAATTAACAATATGAGTGAGTCAGGGATCTGGGATAACGGGTTTTCATCGGTCGTCCCGGACTCATTCATATGATTAATTAAAGCTATGAGTTCGGCGGGATTCTGGGATAACAGGGTTTCATCTATCGGAATTATGTCTGTTACCCCAGCCTCATTCATTTGGTTAATTAAAGCGTGGAGTTCGGCAGGAATCTGAGATAACAGGGTTTAAACTGTCTGAATTATGTCTCTTGGCTCATCCATTTGGGTAATTAATGATGTGTGTTCTTGTGATATTCTGGAAGGATCCATGTTACATATAGGTTTTAAGCGCCTGTATTTGCATTTTTTTTATCGGATTGTTGTTTAAAACAATGAAAATAATGTTTTTTTCAGACTATGACGATACACGCCAGGTAGAATCTGGAGCGCCTGGTGAAAAAAGTCTAGAGCCTCAGGCATCCGCGATTCGTCAGAACAGTCAGCGTCAAAAAAGCAGAGGTAATTTAATTATATATTGTTATATATAGCATTATATCTGAAATGTATTTGACATTTTTATCTAATATATTTTATGTTTAATAACCTATTTTGTATGTATATTTTTCTTTCAGACTCCTCCCCGGCATATAACGGCACAGAAGACCATACACAACGAGAGCACGCGGAGGATTTCGGCGCACCGTACATTCCCAATAAAACACCGAAACCGGATGATTTTAACGTTTTAAATGACATTTCAGAGGTAGACGATTTTATGTTGTGCGAGGCGGTCAGCCTTCTTGATTCAGCCAGCCTTCATGATTCAGCCAATTCAGCCAATGAGCCTGAAATACAACAAGCTAGGTTTCTCACTGCCTTTTACGGGGCTCTAAAATCCAGAAAGGTTTTGCTCCACAAACGAATGGTGGCTTTACTCAAGAGGCAATACAGTCAAGATTTATCCTTCTGGCATAGAACAATGCCACGTTTGTTAACTTCTCTGCGCTACGGATCCCTTTTACGGGATCCCTTTCCTAAACAACCGCTAGAATTGCAGGGCGCCAAATGCAAAAATATTACTAAAAATATTTATAATCATGCAATCACAAGTGAAATATACCAAAACACAGCTTAGCTTGTTGTTAATCCACCTATCGTGTCAGATTTAGAAAATATGCTTTGCAGCGAAAGCAATCCAAGCTTTTGTGAGTGTAGCTTTCAATGCTACAACAGCTAGCCCCAAATTAGCATGGTCACGAAAGTCAGAAAAGCAATAAAATTAATCGCTTACCTTAGATAATCTTCAGATGTTTGCACTCACGAGACTCCCAGTTACACAATAAATGTTATTTTTGTTCGATAAATATTACTTTTATAACAAAAAAACGCCATTTGGTTTGTGTGTTATCCTGTTGAGGATAGAGGGCGCTATTTTCACTTTGGGGAAAAATCGTGTCCAATTTAAACGGCTTCGTACTCTAGTCTTGGTCGTACAATATGCATATTATTATTACTATTGGATAGAAAACACTCTCACGTTTCTAAAACCGTTTGAATTATATCTGTGAGTAAAACAGAACTCATTTTGCAGCAAACTTCCTGTCAGAAAGTGAAAAATCTGAAATCGAGGCTCTGTTCCAGGGCCTCCCTATCAATTTGCTTCAAATGTATGACTATACATGCACTTCATACGCCTTCCACTAGATGTCAATAGGCTGTGAGAGGTGAAATGGGGTTTCTAGGTATTTCTATGGTCAAAAGAGAGAGCTTGGAATGACATGACCCCGAATTCCTTTGTTCAGGAAGACGCATAAAGGTCATCAGTATTGGCTTCTGAAAAGCATTCGCTATAGACGTCTAATATCTCCGGCTTTGATTTTATTTGATAATTTTTTTCCGGGAGTTTTGGCGTGTTCCGTTCTCTGCGTTTGTTCACGAAGGAGAGCTTAGCGCCACTTGGCTAGTTTTGCTTGCTAAATCGAGAGGGAAAAGGGCCATTCTAAAACCAAACAACGATTGTTCTGGACAAAGGACCCATTGTACAACATTCTGATGGAAGATCATCAAAAGTAGGACCCATTTATGATGTTATTTCATATATCTGTCGAACATGTTTACTATTAGTTTGCGCCCAGATTTTGGGCGCTCTCTCGCTATAACGTAAGCTGCATGTCGTACTGAAGTTATTTTTAGAATTCTAACACGGCGATTGCATTAAGAACTAGTGTATCTATCATTTCCTATACAACATGTATTTTTTAGTAAAGTTTATGAATAGTTATTTGGTCAGAATAGGTGAGTGTCAGAAATATATCCGGACATTCTGGGAAAAAGATGCTAAGTTTTCACAATGTATAACCACGGATTTCAGCTCTAAATATGCACATTTTCGAACAAACCATATATGTATTGTGTAATATGATGTTATAGGACTGTCATCTGATGAAGTTTATGAAGGTTAGTAATAATTAATATCTTTTGCTGGTTTTGTCGCTATCAATACTGTTGCCATGAATCAATGCTGTTGTGTGGTAGGCTATTGTAGTAAGCTAATATAATGCTATATTGTGTTTTCGCTGTAAAACACTTAAAAAATCGGAAATATTGGCTGGATTCACAAGATGTTTGTCTTTCATTTGCTGTACAGCATGTATTTTTCAGAAATGTTTTATGAGGTATTTCACGTTGGTCTCTATAATTACTCTCGCTGCTTCGGTGCTATTTCTGATGGTAGCTGTGATGGTAGCTGCAATGTAAAACTGATTTATACCTCAAATATGCAAATTTTTCGAACAAAACATAGATTTATTGTATAACATGTTATAAGACTGTCATCTGATGAAGTTGTTTCTTGGTTAGTTTGGTTGGTTCTTGGTTAGTTTGGTTGGTTATGTGCAAGCTACCTGTGCTGTGAAAAATGTCTGTGCTTTTTTGTATTTGGTGGTGAGCTAACATAAATATACGTGGTGTTTTCGCTGTAAAACATTTTAAAAATCGGACATGTTGACTGGATTCACAAGATGTTTATCTTTCATTTGCTGTATTGGACTTGTTAATGTGTGAAAGTTAAATATTTCAAAAAAAAAAAAAAAAAATTGAATTTCGCGCTCTGCCTTTTCAGTGGAATGTGGGAGGAGTGGCGCTAGAGGAACCCCTGTCCTAGACAGGTTATGTTCAGAAAACCAAAGCCTCGTTCCGTTCGACGAAAATTCCAAAAAGTATCCGTAATGTTCGTAGAAACATGTCAAATGTTTTTTATAATCAATCCTCAGCTTGTTTTTAACAAACATAATCGATAATATTTCAACCGGACCGTAACCTATTCATTAAAAGAGAGAAAGAAAATGGAGAGCTACCCCTCTCGCGCGCAGGAACTAATCAGAGGACAACTGACTAGTTTTGAAAAATCTCGCTAATTTTTCAAAATAAAAGCCTGAAACTATGTCTAAAGCCTGGTCACAGCCTGAGGAAGCCATTGGAAAAGGAATCTGGTTGATACCCCTTTAAATGGAAGAAAGACGGGCCAGGAAACACCGATTATTTATTTTTTTAAACACTTCCGGGTTAGATTTCCTCAGGTTTTCGCCTGCAGAATCAGTTTTGTTATACTCACAGACAATATTTTGACAGTTTTGGAAACTTTGGAGTGTTTTCTATCCTAATATGTAAATTATATGCATATTATACGATCTGGACCTGAGAAATAGTCAGTTTACCTTGGGAACGTTATTTTAAAAAATGTAAAAAATCTGACCCCTAGCATCTAGAGGTTTTAACCCCAAGGGTCAGTCTAGACATGTTATTTTCCGTCTGTGGGTTTTGACTTTTGAGCCCCCACATCCTCTGGGGTGAGATACATTGAGACGATTCTGTGCAAAGGACACGAAAGTGCCAAGCCCAGTTGAAGAGACACACACACAATCCTAAACAGCCTCACACACCTTTTTGGTTTCAAACGCCCCATGCAGAGACACACACCCCCACCCCCTTTTGTTTTGAAACACACACATACATGCCCGCACACACCCACGCGCACGCACACGTCTTTTCCGAAAGCCTTTTTCTTCGGGACAGGCATGTTGATAGAGCGAAAAGACAGAGTCCCTTCGTTAAAGGTGAGATACCGCTTTAAAACCATTTATTTAATTTATAATATTTAGTACATACCTTTTAAAACACGCTATAATTAGTTCAACATTTTTACTGCGCAATATTTAAACATGCACGTATGTTTTATGTATAAACATTGTAGGACTACAGTTGTACATCATTACCACACACAGCACTGTACTTTAATAACCTTTAAATGTTTATGTTTATAACATGCTGTTGTAGGAAAGACTGTATTCGTATAAAATAAGACATTGTTTTTTAAGACATTGCATTTCTCCGCGACAGACCGGGGTGAGAGAGAAGAGACAGATTCAATTTGTTGAAGGTGAGATACGGCTTTAAAATGCGTTTATTTAATTCTAAATCTTTAGTACAGACCTTTTAAAACATGCTATAATTAATTTAAAAAATGTTACTATTCCTTTCTTACAGATAAAGGGCCCGGCTATAGGGTTGTCTCTGACCCTCTGTCAGTTTCCAATTCCCGGTCGTCAAGACAGGCTCTCTTGCACGCTCCAGCATGGCTCCGTAAGTTTTCACTCCATGGATAGATCAAACGCCTTGCATGTAGACCCTGGGTATGTCGTAAGGATAGAAGCGGCCAGCGATGTAATTGTTCACGATTTTGGAAAAGACTGTCCAGCTTATTCATCAGGGTTATGAATATAGGATAATCACGCCATTTAAAGCTAAACACTGGCATAAAACAGTTGACATCCTTGCAGGCTTTTGAAAATACATACTGTATGAACTGACAGATTTGGTTGCATTTGTACTTTCATATTGTTCACATGCTAAAATTGTCACTTTGGAGTCGGGCATATACGCCATTGAAGAGATTCTTATTGCTTTCAAATCACCGCGCTCGCACACCAGCTCTTCCTAAGCATAGCCTGGCAGGGTTGTACCACTCAGGGCCTGTTCAATTTGACAGAGCGCTAGCCGTATCTTAAGCCATTCTCTCATACGCAGCATAGGAGGTTGGGACCGCTGTCTGTGAAAATCTTCACAGTTGAATCCTCAGGTTGGAATATGTAAGTCATATGTCCATCACTCGTATCCAAAACTCCTTTAAAACATTTGGGGGCCTCATACAAAATGTCCTCGATGCTTTTATCATTGGGCTCATGACAAGAGGCGCATAGCACCCCGAGAATTGGCCTAGGAGACATAATTTTCTGTTTAAATTTCTGGCTTTATTTTTAAAATCTTGTTTAGTGTTCTGGGGGCGCATGTGTTGTTCTGGGTCTTATTTATAATGCGTCTTCCCCCAACACAATACCCCCAGGACATTCCTGCTTCATAGACAACAGCGCTAAGGGCAATAAAATAGGGGGTGTGGGGCCATCCTCTTTGAAATGTTCAAACACATCCCCCCAGTTCAACGAGGTCCCTACACATCAATCATCATGACAACTTCAAAGGAATAGATGCAATATATGCATAAATTAACACACACTCTAACACGTGACAACAGGAACAAGATGCACTTATATGGGCATAACCACGTGATAACTTCCCGCCAGGATGTCCTGACAGGATGCCCATATTTGGGCATGCCCTGGAGCACGTGATAACTTCCCGCCAGGATGTACTGACCGGATGCCCATATTTGGGCATGCAAACGTCATCCGGACATAGGGTCATGAATCAAACGTTTGATGCGTGCTGCCTACTGTATTCTCTCTGAAAAGCATTACAGGTGAAGCTGGTTGAGAGAATGCCAAGAGTGTGCAAAGCTGTCATCAAGGCAAAGGGTGGATACTTTGAATAATCTAAAATCTAAAATAGATTTGGAATTGTTTAACACTTTCTTGGTTACTACATGATACCATATGTGTTATTTCATAGTATTAATGTCTTCACTATTATTCTACAATGTAGCAAATGGTAAAAATAAAGAAAAACCCTTGAATAAGTGTGTGTCCAAACTTTTGATTGGTATTGTATATATAATGTAATTTAAAAAAAATGGTTTGTTGTTGCCTGTTTTGCATGTTATTTTGGCATTAATACATCTCACATATGAGTTTGAAAAACAATGTAAAAAAAATGGTATTGAGTTAATGAAGCTGCATACAAACAAGGTCTCTTTTTTGCTTTCTTGAGTAAGGCAGCTCCAAAATGCAGGTGTTTCAGCTTAGCTCAGTGCTTTCTGTGGTGGAGTGGCAGCCAGCGGAAAATACATAGCGTAGGGGTTGGTAATCTTCAGCGTCAGCTGAAGTGGTGTAAAGCTCGTTCTCTGGAGTGATGAATCTGGCAGTCTGAAGACGAATCTGGGTTTGGGGGAAGCCAAACGCTTCCTGCACCACTGCATAGTGCCAACTGTAAAGTTTGGTGGAAGAGGAATAATGGTCTGGAATTTCTTCTTCTTCTTTGGTATTATGGCAGGCTCCAAACAAATGTTATATAGTAGGTGCATCCCACCACCTACTGTATTGACTTTGTGTCAGCCTAATATTCTGTAATATGAATTCATTACACTTTGCCCTACCAACTGACCCTACATCCATTAAAATCTCATCACTGTTCCACTACTTTGCCCTATCTGATCCTACACCAGGCCAGAAGCCTGGGAGGACCGGACGCAATCGTTCAAAACACCTTATAACTCTTCTGCAGTAAAATATCATACACCCAATTACTTCTCCGCAGCTGCCCCCACAACATATACCCTCTGTGATTTACATTCCATTCCTGCGGTACAGTTGACAACCATGGCCATGAATGCCAAAAAAAACAACCTTACTGAAGCACATGTTATTCCTATCACTCTTGTGACGACCCTCCCACTCTGTCTGCCGAATTCTTTCTCTTTGCTCTTGTTTTCCTTAATAGGATGTTGGTGGGCGGAGCCGGGAGGGTCGTCAGCAAAATGGGACACACCTGGGCTTGGGAGTGTCCCAGGATAAATGCACCTCTTCCCCATACATTGAGGAGACTCTCTCCATGCAGACACTGATATATTTTGGGTTGTGGCATTTTTGTGGCTGTTTTTGTTTTTTTGCATTGGCACCTTTCAACACCTCTCATTATCACATTTATGCACGCAACCACTCACTTATACTACTGATTACTGCCTACACACACCATTGTTAATTGTATTTAGTTTACTTTAGTTAATAAATATATTTTGTTATTCCTTAGCTCCACGTTGTCTCCCTTTTTGTTGTGAACTTTGAGCCGGTTCATGACACTCTCTATTGGCCTCGGCCTACTCACAAAGATCCTCTTAGGATCCCTCACCCTGGACTCATCTTCCTCTACTTCTCTCTTCACTGCCTCAGCATTCGACACCTTCTGCACTACTCTGATGGCAACCTTAACCTGCCTTTCACTCACTGGACACCTCTGATCTCCAGCACCAGTTACCCCTACAGTTTACACACACAACCTTTTTACACAAACACCATAATGGGTTCAGGAAAAAAGCTCTCACAGGATAACTGACACATCCTAACTTGACTTTATCTGGTAAAGTATCTGCATTAAAACTCAGTATATTACAGACAGTGTCTTCTCTGTTTCACCACGCTCTCCACCGGGTCTGCGTCGCATCAAACGACGGTCGTCACAGACACCGGTAATCTTCAACTTCAGTTGACCCTCCTCAACACTTAATGCCACTCGGGTTATCACTCCTTTCAATACTCCTTTTCCTGCTCCGCAGAGGAAATCAAGTCACAGTTCTTGTGCCCAGTCCTGTGGTGTGGAGCGCACGCTCCCTCTGGATGGCAGAAATGCAAAAAATCTACACGATTCCACTTCGAGTGACTTTCACTGAACCAACATTTCCCAACCTCTTCTCCACCCAACCTGACACCACATATGGATCATCAAAAAAGGCAAGGATCCATTCTATCCAGAAATCTCACTCCCACTGGGCAAAAATTTTCTTTATTACCATTGGGACAATTCTCAAACTCAGCGGTCTTCACCACACCTGCCACTGCAGTTAATTCATCCTCCTTGTCATGTTCAATTTCCTTCTGAAGTGCTCCATATTTACTCTTAATGTGTACCACCTTCTTACCGACCTCTATAGGTTCCCCTGACTCCATCTTCAAGTCATTCGTACGTAGAGTAATTATGTTGAAGACCAGTAAATCCTTAACTGTAACAAAATGTTCCGTAACAGTGAAATCATTTTTTACTTGCTATGACTGTGATAAGTTGCTAAGGACAAGAGTGCCCGCTAAATGACGAAAATACAAATATTAAAATGTAAACTTGCAAACATTGGGTAATATGTCACTGGGTAATAACAGTAATATGCTGTAATTGTTACAGTAAATTAGATTACAGCAGCTGACTTGGTACTGTAAATAGATTACAATAACATTGTTGGTACAGCAAAATGGATTACAGTAGCTGTACTGTAAAATAAATTGCAGTAATTTACTGGCCAATTACTGTACAGGAAATGTTTCACATTGTAGGGTTGAAATGGTTTTTGGCACTCCATAAATACAGTATGGTACTGCGTTCTGAATTACAGTAAATTACTGTAGGCACTTGGCATGTAAGTAGATTTACAGGACATAATTTTTCATATTTCCTAAACTACAGTATATTAGTGTATTCTGTGGGGTACAGCATTCTTACTCACGGGTTCAGCCTCTTACATGGCACGCCTTAAAATATGTTAATGAGTCAGACTCTTTCCCCGCCCACAATGCACCACAATTAATTCTGTAAAACATATTTAAGGTATTTTACTGTGCATTCATCAGTGTTTTACTGTTGAATTACATTATTTTTTTATTTCACCTTTTTTTGTTTATATGTCACCTTTAAATGTCTTTCAGTGTGCGGTAAAACACATTTACGGTATGTTACTGTGCATTTTAGAGTGCTTTACTGTTGAAAATACAGAAATGTCTTACAGTGTGGTTATCAAGGGCTATTTTCTGAGGCAGTCTGTATGTGAAAGGTCTATGGAACAGGTAGCTATTATAATAAATGTCAGATTAAATTTGTTATAACCCACATTGTTCATGCATCTCTCTATGAAAATATCATTAGTTGCATATGTTTTTATTATGGGCCTCAAGTAATTTGCCTATAACATAAATCATATTGGGACTAACATGCATATTGCAGGCAAACATATGTCTATGGATCCTCTGCATGTATTGGTGCAGACAATGTGGATTTATTTGTGTCCTGTTCATGTTTATTACCTACGTTATGACCCTGATCTTCACGCTGACATTCAGTTAAATATTCTACAAGTCTGGGAAGGACCAGGATGACATTCAGGCTCCTTACATAACAAATTAAACTCATTTATTTTTATTTTTAAGGAGAGTAGTGTAAAAATGTCAAATGCCAACAAAGATCTAATACAAACCTCTGAAAGTAGATGTATGGTAGTACAAATATAACATAAAAAGGTAACTTGAATGCTATCGTTTTAATTGGAGCAATCTCAGATTGTCATATGTCTGCTTCAATAAGGGGATAATGCTTGAGGCGTCCGCATGCTTCACAGCTGAAACAGTTCAGAAGAGTTTGTGCATATATTATGATGTCTTTTTGTGATGTTTTTGTTCGGGCACAAAAAAAGAATTATTGAGGCAAGCCGAAGTTGCTAGCCAGAGTCTACGCCCCTTCATCAGTGATTGGCCAACAGTAGGGATTCTTCAGTAAAGTCTTTATTGTCATTCAACGAAAGACGACTCATTTTCATGCTTCTTTTTTCATTTAGAAATATTGCACCAATCATCTTAGTTAGATGTAAAATTGCACGACTGAGATCTCAGCAAAAACGTCATAATCAATTACAGATTACTTGAGTTATCTTAGAGACATTTTGACTATTTTGAGGAAGTGCATACTGACTAAGGCGTTTCAAAATGATTGACAGTACTATTGCCTCTTTTTGGCTAGCCGCCAGCCGAACTGAAGCATGCTGATCCCTTTAGTCTACATCCTTTAACCATTTAATGACCATGGTTGGTAAGCCCTTATTTGGAAAGAAAGAGAGAGCGAGAATTTTTGGGGGGACATTACATTACCACGACTATACCAGTTCAAGGTTGAGTTCAACTTTATTTGCCATATGTAATAATAAATAAATAAATAAATTCCTCTAAATGACAATGGATGTGCTTGCCCAGCCACAGAGGTCATTCCAAGAACGTACAGTACATCCGTAACCCAGCTGTCCACTCCCTCTGCCATGTGTTTTTGTGTTAGGGGTCATTCTGAAAGGATAATCAGGTCAGATTAGGACCACTTCCTACTGTAGGAAGAACATCTGTAAAGCCGGAGAGCAGTGTTTATCTGTGCCCTCTGACAAAATACACGTTCACAGTACATATTTTTGCATTGTTAAAATACGATAATGTTCCAGTTGTGATGGGATGTGAATGCTGTACCAAATTATTTGGATGATGACTAATAAATGGATAACAGCGTAGCCAGCAGCGCTTATATTAGATCCATATAGTACATGATGCTGGATAAATTAGTCATAGACCAGAGCAACACTGAGCCTATCGTACAGAAAGACATACAGGCACATCCACCCTTAGGCAGGCTAAGTGGTTTACCTAGATACAGTGTTGCAGGGACAAGCAGGGTTGTTTCTTATTTTCTTGTTTCTTGATCCTGTTTTCTTCAACAATGCAATATCTCTTTCCCCACTCTGACATAGGCTTACTGTACCTTGTGTACTGCCTCAAGGAAATTAGCTTATTCCCAACTAATATCCCCCTGACTTGAGTCACAATTTATTTTATTTAACTGTTGGCCCATGCATGACATTCTGAGGCAAAATGTACATAAACTAAAAAAAGGGCCCCAATGTTATCCAATAGGGTGTTATGGAATTTTGCATGTGTTGAGTTTTATTATACAGTCAGCCTACCTGCATTACTCCTGTGCCAATAATCATAACATCAGCATAGTAACCTTATCATGTTTACTGAAAAGGCATATCAGTCCACACACCCATGTTCCTACGCTTGCTTTCTAATTCCATGCTAAGTATATACTTTATGAAACAGCAAAACAGCTTATATCACTAAGTTGAGGGAAGGTTATCAGAAAGTTACGAAAGGGAAAACGTAATAAGTCACTCCATGGCAGATCAGTGAGAGGAAGATTGAGAAACTTCTAGATGAGTCTCATTCCTTCACAGATAACAAACTCCATAATAGAAAATGATGGAGGCGTACAGTACGTACCTCTTGGTTGGCGAACTGGTCCCAAGACCAATTAAAATCACACAAAACAGATGGCAGAAGACCAGCCTGGATCGAAAAGCCTCCCACTAACTAGCATTTGCAATTAATTGACTTAACACAACAAACAATGCTGCTGCAGCACAACAACTGCAACTATTCAAAAGAAAATATTATCAATTTTTTATGTTTTATCATATTTGTGAATCTCTGAGCGATATTCTATCGATTCCCGGGGTCATTTCATGTTTTCATGTGTATCTTGAGTCAGACTGGCTGTATTTCTGCCTGCTTATATGGCAAATATAGCTCAAATACACATTCTAACATTAAATGACCCCGGGAATCAATAGAACATTGTTAGAGATGCACAAATACGATATAACATTCAAAACAGGTAAATGTTTCCTTTAGGGGAAGATCATGAGGGATAGACTGCATTGTTGTTTAAAAGGGCTTGTAAGTAAGCATTTCACAGTAAGCATTTCTACACCTGTTGTATTCGGCGCATCTGACAAATACAATTCGATTTGATTTGATAGACTAAACTAATACACTAAAACACCTCATGAGAACTATTACTAGACATTACTGAAACTGCAGTATATCGGGTAACCTGAATAGTGATACATGAATATGCAATTATGTTGTTTAAGGAAGTAAATCCCTTGGCGTCAAACAAATTATCTCAAACATAGGTAAAAGATCAGGTGTCAGGAAATGTGTTGAGTTCTGGTCATTTTACAATACAACTTAACTGTACTGTACGATACTTGTATGTATACTCATATCTGACAGAAGATCTATCCTGTATTAAAAGTTACCTTCCATACCATAACTGTTCTTTTTAACCTCTGGGAGAAGAGGCTGAAAACGTCTAAATAGACTCTCTCCTGTTCCCGGATTATGATGCGTTTGAATAATGTACATTAAATAAATAAAGTTGGACATAAGGCATGTGGCCTTAGGGTTGAACTAACAACAAAACCACAACAGATGCTGTCTGGCCAACTCTGAGAGGTTACATTCTACATTTTACTCATTTAGCAGACGCTCTTATCCAGAGTGATTTACAATTAGTGCATTCATCTTAAGATAGCTAGCTGAGACAACAAAACACAATCATATCAAGTCATTTTCCCTCAAAGTATTTATCAGCAGTCAGTGCTACAGTAGGAGGAAAATACAAGATATATAGATAGAGTCTGCCCTGCAGCAAGACACTACAGAACTGTAAAATCAGATTATACTCCAGCGCCAATAGAAAACAACTTTAGACAAACCATGTTTGAGTCCCAAATGGCACCCTATTGCCTATATAGTGCACTATGGGCCCTGGTCAAAAGTAGTGCACTATGAAGGGAATAGGGTGCATTTGGGATGCACAACATGTTTCCCTGGTCACTGTCATTTTATTAATGTAGTCACAAATTAGCAGTCTGGAGATATGGAGATATTCAGAAACTCTTGGTAGGACAATGAAAGTTTCCTTCAAAACTCAATCTTTTATTGTTAACTTTCACAGTTTTTTTGTTCAGTGGGAAACTGAGGGCTTTCTACACCTTCAGAGAAGGCCTAAGGATTTATAAAATAATTGGTATAGTTTTCAAATATATATTTAATCTTTTCAATAATATTTCAATGGTATTCTAATCAAATCAAATTTATTTATATAGCCCTTCTTACATCAGCTGATATCTCAAAGTGCTGTACAGAAACCCAGCCTAAAACCCCAAACAGCAAGCAATGCAGGTGTAGAAGCACAGTGGCTAGGAAAAACTACCTAGGAAGAAACCTAGAGAGGACCCAGGCTATGAGTGGTGGCCAGTCCTCTTCTGGCTGTGCCGGGTGGAGATTATAACAGAACATGGCCAAGATGTTCAACTGTTCATAAATGACCAGCATGGTCAAATAATAATAATCACAGTAGTTGTCGAGGGTGCAGCAAGTCAGCACCTCAGGAATAAATGTCAGTTGGCTTTTCATAGCCGATCATTAAGAGTATCTCTACCGCTCCTGCGGTCTCTAGAGAGTTGAAAACAGCAGGTCTGGGACAGGTAGCACGTCCAGTGAACAGGTCAGGGATCCATAGCCGCAGGCAGAACAGTTGAAACTGGAGCAGCAGCACGGCCAGGTGGACTGGGGACAGCAAGGAGTCATCATGCCAGGTAGTCCTGAGGCATGGTCCTAGGGCTCAGGTCCTCCGAGAGAGAGAAAGAAAGAGAGAAAGAGAGAATTAGAGAGAGCATACTTAAATTCACACAGGACACCTGTGTGAAATGGCATTTAATTTAAGATCCAATCTGGGGAGATAAACCTTGCTAGCTAACTCAGCCATTGGTTAGGCCCTCCGAAGCAAAAGAAGGCATCTGGCATTCAACCATAGTCCCAGTTGATATTTGATAGAACGATGCAGCCAAACTTGCCTGTGTGGAAACAACCTGGGGTGACCTACAGTAGGTTACCCCATTGACTCACAGCAAAAACATAACTGTAATGATGTACATTGAGAGTCGGGAAGCAAGTTCAGGGAGTGAATACATTTAATCAATAAATGACCAAAACACGAACAGCGCACCAACATGAAACAGATACAGGAACAATGACGACTGGGGAAGAAACCAAAGGGAGTGACATGCAGTATATAGGGCAGGTAATCAAGAAGGTGATGGAGTCCAGGTGAGTGGAACGCTGGTGACAGGTGTGCACCCTAATGAGCAGCCTGGTGACCTAGAGGACGGAGACGGAGCACACGTGACAATAACATTTTTAAAAAGAAATGCTTTTTTTGTCTGCTTGTTTTAGTCAATTAGAAAACTACTGTACATTAAAGGTGCAATATGCAGAAATCACTCAGCCATTTCCTGGTTCCTAAAATTGTAATAGTTTGCCTAATTTCAGTTTGTGACAAAACAAGCTGCCATTGTATGGAGAATCATTGTACAATATAAACCACTGTGAATTATATTTTCCATAACCCCAAATATTGTATTTTCAGCTGTTTGAAGCTGGTGTACAAAACCAAAAGTAAAAGACGCAAAACAAAACGTAAGAATGAGAAGCATAGAAATAGAGCACATACAGTGGTTCCTCCTTTAAAAGTTGCAAACTTACACCGCGGGACTTTGAAGTAATTTGTGGTTTAGTACGATACCCTGTGCCACCACTTCATTGCTCCAGACCAGCGCAAGGGCGAGTTAGAGTCGGCGCTTCACTGTTGACGTTGAGACTGGTGTTTTGCGGGTACTATTTAATGAAGCTGCAAGTTGAGGACTTGTGAGGCGTCTATTTCTCAAACTAGACACTCTAATGTACTTGTCCTCTTGCTTAGTTGTGCACCGGGGCCTCCCACTCCTCTTTCTATTCTGGTTAGAGCCAGTTTGCGCTGTTCTGTGAAGGGAGTAGTACACAGCGTTGTACGAGATCTTCAGTTGATTGGCAATTTCTCGCATGAAATAGCCTTTTTTTCTCAGAACAAGAATAGACTGACAAGTTTCAGAAGAAAGTCTTTGTTTCTGGCCATTTTGAGCCTGTAATCGAACCCACATATGCTGATACTCCAGATACTCAACTAGTCTAACGAAAGCCAGTTTAATTGCTTCTTTAATCAGAACAACAGTTTTCAGCTGTGTTAACATATTTGCTAAAGGGTTTTCTAATGATCAATTAACCTTTTAAAATTATAAACTTGGATTAGCTAACACAACGTCCCATTGGAACACAGGAGTGAACGTTGCTGATAATGGGCCTCTGTACGCCTATGTAGATATTCCCTTTTAAAAAATCATCCGTTTCCAGCTACAATAGTCATTTACAACATTCACAATGTCTACACTGTATTTCTGATCAATGTGATGTTATTTTAATGGACAAAAAAAAAGTGCTATTCTTTCAAAAACAAGGACATTTCTAAGTGACCCCAAACTTTTGAACGGTAGTGTGTCTTTGAAAATAACTCATGTGCGTGAAACATTGTTGCATTCAAACTTTAGATGACCAGTTACTTTGTGTGCTGTACGTGAAAAATATGTTCGCAATGGGAAGTAATAGTTGTACATTTCTAAATGCTTTTTTATTTTTATGATTGGGACCTACTGGTTTATTATGTCCGAGTGAATGGAATGCTTATACTTTAACATCATGCTGTGTGTGTCTGCTGTCTGTTTATCGGCCCTACAGTATGTTTTTTTTACAAGAAGTATGCTCTCATTCATCGATTGCCCCAGTGTTAGGATCACTGTCCTATCAGAATTATGAGCACACTCACATCCTTTGATGTGTCACTGTTGTCACTTTTTGTGAAAGTGTGATTGTGATGGGGTGAGGCTACCATAGGCTGTGTAAGCAGTGTGATTCAGTGGGGTGCATTAAGAAGGATGGAGGCCACTGTGTTCTTGGGGCCCTTCAATAATATAGACATTTTTTGGTACCCTTCCCCAGATACAGTGGGGCAAAAAGGTATTTAGTCAGCCACCAATTGTGCAAGTTCTCCCACTTAAAAAGATGAGAGAGGCCTGTAATTTTCATCATAGGTACACTTCAACTATGACAGACAAAATGAGAAGAAAAAAATCCAGAAAATCACATTGTAGGATTTTTTATGAATTTATTTGCAAATTATGGTGGAAAATAAGTATTTGGTCAATAACAAAAGTTTATCTCAATACTTTGTTATATACCCTTTGTTGGCAATGACAGAGGTCAAACATTTTCTGTAAGTCTTCACAACTAAAAGATACCAAAAACGATTTACTCCAATCAATGTAAGCTAAATATGATGTGGCTGTCCATGGTTCTGATTTATGTGTGCATGTGTGTGTGTATGCGTGCGCGTTCGTGAAAGTAGAAAAATATGTTGACTCGCTCGTCACGAACCGGCTCGAAGCCCGTAACAAAAAGGGAGACAACGTGGAGATAAGGAATAACAAAATATATTTATTAACTAAGGTAACCTATATACAAATAAACAATAGTATGTCTGCGTGGAGAGAGTCTCCCAATGAATGTGGAAGAGGTCTATTTATCTTGGGACACACCCGGGCCCAGGTGTTTCCCATGTCGCTGACGACCCTCCCGGCTCCGCCCACCGGCATCCTAATAAGGAACAAGAACAAAGAGAGAATACGGCAGACAGAGTGGGAGGGTCGTCACACTCTACATGTAGAGAATTGCCATCCTCCTCTCTTTCATGTTGACGAAACGGTCTATCACGCTGTCATGCAGTACACACTTTTATTTTTTGTTGTCCTAGGCTACCTGGCTAAAATGCTTGCTCGCTAGCCTAACTTCCATTCATGGGAAACGTTAACTAATTAACATTAGCCTTCTACATCTAGCTACATATTGAACTTCCATCCTCTCAGGCTAGGGGTACAACAATGTATGAATGAATGGTTGGATCAGAAATCCTGTTATAATCATTGGCCAGTATGGAGAATTAAGTAAAACCACAAGTCCAAATCCCTATCTCCATACATGGCTAACTTAGGAAAGGGACAATTTTAGCTAGCTAGCTAGCCACTGGAGTACAACAACACAATGAGATGCAACAATTAAAGTTTTTTCTGTCAATGACATATGCTTTCAATGAGATTTGAATAAGAATGATGCCAAAATCCAAACTGGCTTCCCTTTTTTTTGGTGGTGCGGCAGTACCATTCACAGTTGAGTTCGCTCAGTTTAGCTCAACGCTGATTGGGAATGCTGGCCTTCTTGGCAGAGTTGCAAAGAAAAAGCCATATCTCAGATTGGCCAATAAAAAGAAAAGATTAAGATGGGCAAAAGAACACAGACACTGAACAGAGGAACTCTGCCTAGAAGGCCAGCATCCCGGAGTCGCCTCTTCACTGTTAATGAAGCTGCCAGTGGAGGACTTGTGAGGCGTCTGTTTCTCAAACTAGACACTCTACTTGTCCTCTTGCTCAGTTGTGCACCCGGGCCTCCCACTCTTCTTTCTATTCTGGTTAGGGCCAGTTATTGCTGTTCTGTTCTGTGAGTAGTACTCAGCATTGAACGAGATCTTTACTTTATTGTCAATTTCTCGCATGGAATTGCCTTTTTTTCTCAGAACAAGAATAGACTGACGAGTTTCAGAAGTCTTTGTTTCTGGCCATTTTGAGCCTGTAATTGAACCCACATATGCTGATACTCCAGATACTCAACTAGTCTAAAGAAGGCCAGTTTAATTGCTTCTTTAATCAGAACAACAATTTTCAGCTGTGCTAACATAATTGTAAAAGGATTTTCTGATGATGAATTATCCTTTTAAAATGATAAACTTGAATTAACTAACACGACTTCCCATTGGAACACAGGAGTGATGGTTGCTGATAATGGGCCTCTGTACGCCTATGTAGATATTCCATAAAAAAATCTGCCTTTTCCAGCTACAACATTCATTTACAACATTAACAATGTCTACACTGTATTTATGATCAATTTATGTTATTTTAACGGGCAAAAAAAGTCGCTTTTCTTTCAAAAACAAGGACATTTCTAAGTGACCCCAAACTTTTGAACGGTAGTGTACATACAGTGGGGAGAACAAGTATTTGATACACTGCCGATTTTGCAGGTTTTCCTACTTACAAAGCATGTAGAGGTCTGTAATTTTTATCATAGGTACACTTCAACTATGAGAGACGGAATCTAAAACAAAAATCCAGAAAATCACATTGTATGATTTTTAAGTAATTAATTTGCATTTTATTGCATGACATAAGTATTGATACATCAGAAAAGCAGAACTTAATATTTGGTAGAGAAACCTTTGTTTGCAATTACAGAGATCATATGTTTCCTGTAGTTCTTGACTAGGTTTGCACACACTGCAGCAGGGATTTTGGCCCACTCCTCCCTACAGATCATCTCCAGATCCTTCAGGTTTCGGGGCTGTCGCTGGGCAATACGGACTTTCAGCTCCCTCCAAAGATTTTCTATTGGGTTCAGGTCTGGAGACTGGCTAGGCCACTCCAGGACCTTGAGATGCTTCTTACGGAGCCACTCCTTAGTTGCCCTGGCTGTGTGTTTTGGGTCGTTGTCATGCTGGAAGACCCAGCCATGACCCATCTTCAATGCTCTTACTGAGGGAAGGAGGTTGTTGGCCAAGATCTCGCGATACATGGCCCCATCCATCCTCCCCTCAATACGGTGCAGTCGTCCTGTCCCCTTTGCAGAAAAGCATCCCCAAAGAATGATGTTTCCACCTCCATGCTTCACGGTTGGGATGGTGTTCTTGGGGTTGTACTCATACTTCTTCTTCCTCCAAACACGGCGAGTGGAGTTAGACCAAAAAGCTCTATTTTTGTCTCATCAGACCACATGACCTTCTCCCATTCCTCCTCTGGATCATCCAGATGGTCATTGGCAAACTTCAGACGGGCCTGGACATGCGCTGGCTTAAGCAGGGGGACCTTGCGTGCGCTGCAGGATTTTAATCCATGACGGCGTATTGTGTTACTAATGGTTTTCTTTGAGACTGTGGTCCCAGCTCTCTTCGGGTCTTTGACCAGGTCCTGCCGTGTAGTTCTGGGCTGATCCCTCACCTTCCTCATGATCATTGATGCCCCACGAGGTGAAATCTTGCATGGAGCCCCAGACCGAGAGTGATTGACCGTCATCTTGAACTTCTTCCATTTTCTAATAATTGCGCCAACAGTTGTTTCCTTCTCACCAAGCTGCTTGCCTATTGTCCTGTAGCCCATCCCAGCCTTGTGCAGGTCTACAATTTTATCCCTGATGTCCTTACACAGCTCTCTGGTCTTGGCCATTGTGGAGTGGTTGGAATCTGTTTGATTGAGTGTGTGGACAGGTGTCTTTTATACAGGTAACGAGTTCAAACAGGTGCAGTTAATACAGGTAATGAGTGGAGAACAGGAGGGCTTCTTAAAGAAAAACTAACAGGTCTGTGAGAGCCGGAATTCTTACTGGTTGGTAGGTGATCAAATACTTATGTCATGCAATAAAATGCAAATTAATTATTTAAAAATCATACAATGTGATTTTCTGGATTTTTGTTTTAGATTCCGTCTCTCACAGTTGAAGTGTACCTATGATAAAAATGACAGACCTGTATATCTGTATATCACTGTATATCTTTTTTTCTTTTTTTTCTTTATTATTTTCCCCCAACCCTACCACCTCTCCCCTAATTGGAATAAACTAATGGATAACAATACTTATGCTTTTTCTTATAAATACTATATACATTTCATGGACAGAGTATATTTTACACTAGTTATCTTTTTTTGATTGTTTGTTTTTAGTCCCACCCTTCAGCAACCCTCAACTCTTCCCATCTACAGTATCTCTGAACACCATCCAGTTTTTATATTTATCAACTGTGCTGTGATGTTTCACTAATGTGGCTCACCCCATGCTTCAACAAAGTACTGAGTAAAGGGTCTGAATAGTTATGTAAATGTGATATTTCAGTTTTATTTCAGAATTTGCAAAACAATCTAAAAACCTGTTATGGATTTGTCATTATAGGGTATTGTGTGTCAATTAATGAGGGGAAATATGTAACATAACAAAATGTGGAAAAAGCCAAAGGGTCTGAATAGTTTCCGAATGCACTGTATATACGAAGAAACACAGGATCCTTCCTGGCTACATCTTAATCACTTTTCTACTAAATGATGAAACTGTTATACTTTTTTATTTATCACAATTTTCTTTAACCAATGTTGGTCTTTAATATAGGGCCGACAGATACATTCCTTACATTCTCCCCATTCTACTTGCCTCCTCCATTTTTGCAGCAATGCTGCATTCAGTTGGTTGTAATTTTGTATAGACAAAAAGAGAAGACATGTCCGTATATTTTTGTTAACTGCATGTGTGACATAACTCCACCAGTCCTATTTATGATATCATTTACAGAGATTATATATATATATATTTCTTTTTTTTACAATAATATTTGTTCTGTCTTTTCTGGTGGATTAAACTGAATCTGCAACAAGCTTTCTATGGTTTGTTTTATAAATAGCTATAATTTGGAGATTGTCATTTTCAAATAACCGGAAGTGAGAGGTTGTAATCTGAATAAAGGGAAAAAGGCCATTCATGAACACGGGGTGAGCCATTCTTTCTATACTAGTTGTTTTTGAGGAGAGGTGATTTGATGATGTTGAAATGTTAAAGTTGAACATTTGCTGGAATAGGGAAGGCAGCTACTGTTATCTTTGCGACTTGTGGTGACTCTCAATAGTTGTTTAGTGGTCCGAAAGTGGCAGAAACTTACTTGAACATGTTGTAGGTATGTAACTGTCTATTATATGCTTTGTGCTCTAATCCGGAGAGAGGCTGTTATCCGGTTTTGTGATAAAACAAAGAATTTGAATTTATTCTGCCACTGTGTCTTCTTATTGTCTCAGCCTCAGGCCTACAGTTGAAGTCGGAAGTTTACATACACTTAGGTTGGTGTCATTAAAACTCGTTTTTCAACCACTCCACAAATTTCTTGTTAATTAACAAACTATAGTTTTGGCAAGTCGGTGAGGACATCTACTTTGTGCATGACACAAGTAATATTTCCAACAATTGTTTACAGACTGATTATTTCACTTATAATTCACTGTATCACAATTCCAGTGGGTCATAAATTTACATACACTAAACTGAATGTTCCTTTAAACAGCTTGGAAAATTCCAGAAAATGATGTCATGGCTGTAGAAGCTTCTGATAGGCTAATTGACATAATTTGAGTCAATTGGAGGGGTACCTGTGGATGTATTTCAAGGCCTACCTTCAAACGCAGTGCCTCTTTGCTTGACAGCATGGGAAAATCAAAAGAAATCAGCCAAACCTCAGAAATTGTAGTCCTCCACAAGTCTGGTTCATCCTTGGGAGCAATTAACAAACGTCAGAAGGTACCACGTTCATCTGTACAAACAATAGTACGCAGTATAAACACCATGGGACCACACAGCCATCATACCGCTCAGGAAGGAGATGCGTTCTGTCTCCTAGAGATGAATGTACTTTGGTGCGTGAGATGAATGTACTTCACCTTGTGAAGATGCTGGAGGAAACAGGTAAAAAAGTATCTATATCCACAGTAAAACAAGTCCTATATCGACATAACCTGAAAGGCCGCTCAGCAAGGAAGAAGCCGCAGCTCTAAAACCGCCATGAAAAAGCCAGACTATGGTTTGCAACCACACATGGGGACAAAGATCGTACCTTTTGGAGAAATGTCCTCTGGTCTGATGAAACAAAAATATAACTGTTTGGCCATAATGACCATCGTTATGTTTGGAGGAAAAAGGGGGAGGCTTGCAAGCCGAAGAACACCATCCCAACTGTGAAGCACAGGGGTGGCAGCATCATGTTGTGGGGGTGCTTTGCTGCAGGATGGACTGGTGCACTTCATAAAACAGATGACATCACGAGGCTGGAAAATGATGTGGATATATTGAATATATTGAAGCAACAGGAAGTTAAAGCTTGGTCGCAAATGGGTCTTCCAAATGAACAATGACCCCAAGCATACTTCCAAAGTTGAAGCAAAATGGCTTAAGGACAACAAAGTCAAGGTATTGGAGTGGCCATCACAAGGCCCTGACCTCAATCCTATAGACAATTTGTGGGCAGAACTGAAAAAGCATGTGCGAGCAAGGAGGCCTACAAACCTGACTCAGTTACACCAGCTCTGTCAGGAGGAATGGTCCAAAATTCACCCAACTTATTGTGGGAAGCTTGTGGAAGGCTACCCAAAATGTTTGACCCAAGTTATACAATTTAAAGGCAATGCTACCAAATACTAATTGAGAGTATGTAAACTTCTGACCTACTGGGAATGTGATGAAAGAAATAAAAGCTGAAATAAATCATCCTCTCTACTATTATTCTGACATTTCACATTCTTAACATAAAGTGGTGATCCTAACTGACCTAAGACAGGGAATTTTTACTAGGATTAAATGTCAGGAATTGTGAAAAACTGAGTTTAAATGTATTTGGCTAAGGTGAATGTAAACTTCCGACTTCAACTGTATATATCACAGTCACAAGGCATATGAAGTAACAGGTTATAGAGCAAGCAATGCAATTATCACAACACAAGGGTATAATATGGCTTTTTTTCTGGCTTCCCCAGTGATTTTACCCACACACCGCTACTGGATATGAGTAAGACCTTTAAAAAGGCTAAAATTCACAAGGCCGCAGGGCCAGACGAACTACCAGGAGACCTACTCAGAGCATGCGCTGACCAGCTGAAAAGTGTCTTCACTGACCAACCTCCCCTGACCCAATCTGTAATACGTACACTTTTCAAGCAGACCACCATAGTCCCTGTGCCCAAGAACACCAAGGTAACCTGTCTAGATGACTAACGCTCCACAGCACTCACATCTGTAGCCATGAACTGATTTGAAAGATTGGCCATGGCTCACATCAACATCCCAGTCACCCTGGACCCAATCCAATTCGCGTACCGCCCCAAAAGATAAACATAAGATATAATCTCTATTGCACTCAACACTGCCCTTTCCCACTTGGACAAAAGACCTAGAGAGTAAGCTGTTCATTGACTACAGCTCAGCATTCAATACCATGGTGCCCTCCAAGCTCATCACTAAGCTAAGGACCCTGGGACTGAATATCTTCCTCTGCAACTGGATCCTGAACTTTGGGACAGGACGCCCCCATGTGGTAAGGGTAAGCAACAAGACATCTGCCACGCTGACCCTCAACACAGGGCCCCTTCAGGGGTGACTGCTTAGTCCCCTCCTGTACTCCCTGTTCACCCACAACTGTGCACGACTCCAACACCATAATTACGTTTGCTGACGACACGACGTTCGTAGGCCTGCTCACCGACGACGATGAGACAGCCTAAAGGGAGGAAGCCAGAGACCTGGCAGTGTGGTGCCAGAACAACAAACCTCTTCCTCAATGTCAGCAAGACAAAGGAGATGATCTTGGACTACAGGAAAAGAGGGCCAAGCACGCCCCCATTCACATTGACGGGGCTGAGGTGGAGCAGTGCGAGATCTTCAAGTTCCTCGGTGTCCACATCTCGAAGGATCTATCCTGTTCCAAACACACCAACACAGCCGCGAAGAGGGCACGACACCGTCTATTCCCCCTCAGGACGCTGAAAAGATTTGGCATGGGCCCTCAGATCTTCAAAAAGTTATACAACTGCACCTTTGACAGCATCTTGACTGGTTGCATTACTGATTGGTATGGCAACTGCTTGGCATCCGACCGCAAGGCGCTATTGTGGGTAATGTACACGGGAGCATCCAGGACCTCTATACCAAGCAGTGTCAAAGGAAGGCCCTAAAAATTGTCAAAGACTCCAGCACCCAAGTCAGACTGTTCTCTGCTACCACATGGCAAGCAGTACCGCTGCACGTCTGGAACTGAACAGCTTCTACCCCCAAGCCATAACACTGCTAAATAGTTAGTTAAATAGTTAACCAAACACACTTAGCAAAAAAAGAAACGTCCCTTTTTCAGGACCCTGTCTTTTAAAGATAATTCGTAAAAATCCAAATAACTTCACAGATCTTCATTGTAAAGGGTTTCCCATGCTTGTTCAATGAAGCATAAACAATTAATGAACATGCACCTGTGGAACGTTCGTTAAGACACAAACAGCTTACAGACGGTAGGCAATTAAGGTCACAGTTATGGAAACTTAGGACACTAAAGAGGCCTTTCCACTGACTCTGAAAAACACAGAGAGAAAAATGCTGAGGGTTCCTGCTCATCTGCGTGAACGTGCCATAGGCATGCTGCAAGGAGGCATAAGGACTGCAGATGTGGCCAGGGCAATAAATTGCAATGTCCATACAGTGAGACGCCTAAGACAGCGCTACTGGGAGACAGGATGGACAGATGATGTAACAACACCTGCACAGGATCGGTACATCCGAACATCACACCTGCGGTACAGGTACAGGATAGCAACAACAACTGCCCGAGTTACACCAGGAACGCACAATCATACCATCAGTGTCCACAATAGGCTGAGAGGCTGGACTGAGGGCTTGTAGGCCTGTTGTAAGGCAGGTCCTCACCAGACATCACTGGCAAGGACGTCGCCTATGGGCACAAACCCACCATCGCTGGACCAGACAGGACTGGCAAAAAGTGCTCTTCACTGACGAATCGCGGTTTTGTCTCACCAGGGGTGATGGTCGGATTTGCGTTTATCGTCGAAGGAATGAGCGTTACACCGAGGCCTGTACTCTGGAGCGGGATCGATTTGGAGGTGGAGGGTCCGTCATGGTCTGGGTCAGCATCATCGGCATCATCGGACTGAGCTTATTGTTATTTCAGGCAATCTCAACGCTGTGTGTTACAGGGAAGACATCCTCCTCCCTCATGTGGTAGATACTCTTCCTGCAGGCTCATCCTGACATGACCCACCAGCATGACCAGCCATACTGCTCGTTCTGTGAGTGATTTCCTGCAAGACAGGAATGTCATTGTTCTGCCATGGCCAGCGAAGTGCCCGGATCTCAATCCCATTGAGCGTGTCTGGGACCGGTTGGATCGGAGGGTGAGCGCTAGGGCCATTCCCCCCAGAAATGTCTGGGAACTTCCTGGTGCCTTGGTGGAAGAGTGTGGTAACATCTCACAGCAAGAACGGGCAAATCTGGTGCAGTCCATGAGGAGGAGATGCACTGCAGTACTTAATGCAGCTGGTAGCCACACCAGATACTGACTGTTGCTTTTGATTTTGACCCCCCTCCCCCTTTGTTCAGGGACACATTATTCCAATTCTGTTAGTCACATGTCTGTGGAACTTGTTCAGTTTATGTCTCAGTTGTTGAATCTTTTTATGTTTGTGCTGCCATCCTGTTAACAGATTATTTTATTACAATGGTTAAGATGGATTTTCATTGTGTTCCATGGTGTTATTTGCCCCCTAGTGGAGCTTTCTGGTACTTAGAATGTACGCAAAAAGGAAGTAGAGAATTCGTTCTGCACGCATAGAAGCAGCTAAAAACAACGCTACAGTGCAGGTCTTTCAGTGTAGTTATTTCTTGTCACGCTTCAGCCTTGGAAAATATTTGTTTGTAAGTTCGATTCAAGCATTTAGCTAATGATGATAATCTTGTTATTGATAGAGTTTCTTACATATCAATGTTGGTTGGTTGCATTTACTCACACAAATTGCAATGCCTTTCATGTATGATGTTAGCTGTATTACTTTGCTCGTGCGTCATGCAAACGAATTGTAAAATATACAATACTGTAGTTTTGTTACCGATTCTAGTGTAATATGCTTGGTTATTCTACATAGATGGTTGTACATTATTAGAGTAATGAAAGGAGTTAGTCAATTACCATATGAGTAACAATTAGCTATATGGTTTGGCATCATGCCAGATGCATGGTACCTTAGCACGTGCTTTGTATTCATGCAACTTCAAATGTATAATGTACAGCTACAGTATGTCGGTCTGAATTGAATACTAAAGTATATTCTTTTCTGTATTTTGCAGTTTTACAACATAAACGTTTTCAATATTCATTCAAGAAAAGTCACGCCTTGGGAGTTTTATTGAAGACCTAGTTGTTAGCTATCTGTCTAGTTTTGCATGGGAACGCAACTCAAGGGCAGAATAGTAAAAAAACATCATCACGGCGGGCTCAAGCATAACCACACACGGTGGTTTGTTTCTACATTCATCAGCCAACAAAGCCTCTGTTCCTATGGAAGACCAGCAGTCTACGGTACAACAACCAGAGCCAAGAGTTCGACAGAGAGAGATGGAGGAGCCTCTTCAGCACATTGGGACCAAGTCTCAATCTACAAGATCAAGGTCATCAAAACAGTCAAGCAGATCCTCAACGGCGAGTTCTGCAGCCATCAAAGCACGCGCCAAGGCAGACGCAGCGCGTGCACAAGTCTCCTATGCTGAGAAGGAAGCTTCTGTGATGAAGCAAAAAGCTGACCTCGAGGCAAGTTTATATGTTCTCCAATTTGAGAGAACAGCTGCTGCTGCATTGGCTGAAGCTGCAGCCTTTGAAGAAGCTGTAGGATCAGAACGCAGAGAACTTCACAAAGAGCTAGACACAGGGACACAGCCCTTAAGTCCAGTCCAGCGTACCTGTGAGTATGTGCAACAACATGCTAGGCCCTACTTTGCTGAACTTCCATTTGAAGTGGAGAAACAAGAGCTTAGTGTTGACCCAGCTACATACCATAATCCAGAAAGTAGCAAACAACAGAACATGAGCAGAGACTCTCCGTTCAAAAGAAATGAACAGCAGCATGGTGTAAATGGAAAACAAGCCCACTTCCAGTCACACACACAAAGCGTCCCTGAGTCACAAGTGGCACCAGACCTCATCAAGTACCTCCTACGCCGTGAGATGGTGAGTTCCGGACTCCTGAAGTTTGATGATCGCCCTGAAAATTATTGGGCATGGAAAGCATCCTTTCTCAATGCGATCAGAGACTTGAATTTATCAGCCAGGGAAGAGTTAGATCTAATTACCAAGTGGCTAGGGGCAGAGACGTCTGAGCAAGCAAACAGAATTAGATCTGTCCATATTTTCAACGCAACAGCAGGGCTTAACATGGTCTGGCAACGACTAGAAGAGTGCTATGGTACACCTGAAGTGATCGAGAATGCACTGTTGAAGAAAATTGATGATTTTCCAAAACTGGCTAACAAAGACAATCACAAACTAAGAGAACTAGGTGACATTCTTCTCGAACTGGAGTGTGCTAAAGTAGAAGGGTACCTTCCAGGCCTCGCTTATCTGGACACATCTCGGGGGGTAAACCCTATAGTAGAGAAACTTCCATTCAGTTTACAAGAAAAATGGATTGCACAGGGATCCAAATACAAGGAGGACTATCGGGTAGCATTCCCACCATTCTCGTTCTTCTCGAGATTCATCAGGAACCAGGCGAAAACTAGAAACGACCCCAGTTTCACCCTCTACACCTCAACTAACCAGGTGTCTATGAAAAGTGAGAAACCTGCCAGGTACAGCAGCAAGACACCTGTGACTGTATACAAAACCGATGTGTCATCTGAGCCCTCAGACCACCAAACCAAACCCAGTAAGACAAAGATTGAAAACCCTGACCATCACTGCCCGATACATAACAAACCTCATCCTCTTAAAAAGTGTCGTGGGTTTAGATACAAAACTCTAGATGAGCGCAAATCATATCTCAAAGAGAATGGAATTTGTTTCCGATGTTGTGGGTCAACTCAGCACAGAGCTAAAGACTGTAAGGTGTCAATCAAGTGCTCTGAGTGCGACAGCGACAGACATCTTGCTGCTCTGCATCCAGGCCCAGCCCCTTCAAATACAGACACTGCTACAGCAGAGAAAGAGCATGGCGGGGAGCAAGGTGACGATTCTCTTCTATCTGTCACCTCAAAGTGTACGGAGATCTGTGGTGAGGCAGTTAATCCAAGATCATGTTCAAAAATATGCCTAGTTAAAGCTTATCCGGCTGGGAAAAGAGAGAAAGCTGTCAAAATGTATGTAGTGCTTGATGAACAGAGTAACAAATCTCTGGCCAAGACAGAGTTTTTCAATCTCTTCAACATCAATGACAACTCTGCTCCATACACCATGAAGACCTGTTCTGGGGTAACAGAGACTTCAGGCAGGAGAGCCGTCAACTTCATGGTGGAGTCTATAGACGGACACATGCAGCTATCTCTCCCTACTCTGATAGAGTGTGATATGATGCCAGACGATAGGACGGAGATTCCCTCCCCCGACATTGCGTATCATCATCCCCATCTGCAACCAGTTATGGACAAAATTCCAGCTGTGGACCCAGACGCTCCCATCCTCCTGCTCTTAGGACGAGACATCTTAAGGGTACACAAGGTACGAGAGCAAATCAATGGGCCCCACGACACTCCTTATGCACAGCGACTCGACCTCGGGTGGGTCATCGTGGGTGAGGTCTGTCTGGGAACGGCTCACCGACCAGCCAATGTTAACGTGTTCAGGAGAAACATACTTCAAAATGGTCGCACATCCTATCTGAGCCCTTGCCCTGACATCATCCAGGTAAAAGAGAACTACAACAGCGTAGCTCAGAAACACATCTCTCCCTCTACAATGCACTCGAGAGATCCAAGCACAACTGTGAACACAGACAACCTGGGATGTTCCGTGTTCGACAAAACACAAGACGATGATAAACCAGCACCATCAGTGGAGGACAAAGCCTTTTTGGACATTATGGACAAACAGGTTTTCCAGGATGATGGAAACAACTGGGTGGCTCCACTACCCTTTCGCCCCACTCGACGTCGCCTTCCTAATAACAGGGAGCAGGCCATGAACCGTCTCACATCACTTCGCAGGACTTTAGACAAAAAGCCTGACATGAAGCGTCATTTTATTGACTTCATGCAAAAGATGCTGGATAACGACCAAGCCGAACCTTCAACCCGCCACTAGAGGGAGATAAAGAATGTTGGTATCTACCCATATTTGGTGTTTACCATCCACAAAAGCCTGAACAAATAAGAGTAATATTTGACTCCAGTGCTAAGTGTCAAGGCGTGTCACTTAACGATGTTCTGTTCAGTGGTCTAGACTTAAACAACACACTCTTGGGTGTCCTAATGCGCTTCCGCAAGGATTGCATTGCACTAACAGCAGATGTGCAACAAATGTTTTACTGTTTTGGTGTACGTGAGGATCACAGAGATTACTTAAGGTTTCTCTGGTATGAAGACAACAATCCAGATAGAAACATAACTGAGTACAGGATGAAAGTCCATGTATTTGGGAACAGCCCTTCACCAGCCGTAGCCATCTACTGCATGAGACGAGCAGCGCTACAGGGTGAGAAGGAACACGGGTCAGAACCCAAGCAATATGTAGTGAGGAACTTCTACGTCGATGATGGGCTGACATCAGTAGCTACTACAGAAGAAGCTATCAACATTCTAAGAAAAACACAAGCAATGTTGGCGGAGTCCAACATGAAACTACACAAGATTGCATCCAATAGCAAAACAGTTATGGAAGCCTTCCCTATGGAGGACCGTGCAAAAGACTTAAAAGATCTGGACCTAGGAGTGGATCCTCTCCCCTTTCAACGGAGTCTGGGACTTTCCTGGAACCTGGAAACAGACAGCTTCTCATTCCAGGTGTCCCACAATGAGAAGCCTTTTACGCGGAGAGGCATCCTGTCCACAGTGAATAGTCTTTATGACCCCCTTGGGTTCGTGGCTCCAATAATCAATGCGAGACCCCTAGTGTCAGTGTCAACCGACCCTGACATGCCTGCCATTCTCACACCCTCAATGTTACTGACACAAAAGACCAGCGCTACCTCAGCCCCTTCTGGATACTTCAGCATGAACGACCTTCATGGAAAACAGTGGAAGCAAGTCCAGTGTCTCGCTGACACCTTTTGGAAAAGGTGGAGACAGGAGTACCTGACAACGCTGCAGAGACGTAGAAAATGGACAGCAGAAAAGCCAAATGTAAAAGTGGGAGACGTTGTCTTATTGAAAGACAGTCAGGCACACAGAAATGACTGGCCAGTTGGGATTGTGGTCAAAACCTTTCCCAGTACCGACAAAAAGGTTAGGAAAGTAGAACTAAAAATTGTCAAGCAAGGAGCTGCTACGGTGTTTCTGAGACCAATCTCAGAGATTGTTGTTCTTCTTTCTGAAGCATCCTAGAGACAAAAGATAAAAATAGAAAGGACATTATTTGTTTCTTGATATGTTTTATTTCATAGTGGCACAATTTCATTATACCAGGCGGGGAGTGTGCTGCCATCCTGTTAACAGATAATTTTATTACAATGGTTAAGATGGATTTTCATTGTGTTCCATGGTGTTATTTGCCCCCTAGTGGAGCTTTCTGGTACTTAGAATGTACGCAAAAAGGAAGTAGAGAATTCGTTCTGCACGCATAGAAGCAGCTAAAAACAACGCTACAGTGCAGGTCTTTCAGTGTAGTTATTTCTTGTCACGCTTCAGCCTTGGAAAATATTTGTTTGTAAGTTCGATTCAAGCATTTAGCTAATGATGATAATCTTGTTATTGATAGAGTTTCTTACATATCAATGTTGGTTGGTTGCATTTACTCACACAAATTGCAATGCCTTTCATGTATGATGTTAGCTGTATTACTTTGCTCGTGCGTCATGCAAACGAATTGTAAAATATACAATACTGTAGTTTTGTTACCGATTCTAGTGTAATATGCTTGGTTATTCTACATAGATGGTTGTACATTATTAGAGTAATGAAAGGAGTTAGTCAATTACCATATGAGTAACAATTAGCTATATGGTTTGGCATCATGCCAGATGCATGGTACCTTAGCACGTGCTTTGTATTCATGCAACTTCAAATGTATAATGTACAGCTACAGTATGTCGGTCTGAATTGAATACTAAAGTATATTCTTTTCTGTATTTTGCAGTTTTACAACATAAACGTTTTCAATATTCATTCAAGAAAAGTCACGCCTTGGGAGTTTTATTGAAGACCTAGTTGTTAGCTATCTGTCTAGTTTTGCATGGGAACGCAACTCAAGGGCAGAATAGTAAAAAAACATCATCACGGCGGGCTCAAGCATAACCACACACGGTGGTTTGTTTCTACATTCATCAGCCAACAAAGCCTCTGTTCCTATGGAAGACCAGCAGTCTACGGTACAACAACCAGAGCCAAGAGTTCGACAGAGAGAGATGGAGGAGCCTCTTCAGCACATTGGGACCAAGTCTCAATCTACAAGATCAAGGTCATCAAAACAGTCAAGCAGATCCTCAACGGCGAGTTCTGCAGCCATCAAAGCACGCGCCAAGGCAGACGCAGCGCGTGCACAAGTCTCCTATGCTGAGAAGGAAGCTTCTGTGATGAAGCAAAAAGCTGACCTCGAGGCAAGTTTATATGTTCTCCAATTTGAGAGAACAGCTGCTGCTGCATTGGCTGAAGCTGCAGCCTTTGAAGAAGCTGTAGGATCAGAACGCAGAGAACTTCACAAAGAGCTAGACACAGGGACACAGCCCTTAAGTCCAGTCCAGCGTACCTGTGAGTATGTGCAACAACATGCTAGGCCCTACTTTGCTGAACTTCCATTTGAAGTGGAGAAACAAGAGCTTAGTGTTGACCCAGCTACATACCATAATCCAGAAAGTAGCAAACAACAGAACATGAGCAGAGACTCTCCGTTCAAAAGAAATGAACAGCAGCATGGTGTAAATGGAAAACAAGCCCACTTCCAGTCACACACACAAAGCGTCCCTGAGTCACAAGTGGCACCAGACCTCATCAAGTACCTCCTACGCCGTGAGATGGTGAGTTCCGGACTCCTGAAGTTTGATGATCGCCCTGAAAATTATTGGGCATGGAAAGCATCCTTTCTCAATGCGATCAGAGACTTGAATTTATCAGCCAGGGAAGAGTTAGATCTAATTACCAAGTGGCTAGGGGCAGAGACGTCTGAGCAAGCAAACAGAATTAGATCTGTCCATATTTTCAACGCAACAGCAGGGCTTAACATGGTCTGGCAACGACTAGAAGAGTGCTATGGTACACCTGAAGTGATCGAGAATGCACTGTTGAAGAAAATTGATGATTTTCCAAAACTGGCTAACAAAGACAATCACAAACTAAGAGAACTAGGTGACATTCTTCTCGAACTGGAGTGTGCTAAAGTAGAAGGGTACCTTCCAGGCCTCGCTTATCTGGACACATCTCGGGGGGTAAACCCTATAGTAGAGAAACTTCCATTCAGTTTACAAGAAAAATGGATTGCACAGGGATCCAAATACAAGGAGGACTATCGGGTAGCATTCCCACCATTCTCGTTCTTCTCGAGATTCATCAGGAACCAGGCGAAAACTAGAAACGACCCCAGTTTCACCCTCTACACCTCAACTAACCAGGTGTCTATGAAAAGTGAGAAACCTGCCAGGTACAGCAGCAAGACACCTGTGACTGTATACAAAACCGATGTGTCATCTGAGCCCTCAGACCACCAAACCAAACCCAGTAAGACAAAGATTGAAAACCCTGACCATCACTGCCCGATACATAACAAACCTCATCCTCTTAAAAAGTGTCGTGGGTTTAGATACAAAACTCTAGATGAGCGCAAATCATATCTCAAAGAGAATGGAATTTGTTTCCGATGTTGTGGGTCAACTCAGCACAGAGCTAAAGACTGTAAGGTGTCAATCAAGTGCTCTGAGTGCGACAGCGACAGACATCTTGCTGCTCTGCATCCAGGCCCAGCCCCTTCAAATACAGACACTGCTACAGCAGAGAAAGAGCATGGCGGGGAGCAAGGTGACGATTCTCTTCTATCTGTCACCTCAAAGTGTACGGAGATCTGTGGTGAGGCAGTTAATCCAAGATCATGTTCAAAAATATGCCTAGTTAAAGCTTATCCGGCTGGGAAAAGAGAGAAAGCTGTCAAAATGTATGTAGTGCTTGATGAACAGAGTAACAAATCTCTGGCCAAGACAGAGTTTTTCAATCTCTTCAACATCAATGACAACTCTGCTCCATACACCATGAAGACCTGTTCTGGGGTAACAGAGACTTCAGGCAGGAGAGCCGTCAACTTCATGGTGGAGTCTATAGACGGACACATGCAGCTATCTCTCCCTACTCTGATAGAGTGTGATATGATGCCAGACGATAGGACGGAGATTCCCTCCCCCGACATTGCGTATCATCATCCCCATCTGCAACCAGTTATGGACAAAATTCCAGCTGTGGACCCAGACGCTCCCATCCTCCTGCTCTTAGGACGAGACATCTTAAGGGTACACAAGGTACGAGAGCAAATCAATGGGCCCCACGACACTCCTTATGCACAGCGACTCGACCTCGGGTGGGTCATCGTGGGTGAGGTCTGTCTGGGAACGGCTCACCGACCAGCCAATGTTAACGTGTTCAGGAGAAACATACTTCAAAATGGTCGCACATCCTATCTGAGCCCTTGCCCTGACATCATCCAGGTAAAAGAGAACTACAACAGCGTAGCTCAGAAACACATCTCTCCCTCTACAATGCACTCGAGAGATCCAAGCACAACTGTGAACACAGACAACCTGGGATGTTCCGTGTTCGACAAAACACAAGACGATGATAAACCAGCACCATCAGTGGAGGACAAAGCCTTTTTGGACATTATGGACAAACAGGTTTTCCAGGATGATGGAAACAACTGGGTGGCTCCACTACCCTTTCGCCCCACTCGACGTCGCCTTCCTAATAACAGGGAGCAGGCCATGAACCGTCTCACATCACTTCGCAGGACTTTAGACAAAAAGCCTGACATGAAGCGTCATTTTATTGACTTCATGCAAAAGATGCTGGATAACGACCAAGCCGAACCTTCAACCCGCCACTAGAGGGAGATAAAGAATGTTGGTATCTACCCATATTTGGTGTTTACCATCCACAAAAGCCTGAACAAATAAGAGTAATATTTGACTCCAGTGCTAAGTGTCAAGGCGTGTCACTTAACGATGTTCTGTTCAGTGGTCTAGACTTAAACAACACACTCTTGGGTGTCCTAATGCGCTTCCGCAAGGATTGCATTGCACTAACAGCAGATGTGCAACAAATGTTTTACTGTTTTGGTGTACGTGAGGATCACAGAGATTACTTAAGGTTTCTCTGGTATGAAGACAACAATCCAGATAGAAACATAACTGAGTACAGGATGAAAGTCCATGTATTTGGGAACAGCCCTTCACCAGCCGTAGCCATCTACTGCATGAGACGAGCAGCGCTACAGGGTGAGAAGGAACACGGGTCAGAACCCAAGCAATATGTAGTGAGGAACTTCTACGTCGATGATGGGCTGACATCAGTAGCTACTACAGAAGAAGCTATCAACATTCTAAGAAAAACACAAGCAATGTTGGCGGAGTCCAACATGAAACTACACAAGATTGCATCCAATAGCAAAACAGTTATGGAAGCCTTCCCTATGGAGGACCGTGCAAAAGACTTAAAAGATCTGGACCTAGGAGTGGATCCTCTCCCCTTTCAACGGAGTCTGGGACTTTCCTGGAACCTGGAAACAGACAGCTTCTCATTCCAGGTGTCCCACAATGAGAAGCCTTTTACGCGGAGAGGCATCCTGTCCACAGTGAATAGTCTTTATGACCCCCTTGGGTTCGTGGCTCCAATAATCAATGCGAGACCCCTAGTGTCAGTGTCAACCGACCCTGACATGCCTGCCATTCTCACACCCTCAATGTTACTGACACAAAAGACCAGCGCTACCTCAGCCCCTTCTGGATACTTCAGCATGAACGACCTTCATGGAAAACAGTGGAAGCAAGTCCAGTGTCTCGCTGACACCTTTTGGAAAAGGTGGAGACAGGAGTACCTGACAACGCTGCAGAGACGTAGAAAATGGACAGCAGAAAAGCCAAATGTAAAAGTGGGAGTCGTTGTCTTATTGAAAGACAGTCAGGCACACAGAAATGACTGGCCAGTTGGGATTGTGGTCAAAACCTTTCCCAGTACCGACAAAAAGGTTAGGAAAGTAGAACTAAAAATTGTCAAGCAAGGAGCTGCTACGGTGTTTCTGAGACCAATCTCAGAGATTGTTGTTCTTCTTTCTGAAGCATCCTAGAGACAAAAGATAAAAATAGAAAGGACATTATTTGTTTCTTGATATGTTTTATTTCATAGTGGCACAATTTCATTATACCAGGCGGGGAGTGTGCTGCCATCCTGTTAACAGATAATTTTATTACAATGGTTAAGATGGATTTTCATTGTGTTCCATGGTGTTATTTGCCCCCTAGTGGAGCTTTCTGGTACTTAGAATGTACGCAAAAAGGAAGTAGAGAATTCGTTCTGCACGCATAGAAGCAGCTAAAAACAACGCTACAGTGCAGGTCTTTCAGTGTAGTTATTTCTTGTCACGCTTCAGCCTTGGAAAATATTTGTTTGTAAGTTCGATTCAAGCATTTAGCTAATGATGATAATCTTGTTATTGATAGAGTTTCTTACATATCAATGTTGGTTGGTTGCATTTACTCACACAAATTGCAATGCCTTTCATGTATGATGTTAGCTGTATTACTTTGCTCGTGCGTCATGCAAACGAATTGTAAAATATACAATACTGTAGTTTTGTTACCGATTCTAGTGTAATATGCTTGGTTATTCTACATAGATGGTTGTACATTATTAGAGTAATGAAAGGAGTTAGTCAATTACCATATGAGTAACAATTAGCTATATGGTTTGGCATCATGCCAGATGCATGGTACCTTAGCACGTGCTTTGTATTCATGCAACTTCAAATGTATAATGTACAGCTACAGTATGTCGGTCTGAATTGAATACTAAAGTATATTCTTTTCTGTATTTTGCAGTTTTACAACATAAACGTTTTCAATATTCATTCAAGAAAAGTCACGCCTTGGGAGTTTTATTGAAGACCTAGTTGTTAGCTATCTGTCTAGTTTTGCATGGGAACGCAACTCAAGGGCAGAATAGTAAAAAAACATCATCACGGCGGGCTCAAGCATAACCACACACGGTGGTTTGTTTCTACATTCATCAGCCAACAAAGCCTCTGTTCCTATGGAAGACCAGCAGTCTACGGTACAACAACCAGAGCCAAGAGTTCGACAGAGAGAGATGGAGGAGCCTCTTCAGCACATTGGGACCAAGTCTCAATCTACAAGATCAAGGTCATCAAAACAGTCAAGCAGATCCTCAACGGCGAGTTCTGCAGCCATCAAAGCACGCGCCAAGGCAGACGCAGCGCGTGCACAAGTCTCCTATGCTGAGAAGGAAGCTTCTGTGATGAAGCAAAAAGCTGACCTCGAGGCAAGTTTATATGTTCTCCAATTTGAGAGAACAGCTGCTGCTGCATTGGCTGAAGCTGCAGCCTTTGAAGAAGCTGTAGGATCAGAACGCAGAGAACTTCACAAAGAGCTAGACACAGGGACACAGCCCTTAAGTCCAGTCCAGCGTACCTGTGAGTATGTGCAACAACATGCTAGGCCCTACTTTGCTGAACTTCCATTTGAAGTGGAGAAACAAGAGCTTAGTGTTGACCCAGCTACATACCATAATCCAGAAAGTAGCAAACAACAGAACATGAGCAGAGACTCTCCGTTCAAAAGAAATGAACAGCAGCATGGTGTAAATGGAAAACAAGCCCACTTCCAGTCACACACACAAAGCGTCCCTGAGTCACAAGTGGCACCAGACCTCATCAAGTACCTCCTACGCCGTGAGATGGTGAGTTCCGGACTCCTGAAGTTTGATGATCGCCCTGAAAATTATTGGGCATGGAAAGCATCCTTTCTCAATGCGATCAGAGACTTGAATTTATCAGCCAGGGAAGAGTTAGATCTAATTACCAAGTGGCTAGGGGCAGAGACGTCTGAGCAAGCAAACAGAATTAGATCTGTCCATATTTTCAACGCAACAGCAGGGCTTAACATGGTCTGGCAACGACTAGAAGAGTGCTATGGTACACCTGAAGTGATCGAGAATGCACTGTTGAAGAAAATTGATGATTTTCCAAAACTGGCTAACAAAGACAATCACAAACTAAGAGAACTAGGTGACATTCTTCTCGAACTGGAGTGTGCTAAAGTAGAAGGGTACCTTCCAGGCCTCGCTTATCTGGACACATCTCGGGGGGTAAACCCTATAGTAGAGAAACTTCCATTCAGTTTACAAGAAAAATGGATTGCACAGGGATCCAAATACAAGGAGGACTATCGGGTAGCATTCCCACCATTCTCGTTCTTCTCGAGATTCATCAGGAACCAGGCGAAAACTAGAAACGACCCCAGTTTCACCCTCTACACCTCAACTAACCAGGTGTCTATGAAAAGTGAGAAACCTGCCAGGTACAGCAGCAAGACACCTGTGACTGTATACAAAACCGATGTGTCATCTGAGCCCTCAGACCACCAAACCAAACCCAGTAAGACAAAGATTGAAAACCCTGACCATCACTGCCCGATACATAACAAACCTCATCCTCTTAAAAAGTGTCGTGGGTTTAGATACAAAACTCTAGATGAGCGCAAATCATATCTCAAAGAGAATGGAATTTGTTTCCGATGTTGTGGGTCAACTCAGCACAGAGCTAAAGACTGTAAGGTGTCAATCAAGTGCTCTGAGTGCGACAGCGACAGACATCTTGCTGCTCTGCATCCAGGCCCAGCCCCTTCAAATACAGACACTGCTACAGCAGAGAAAGAGCATGGCGGGGAGCAAGGTGACGATTCTCTTCTATCTGTCACCTCAAAGTGTACGGAGATCTGTGGTGAGGCAGTTAATCCAAGATCATGTTCAAAAATATGCCTAGTTAAAGCTTATCCGGCTGGGAAAAGAGAGAAAGCTGTCAAAATGTATGTAGTGCTTGATGAACAGAGTAACAAATCTCTGGCCAAGACAGAGTTTTTCAATCTCTTCAACATCAATGACAACTCTGCTCCATACACCATGAAGACCTGTTCTGGGGTAACAGAGACTTCAGGCAGGAGAGCCGTCAACTTCATGGTGGAGTCTATAGACGGACACATGCAGCTATCTCTCCCTACTCTGATAGAGTGTGATATGATGCCAGACGATAGGACGGAGATTCCCTCCCCCGACATTGCGTATCATCATCCCCATCTGCAACCAGTTATGGACAAAATTCCAGCTGTGGACCCAGACGCTCCCATCCTCCTGCTCTTAGGACGAGACATCTTAAGGGTACACAAGGTACGAGAGCAAATCAATGGGCCCCACGACACTCCTTATGCACAGCGACTCGACCTCGGGTGGGTCATCGTGGGTGAGGTCTGTCTGGGAACGGCTCACCGACCAGCCAATGTTAACGTGTTCAGGAGAAACATACTTCAAAATGGTCGCACATCCTATCTGAGCCCTTGCCCTGACATCATCCAGGTAAAAGAGAACTACAACAGCGTAGCTCAGAAACACATCTCTCCCTCTACAATGCACTCGAGAGATCCAAGCACAACTGTGAACACAGACAACCTGGGATGTTCCGTGTTCGACAAAACACAAGACGATGATAAACCAGCACCATCAGTGGAGGACAAAGCCTTTTTGGACATTATGGACAAACAGGTTTTCCAGGATGATGGAAACAACTGGGTGGCTCCACTACCCTTTCGCCCCACTCGACGTCGCCTTCCTAATAACAGGGAGCAGGCCATGAACCGTCTCACATCACTTCGCAGGACTTTAGACAAAAAGCCTGACATGAAGCGTCATTTTATTGACTTCATGCAAAAGATGCTGGATAACGACCAAGCCGAACCTTCAACCCGCCACTAGAGGGAGATAAAGAATGTTGGTATCTACCCATATTTGGTGTTTACCATCCACAAAAGCCTGAACAAATAAGAGTAATATTTGACTCCAGTGCTAAGTGTCAAGGCGTGTCACTTAACGATGTTCTGTTCAGTGGTCTAGACTTAAACAACACACTCTTGGGTGTCCTAATGCGCTTCCGCAAGGATTGCATTGCACTAACAGCAGATGTGCAACAAATGTTTTACTGTTTTGGTGTACGTGAGGATCACAGAGATTACTTAAGGTTTCTCTGGTATGAAGACAACAATCCAGATAGAAACATAACTGAGTACAGGATGAAAGTCCATGTATTTGGGAACAGCCCTTCACCAGCCGTAGCCATCTACTGCATGAGACGAGCAGCGCTACAGGGTGAGAAGGAACACGGGTCAGAACCCAAGCAATATGTAGTGAGGAACTTCTACGTCGATGATGGGCTGACATCAGTAGCTACTACAGAAGAAGCTATCAACATTCTAAGAAAAACACAAGCAATGTTGGCGGAGTCCAACATGAAACTACACAAGATTGCATCCAATAGCAAAACAGTTATGGAAGCCTTCCCTATGGAGGACCGTGCAAAAGACTTAAAAGATCTGGACCTAGGAGTGGATCCTCTCCCCTTTCAACGGAGTCTGGGACTTTCCTGGAACCTGGAAACAGACAGCTTCTCATTCCAGGTGTCCCACAATGAGAAGCCTTTTACGCGGAGAGGCATCCTGTCCACAGTGAATAGTCTTTATGACCCCCTTGGGTTCGTGGCTCCAATAATCAATGCGAGACCCCTAGTGTCAGTGTCAACCGACCCTGACATGCCTGCCATTCTCACACCCTCAATGTTACTGACACAAAAGACCAGCGCTACCTCAGCCCCTTCTGGATACTTCAGCATGAACGACCTTCATGGAAAACAGTGGAAGCAAGTCCAGTGTCTCGCTGACACCTTTTGGAAAAGGTGGAGACAGGAGTACCTGACAACGCTGCAGAGACGTAGAAAATGGACAGCAGAAAAGCCAAATGTAAAAGTGGGAGACGTTGTCTTATTGAAAGACAGTCAGGCACACAGAAATGACTGGCCAGTTGGGATTGTGGTCAAAACCTTTCCCAGTACCGACAAAAAGGTTAGGAAAGTAGAACTAAAAATTGTCAAGCAAGGAGCTGCTACGGTGTTTCTGAGACCAATCTCAGAGATTGTTGTTCTTCTTTCTGAAGCATCCTAGAGACAAAAGATAAAAATAGAAAGGACATTATTTGTTTCTTGATATGTTTTATTTCATAGTGGCACAATTTCATTATACCAGGCGGGGAGTGTGCTGCCATCCTGTTAACAGATAATTTTATTACAATGGTTAAGATGGATTTTCATTGTGTTCCATGGTGTTATTTGCCCCCTAGTGGAGCTTTCTGGTACTTAGAATGTACGCAAAAAGGAAGTAGAGAATTCGTTCTGCACGCATAGAAGCAGCTAAAAACAACGCTACAGTGCAGGTCTTTCAGTGTAGTTATTTCTTGTCACGCTTCAGCCTTGGAAAATATTTGTTTGTAAGTTCGATTCAAGCATTTAGCTAATGATGATAATCTTGTTATTGATAGAGTTTCTTACATATCAATGTTGGTTGGTTGCATTTACTCACACAAATTGCAATGCCTTTCATGTATGATGTTAGCTGTATTACTTTGCTCGTGCGTCATGCAAACGAATTGTAAAATATACAATACTGTAGTTTTGTTACCGATTCTAGTGTAATATGCTTGGTTATTCTACATAGATGGTTGTACATTATTAGAGTAATGAAAGGAGTTAGTCAATTACCATATGAGTAACAATTAGCTATATGGTTTGGCATCATGCCAGATGCATGGTACCTTAGCACGTGCTTTGTATTCATGCAACTTCAAATGTATAATGTACAGCTACAGTATGTCGGTCTGAATTGAATACTAAAGTATATTCTTTTCTGTATTTTGCAGTTTTACAACATAAACGTTTTCAATATTCATTCAAGAAAAGTCACGCCTTGGGAGTTTTATTGAAGACTTAGTTGTTAGCTATCTGTCTAGTTTTGCATGGGAACGCAACTCAAGGGCAGAATAATGTTCATACAAATATTTACACATGTTAAGTTTGCTGAAAATAGACGCAGTTGACAGTGAGAGTACGTTTCTTTTTTTGATGAGTTTACTATACCAAACGTAACATGTCATACTAATTTGAGTGTCCCGGGTTTCAGTTTACTATGTTATGTTTACCCTGGAGTCCAGGTTGATATACCGCACTACTTTGTCCAATTGCAGGTCAAAAGTATTGCATTATGTATTGAATAGGGTGCACTATTTAGGGAATAAGGTGCCATTGGGACGCAATCATAGAGGAGCCTGAGATTCGAACTGTGTCTGTGTGTGACTGTTGTGATGCAGTCATGCTGTGTTGATGACATAAACTAAAACAAACAGAGGTGGTGGATTGTGCTCATTATTTTACGTCAGTACAGATGATGACTTTCTATTTTTACTGAAGTGGGTTTATGTAAATGTAAAATTATGCAGGATTATCACTTTAATTTGAGTTTTGCTGAAAATATTCACAAAATTAACAATTTGGGACACAACGCATGATTATTTTGATCTGACCAGAGTTGAATCTTCATTCTTCAGCATCTGTGACTAACCCACGATAATGTCACTTCACCCGCCTCCAGTGTTCTAGCCAGGCTTTTGATCATATGTGCTGCTTGAAAAGTTACCCGCCCCTCACTCTAACTGACACATGGATCTTAATGATGTACTATTAGCAGGAAAATGGCTAGAGTGCACTGGGAAAGGTGAAAATACTGCACTGATAATAGAGAGAGTGAGAGATATAGTATGTGATTTGAAACGGTACAGTAGCTTTTGCAGTATGTCGTTTTCGCAAGCTCAGATACAAAAGGTTAGACTTTTACTGTATGGATGTATGCTAAATGGAAAGTGCACATTGTGATCATTCCAATGCTTATGAAAGAACATACTGTTAACTGCAAAAATAAAGGAAACACTAACATTAAGTGTCTTAATAGGGCGTTAGCCTACAACAAGCCAGAACATCTTCAAAGTACCTTGGCATACATTCTACAAGTATATGGAACTCTATTGGAGAGATGCGACACCATTATTCCATGAGAAATTCCATAATTTAGTGTTTTGTTGATGGTGCTGGTGCTGGATGTAAACTCAAATTTTATTTGTCACATGCTGAATACACCAGGCTTAGACTTTACCGTGAAATGCTTACTTACGAGCCCTTTCCCACCAATGAATAGCTAAAAAGTATGAACATTTGCAAAAATAAAGTAAAACAATAAAATAACATCAACGAGGCTATATAGAAGGAGCACCGGTACCGAGTCAATGTGCTGGGGTATGAGGTAGTTGAGGTGATTGAGGTATGTATGTACATGTAGGTAGGAGGGGGAGGAAGCAAGATAGCGCCGATAGAAAAGGCAGCTTCGCTTCTAGTCCTTAGGAAACTACCAACACTACGACCAGGAATACGACTTTCCCAATGTGGATCCTTTGTCTGCACCTCCGAGGGCATTAGAACTGATTACAGAGGCCGACCCAAAACAACACTGCCGGAGGAGAGGCTACCAGAGGGAGAGGCACACCACCCACCGCTTCCGATAATATTATTTGCTAATGTCCAGTCCCTAATTAACAAAGTCGACGAAACCAGGGCAAGAGTTGCTTTCCAAAGAGATATCCAGGATTGTAACATAAGCTGTTTCACGGAAACATGGATTAAAGTGGCCAATGTTGAAAAGAATGTGGCTTGTCACCGAAAACCATCACTAACTTTTACAGGTGCACAATTGAGGGCATCCTGTCGGGCTGTATCACCGCCTGGTATGACAACTGCACGGCCCACAACCGCAAGGCTCTCCAGAGGGTGGTGCGGTCTGCACAACGCATCACCTGGGGCAAACTACCTGCCCTCCGGGACACCTACAACACCCGATGTCGCAGGAAGGCAAAAAAGATCATAAAGGACAATAACCACCCAAGCCACTGCCTGTTCACCCCGCTTCCTTCCAGAAGGCGAGGTCAGTACAGGTGCATCAAAGTTAGGACCGAGAGTTTGAAAAACAGCTTCTATCTGAAGGCCATCAGATTGTTAAACAGCCACCACTAGCACAGAGAGGTGTCCTGCCTACCTCCAGACTTGATATCATTGGCCACTTTAATAAATGGAACACTAGCCACTTTAATAATGGCACTTTAAGAATGTTTACACATCTCGCGTTACTCATCTCATATGTATATAATGTATACTGTATCCTTCACTATCCATTCTTCACTATCTATTGCATCTTAGCCGCTCTGTCACTGCTCATCCATATATTTTAAACTAATACAGTGGCTTGTGAAAGTATTCACCCCCTTGGCATTTTTTCTATTTTGTTGCCTTACAACCTGGAATTAAAATAGATTTTGGGGGGGTTTGTATTATTTGATTTACACAACATGCCTACCACTTTGAAGATGCAAATTTTTTTTTGTTGTAAAACAAACAAGAAATATCTTGAGTGTGCGTAACTATTCACCCCCCGAAGTCAATACTTTGTAGAGCCACCTTTTGCAGCAATTACAGCTGCAAGTCACTTGGGGTATGTCTCTATAAGCTTGGCACATCTAGCCACTGGGATTTTTTCCCCATTCTTCAAGGCAAAACTGCTCCAGCTCCTTCAAGATGGATGGGTCCCGCTGGTGTACAGCAATCTTTAAGTCATACCACAGATTCTCAATTGGATTGAGGTCTGGGCTTTGACTAGGCCATTCCAAGACATTTAAATGTTTCCCCTTAAACCACTCAAGGGTTGCTTTAGCAGTATGCTTAGGGTCATTGTCCTGCTGGAAGGTGAAACTCCGTCCCAGTCTTAAATCTCTGGAAGACTGAAATAGGTTTCCCTCAAGAATTTCCCTGTATTTAGCGCCATCTATAATTTCTTCAATTCTGACCAGTTACCCAGTCCCTGCCTGTGAAAAATATCCCCACAGTATGATGCTGCCACCACCATGCTTCACTGGGGATGGTGTTCTCGGGGTGTTAAGAGGTGTTGGGTTTGCGCCAGACATAGCGTTTTCCTCGATCGCCTAAAAGTGAATTGCAGCTGTAATTCCTGCAAAAGGTGTCTCTATGAAGTATTGACTTTGGGGCGGTGAATAAATATGCACGCTCAAGTTTTCTGTTTTTTTGTCTGATTTCCTGTTTGTTTGACAATAAAAAATGGCATCTTCAAAGTGGTAGGCATGTTGTGTTAATGAAATGATACAAACCCCCCAAAATCCATTTAAATTCCAGGATGTAACGCAGCAACTTAGGAAAAACACCAAGGGGTTGAATATTTTTGCAAGTTACTGTATCTATTACATCGATAAACAGTCATCTTATTAATCATTACCTCTTATCATATCATCATTCTGAACGTTCGTAACCTCATGCATCTGCAAAAAACCCAGCCTCACTCATGATTCAGTACTACACCAATTGGTTTAATTATCTATTTACTTGCTAACTAAATAATAACTGGATAACATATACACTTAATACATACCTAGCGGACTTTTACAATATGGTGGCTTTTACACAACGACATGAAGAGGGAGAGAGAGAGAGAGAGAAAGAAAAAGACACTTATCGGCAATACATTTCAGAACTATTCTCACATTCACTTCTCTGCGCTACGGATCCCTTTTACGGGATCATTTTCCTAAACAACCGCTAGAATTGCAGGGCGCCAAATGCAGAAATATTACTAAAAATATTTATAATCATGCAATCACAAGTAAAATATACCAAAACACAGCTTAGCTTGTTGTTAATCCACCTATCATGTCAGATTTTGAAAATATACTTTACAGCGAAATAAATCCAAGCTTTTGTGAGTGTAGCAATCAATGCTACAACAGCTAGCCCCAAATTAGCATGGTCACGAAAGTCAGAAAAGCAATAAAATTAATCGCTTACCTCATATAATCTTCAGATGTTTGCACTCACGAGACTCCCAGTTACACAACAAATGTTCTTTTTGTTCGATAAATATTACTTTTATCACAAAAAAACGCCATTTGGGTTGCGCGTTATGTTCAGAAAACCAAAGCCTTGTTCCGTTCGACAAATTCCAAAAAGTATCCGTAATGGTCGTAGAAACATGTCAAATGATTTTATAATCAATCCTCAGGTTGTTTTTAACAAACATAATCGATAATATTTCAACCGGACCATAACCTATTCAATAAGTGAGAAAAGCAAAATGGAGAGCTCCCCTCTGGCGCGCAGGCACTATTCAGAGGACACCTGACTACTTTTGAAAGATCTCGTTCATTTTTCAAAATAAAAGCCTGAAACTATGTCTAAAGCCTGGTCACAGCCTGAGGAAGCCACTTGAAAAGGAATCTGGTTGATACCCCTTTAAGTGGAAGAAAGACTGGCCAGGAAACACAGAATTAAAAAAACAAATATCACTTCCGGGTTATATTTTCTCAGGTTTTCGCCTGCAGATTCAGTTTTGTTATATTCACAGACAATATTTTGACAGTTTTGGAAACTTTGGAGTGTTTTCTATTGTAATCTGTAAATTATATGCATATTCTACAATCTGGACCTGAGAAATAGTCCGTTTACCTTGGGAACGTTCTTTAAAAAAAAATAAAAAAAAAATGTAGCGCGCCAAATTCAAATATATTACTATAAAAATCTATCTTTCATGAAATCACACATGAAAGACACCAAATTAAAGCTACACATGTTGTGAATCCAGCCAACATGTCTGATTTCAAAAAGGATATATACGGGGAAAGCACACCAAACAATTATGTTAGCTCAGTACATAGCCACAGAAAAACACAGCCATTTTCCCAGCAAAAGATAGTAGTATCAAAAAGCAGAAATAGAGATAAAATGAATCACTAACCTTTGATGATCTTCATCAGATGACACTCATAGGACATCATGTTACACAATACGTGTATGTTTTGTTCGATAATGTGCATATTTATATCCACAAATCTCGGTTTACATTGGCGCCATGTTCAGAAATGCCTCTAAAATATCCGGAGTAATTGCAGAGAACCACGTCAAATAACAGAAATACTCATCATAAACTTTGATGAAAGATACATGTTTTACACAGAATTAAAGATACACTTGTTCTTAATGAAACCGCTGTGTCAGATTTAAAAAAAACTTTATATAAAAAGCACACCATGCAATAATCTGAGACAGTGCTCAGATTTAACAACATTTCTCCGCCATGTTGGAATCAACAAAAATACAAAATTACAACATAAATATTCCCTTACCTTTGATTATGTTTATCAGAATGCACTGCTAGGAATCCTAGTTCCACAATAAATCGTTGTTTTGTTCGATAATGTCCATTACTTATGTCCAATTAGCTAATTTTGCTAGCATGTGTAGTACACGTGTCCAAACGCTCGCGCAGATGCAGGCAAACGTCGGACGAAAACTTCAAAAAGTTATATTACAAGTCGAATAAACTGGTCAAACTTAGTAGAGAATCAATCTTCAGGATGTTGTTATCATATATATCCAATAACGTTCCAACCGGAGCATTTCTTCATGTCTGTATAAGTAATGGAACGCAAGAAGATATCATGAGGAAAGCGCATGAGGAAGAACTGGCAATCTGCCAGACCAGTGACTGAAACACCTCCCATCCGGCCCCACATCACACTAGAGGCTTCATTCAACGTTCTACAGCCTGTTGACATCTAGTGGAAGGATCCATATATTACAGGGAATTGAATAGGCGATGACTTTAAGAAGGTCATTAGCCTTTCAGCGCCAAGCTGTATGGCTCTGATTGTCTAAAAAGGGGTCTTTCCTTTCCCGTCTTCTACTGTTGTTCACTCTGAAAGATGGCTAGCCAGCTGTGCCGATGGTTCCAGTGGGGTGATGCGAGTAGAGTACTAAATGATTTGACAAGAATAGTAGGATGGTTTGAAGAGTTTGAGATATTTGACTCATGACAGCTAATCAGGTGTCTCAGTGATTGTCTGAGAGGTGAGCTTCTCGCCTACACCTCATGTTGATTATTCAGGATTTGGACCACAATGGACATGAGCTGCAGCTCGCCGTCTCTCTGGTCTAAAGGATGGTGAGTTTATTTCTTCACCTCGTGTTGAGGTTAAAAGTTCCAACCATTTCAAACATGTAGCTATCGCCTCACGTTTCCTGGTCTACTGTTAATTTAGTTGGCAGTGCTTTTTATGCACTCTCATCAAAAGGAGATTGTTCCGCCAGTCTGACACGCTCTCTGTTCCTCATTCGGGGCATGGCTACTTACTATGAACAGTTTATAGAAGATCGATTATCTTATCCTTCCTAAAATAACATTCATATCTTAACAAAAATACCTTCATCATTTTTCATATTTTGTGCACAATGTATTGGATGGAAACTTGACAGATAAAGGGGATATACTTTCCAAGTTACAGTATTTCATCCTTACAATTTTTAATGACATCACAAAATGAAAACCCATATGACATTTGTTTTCTATAGCTCCCCACTGACCCCACTGACCATATGTTAGAAATATTGTTCCAGTATCCACTTTTGACCATGTTTCAAAGTCTGTGAAACAAAGGCATTCCTTTGGTTGATACTAAAGGGGGAGAAAGAGCCCCCCTTCTCCTTTAATTTACAACAGCGTGTGAACTGCCAAACCAGCCCAGTTGCCTCCTCCCCTTTTCTGTGGGTGAGAGAAGGTCTGGTTATTGTCAATCATTGCCAAGCTGATCTGACCCATGGTGATCCTCACAGGAGAGTCATGGCACCTGTCTCATAGCTTGGTTTTTGCTCTGACATGCAATGTCAACTGTGAGACCTTATATAGACAGGTGTGTGTGCCTTTCTAAATCATGTCCAATCAACTGAATTTAACACAGCTGGATTCCATCTGTGGTATAAAAAAAAACATCTCAAGGATGATCAATGGAAACAGGATGCACCTAGCTCAATTTCGAGTCTCATAGCAAATGATATGAATATTATGTAAATGAGTTTTTTCTGTTTTTTTATTATTATATATTTGCAAAACTTTCTAAAAAAGTGTTCTTGCTTTGTCATTTTGGGATATTGTGTGTAGATTAAATAAAACATGTTCTTCATCCTTAACAAAAAAGTCAAGGGGTCTGAATACTTTCTGAATGCATTGTATCTAAACAAGGTATACTAGTGTTTTACATTTACATTTAAGTCATTTAGCAGACGCTCTTATCCAGAGCGACTTACAAATTGGTGCATTCACCTTATGATATCCAGTGGAACAACCACTTTACAATAGTGCATCTAACTCTTTTAAGGGGGGGGTTAGAAGGATTACTTTATCCTATCCTAGGTATTCCTTAAAGAGGTGGGGTTTCAGGTGTCTCCGGAAGGTGGTGATTGACTCCGCTGACCTGGCGTCGTGAGGGAGTTTGTTCCACCATTGGGGTGCCAGAGCAGCGAACAGTTTTGACTGGGCTGAGCGGGAACTGTACTTCCTCAGAGGTAGGGAGGCGAGCAGGCCAGAGGTGGATGAACGCAGTGCCCTTGTTTGGGTGTAGGGCCTGATCAGAGCCTGAAGGTACGGAGGTGCCGTTCCCCTCACAGCTCCGTAGGCAAGCACCATGGTCTTGTAGCGGATGCGAGCTTCAACTGGAAGCCAGTGGAGAGAGCGGAGGAGCGGGGTGACGTGAGAGAACTTGGGAAAGTTGAACACCAGACGGGCTGCGGCGTTCTGGATGAGTTGTAGGGGTTTAATGGCACAGGCAGGGAGCCCAGCCAACAGCGAGTTGCAGTAATCCAGACGGGAGATGACAAGTGCCTGGATTAGGACCTGCGCCGCTTCCTGCGTGAGGCAGGGTCGTACTCTGCGAATGTTGTAGAGCATGAACCTACAGGAACGGGTCACCGCCTTGATGTTAGTTGAGAACGACAGGGTGTTGTCCAGGATCACGCCAAGGTTCTTAGCACTCTGGGAGGAGGACACAATGGAGTTGTCAACCGTGATGGCGAGATCATGGAACGGGCAGTCCTTCCCCGGGAGGAAGAGCAGCTCCGTCTTGCCGAGGTTCAGCTTGAGGTGGTGATCCGTCATCCACACTGATATGTCTGCCAGACATGCAGAGATGCGATTCACCACCTGGTTATCAGAGGGGGGAAAGGAGAAGATTAATTGTGTGTCGTCTGCATAGCAATGATAGGAGAGACCATGTGAGGATATGACAGAGCCAAGTGACTTGGTGTATAGCGAGAATAGGAGAGGGCCTAGAACAGAGCCCTGGGGGACACCAGTGGTGAGAGCACGTGGTGCGGAGACAGATTCTCGCCACGCCACCTGGTAGGAGCGACCTGTCAGGTAGGACGCAATCCAAGCGTGGGCCGCGCCGGAGATGCCCAGCTCGGAGAGGGTGGAGAGGAGGATCTGATGGTTCACAGTATCAAAGGCAGCCGATAGGTCTAGAAGGATGAGAGCAGAGGAGAGAGAGTTAGCTTTAGCAGTGCGGAGCGCCTCCGTGACACAGAGAAGAGCAGTCTCAGTTGAATGACTAGTCTTGAAACCTGACTGATTTGGATCAAGAAGGTCATTCTGAGAGAGATAGCAGGAGAGCTGGCCAAGGACGGCACGTTCAAGAGTTTTGGAGAGAAAAGAAAGAAGGGATACTGGTCTGTAGTTGTTGACATCGGAGGGATCGAGTGTAGGTTTTTTCAGAAGGGGTGCAACTCTCGCTCTCTTGAAGACGGAAGGGACGTAGCCAGCGGTCAAGGATGAGTTGATGAGCGAGGTGAGGTAAGGGAGAAGGTCTCCAGAAATGGTCTGGAGAAGAGAGGAGGGGATAGGGTCAAGCGGGCAGGTTGTTGGGCGGCCGGCCGTCACAAGACGCGAGATTTCATCTGGAGAGAGAGGGGAGAAAGAGGTCAAAGCACAGGGTAGGGCAGTGTGAGCAGAACCAGCGGTGTCGTTTGACTTAGCAAACGAGGATCGGATGTCGTCGACCTTCTTTTCAAAATGGTTGACGAAGTCATCAGCAGAGAGGGTGGAGGGGGGAGGAGGGGGGAGGAGGGGGAGGAGGATTCAGGAGGGAGGAGAAGGTGGCAAAGAGCTTCCTAGGGTTAGAGGCAGATGCTTGGAATTTAGAGTGGTAGAAATTGGCTTTAGCAGCAGAGACAGAAGAGGAGAATGTAGAGAGGAGGGAGTGAAAGGATGCCAGGTCCGCAGGGAGGCGAGTTTTCCTCCATTTCCGCTCGGCTGCCCGGAGCCCTGTTCTGTGAGCTCGCAATGAGTCGTCGAGCCACGGAGCAGGAGGGGAGGACCGAGCCGGCCTGGAGGATAGGGGACATAGAGAGTCAAAGGATGCAGAAAGGGAGGAGAGGAGGGTTGAGGAGGCAGAATCAGGAGATAGGTTGGAGAAGGTTTGAGCAGAGGGAAGAGATGATAGGATGGAAGAGGAGAGAGTAGCGGGGGGGAGAGAGCGAAGGTTGGGACGGCGCGATACCATCCGAGTAGGGGCAGTGTGGGAAGTGTTGGATGAGAGCGAGAGGGAAAAGGATACAAGGTAGTGGTCGGAGACTTGGAGGGGAGTTGCAATGAGATTAGTGGAAGAACAGCATCTAGTAAAGATGAGGTCAAGCGTATTGCCTGCCTTGTGAGTAGGGGGGGAAGGTGAGAGGGTGAGGTCAAAAGAGGAGAGGAGTGGAAAGAAGGAGGCAGAGAGGAATGAGTCAAAGGTAGACGTGGGGAGGTTAAAGTCACCCAGAACTGTGAGAGGTGAGCCATCCTCAGGAAAGGAACTTATCAGGGCGTCAAGCTCATTGATGAACTCTCCAAGGGAACCTGGAGGGCGATAAATGATAAGGATGTTAAGCTTGAAAGGGCTGGTAACTGTGACAGCATGGAATTCAAAGGAGGCGATAGACAGATGGGTCAGGGGAGAAAGAGAGAATGTCCACTTGGGAGAGATGAGGATCCCAGTGCCACCACCCCGCTGACCAGAAGCTCTCGGGGTGTGCGAGAACACGTGGGCAGACGAGGAGAGAGCAGTAGGAGTAGCAGTGTTATCAGTGGTAATCCATGTTTTCTTTTATTTAGATTTTTTTTACAAAACATTTTTCTTCTAAAGTGTGTGAATACTTTGAAGCGACTGTAGCTTTGCATTCTTATTCTTCTTTCGCCATGTAAACCGTTTATTCTGAGAAGAACTAAGATGTGGAATGTTGGAGAGATAGTGTTCATAAGAGGAATATAAGGCAGCAGACGAGGCATTCAAAGTCGGATGCTATTATAGGATCTGACATACACTAAATTGACTGTGCCTTTAAAGAGTTTGGAAAATTATGTCATGGCTTTAGAAGCTTCTTATAGGCTAATTTACATTGTTTGAGTCAATTGGAGGTGTACCTGTGGATGTATTTCAAGGCCTACCTTCAAACTCAGTGCCTCTTTGCTTGACATCATGGTAAAATCAAAAGAAATCAGCCAAGACCTCAGAAAAAAATTGTAGACCTCCACAAGTCTGGTCCATCCTTGGGAGCAATTTCAAAATGCCTGAAGGTACCATGTTCATCTGTACAAACAATAGTACACAAGTATAAACACCTTGGGACTACGCAGCTGTCATACAGCTCAGGATGGAGACTCGTTCTGTCTCCTAGAGATGAACGTACTTTGGTGCGAAATGTGCAAATCAATCCCAGAACAATATCAAAGGACTTTGTGAAGATGCTGGAGGAAACAGGTAAAAGGTATCTATATCCACAGTAAAACAAGTCCTATATCAACATAACCTGAAAGGCCGCTCAGCAAGGAAGAAGCCACTGCTCCAATACCGCCATAAAAAAGCCAGACTACGGTTTGCAACTGCACATGGGGACAAAGATCATACTTTTTGGAGAAATGTCCTCTGGTCTGATGAAACAAAAATAGAACTGTTTGGCCATAATGACCATTGTTATGTTTGGAGGAAAAAGGGGGAGGCTTGCAAGCCGAAGAACACCATCCCAACTGTGAAGCACAGGGGTGGCAGCATCATGTTGTGGGGGTGCTTTGCTGCAGGAGGGACTGGTGCATTTCACAAAATAGATGGCATCATGAGGCTGGAAAATGATGTGGATATATTGAAGCAACATCTCAAGACATCAGTCAGGAAGTTAAAGCTTGGTCGCAAATGGGTCTTCCAAATGGACAATGACCCCAAGCATTCTTCCAAAGTTGTGGCAAAATGGCTTAAGGACAACAAAGTCAAGGTATTGGAGTGGCCATCACAAGGCCCTGACCTCAATCCTATAGACAATTTGTGGGCAGCACTAAAAAAACATGTGCGAGCAAGGAGGCCTACAACACACCTGACTCAGTTACACCAGCTCTGTCAGGAGGAATGGGCCACAATTGTGGGAAGCTTGTGGAAGGCTACCTGAGACGTTTGACCCAAGTTATACAATTTAAAGGCAATGCTACCAAATACTAATTGAGTGAATGTAAACTTCTGACCCACTGGGAATGTGATGAAAGAAATAAAAGCTGAAATAAATCATTCTCTCTACTATTATTCTGACATTTCACATTCTTAAAATAAAGTGGTGATCCTAACTGACCTAAGACAGGGAATTTTTACTAGGATTAAATGTCAGGAATTGTGAAAAACTGAGTTTCAATTTACTTGGCTAAGGTGTGTGTAAACTTCCGACTTCAACTGTATACTGGAGTTGCTTACCAAGAAGACAGTGAATGTTCCTGAGTGGCCGAGTTACAGTTTTGACTTAATTAAATCTGCTTGAATATCTGTGGCAAGATCTGAAAATGGTTGTATAGCAATTATCAACAACCAATTTGACAAAGCTTGAAGAATAAATAAAAAAAATTAGGCAAATGTTGCACAATCCAGTTGTGGAAAGATCTTAGAGGCTTACGCAGAAAAACGTACAGCTGTAATCGCTGCCAAAGGTGATTCTAACATGTATTGACTCATGGGGTTGAATAGTTAACTAATCAAGATATTATTAGTGCTTTATTTGTATTTATTTTTTACAAAGGGTTTACTTTTTCTTTCACTTTGACATGAGTGTATTTTGTGTAGTTGGCAAAAAATGACAATTAAATACATTTAATCCCACTTTGTAACACAACAAAATGTGTAAAAAGTCAAGGTGTGTGAATACTTTGAAGGCACTGTAGCTTTGTATTCGTTTTCTTCTCTCGCCATGTAAACTGTTTATTCTGAGAAGAACTGAGATGTGGAATGTTAGAGAGTGTTAGATAGAGAGTGTTCATAAGCGGAGTATAAAGCAGCAGACAAGAGGAATTCAAAGTCGGATGCTATCCTAGGATCTGCCATCAGATAGAGGCATGACAGATTAGTTAAATCCAATTGGTAACGATCGCAGGGGAACACCACAGGATTGGTTTATGGCCGAGTTAGAGGGCCATCGACATATGGGGAACGAGCTCTTATAAGAACTCCAGCTATCTCTTTAACTGGCACTGTGTCAGATCACTCCCCTCCCCCCCTAAAATGTGCTTGTTGATGCTACAGTACAATATAATTTTTGACAATCAGTTTCTGCTTCACATAAACTCAGGACAGAAATAATACAGTCACATTTTTTCAGTCTCAAGTCAGTATAAGAGGAGCACTTGACGACAAATTTCTTTCCAAAACATTATACTGTATATACATTTTCAGAAACGTTGGTCAATTAGCTTTTCTTGTTTAAAAACATATTAAATAGATTGGTGTGCTTTGCCACATCTAATCATGGCATGGGGTTGTTAAATGACAGACATGTATTTGTTTGAATCCTATCACTAGATGGTTTTATTTTAGAGAGACAATCACATTTTGTTGTGAAATGAGTTATCCATCTCATTCTCAGAAAAAAGTAGCACTGGAAGGTTTTAGACAGTCAAATGTGACAAATAATTAAAAAAATTATGAAGAGCTGTACAAATGATACGTTTGTGACATCAACATTGTAAAACACATATATTTAAAAGTAATCAATACAGTAGTATGCGATCTGGGCTCTGGACAAAAGTAGTGCACTATATAGGAAACAGCGTGCCATAGAGCCCCACAGCAGAGGTGTCATAATCCCCATAAAACCTAACGGTTAAACAGAGAAATGGTTCCAATCGTTTTTCCACCATTGATTTTTTTCCATATGGGATTTTAGAAACACTTAGAATAAGTGCTTTGATTCGTGTAGGCTTATCCTGGTGTGACGTTTTGATAACCATGTAAATCTCTCTCGGACAAGGTGACTTTTGCTTCGATTCGTCAGTCTCGTCCAGCTCATCATGGCATTTGTAGTTCTTTATGATAACCACATTAGCAACTAATTAACATTTCATTTGTTGGTGGTAAATACAGGCAAATATATTGAGAAAAGTCACCTTGTCCGAGAGAGAGTTACACGGTCATCAAAACATCACGCCATGGTAAGCCTACATGAAACACAGCCCTTATTTTATGTGTTTCTAAAATCCCCGATGGGAAAAATGAATGGTGGAAAAGTGCCTTCGGAAAGTATTCACACCTCTTGACTTTTTCTACATTTTGTTGTCTTACAGCCCGAATTTGAAATGTATTAAATAGAGAAAATGGCCACTGGCCTATACACAATACTACATAATGTCAGATTTTTTTTTACAATTAATAAAACATATAGAGCAGATATGTCTTGAGTCAATAAGTATTCCACCTCTTTGTTATGGCAAGCCTAAATCAGTTAATGAGTAAAAATGTGCTTACCAAGTCACATAATAAGTTGCATGTATTCATTCTGTGTGCAATAATAGTGTTTAGCATGATTTTCGAATGACTACATGTTCTCTGTATCCTACACACAATTATCTGTAATGTCCCTCAGTCGAGCAGGGAATTTCAAACACAGATTCAACCACAAAGACCAGTGAGGCTTTCCAATGCCTCACAAAGAAGGGCACCTATTGGTAAATGGTTTTAAAAAAGCAGACATTGAATATCCGTTTGAGCATGGTGAAGTTATTAATTACACTTTGGATGGTGTATGAATACACCCAGTCACTACAAAGATACAGGCGTCATTCCTAAGTCAGTTGCCGGAGAGAAATGAAACCGCTCAGGGATTTCACCATGAGGCCATTGGTGACTATAAAACAGAGTTTAATGGCTGTGATAGGAGAAAACTGAGGATGGATCAAATTCAACAATACTAACCTAAATGACAGAGTGAAAAGAAGGAAGCCTGTACAGAATAAAAATATTCCAAGACATGCATCCTGTTTGCAATTTTAACAAAGGAAATTTGAGGAAAACACTATTGAATTTCTATCAACACATTGACTGTAGTACTGTAGTACTGCATCCAATCAGATCACGTTTTAAGGTCTATTCAACGCTGGTCTGACCAATCGGAATCCTTGCTTCATGATTATTTTGATCACGCGGACTGGGATATGTTCCAGGCTGCCTCGGAAAATAACATTGATATATACACGGACATGGTGACTGAGTTCATCAGGAAGTTAATAGGTGATGTTATTCACACGGTGACTATTAAAACTACCCAAACCGGAAACCGTGGATAGATGGCAGCATTCTCGCTAAACTGAAATTGCGAACCACCGCATTTAACCATGATAAGGTGACCTGCGAATATGGTTGAAAACAAACAGTGTAGTTATTCCATCCGTAAGGCAATCAAACAGGCAAAACGTCAGTACAGAGACAAAGTGGATTCACAATTCAACGGCTCAGACACGAGAGGTATGTCGCAGGGTCTACAGACAATCACGGATTACAAAGGGAAAACCAGCCACGTCGCAGACACAGACGTCTTGCTCCCAGACAAGCGAAACACCTTTGCCCGCTTTGAGGATAACACAGTGCCATCGACGTGGCCCATGGGCTCCCACTCCCATGGGCTCCCACTCCCAAGGACTATGGGCTCTCGTTCTCCGTAGCCGTGAGTAAGACATTTAAGCGGGTTAACCCTCGCAAGGCTGCCGGCCCAGATGGCATCCCTAGCTGCCTCCTCAGAGCATGCACAAACCAGCTGGCTGGAGTGTTTACGGAAATATTCAATCTCTCCCTATCCCAGTCTACTGCCCCGACTTGCTTCAAGATGTCCGCTATTGTTCCTGTGCCCAAGAAAGCAAAGGTAACTGTACTAAATGACTATCAACCCATAGCACTCACTTCTGTCATCATGAAGTGCTTTGAGAGGCTAGTTAAGGAGCATATCACCTCTACCTTACCTGACACCCTAGACCCACTTCAATTTGCTTACCACCCCAATAGATCCACAGACAAAGCAATCGCCATTGCACTACATACTGCCCCATCCCATCTGGACAAGAGGAATACCTATGTAAGAATGCTGTTCATTGACTATAGCTCAGCATTTAACACCAGAGTACCCTCCCAGCTCATCATCAACCTCGGGGCCCTGGGTCTGAACCCCGCCTGTGCTACTGGGTCCTGGACTTCCAGGTGGTGAAGGTAGAAAACAACACCTACACTTCACTGATCCTCAACACTGGGGCCCCACAAGGGTGTGTACTCAGCCCCCTCTGGTTCTCCCTGTTCACCCATGACTGCGTGGCCACACACACCTCCAACTCAATCATCAAGTATGCAGACGACACAACCATACTAGGCCTGATTACCAACAATGATGAGACAGCCTACAGGGAGGAGATGATGGACAAGGAGGAGTGGTACCAGAAAAATAACCTCTCCCTCAACAAAACGAAGGAGCTGATCGTGGACTTCAGGAAAAAGCAGAGGGAGCACACCCCTATCCACATTGACGGGACAGCAGTGGAGAAGGAGGAAAGCTTCACTTCCTCGGTGCACACATCACTGATGATCTGAAATGGTCCACCCACACAGACAGTTTGGTGAAGAAGGCGCAACAGTTGGAGCAATGTTGGAGCTAGGAACACAAGCATTTCGCTACAGACGCAATAACATCTGCTAAATATGTGTATGTGACCAATAAAATTTGATTTGAATTAGACACTAAAGTACAATTGGTAAAAATGTGGCAAAGAAATTAACTTTATGTCCCGCGTATAAGGCATTATGTTTGGGGCAAATCCAATACATCACTGAGTACCACTCTTCATATTTTCAAGCGTGGTGGTGGCGGCATTATGTTATAAGAATGCTTGTCATCAGCAAGGACTGGGGAGTTTTTAGGATAAAAATAAATGAAATAGAGTAAAGCACAGGCTAAATCCTAGAGGAAAACCTGATTCAGTCTGCTTTCCAACAGACCCTGGGAGACAAATTAACCTTTTAGCAGGACAATAACCTTAAACATAAGGCCAAAATTACACAGGAGTTGCTTACCAAGACAACATTGAATTTTCCTGTGGCCTGGATACAGTTTTGAAAAAAATATTTGACTTGAAAATGGCTGTCTAACAAAGATCAACAACCAACTTGACAGAGCTTGAAGATTTCTTTAAAGAATAATGTGCAAATATTGTACAATTCAGGTGTGCAAAGCTCTTAGAGATTTGCTCAGAAAAACTCACAGCTGTAATCGCTGCCAAAGGTGATTCTAACATGTATTGATTTACAGTATGTACATAAGTTATTTCATTTTCAATCAATTTGCCAAAATGTATAAAAACATGTTTTAACTTTGTCTTTATGGGGTATTGTGTGTAGATGGGTGAGGATTTGTTTAATCTATTTTGAATTCAGGGTGTAACACATCAAAATGTAAATAAGGGGGGTATAGCTACTTTCTGAAGGCACTATATATAGCGTTTTGCAACAAAACCCATTTATTACACATCTAAAATATATTAATTGGAAATCTGAGAACATTAATATTTTACAAACACTTAAAGGTAAGCATTAATTTCTGATGATAAAACACACTTTTTGGAAATTAACTCCTCACTTGTAGACATCTCTTGATATGGACCTCATTACCAAAGTTACCAGTCGTTTAAAAATAAAAAAAAACAGTGTCTACTGTACACATCGGGATATAGTGATAAATTGGTAAATAGTAAATATTTAATCCTGCAGAATACACCAAATGTAACATGGAGGGAATAAATGCCGATACACACAATATTCCAACCATTATTCCCTAGTCTGATTTATTGCTACAGTGCATTCAGAAAGTATTCAGACCCCTTCACCTTTTCCACCTTTTGTTACATTACAGCATTATTCTAAAATGGATGAAATAAATTGAAACATCCCAATTTCTACACATGACAAAGCAATTCGATTTTTTTGCAAAAAACCTTATTTACATAAGTATTCAGACCCTTTAATATGAGACTTCTAATTGAGCTCAGGTGCATCCTGTTTCCATTTATTAACCTTGAGATGTTTCTACAACTTCATTGGAGTCCACCTGTGGTAAATTCAATTGGTTGGAATGATTTGAAAAGGCACACGTCTGTCTATATAAGGTCCCACAGTCGACAGTGCATGTCAGAGCAAAAACCAAGCCATGAGGTCAAAGGAATTGTCCGTAGAGCTCCGAGACAGGATTGTGTCGAGGCACAAATGTCTGCATCATTGAAGGTCCCCAAGAACACAGTGGCCTCCATCATTCTTAAATGGAAGAAGTTTGGAACAACCAAGACTCTTCCTAGAGCTGGCCGCCTGGCTAAACTGAGCACCTCTTCAACCTCAGGATGCTGAAGAAAGTTGGCTTGTCACCTAAAACCCTCAAAAACTTGATGCACAGATGCACAATTGAGAGCATCCTATCGGGCTGTATCATCGCCTGGTATGGCAACTGCACCGCCCACAACTGCAAGGCTCTCTAGAGGGTGGTGCGGTCATCAGAAAGCATCACCGGGGGCAAACTACCTGTCCTGCAGTTGGTCAGTACAAGTGCATCAAAGCTAGGACCGAGAGACTGAAAAACAGCTTCTATCTCAAGACCAACAGACTGTTAAACAGCCATCACTAACACAGAGAGGCTGCTGCCTACATACAGACTTGAAATCTTTGGCCACTTTAATAAGGAAGTTAAATGCCACTTTAATAAGGAAGTTTACATATCTTGCATTACTCATCCCATATGTATATATTGTATTTAATACCATCTATTGCATCTTGCCTATGCCACTCGGTCATTGCGCATCCATATATTTATATGTATATATTCTTATTCCATCCCTTCACTTAGATTTGTGTGTATTAGGTAGTTGTTGTGGAATTGATAGATTACTTGTTAGATATTGCTGCACTGTCGGAACTAGAAGCACAAGCATTTTTCAACACTCGCAATAACATCTGCTAACCATGTGTATGTAAACAATAAAATATGATTTGATTTAATTTGCGCAATCGGGGGAGAAGAGCTTTGGTCAGGGAGGTGACCAAGAACCGATGGTCACTCTGACAGAGTTCCTCTGTGTAGATGGGAGAACCTTCCAGGACAGCAATCACTGCAGCACTCCATCAATCAGGCCTTTATGGTAGAGTGGCCAGACTGAAGCGACTCCTCAGTAAAAGGTAGCCAGCTTGGATTTTTCCAAAAGGCACCTAAAGGCACGTAGACCATGAGAAACACGACTATCCCGTCTGATGAAACCAAGATTGAACTCTTTGGCCTTGATGGCCAAGTGTCACGTCTGGGGGAAACCCAGGGAGACTAATCAAGATCGAGGGAAAGATGAATGGAGCAAAGTACAGAGAGATCCTTAATGAAAACCTGCTTCAGAGCGTCCAGGATCTCAGACTGGGGCAAGGTTCACCTTCCAACGGGACAATAACCCGTAAGTAGACAGCCGAGACAACGCAGGAGTGGCTTTGGGACAAGTCTCTGAATGTCCTTGAGTGTCCCAGCCAGAGCCCGGACTTGAATCCGATCGAACATCTCTGGAGAGACCTGAAAATAGTAGTGCAGCGATGCTCCTCATCCAAACTGACAGAGCTTGAGAGGATCTGTAGAGAAGAATGGGAGAAACTCCCCAAATACAGGTGTGCTCAGCTTGCAGCGTCATACCCAAGAAGACTTGAGGCTGTAATCAATGCCAAAGGTGCTTCAACAAAGTACTGAGTAAAGGGTCTGAATACTTATGTAAATGTGAAATTTCAGTTTCTAAAAAACAGTTTATCCTTTGTCATTGTGGGGTATTGTGTGTAGATTGTTACGCTACAGCCTTTTCCTCATCAATGTGGAAAAAGTGAAGGGGTCTGAATACTTTCCAAATGCACTGTATATCAACCCAGACATGCAAAGGGCAAAACTCTGAATACAAAGGTCACATAATTGGTTAGTTGTCCTTATTTCTGTTTTCTGAGTCATGTCAGAGATGTTGTTTAACAGTATGTACACCCGCTCCCCATCTCCCACAATAATAATAACATACAACTGGGTAAATCTCTGTAATGAGCTTTCTGACAACCATTCCGTTTGCAGGAAATATCTACAGTCTCAGTTATCGACTCAGCTTTGCCATTAACGTTTGGCACCTTCATCATCATATCAGCAGTGACAGGGAGCCGATGGATAAGTGGATCCTCCAGTCTGGGAGAACTGCAGGCAGCACAACTTCAGCTGATGAGAGATCAGAGAGGAGAACCACAGAGCTGGGATAAGCCCAAATGGCATCCTATTTGCTTTATAGTGCACTACTTTTAACCATGGCCCATAGGGCTCTGGTCAAATGTTGTGCACTATAATGAGTATAGCATGCCATTTAGGATGCTATCTCCCTGATACAGATGTTAGCCTTTCCAGTATCTGGCAGCTTCATAGAAGAAGACTGAAGTTTGTCCTTCATTTTCCTAGCTAGCAGTTGTCCATCATATCCTTTTCAGGATGCCCTGAAGCTACAGTCATTGAGTACGTTTTACATGCACACTAATAATTCAATTTTAAACTGATTATGGCAGAAGGCAGAGTATGGCAATAGTCATGTAAACATTTTACTATGCGTATTTTAATTGGCGTAAAGTCAAAATCAAAGTAATCATACGCCGATTAAAATACCTGGTTTTCTGAGCAATCTTTAAAAATATTAGGACCTGTAGATAGCTTAACTTGTGTTCCCGCGGTGTATTTGATCTGCACATGCCAGCATGGGTAGAGCAAGCCTCCCTCTTATGAACGATTTGAAGTGAGTTTGGGAAAAACTGAAAATATGCGTCTTAGAAATATTTCACACAAAAATGTTATATGTACGAACTCAGAATCAAATAGACTTCGCAAAAATAACACGGTCGCTGTGGTAAAACGTTTATTTTGATTGCCGATTTTTGCATTTATTTACGTCCCATTAGGTATATGACTGTGTAAACAGGATTTTAAGGACATTGTTCTTCTTGCAAAGCATCTAAACATTTTAAACAAACTATTATATTAATCTGACTAACCACAATGATCGTTTTATTGTGTGCATGTAACCATACTCCGGGAGAAGCAGTGATAGTGATAGACAGGTTGTTTTGAGAAAAGTGTCTTAGACAAAGGCAGCTTCTTAACATCACAGCCCTAACTAGACTGTTAGAGAGTTTTTTTTTATCACAACAATGTTATTTGCATGTGGTTCAACATTTTAAAAATAACAAAAACATATAATATAATACAAAACAGGCAACCATTTTAAGTGTTATTAATCTGCATGTTGTTACAGCATATATTTTTTATTTGCCTGTCAGATATCTTCATCTTTAGGGAGACGTAAGAAAAAGATTCTCTGGTGAGAAGGCTAGTGTCAACTTATACCTTTATAGCTTCAAAATGCCTATTTCTAATTTAGTGAGCGACCGTCTTGACATCTCGTATTTTGTAGGGGGTGTTCTCACCGAATGGAAAATAACATTTTCTGCCAGTATTCGAGTTCTTAGTTCCCAGCTCTCCCTCATTCAGCATCACCATGGAAGACTGCATATCAAATTAGAGAATCTAATAACAGTGATACCTCATTTTCAGTTCAACAGAAAATATGCACAGCCCATTCTCAATTTTGTCCTCTCTTCAGTGACAGAGGAAAATTAAGACTGCTCTGTTTCAGATAGTTAAGGAGCCAGACAAATAGGTTCATTCAAGAAAATTATTTGTTGCCATGTTGAATAATAAGACATGGTCTGAGCCCAGAAGACTTTTTAAATAGGTTTGGATGATAAATATTCCAGTTGAACTACTGTGTGTTCCTGTTCACTATTATCCTGTATGAGTGAGGGAAATGGAAATGAATTGAAAGCATGTCAATACTCTGAAAACTTGGAAATGAGGAAATATGCAATTTGTTTCTGAAAAATATTTTTTACAGACTTATTTGTATTGATACCGCCATTTTTGACGAGTGGATGATTTTCATATACTGTAGTGTTCTGTATAAAGTCAGCCTTTTCCTGATGTAAGGTGTTGTAACCTGATGCAATTATGTGGGTATAAAACATAGTAATGCAAACATGCTTCCTCGCAGAGTGGGAACAATCAGGGTTGTTTTCTTCTACCTACCCTGGAAACCTGGTTCTATTTCAATAGAATATAGTCTATAGGTTGGCTGAGCCTTGCTTTGGTCAAAAGTAGTGCACTATATTGGGAATAGGGTGTCATTTGGGATGCATCCATAGTTTCTACTCATGGTTGATGACATATATGATTGATTGAGAGCTGTAAGGCCTCACAGCGCATCCAGGCCCTAATAGCCTCCCTCTCCCTCTAACCGAAATGTACAAGCTGTTTTCATTAATAAGATATTTGAGCTGACAAAAAAAAAGACAAATCCAGATACATTATGAAGAAAACAATATTGCGATGGCACTGCTGCGGGATGGTGCGCGGACGGAGAGTCCATTTGTGTTAGTTTAGCTTCATTGCAGCACATACGACTCTGTGGACTCTGTATTGAGCTTCATTGCAGAGCATTAGCGTCTGGGAATTGCCATGGGAGAGTAAATTAGTGACCAGGTTATCTGTGTGTAATGGGAATGAATTGTGGAGTGCTCTCGACTAGAGGTCTTAAAACATAGTGCTTTCTTCTTCTCCTGCTTTTTACAGAGGCAGTGTGACATACTGCATCTAGCAGCCATGATACATTTTAATGTGTGTCTGTGATAAAGAAATCAACACTTCCAATTATTTGTGCTACAATGTGAATTATTGATTTTTAGAATGAAATACTGTAGAGAAAGGGAAATAGTAGACGTTCTCATCTCAGTTTGGTATGCAAACGCTGGGAAACACATACTGTTGTGTAAAACGTATGGTGTTTGCACAAAGTTCTGATCCCTGCTCCCACATCACAAAACAGCCCGATAAACGTTCTCTCCAAGTGTTCAAAATAAAGCCTGGCCTCAAAGACTAGACTTACCATAGTAAATGTAAATTCAAGTCCCTTCAATTCGTGAGATAAGTTATGTTCGGTATGGTTACATAAGACAGAAGGTTACTTAAGCCATAAATGAAAGGAGGGGTTTTGGTTGGAGAGGATAGGTGGGGTGGGTGTATAAGGTGAATGTCTAGTAACCCAAAGCTTGTGTGTTCAAATCACATCACTGACAATCTGAGCTAATTAGCAACTTCGCAAATACTTTCTACTTTGCAACTAGGGGAGAACCGGGACGAAAGTAACACGCCCATTTTCTCAGATAGCACAGAAACTAGAATAACGTAGTGAAGTCAGCACGTTCCGAGTAAGGAGGACAAGCTTACTGCAAAAGAGCAGCCCAGTCCGACCATGTTTCGCCGTGTTATCAACAAAAAGTTGTTTTCAGCGACGTAAAGAGAACAGACCCGGGAGTGTTTTTTGGTTGTAGAGTTGTGTTTAGCTGTTTAAGGTTACAAACATACAGTATGTCATTTTCTTTACCCATCTAGTGACTAAATGACAGCGTAGGCTTTAAGTATCATGCTAGCTAGTCTTGGGTGTTAGCTAGGGAGAAGTTACAGGAGAGAGGGGTGAGACGAATGTAACAGAATGTTAAATGATACCCTGGAATAAAATTTAAAAAACAGTTAAGCACAGCGCTTTGTCTAGTTAGCTTTGAGTCCACACAATAGGTTTTTATTGACAGGTTTAATATATATATTTACTGTTTAAATATCCTGCACAAAGATATAAAAACAACATGCAACAATTTCAATGATTTTATTGACTTATAGTTCATATAAGGAAATTAGTCAAATTAAATAAATTCATTAAACCCTGATCTATGGATGTGTCAGGGCTTGAAAACTATTACGGACTACAAAGGGAGACCCAGCCACAAGATGCCCAGTGACGAGAGCTTACCAGATGGGCCAAATGCCTTTTATGCTCGCGTCGAGGCAAGCAACACTGAAGCATGCATGCGAGAACCAGCTGTTCCAGACAACTGTGTGATCACGCCCTCCGTAGTCGATGTAAGAAAGACCTTTAAACAAGTCAACATTCACAAGGCCGCGGGGCCAGACAGACTACCAGGACATGTACTCAGAGCATGCACGTACCAACTGGCAAGTGTCTTCACTGACATTTTCAACCTCTCTCTGCCCGAGTCTGTAATACCTAAATGTTTCAAGCATACCGCCATAGTCCCTGGGCCCAAGAACGCAAAGGTAATCTGTCTAAATGACTACCGACCTGTAGCACTCACGTCGGTAGCCATGAAGTGTTTGAAAGGCTGGTCATGGCTCACATCTACAACATCATCCCGGAAACCCTAGACCCACTCTAATTCACAAACCACCCCAACAGTGGCCCCCGTGTGGCGCAGCAGTCTAAGGCACTACGTCTCAGTGCTAGAGGCGTCACTACATGCACCCTGGTTCGATTCCAGGAGGTATCACAACCGGCCGTGATTGGGAGTCCCATAGGGCGGCGCATAATTGTCTCGGTGTCGTCAGGTGTAGGCCATCATTGTAAATAAGAAATTGTTCTTAACTGACTTGCCTAGTTAAATAAAGGTTAAGTAAAAAATGTATAATAATACATATTTTTTAAATGATTCAATTGCAATCCACACTTTCCTTTCCCACCTGGACAACAGGAACACCTTTGTGAGAATGATTTTCATTTGACTACAGCTCAGCGTTCAACACCCTAGAGCCCATGAAGCTCATCACTAAGCTAAGGCCAGCAGCATACCACCCTGCATACCACTGCTGGCTTGCTTCTGAAGCTAAGCAGGGTTGGTCCTGGTCAGTCCCTGGATGGGAGACCAGGTGCTGCTGGAAGTGGTGTTGGAGGGCCAGTAGGAGGCACTCTTTCCTCTGGTCTAAACAAAGATCCCAATGCCCCAGGGCAGTGATTGGGGACACTGCTCTGTGTAGGGTGCCGTCTTTCGGATGGGACGTTAAACGGGTGTCCTGACTCTCTGAGGTCATTAAAGATCCCATGGCACTTATCGTAAGAGTAGGGGTGTTAACCCCGGTGTCCTGGCTAAATTCCCAATCTGGCCCTCAACCATCACGGTCACCTAATAATCCCCAGTTTACAATTGGCTCATTCCTCTCCCCTGTAACTATTCCCCAGGTCGTTGCTGCAAATGAGAACGTGTTCTCAGTCAACTTACCTGGTAAAATAACGGTAAAATAAATAAAAATAAAAAAGGACCCTGGGACTAAACACCTCCCTCTGCAACTGGATCCTGGACTTCCTGATGGGCTGCCCCCAGATGGTAAATGTAGGCAACAACACATCTGTCACACTGATCCTCAACACAGGGGCCTCTCAGGCGTGCTTAGTCCACTCCCTGCTCATCCACGACTGCTTGGACAAGCAGGACTCCAACACCATCATTAAGTTTGCTGACGTCACAGGCCTGATCACTGACAACGACGAGAGAGCCTAGAGGGAGGAGGTCAGCGAACTGGCAGTGTGGTGCCAGGACAAGAACCTCTCCGTCAGCGTGAGCAAAACAAAGGAGCTGATCATGGACTACAGGGAAATGAGGGCAGAACACTCTCCCATTCACATCGACGGGCCGTCATGGAGCGGGTCGAGTGCTTCAAGTTCCTTGCTGTCCACATCACCAACAAACTATCATGGTCCTAACACACCAAGACAGTTGTGAAGTTGGCACAACAATGCCTATTCCCCCTCAGGAGACTGAAAAGATTTGGCATGGTTCCCCAGATCCTCAAAAGGCACTACAGCTGCACCATCAAAGTATTCAGACCCCTTGACTTTTTCCACCTTTTGTTACGTTACAGCCTTATTATTACATTTATTAAATGTGTTTTTCTTCCTCATCAGTCTACACACAATAGCCCATAATGGCAAAGAAATGACAAAAAAATTGAAATGTCACATACACATATGTATTCAGACCGTTTACTCAATAGTTTTTGAAGCACCTTTGGCAGGGATTACAGCATCGGGTCTTCTTGGGTATAACGCTACATGCTTGGCACACCTGTATTTGGGGAGTTTCTCTCATTCCCACAGCATGACGCTGCCACCACCATGCTTCACCATAGGGATGGTACCAGGTTTCCTCCAGACGTGACGCTTCGCATTCAGGCCAAAGAGTTAATCTTGGTTTCATCAGACCAGAGAATCTTGTTTCTCAGGGTCTGAGAGTCTTTAGGTGCCTTTAGGCAAACTCCAAGCGGATTGTCATGTGTCTCTTACTGAGGAGTGGCTTCCATCTGGCCACCACTATGAAGGCCTGATTGGTGGAGGGCTGCGGTGAAGGTTGTCCTTCTGGAAGGCATAGAGGAACTCCAGTGCTCTGTTAGAGTGACCATCGGGTTCTTTGTTCTTTGCTCAGTTTGGCAGGGCGGCCAGCTCTAGGAAGAGTCTTGGTGGTTCCAAACTTCTTCCATTTAAGAATGATGGAGGCCACTGTGTTCTTGGTGACTTTCAATTCTGCAGAAATATTTTGGTACCCTTCCCCTGATGTGTGTCTCGACACAATCCTGTCTCTGAGCTCTACGGACAATTCTTTTGACCTCATTGCTTGTTTTTTTTCTGACATGCACTGTCAACTGTTAATTGAATTTACCACAGGTGTACTCCAAGTTGTAGAAACATCTCAAGGATGATCAATGGAAACAGGATGCACCTGAGCTCAATTTCGAGTCTCATAGCAAAGGGTCTGAATACTTATGTAAAGTGGCTATTTCTGTTTTTTGTTTTTTTGCAAAAAGTTCTTATGCGGTATTGTGTGTAGGCTTTTTAAAAATTCAATCCATTGTAGAATCTGTCTGTAAAGTTACAAAATGTCAAAAAGTCAAGGGGTCTGATTACATTCTGAATGCACTGTATCTTGGTTAGATAAGTATTCAACCCCCCGAGTCAACACATGTTAGAATGATCCTTTTGGCAGCAATTAGCCTACAGCTGTGAGTCTTTCTTTAGAAACTATTCACACCCCTTGACTGTTTCCAAATGTTGCTGCGTTACAACCTGCATTTATATCTCCTAATGTTAAAGTCCATGCCCATTTCATATGATATGTTACGAATTATAATTCCTATATGTTACGAATTTGTAAAATCTTCAATATGTTACGAATTCTTGCTAGGTGGCTAACATTAGTTAGCTAGCTAACATTAGTTAGGCTAGGGGTTAGGGTTAAGTTGAGGCGTTATGTTAAAGAGTTACGGTTAGGGGAAGGGTTAGCTAAAAGGGTTATGGTTAGGGAAAGGTTTAGCTAAGAGGTTTAGGGTTAGGGGAAGGGTTATTTAACATGCTAAGTAGTTGCAAAGAAGAGGGTGGTGGGCACTGATGGACACCTCACGTCACATCTATCACTCATAATACACTTTACACATTGTTTGCTTCCAAATGGCACCCTATTCTCTACATGGTGCACTACTTTTGACCTATAAGGAGTACTGTATGTATAGGCAGCCATTTGGGACACAGGCAGTTTCTAAAGAGCCACAGCAAAATCATTACCCACATCCTGTAATTGTTCTACTGTGAGAATGAACGAAAGGCACAAACATAAACAGGTTATGGGAAAGGGACAATGGAAGGTAGAATAAGTATTTCTAAGACAAACACGGTACAAAAAAGAACAACACAGGATCTTAACAAGCTGAATAAAAGTCAATGAAAGTGACTATTCATGAGTGAGGGGCGCACGTGGTCCCTGAGAATGGGGGCACTATTGTGGGACCAGAGTGTTTGATACTTTCCCTCTCATTATCTCTCTCTAACTCTCATTTTCTCTCATTTTCTCTCTCTCTCTCCACAAAGTGGTTTGATCCCACTTTCTATTCGATCATACAGGAGGACATTTTAGAATTGTTGCGTTATTCTTTGTTGTCGCTTTTTTCTTCCTCTTCTTTCTTTTCCTGCAACATAGATGTCTGAAAATTAAACATTATCACAAACAATAGCATGTATTTCAGCTTAAAACTGTAACAACAAAGGAAATATAATTCCATCTGGTGCTTGTGTTTCATGCTGCTTGTCTTCCCAGCCAGACGGGCGGCTAAAGTGTGACCATTCATTGCAGGATTAGGGGGTGTCACCTTTTTCTTATTGATTTCTCTCTTTATTTTGCCAGGGCTTTTATTTTGCCAGTGAGTTAACAGCAAAACACAAATTACACTTTCCTGACATGGCTGGGAATACAAGGCAACTGAACAATTTGTATGCTACATTACATTTTCCCCAACCACGGTGCAGTACAAAGAGAAACAGGGAAGTTAATTGAGTAGCGATTGGGAGAGGTGACTGGAATAGCCCTGTCACTTCCAGACTATAGAAATGATGGCCCATATTGTGAGAAAGCCCCAGGACAATCAGACTTCCTAAGGTGACATCATTGGAACTTCTATAAATGACATTTCTTATAGACGAGGTACATCCAAAATGGCAGCCTAGTCAGTGCACTTTAGTAGCCCTATGGGCTTTGGCCAACAGTAGTGAACTATATAATCTCCTAGCAACCAATTCCATGAGCAGCAGCATTTAAGAGCTCCTCCCTAAATTGCAATAAAAAAAATAAAAAATACATGTATTATATGTGAACAGTTTAGGTTTTTTGTGTGCATTGCTGTGTTCTGCCCATCTAGAGGAATTTGAAGATACTTTTCTTTTGTGGAATTAGTTTGGAGAGATTTTGAGAGATTGATCGACTTGGTTCTTACAAGACTCATCTGCTGAGTCATCAGGCAACATAAGGAAGGAATGGGATAGGAGGACTATAAACCCAACAAGAACAACAACAAGAATTAACACATAGTGTAGATAAAAAACACAAAACCAACAGTGTGAGAAAGAGGAAGGATTTAGTAGAGATAGCGCCATAACAAAACATTCTCGAGGGTAGTACACCACATGATGCAGTCCACACCATGTATAATCCAACTCATCTTTGCCAGCTACATGGCCCTCCACACCACCCTCTTCAATTCCCCCCACAACCTCTCTCCCAGGCTAGTTATGGTTACCCTCCCTACTCCCATCCCCAGGACAGGCCTGGGACAGTCCTACCCCCCATGGCAGCTCCAACCCTGCAACAGGAGGACATATTTCCACCGGTCTAATGTCCATTGCTTGTGTTTCTTGGCCCAAGCAAGTCTCTTCTTATTATTGGTGTCCTTTAGTAGTGGTTTCTATGTAGCAATTCAACCATGAAGGCCTGATTCACGCAGTCTCCTCTGAACAGTTGATGTGTCTGAACTCTATGAAGCATTTATTTGATGCAATGTCTGAGGCTGGTAGCTCTAATGAACTTGTCTTCTGCAGCAGAGGTAACTCTGGGTCTTCCTTTCCTGTGGCTCTATCTTAACTACAGTCTGCCTTCATTGTATTGCAGAAAAACTTTATTGACCTGAAATTAGTATTGAATGCATGTAAAACTAAGTATATGTTCTCTAAAGTGCATAAAAATAACTCTTTAAGCATACAGTATGTACTTTGGATGGTGACCAAATTGATCGTTTACCTGCTTACAAATATCTGGGCATCTGGATAGATGAAAAACTGTCTTTAAAAAAGCATATTGATAAGTTTGTAAAGAAGCAGAGAATAAAAATGGTCTTCTTCTTCTTCTATATTCTTCTAGCTAAATAGTAGAAAGCAGATTATTCAGTCAACGTTCTTATCAGTCCTAGATTATGGCGACATCATCTATATGAATGTAGCTGCCACTTCGTTAAAGCCGTTAGATGCGGTTTATCATAGCGCACTGTTCTTTATTCCCGGTAACAATTTTAGTACTAATCACTGCATTCTCTACCAGAAAGTTGGTTGGCCCTCTTTAACGTCACATAGTTTGATACATTGCTATGTTTTCATTTATGAAGCCATACATACGTACATACCCCAACCAGAAGCCATGGATTACAGGCAACATTCGCACTGAGCTAAAGGGTAGAGCTGCCGCTTTCAAGGTGCGGGACTCTAACCCGGAAGCTTACAAGAAATCCTGCTATGCCCTGCAACGAACCATCAAACAGGCAAAGTGTCAATACAGGGCTAAGATTGAATCATACTACACCGGCTTCGACGCTCGTCTTATGTGGCAGGGCTTGCAAACTATTACAGATTACAAAGGGAAGCACAGCCGCGAGCTGCCCAGTGACACGAGCCTACCAGACGAGCTAAATCACTTCTATGCTCGCTTCGAGGCAAGCAACACTGAGGCATGCATGAGAGCATCAGCTGTTCCAGGCGACTGTGTGATCACGCTCTCCATAGCCGACGTGAGTTAGACCTTTAAACAGGTCAACATACAAAAGGCCGCAGGGCCAGATGGATTACCAGGACGTGTGCTCCGGGCATGTGCTGACCAACTGGCAGATGTCTTCACTGACATTTTCAACATCTCCCTGATTAAGTCTGTAAAACCAACATGTTTCAAGCAGACCACCATAGTCCCTGTGCCCAAGAACACAAAGACAGCCTGCCTAAATGACTACAGACCCGTAGCACTCACGTCTGTAGACATGAAGTAGTTTGAAAGGTTGGTAATGGCTCACATCAACACCATTATCCCAGAAACCCTAGACCCACTCCAATTTGCATAACGCCCAAACAGATCCACAGATGATGCAATCTCTATTGCACGCCACACTGCCCTTTCCCACCTGGACAAAAGGAACACTTACGTGAGAATGCTATTCATTAACTACAGCTCAGCGTTCAACACCATAGTACCCTCAAAGCTCATCTCTAAGCTAAGGATCCTGGTACTAAACACCTCCCTCTGCAACTGGATCCTGGACTTCCTGATGGACCGCCCCCAGGTGGTGAGGGGAGGTAGCAACACATCTGCCACGCTGATCCTCAACACTGGAGCTCCCCAGGGGTGCGTGCTCAGTCCCCTCCTGTACTCCCTGTTCACCCACGACTGCATGGCCAGGCATGACTCCAACACCATCATTAAGTTTGCAGACAACACAACAGTGGTAGGCCTGATCACCGACAACGACGAGACAGCCTATAAGTAGGAAGTCAGAGACCTGGCCGGGTGGTGCCAGAATAACAACCTATCCCTCAATGTAACCAAGACTAAGGAGATTATTGTGGACTACAGGAAAAGGAGGACCAAAGACCCCAGCCACTCCAGTCATAGACTGTTCTCTCTACTACCGCATGGCAAGCGGTACCGGAGTGCCAAGTCTAGGACTAAAAGGCTTATCAACAGTGTTTACCCCCAAGCCATTAGACTCCTAAACAGGTAATCAAATGGCTACCCGGACTATTTGAGTGCCCCCCCAACCCCTATTGTTACGCGGCTGCTACTCTCTTATTTATTAAAAATAAAGGTTAAATAAATAAAATATAGGGAATAGGGTGCCATTTGGGACGGAGGCACAGAGTACACTTCTGCAGCTCCTCAGCGCTTGATAAAAAATCTGCAGGCTTTTCCAAATATACTTTTTAATTGTTTTTATTTACCGTTATTTAACTAAGAACAAACTCTTATTTACAATGATGGCCTACACCAGCCAACCCCGGACGACGCTGGGCCAATTGTGCAACGCCCTATGGGACTCCCAATCACAGCCGTTTGTGATACAGCCTGGATTCAAACCAGGTTGTCTGTAGTGATGCCTCAAGCACTGAGATGCAGTGACTTGAGATCATAGACTCCACAGCCAGAAGGCAGCATTTTTTTCTATTACTGAGTGTCTTGACACTGCTAAGCTCTTGATTAACCTGCCCTTGAAGCCGACAGAGGCAAGGAGCCAACACACCCTGGTCTGGCTGTGTCCCAAAAGGTACCCTATTCTCTATGTAATATACTACTTTTGACCAGAGCCCTACAGTTCCTGGTCAAAAGTATAGTACACTATAAAGGGAATAGGGTGCCATTTGGGATGAAGTGAAGATACAGTGATTTTCATACCTCTGCTGGCCTGGTACTGCATCACCAGAGACGCTTACAGAGACGGAAGTTCCCCCAGAGAGACACACGCAGCAAATCACCACAGCCTGGTTCCCTCCATCAGAGACACATTTCATTGGATTGTTGTTGATGTAATACTACAGTCTGTTGCTAATTTTATCATTACAATAGTAATAGTTAATCTGTTGTACAAGACGCAGACTTCAAAAGGTAGATGTTTAGATTTCAGTCAGTAGAATTTATTTGGCCTTTACAGTAGTTCTGCTACAATATCAAGCACATGACATGTTTGGAATCTGAGCGTGCTTTACAATTTGTCTTGAAGGTTACTGCATCATTTAAACGTTTAAAGGGTGAATCTATGGTCTATGACATTTGAATTATGCAGAAAACAAGTACTTAAAGAATCAAGATAATTCCAGTGCCTTATGGTTAAAAAGCTATGTTGATGATAATTCCCTTGCACTTCATGATTATGTTTACAGAGTTGATAGGGCAAAGAAGGGGGCGGTGTAGCCATTTCTCTGAAAAATAACTTTAAGGCGACCCAATCGCTCAATGTCTGGCTTCCAAAGCAATTTGAGCTACTAGTTATAAATGTTTTTATTTCTCAAATATTATTTTCTACGTGGCAGGGATCTGTCGCCGTCCCTCTGCCACAGCCGGAGCAAACATGACTGTGTCTGAGCTACTAGGCCCATTCATGGCCTCTGAAATAGGGACATCGGAGGATCTGAATCTCGATGGCTTACTCCCTCGTCAGATTGTCTTAAATCAGCATGCATTGATTTGAACTTAGTCCAACTGATTTCTGACCCCACTCGTTTACAATTGAAAGAATCCTGCTAAATCAATTCTGATTGATCTGATACTTACAAATAACCCTCAGAAATACTCAACTAGTGGTGTCTTCTGTATGGACCACGGTGATCACTTTTCAATTGTCTATGTCAGAAACACCAAGTTGCCTAAAACTAAACCATGCCTTATCACTACAAGAAACGTTAAACACTTCCATGAGCATGGGTTCTTATATGACCTTTACCATTCAGGCTTACATAGTGATAATGACATTCCAGAAGCGGAACTTGCCCTTGAACAACTCTCTACTATGTTTATCTCTGTATTTGACAAACATGCTGCTATGAAGAGATTTAAGACTTAAAAGATAGAGCCAACCCATGGTTCAAACCTGAACTTGCTGAGTTATTTCAGCTAAGGAACAAAGCTTGGTCTGAAGCCAGACACGCTGGAAGCTCTACTGACTGGCTCACTTTCAGACAACTTAGAAACAAATGTACTGCTTCCATAAAAAGGGCTATTTCATTAATTCCATTTCTGACTCTCGTGTCGATCCAGCAAAGTTTGGAAGGCTATTAAAGCACTAAAAAGAATCAGCCACACCTCTGAGGTTTTAACGTCAATACTATAATAACTGAGGCGGTTAACCAACATTTTATTGCTGCAGCCCAATTATTTGAAAGGGGAAATAGCAGCAATAAGGACAACTCTGAAAAGCCTGTTTGTGACACAAGCTCATCTCTTGATGATGCACCCCTGTTCAATCGCCTTATACAGTAAATGGTGAACCACTGTTCTCTCTACTCTTAGTTGTTGTTAAAAAGTCCACTGGGGCAGAGATGCTTGACCCGTGTCTTCTACGGCTTGCTGCAACTGATTGTGGAGCCCTTGACACATATTTTATATCTATCCATTCTCTTGGGTATTATTCCTTAAGTATGGAAAGTGGCCCTTTCGAGAGAAAAAAACAATTTCACATGTGAAATCACGTGAAAACATATGTTTTTGGAACACTTCACATGTGAAAACAGAAATTAGTCATTATGATACACACAGTTCTTTTAAGGACAAATTGTTCATAGATGACCAGCAGGGTTGTAGAGGGGGCAACAGGTCAGTACCTCAGGAGTAAATGTCAGTTGGCTTTTCATTGCCAGAGGTCAAGACAGCAGGTGAGGTAGAGAGAGAGAGTTGAAAACAGCAGGTCCGGGAAAAGGTAGCATGTCCGGTGAACATGTCATGGTTCCATAGCCGCAGGCCGAACAGCTGATCCTGTAGCAGCAGCACGACCAGGTGGACTGGGAACAGCCAGGAGGGCTCAGGTCCTCTGGGAAGGGAGGGAGAGAATTAGAGGGAGCATACTTAAACTCACACAAGACAACAGAGAAGACAGGAGATTTAAGATATTACAGACTGACCCTACCCCCCTGGCACAGACTATTGCAGCATAGATATGGAGGCTGAGACAGAGGGGTTCGGGGAACACTGTGGCCCCATCCGACAATACCCCCGGACAGGGCCAACCAGGCAGGATATAACCCCACCCACTTTGCCAAATCACACCCTCCATACCACTGGATGGATATCAACAAACCACCCTGAGACAAGGCTGAGTATAGCACACAAATATCTCCTCCACCGTACAAGCCTGAGGGGGCGCAAAACTAGACAGGAAGATCACATCTGACTCAACACACTCAAGTGACACACCCCTCCTAGGGAAGGCATGAAAGAGCACTAGTAAGCCAGTGACTCAGCCCACATAATAGGGTCAGAGCTAGAGAATCTCAGTGGGAAAAGGGGAGCCGGCCAGGCAGAGACAGCAAGGGCGGTTAGTCGCTCCAGTGCCTTGCCGTTCACCTTCGCACAACCTAGGCCAGACTACACTCAATCATAGGACCTACTGAAGAGATGAGTTTTCAGTAAAGACTTAAAGGTCAAAACCGAGTCTGTGTCTCTCACATGGATAGGCAGACCATTCCATAAAAATTGAGCTCTATAGGAGAATGCCCTGCATCCAGCTGTTCGCTTAGAAATTCTAAGTACAATAAGAAGGCCTACGACTTGTGACCGTAGCGTATGCGTAGGTATGGACGGAAAGACCAAATCGGAGCGATAGGTAGGAGCAAGCCCATGTAATACTTTGTAGGTTAACAGTAAAACCTTGAAATCATACCTAGTAGGGCTGGGCGATAAGACGATATATATCGTGTGACGAAAGAGCATAATATGAAACGATAGATGTTTTCTATTGTTTATTTCGTTGTGTCGCAAATCACACTCTTTACGGCAATATTTTTCGTCAATTGGACAACGCTTTGCTTTCGGAAGGAAATTTGCAACACAAACAAACATGAAAGAGAGTGAACGTGACACAGAGCACGGAGACACTGAGCTCGTATCTAAAAGAAGGGCAACTTCAGTCGCATGGATGTGGTTTGGGTATGAAAACAGTCCACTGCAAAATATGCCGCAGGCCGGTCCCAACAATAGGTTCAAACACCACTAACCTCTTTTACCACCTACGCTAGAATCATGTGAAACAGTACGGAGAGTCTACGGATGAGACCCAAAAACGTACAGTCGAGTGCTCAAAACAAACCCGACTCAGACGTTGCAAGAGGCTTTTGCCCGCGGCACACCACATGGCAAAGAATCAAAGATGGAAGGAGATAACAGCTGCCGTTACAACTTACATCTGCAAAGGCATGGCCCCATTTACACGGTAGAGAAACAGGGGTTTCGTGAGTTGGTGCTAACACTCGACCCAAGGTACCAGATGCAGATTGATGTGTGACACGTATTAAATGCCTAAATAATATATATATATAAATACACTGCTCAAAAAAATAAAGGGAACACTTAAACAACACAATGTAACTCCAAGTCAATCACACTTCTGTGAAATCAAACTGTCCACTTAGGAAGCAACACTGATTGACAATACATTTCACATGCTGTTGCGCAAATGGAATAGACAACAGGTGGAAATTATAGGCAATTAGCAAGACACCCCCAATAAAGGAGTGGTTCTGCAGGTGGTGACCACAGACCACTTCTCAGTTCCTATGCTTCCTGGCTGATGTTTTGGTCACTTTTGAATGCTGGCGGTGCTTTCACTCTAGTGGTAGCATGAGACGGAGTCTACAACCCACACAAGTGGCTCAGGTAGTGCAGCTCATCCAGGATGGCACATCAATGCGAGCTGTGGCAAGAAGGTTTGCTGTGTCTGTCAGCGTAGTGTCCAGAGCATGGAGGCGCTACCAGGAGACAGGCCAGTACATCAGGAGACGTGGAGGAGGCCGTAGGAGGGCAACAACCCAGCAGCAGGACCGCTACCTTCGCCTCTGTGCAAGAAGGAGCAGGAGGAGCACTGCCAGAGCCCTGCAAAATGACCTCCAGCACGCCACAAATGTACATGTGTCTGCTCAAACGGTCAGAAACAGACTCCATGAGGGTGGTATGAGGGCCCGACGTCCACAGGTGGGGGTTGTGCTTACAGCCCAACACCGTGCAGGACGTTTGGCATTTGCCAGAGAACACCAAGATTGGCAAATTCGCCACTGTGCTCTTCACAGATGAAAGCAGGTTCACACTGAGCACATGTGACAGACGTGACAGTCTGGAGACGCCGTGGAGAACGTTCTGCTGCCTGCAACATCCTCCAGCATGACCGGTTTGGCGGTGGGTCAGTCATGGTGTGGGGTGGCATTTCTTTGGGGGGCCGCACAGCCCTCCATGGGCTCGCCAGAGGTAGCCTGACTGCCATTAGGTACCGAGATGAGATCCTCAGACCCCTTGTGAGACCATATGCTGGTGCGGTTGGCCCTGGGTTCCTCCTAATGCAAGACAATGCTAGACCTCATGTGGCTGGAGTGTGTCAGCAGTTCCTGCAAGAGGAAGGCATTGATGCTATGGACTGGCCCGCCCGTTCCCCAGACCTGAATCCAATTGAGCACATCTGGGACATCATGTCTCGCTCCATCCACCAACGCCACGTTGCACCACAGACTGCTTTAGTCCAGGTCTGGGAGGAGATCCCTCAGGAGACCATCCGCCACCTCATCAGGAGCATGCCCAGGCATTGTAGGGAGGTCATACAGGCACGTGGAGGCCACACACACTACTGAGACTCATTTTGACTTGTTTTAAGGACATTACATCAAAGTTGGATCAGCCTGTAGTGTGGTTTTCCACTTTAATTTTGAGTGTGACTCCAAATCCAGACATCCATGGGTTGATAAATTTGATTTCCATTGATAATTTTTGTGTGATTTTGTTGTCAGCACATTCAACTATGTAAAGAAAAAAGTATTTAATAAGAATAGTTCATTCATTCAGATGTAGGATGTGTTATTTTAGTGTTCCCTTTATTTTTTTGAGCAGTGTATATATTTTAGGCCTATATTTATTTTGTTTGCAACTATAATTGAAGTGTTTTCTATTTACCTTTTTAGATTTTATACATTCATATTATATATTTTGTTACATGCTTAATTGAAAATTTGCACAGGTTCTGAATAAAATAAATCAAATATGAGTAAGTACCTTTTTTATTTGTTGAGTATAATTCAAAATGTAATAAGAAATAGGCCTTTATACGTGGTCATTTTATATAAACTATTTATTCATTGAATTGACAGAAAATGTGCTATATCGTGATATGTATCGTTATCGGGATATGAAATGACCTATATCGGGGTATGAGATTTTGGCCATATCGCCCAGCCCTAATACCTAGCCTTAAGCACTGGAGTAATATGATCAAATGTTGGGGTTCTAGTCAAGATTCTAGCAGCTGTGTTTAGCACTAACTGAAGTTTATTTAGTGCTTTACCTGCGTAGCCAGAGAGTAAAGCATTGCAGTAATCAAATATAGAAGTGGCAAAAGCTTGGATTAGCTTTTCTGCATCATTTTTGGTCAAAACGTTTCAGATTTCGGCAATGTAACGAAGATGGAAAAAGGCTGTCCTTGGAATATTCTTGATATGTTCGTAAAAAGAGAGATCGGGGTCCAGAATAACAACAAGGTCCTTCACAGTTTTATTTGAGACGACTGTACAACCATCAAGCTTAATTGTCAGATCCAACAGCATATCTCTTTGTTTTTTGGGACCTAAAACTAGCATATCTGTTTTGGCTTCCAGGGTAGGCAATTGTAGGGCTTCACCATGTTTCATTGAAATGTGCAGCTGTGTGTCATCCACAGAGACTAACTGATATCTTTGACAGATAAGATCTCAACAAGGCAAGAACTTGTCCGTGTAGACCAATTAGGGTTTCCAATCTCTCCATAGAATGGTGATTGACGGTGTCAAAAGCAGCACCAAGGTCTAGGAACACGATGACAGATGCAGAGCCTTGGTCTTTGCCATTAAAAGGTAATTTACCACCTTCACGAGTACAGTCTCAGTGCTATGATGGGGTCTAAAGCGTTTCGTAAACATTATTTGTCTTCAGGAAGGCAATGAGTTGCTGCACAACAGTTTCTCCCCAAAAATGTAGAGAAATGGGAGATTCGATATAGGCCGATAGTTTTTTAAATTTTCCGGGTCAAGGTTTGTTTTTTTCAAGAGAGGCTTTATTACTGACACTTTTAGTGAGTTTGGTACACATCCTGTGGGTAGGGAGCCATTTATTATGTTCAACATAGGATGGCCAAGCACAGGAAATATCTCTTTCAGTAGTTTACTTGGAATATGGTCCAGTATTTAGCTTGAAGGTTTAGAGGCCAATACTAATTTCATGAATGTGTCAAGAGATACAGGATTAAAAAACTGGAGTGTCTCCATTGATCCTAGTTCCTGGCAGTTCTGTGCAAACTCAGTACAACTGAGCTTGGGAGAAATACGCAGATTCAAAGAGGAGTCTAATTTGCTTTCTAATGATCATAATCTTTTCATTGAAGAAGTTCATGAATTCATCACTGCTGAAGTGAAAGCCATCGTCTCTTGGGGAATACTGCTTTTCAGTTAGCTTTGCAACAGTATCAAAAATAAATGTTGGATTGTTCTTATTCTCCTCAATTAGGTTGGAAAAATACGATGATCGAGCAGCAGTGAGGGCTCTTCAATATTGCACGTTACTGTCTTTCCAAGCTAATCGGAAGACTTTCAGTTTGGTGGAGCGCCATTTCCGTTCCAATTTTTTGGAAGCTTGTTTCAGGGCTCGGGTATTTTCTGTATACCAGGGAGCCAATTTCTTGTGACAAAAGTGTTTTGTTTTTAGGGGTGTGACTGCATCTAGGCTATTACGCAAGGTTAAGTTTAGATCCTCAGTTAAGTGTTTAACCGATGTTTGTACTCTGACATCCTTGAATAGGTGGAAGGAGTCTGGAAGGGCATCTAGGAATCTTTGGGTTGTCCAATAATTTATAGCACGGCTTTTGATGATCCTTAGTTGGCGTTTGAGCAGATTATTTGTTGCATTTGCAAACATAATAAGATGGTGGTCCAATAGTCCAGGATTATGAGGAAAAACATTTAGATCCACAATATATATTCCACGGGACAAAACTAGATCCAGGGTATGACTGTACAATGAGTAGGTCCGGAGACATGGACAAAATCCACTGAGTCGATGATGGCTCCGAAAGCCTTTTGTAGTGGGTCTGTGGACTTTTCCATGTGAATATTAGTCACCAAAAATGTGAATATTATATGCCATGACTACAAGGTCCGATAGGAATTCAGGGAACTCAGTGAGGAACACTGTATACAGCCCAAGAGGCCTGTTAACAGTAGCTATAAAAGGTGATTGAGTGGGCTGCATAGATTTCATGATTAGAAGCTTTTGTTGTAAATTGAAATTTGCTGTGGTAAATGTTAGGAACACCTCCGCCTTTGCGGGATGCGCAAGGGATAAGGTCACTAGTGAGGTCTTTATTCCAGTGAGATTGCCAAGGCGAAAACCTCCATGTTTAGTTTTGCTCAACCTAGATCGAGGCACAGACACGGTCTCAATGGGGATAGCTGAGCTGACAACACTGACTGTGCTAGTGGCAAACTCCACCAATCTGGCAGGCTGGCTAACAGCCTGCTGCCGGGCCTGCACCCTATCTCATTGTGAAGCTAGAGGAGATAGAGCCCTGTCTATGTTGATAGATAAGATGAGAGCACCCCTCCAGCTAGGATGGAGTCCGTCACTCCTTAGCAGTCCAAGCTTGGTCCTGTTTGTGTGTGAGTCCCAGAAAGAGCGCCAATTATCTACAAATTCTATCTTTTGGGAGGGGCAGAAAACAGTTTTCAACCAGCGAAAGAGTCTGCTGTAGAGCTCATCACTCCCCCTAACTGGGAGGGGGCCATAGACAATTATTCGATGCCAACACATCTTTCTAGCTAATTTACACGCTGAAGCTATGTTGCACTTAGTGACCTCTGACTGTTTCATCCTAACATCATTGGTTCCGACGATGTTAGGATGAAACAGTCAGAGGTCACTAACAATGTCCCTATACTTTAGCAAACACCCTCTTCAGATTAGCCTCTATGTCAGTAGCCCTGCCCCCTGATAAACAGTGTATGATCGCCGGATGATTATTTTAAAGTCAAATATTTGGGCTAATTTAGTCGTCAATAGGGTTTTCAATTTGTCATAGCTAATGGCGGGAGGCTTGGGCGGCTCAGACCCGTAACGGGTGGAGGAGAAACCTGAGAAAGCTCAGGCTCGCCCTCTAACTCCGACTTGTTGCTGAATGAGCGACACCGGTTGAGCATGCCGACATTTCTTTCCAGAAGCCTTGAGAAAATTCTCCGGCTGCAGGGACTGTGAGGGTACATTTATACTAATAACTGTACTTACTGGTGACACAGATGCTGTTTCACTTAAATTGCCCTTGCCTAACGATTGCATCTGAAGCTGGGCTTGCAAGATGGCTATCCTCACCATAAGACGATAGTTCTCCCTTATACAGTTGAAGTCGGAAGTTTACATACACTTAGGTTGGAGCCATTAACTTGTTTTTCAACCACTACACAAATTTCTTGTTAATTAACTATAGTTTTGGCAAGTCGGTTAGAACATCTACTTTGTGCATGAGAAGTAATTTTTCAAACAATTGTTAACAGACAGATTATTTCACTATCACAATTCCAGTGGGTCAGAAGTTTACATACACTAAGTTGACTGTGCCTTTAAACATCTTGGAAAATTCCAGTAAATTATGTCATGGCTTTAGAAGCTTCTGATAGGCTAATTGACATAATTTGAGTCATTTGGAAGTGTACCTATAGGTGTATTTCAAGGCCTAACTTCTAACTCAGTGCCTCTTTGCTTGACATCATGGGAAAATCAACAACAATAAAAAAGAAACGTCCTGTGTGAATGTGTCAAGTTGATTCTTCAGGTACGCCAAACCTGTACATTGGAAACAAAACAACATTCACATATTCAGTGTTTCAGCAAACTCTGTTGTATGTGGCTGGCAACACAATCATATTATTGTCATTGCAATAGCTCTAACACAGACTTCCACTTGTTATTCCCAGATACTTAGATTGACTTGAGTTGTTCAAATACATTCAGACCTAACAAATTCTCTAATGAGGTGAGTCCATGTCTGGCTGTACCCAAAAATAGTTATATGCAAAGGTGATTGTCCAACACCTGTAATGCAACTTAAATAATGAAAAAAAGAAAAACATAACAAAAAACAATTGACTCAAAGACCAAAAGATATCATCATATGGACAATGAGGTTAAAACCTTTTGGAGTAAAGAAATCATACCGGCTGTAATGACATCAGCTTTGTCAACCCAAGACGTCTTGAACTTTGGCAGAAGGATTGCGGCAGCAATAAGCTGTGGCTCCTCCATCATTTCTCCAAAGTGCTTTTGGAGACCGTTCTGAATGGCTTCGATAAGTGGTAGGCACATTTGGCAAGATGCTTCCAGACTTTGAAGTTTTGCTTTTAGTAAGAAGACCCCTGGCAGCAGCTACCCCATATGTGTGTTGGTCTCAAGACTGTAGAATGTTCAAAGCTGAGACCAAAGAGTACTCATTTAAGAAGGACATTTCTGCAGGGCTCAGCCTGAAAGACAAGGTAAGGTCAATGTAATACCTCTTAGAATTCTAACATTTCATGGACAATAAATAGTACTGTAATAGGAAAATATTACATTGATTCAAAGAATTGCTACTCACTCCATTTCTGTATGGACCTTGCTTTGTGCACAGGGGCATTGTCATGATGAAACAGGAAAGGGCCTTCCCCAAACTGTTACCACATGGCTGGAAGCACAGAATCGTTGAGAATGTCATTGGCATGCTGTAGCGTTAAGATTTCCCTTCACTGTAAGTAAGGGGCCTAGCCCGAACCATGAAAAACAGACCCAGACCTCCTCCACCTAACTGTACAGTTGGCACTATGCATTCGGAAAAGATAGTGTTCTCCTGGCATCCGACAAAGCCAGAATTGTCTGTTGGACTGCCAGATTGTGAAGCGTTATCACTTCAGAGAACAGTTTCCACTGAATCCAATGGCGGCGAGCTTTACACCACTCCAGCCGACACTTGGCATTGAACATGATGATCTTAGGCTTGCGTGCGGCTGCTCGGCCACGGAAACCCATTTCATGAAGCTCCCGACGAACAGTTATTGTGCTGAAGTTGCTTCCAGAGGCAGTTTGGAACTCGGTAGTGAGTGTTTCCAAATTGGTGAAGTGAAATTTTAACAGAAATTCTAACAAAATGTTTATGGAAAAGTGGTGCGTGCATACTTTTTGTATTCACCCCCTTTGCTATGAAGCCCCTGAATAAGATCTGGTGCAACCAATTACCTTCAGAAGTCACATAATTAGTTAAATAAAGTCCACCTGTGTGCAATCTAAGTATCACATGATCTGTCACATGATCTCAGTATATATACACCTGTTCTGAAAGGCCCCAGAGTGTGCAACACTACTAAGCAAGGGGCACCACCAAGCAAGTGGCACCATGAAGACCAAGGAGCGCTCCAAACAGGTCAGGGACAAAGTTGTGGAGAGGTACAGATCAGGGTTGGGTTATAAAAAAATATCAGAAACTTTGAACATCCCACGGAGCACCATTAAATCCATTAATTAAAAATGGAAAGAATATGGCACCACATCGAACCTGCCAAGAGAGGGCCTCCGACCAAAACTCACGGACCAGGCAAGGAGGGCATTAATCGGAGAGGCAACAAAGAGACCAAAGATAACCCTGAAGGAGCTGCAAAGCTCCACAGCGGAGATTGGAGTATCTGTCCATAGGACCACTTTAAGCCGTACACTCCACAGAGCTGGGCTTTATGGAAGAGTGTCCAGAAAAAAGCCATTTCATAACACCTCTTAGCGCACAGATCAAAATCGACAACATCTGGTGAAGCTGGAGCACGCCAAATTGAAATGACAAAATCGTAATATTAAACATTCATGAACATACAACTGTCCTACGTCATTTAAAAGCTTAACGTCTTGTTAATCCAGACGGTTTGTCAGATTTCAAAAAGGCTTTACAGCAAAAGCATACCATGCGATTATCAGAGGACAGCGCCCCACACACAAAAGCATTAAACATTTTCCAAACCAGCACAGGCGTCACAAAAGTCAGAAATAGCGATAAAATAAATCACTTACCTTTGAAGATCTTCCTCTGTTTGCAATTCCAAGGGTCCCAGTTATACATCAAATGGTGGTTTTGTTCGATAAAGTTCTTCTTTATATCCCAAAAAAGTCAGTTTAGTTGGCGCGTTTGATTCAGTAATCCACCCGTTCCACTAGTTCAACATGCATACAAAGGAATCCCAAAAGTTACCAATAAACTTCATCCAAACAAGTCAAACAACGTTTCAAATCAATCCTCAGGTACCCTAATATGTAAATAAATGATCAAATTTAAGACGGAGAATAGTATGTTCATTACCGGAGATAAATAACGAAGTGCACGCCCTCACCGACGCGCGCCACAACACTACAGTCAAAATGAGAGCCAACAAGAAAAACTACAAATTCTAGCAAATTTTTCAAAGAACAAGCCTGAAACTCTTTCTAAAGACTGTTGACATCTAGTGGAAGCCATAGGAGCTGCAATCTGGGAGGTATTCCTTTGATTTTCCCATAGAAAGGCATTTTAAATGGTGGTGACCTAAAAAAAGAAATATTTCTGGATGGATTCTCCTCTGGGTTTTACCTGATTATTTTAACAGTTTTAGAAACTTCAGAGTGTTTTCTATCCAATACTACCAATTAAATGCATATCCTAGCTTCTGGGCCTGAGTAACAGGCAGTTTACATTGGGCACGTCAGTCATCTGAATTTCAGAACACTGTGTCACGTTCTGACCTTAGTTCCTTTTTTATGTCAATATTTTAGTTTGGTCAGGGTGTGAGTTGGGGTGGGCATTCTATGTTGTTTTTCTATGTTTTGTTCTGTAGGTAATTTTCTATGTGTTTGGCCTAGTATGGTTCTCAATCAGAGGCAGGTGTCAGTTGTTGTCTCTGATTGGGAGCCATATTTAGGTAGCCTGTTTTCTATTGTGTTTTGTGGGTGATTGTTTCCTGTTATGTGTTTGCACCTTTCGGGACTTTTTCGATTTTCGTTTGTATCATTCACTTTGTTATTTTGTATTTTTTAGTGTTCAGTTTTAATAAACTAAAATGGACACTTACCACGCTGCACATTGGTCCGATCCTTCTTACTCCTCGTCTGAAGAGGAGGAAAGCCGTTACACACTGCCCCCGGCCCTTAAGAAGTTTTAAAGAAAGAAAATAAGCAAACACGTTTGGTGTTTGACAAAAGGCATGTGGGAGACTCACCAAACATATGGAAGAAGGTACTCTGGTCAGATGAGACTAAAATTTAGCTTTTTTGTCACGTTGGTATAAATGAGTCGGGAGACAGGCACAATAATGCGTAATATATTTGTTTTACTAAGCCCAAATTACGGTGTGCTGTGTAAAGGCACAGGGACGAAGACCAAACAAACACGTAACAAAACACATGGAAGGAACCTAAAACAAAAGAGTGAGGAGTACCTTGAATAAATAATACAATGATTAACACACTGGACCAGACCCGTAATCATCTGCGCAATCCACAAGGGCACGAAAGCCCAAAACACACATCACAGGTACTCACATGCACCAACGGACATAGTAACAATAATCGACAGCCCAATGGAAAGCAAAGGGCACACTTATACAAGTACTAATCAGTGGGAACAGGGGACAGGTGTGCGTAATGAAAGTTCCGGAGGATCCGTGACAGTACTCTCCCCCTGAACGACACCGGCCTCGAGGACAATCACAGGAACGCAATGCAGGTCGATCAGGACCCGATGCAACTGCCGAAATTGCATCGTCGTCGGACGGGCCAGTTGCCGCTGCCGAAAGTGCGTCGGAGGGGCCAGTTGTGGCTGCTGAAGTGGCGTCATCGGACGGCCCAGTCACATCGTCGTCGGATGGGCCATTTCCGCTGTCTCCCTTAAAGGTTGATTATTCTGTCATGTTGGTATGAAGAGAGTCGGGAGACAGACGCAGGAATGCGTAATGGAGTTTTTTATTAAGCTCAAATTACGGCGTGCCGTGTAAAGGCACGGGGACGAAGATCAAACAAAAACGTAACAAAAACACAGGGTTGAAACCCAAACAAAAGAGCGAGGAGGACCTCAAATAAATAACACACGCGCACCATGATTAACACACTGGACGAGACCCGTAATCATCTGCGAAATCAACAATGGCACGAAAGACAAAACACACAGCACAGATACTCACACGCACGAACAGACATAGAACAATAATCAACAGCCCAATGGAAACCAAAGGGCACACTTATACAAGTGCTAATCAGTGGGAACAAGGGACAGGTGTGCGTAATGAAAGTTCCGGAGGGATCTGTGACATTTTTGGCCATCAAGGAAAACGCTATGTCTGGCACAAACCCAACACCTCTCATCACCCCAAGAACACCATCCCCACAGTGAAGCGTGGTTGTGGCAGCATCATGCTGTGGAGATGTTTTTCATCGGCAGGGACTGGGAAACTGGTCAGAATTGAAGGAATGATGGATGGCGCTAAATACAGGGAAATTCTGTTTCAGTCTTCCAGAGATTTGAGACTGGGACAGAGGTTCACCTTCCAGCAGAGCAATGACCCTAAGCATACTGCTAAAGCAACACTCGTGTGTTTTAAGGGGAAATATTTAAATGTTTTGGAATGGCCTAGTAAAAGCCCAGAACCTCAATCCAATTGAAAATCTGTGGTATTTCTTAAAGATTGCTGTACACCAGCGGGACCCATCCAACTTGAAGGAGTTGGAGCAGTTTTGCCTTGAAGAATGGGTGAAAATCCCAGTGGCTAGATGTACCAACCGTATAGAGACATACCCCGAAGAGACTTGCAGCTGTAATTGCTGCAAAAGGTGGCTCTACAAAGTATTGACTTTGGAAGGGTGAATAGTTACGCACGCTCAAGTTTTCTGTTTATTTGTCTTATTTCTTGTTTTTTTTTACAATAAAAAATATTTTGCATCTTCAAAGTGGTAGGCATGTTGTGTAGATCAAATGATACAAACCCCCCAAAAATCTGTTTTAATTCCAGGTTGTAAGGCAAGAAAATAGGATAAATGCAAAGGGGGTGAATACTTTCGCAAGCCGCTGTATAGTGTAATATACGGCTCTAAAGTGGATGGTTAGCGGTGTTATGGTGCGTTCCTAACCAAGTGTGAAGTGGAAATATACCACATCTGGGAAGAATCCACTTGAACTGTCCTCGAACTGGTAATTACTAGTTAAATCAGCCATGAATCCCTTTGTGACAGGGGGAATGGAAGCTTGTTGTGTGCAACAGGGAGGGGCAAGAGAATGCAAGATTTACAAAAATTGTCACATTGTTAAAACATTTCTAGCCTGTCTATCTGTGGGTAACAGGGTTGATGTGTTATGCTTGACCCACAAAACACCAGAATATGGCACGAAATAGTAGAACCAACTCAACTGCTTTTACAATATGATTTGACATTTAGATGTTCAATGTTAATTTTCAAATAAATATAACATGGAATAGTTTCACTGTATTAAAATGAGAGTTCAGTTTGCGTAACAGGGTTGACCTTAAAATGAGGGACAAACATAAATAAATCACTAAACTCGCAAAATAAATAATAATCTTCAGAAAAAACTGTCAAAGTAACGAAATAACTAGGGCTTTACAATAATGGTGAAAACTAGTAGTATTTTTTAGGGTTTAAAGTTAAAATCTTCCTGGAAGTCACAGAGGATGCACAGAGGGACATGTAAAATGCTGCATTTTGGGGGTTATAAGCTGACATATGGAACTATTTTAACCCTCCTTTTGTGTTCGTTTCAATTTAATATCTTCTGTGTTCCCGGTCCAAAATGATCGCCCCATTATAGCCGATTATAAATCCATAAAACATACAGTGGGGAGAACAAGTATTTGATACACTGCCGATTTTGCAGGTTTTCCTACTTACAAAGCATGTAGAGGTCTGTAATTTTTATCATAGGTACACTTCAACTGTGAGAGACGGAATCCAGAAAATCACATTGTATGATTTTTAAGTAATTCATTTGCATTTTATTGCATGACATAAGTATTTGATACATCAGAAAAGCAGAACTTAATATTTGGTACAGGAACCTTTGTTTGCAATTACAGAGATCATACGTTTCCTGTAGTTCTTGACCAGGTTTGCACACACTGCAGCAGGGATTTTGGCCCACTCCTCCATACAGACCTTCTCCAGATCCTTCAGGTTTCAGATCCTTCAGGTGTCGCTGGGCAATACGGACTTTCAGCTCCCTCCAAAGATTTTCTATTGGGTTCAGGTCTGGAGACTGGCTAGGCCACTCCAGGACCTTGAGATGCTTCTTACGGAGCCACTCCTTAGTTGCCCTAGCTGTGTGTTTCGGGTCGTTGTCATGCTGGAAGACCCAGCCACGACCCATCTTCAATGCTCTTACTGAGGGAAGGAGGTTGTTGGCCAAGATCTCGCGATACATGGCCCCATCCATCCTCCCCTCAATACGGTGCAGTCGTCCTGTCCCGTTTGCAGAAAAGCATCCCCAAAGAATGATGTTTCCACCTCCATGCTTCACGGTTGGGATGGTGTTCTTGGAGTTGTACTCATCCTTCTTCTTCCTCCAAACACAGCGAGTGGAGTTTAGACCAAAAAGCTCTATTTTTGTCTCATCAGACCACATGACCTTCTCCCATTCCTCCTCTGGATCATCCAGATGGTCATTGGCAAACTTCAGACGGGCCTGGACATGCGCTGGCTTGAGCAGGGGGACCTTGCATGCGCTGCAGGATTTTAATCCATGACGGTGTAGTGTGTTACTAATGGTTTTCTTTGAGACTGTGGTCCCAGCTCTCTTCAGGTCATTGACCAGGTCCTGCCGTGTAGTTCTGGGCTGATCCCTCACCTTCCTCATGATCATTGATGCCCCACGAGGTGAGATCTTGCATGGAGCCCCAGACCGAGGGTGATTGACCGTCATCTTGAACTTCTTCCATTTTCTAATAATTGCGCCAACAGTTGTTGCCTTCTCACCAAGCTGCTTGCCTATTGTCCTGTAGCCCATCCCAGCCTTGTGCAGGTCTACAATTTTACCCCTGATGTCCTTACACCGCTCCCTGGTCCTGGCCATTGTGGAGAGGTTGGAGTCTGTTTGATTGAGTGTGTGGACAGGTGTCTTTTATACAGGTAACGAGTTCAAACAGGTGCAGTTAATACAGGTAATGAGTGGAGAACAGGAGGGCTTCTTAAAGAAAAACTAACAGGTCTGTGAGAGCCAGAATTCTTACTGGTTGGTAGGTGGTCAAATACTTATGTCATGCAATAAAATGCAAATTAATTACTTAAAAATCATACAATGTGATTTTCTGGATTTTTGTTTTAGATTCCGTCTCTCACAGTTGAAGTGTACCTATGATAAAAAATTACAGACCTCTACATGCTTTGTAAGTAGGAAAACCTGCAAAATCGGCAGTGTATCAAATATTTGTTCTCCCCACTGTATATTATCACCTAATGTTGTGTTATATCTTTTTATCAACTTAAGTTCTTGTGAACATGACAGATTTTGAACTTCTATTTGCTGTTTATGGCCTGTAGGCCTCATTGACCTGAGCTCATACAACTAATTTTTGAGTAAAAAAATGCAATGTATGGACTATTTTGACTATAACAAATACTCAGATGAAACATATTGTGCTATTTATCACAGACTACTTTGTGTCAAAGTTTAACAAGGACTCTCTCTTCCTCACCCGTGTGATGTTAAAAGATATGATCAAGAGCCTCACATGCAGTATATCGTTTGCTCATTGTGCTGCCACAGAATGAATTGTGAGCAAGGCTTCAAAAAGGCTTTATATACCAGAGCTGCGATAAAAGTTCTAGATATTATTCAAACAATGTTGCAATTGTTTGTGAGAATGCCAACAGGTGTGGTTCCCGTGGGGGAAAGATTATATTGGGCAAAGGTTGCCATGGAAGCCAAGAAGGGGAGGGAGGTGTGTGTGTGCGCTCAAACACACATGCATGTGGGGGTCTGGGAGAGGAAGTTTGCCCATCTGATGAATGGGCATGTGTCTGACCTCAAATTGTAGTCTCACCCATTAATTTCTAATGACCGGTCAGTTTTGACTGGGAACACCACAGGTGTAGAAAAGTTCAATAAAACACCCAAAATGTAATGAAAATCATCAAAATGTATTTTGTGTGTTCAGATACCCTGCGTGGACAAAGTCATGGAAACTTTATGACAATCAGATTAAATGAACTACATTTTTCAGAGAGAAAACTTGTAAATCGGTCCAAATAGACCGTAACACAGCAGGAGGGTTAAGAAGGTCATAACATGGATCATTTAGCTATTTCATTTTGAAGTTTAGGACCACTTAAGGTATCCCCCAAAAATATATTTGATAAAATACTGAATTTGGCCTTCACTACTATAGCCCATAGAAATGGCAAAAAAAAACACCAATAAATCATATTGAATAAGGTTTGGAAGTGTCTGTCCTATATCTAGGTCGGAGATATAAGAAAACTCAGGAGATATGTTTTTTCTTTTTAAGGGTTACCTTAAAAGGGTTACCTTTAGACGAGTCCTGTGACACTTGTGGGGGTTGTAGAGTACAACTGAGAACACCATTGTGGTTGTGAGAGTTTCACCTTTCTATAGTCTCCCCTTTCTATAGAGTGGTTAGTTGTTACATGCCAAACCATTCAGATGCTGCAGATGTTTTCGTGAGAAGACCGATTTTCGGGATGTCTCCTGGTCTGATAAAAAGCGCTGTAGCTCTCCCACTTTCCACCGCAGATCTGGAAGGGCAACATAGGCAGATGTAGTGGATTGAAACAGCCCATGCAAAAAATCATATCATATATCTAGCTTTGTTATGTTAGTTATATTGACGCAAATTGGGTTTAGGGTTGAGCTTGTACATTGTCAGTTTTGCAGGCATAGCCCTTTCCTTCAGTCAAATGACCTAGTGGCCTCATGGGTGGAATGCAATTAATATTTGTCATAATTTAATAATTAATAAACATAATTTCAGTAAAAGCTGCTGAAATTCCAGTGTTTCTATGTCAAACAGTTTTGTTATATTTCAGTCTTCTGTAATGTATATAAAATGTCATATTGGATGCAAACTAAAAATGTAATACATTTCAAGTCTACAGGTATTCAGACCCCTTAACTTTTCCACATTTTGTTACATTAAAGCCTTATTCTAAAATGAATTACATTATTATTTTCTTCATCAATCAACACACCCCATAATCATAAAGCGAAAACAGGTTTTTAGAAATGTTAGCAAATTTATGAAAACAAATAAAAAACAAAAATACCATATTTACATAAGTATTCAGACCCTTTGCTATGACACTCGAAATTGAGCTCAGTTGCATCCTGTTCCCATTGATCATCCTTGAGATGTTTCTATAACTTGATTGGAATCCACCTGTGGTAAATTCATTTGATTGGACATGATTTGGAGAGGCACACACCTGTCTATATAAGGTTACATTTGGCAGTGCATGTCAGAGCAAGCCTTGAGGTCGAATGAATTGTCTGTAGAACTCCGAGACAGGATTGTGTCGAGGCACGGATCTAGGGAAGGGTACAAAACAATTCTGCATCATTGAAGGTCCACAAGAACTCAGTGATCTAAATCATTCTTAAATGGAAGAAGTTTGGAACCCCCAAGACTCTTCCTAGAACTGACCACCCAATCAATCTGAGCAATCGGGGGAGAAGGGCCTTGGTCAGGGAGGTGACCAAGAACATGATTGTCACTTTGACAAAGCTCCATAGTACCTCTGTGGAGATGGGAGAACCTTCCAGAAGGACAACCATATCTGCAGCACTCCACCAATCAGAACTTTATAGTAGAGTGGCCAGACGTAAGCCACTCCTCAGTAAAAGGCGCATGACAGCCCTCTTGGAGTTTGCCAAAAGGCACCTAAAGGACTCTCAGACAATGAGAAACAGGATTCTCTGGTCTGATGAAACCAACATTGAACTCTTTGGCCTGAATGCCAAGCGTCACATCTAGAAGAAACCTGTGCCATCCCTACGGTGAAGCATGGTGGTGGCAGCATCATGCTGTGGGGATGTTTTACAGCAGCAAAGACTCGAATACTAATCAGGATCGAAGGAAAAATGAACGGAGCAAAGTACAGAGAGATCCTTGATGAAGAGCACTCAGAAACTTAGACTGGGGCAACGGTTCGCCTTCCAACAAGACAACGACCCTAAGCACACAGCCAAAACAATGTAGAAGTGGCTTCGGAACAAGTCTCCAAATGTCCTTAAGTGGCCCAGCCAGAGCCCGGACATGAACCCGATCAAACATCTCTGGAGAGACCTGAAAATAGCTGTGCAGCGATGCTCCCAATCCAACCTGGCATATCTTGAGAGGATCTGCAGAAGAGAATGGGAGAAACTCCCCAAATACAGGTGGAACAAGCTTGTAGCGACATACACACAAAGCCTCGAGGCTGTCATCGCTGCCAAAGGTGCTTCAACAAAGTACTGAGTAAAGGTTCTGAATACTTATGTAAATGTGAGATTTGCAGGTTTTTTTATAATACGTTTGATACAATTTATAAAAACCTACTTTTGTGTAGATTGATTGATTGATTTATTTTAGAATAAGGCTGTAACATAACATAACAAAATGTAGAAAAAGTCAAAGGGTCTGAATACTTTCCGAATGCACTGTAGATTTTGCGTATGAAAGTACACATTGACACATCCACCCAAAAGCTGGAGGTTTAAAAAATACTTAGTAGTTGCCATAGTCCCGGAGCATGTCTAAATACATTGTAGAAAAATACATTATTTGGCCAATTTAAAATATTTCACATGTATCCCCAAATTTCTTTACAAAAAATGTTTTGAGTGAATTCATTTTCCATTTGGGACATCATCTCATCCGGATGGATGCTAACGCCGAGTGCAGGATCCTACATCTCATCGCCAGACTTGGGACCAAAACAGGTACAACAAAGGCACATGCCCCTTTTACCTGGCGAACGGGTCCCGGTGCTGATATTTCGGAGAGACAAGTGCAGGGAAGCTTGGGTTCCTGTGCCTTTTTGTTGTTGTTGCTCAACCCAGTTCAGAACAGCCAGTGTACACTATCCTCCCAGAAGGGAAAGAGGGTCCAACTTTGCACCCTCCACTGCAACAACCTTCGCCCATGCCCTGCCCAAACTAGACCCCTTCCTCTGTCAATAAATGAACTGCCCCAACACCTGGCAGTCATTGAGCCATAACACCCAGTCTGGTTCGGCACCCCATTAGCTCCACTTTTCTCAATATCTCCAGTAATTCTCCCTGTAGCTGACACTGCCCTGGCCACTGGCACTGTCCCTGCATTTGCCGCTGGTGCCGCCTCTGACTCTGTCCTGATCTCTTCTAGGTCCACCCACACAAATGGCAATGCCAATACCGATAGTCCTGATAGGTCAGAAGGTGTAGAAAGGTGGTTTGAGCCAGGGTCAGATGTGGGACCCAGTTCAGGGTCAGAGTTGTCATGTGAACCAGAGCCTGAAGACAACCAAGACTTGAATGCAGAGGGCAAAACCCATCCACGCCAGAGCAACTTTGGCATAAAGCCACTACGTTACAGGTAATGACTGTGGCCAGGGACTACCACCGAGAAAGGGGGAGAATGTTGCGGGTGCGAACCAACTACTTGAACATTGATTGATGTCTAGTTATGGGACACTGACTGTATATTGAGTTATGAACATTTGAACATTGACAAGTACTGGTTGCTGAACACTGATTACAAATCGAACTATGAACTTGGACTATGAACAAGATTTTGTGCCATTGTATTGTATGCCACTGGGTGTTCTGTTTGCGTAGCTCTTCTGTGTACCCGGCCGCCGCCAGAGCTACAACCACTGTCCTCGCTAATTCCCATCCCACACTGGAGAGCTACCTAGTCGACAACAGTGGAGCTGCAGACCACTGACATCGTCAGGCTACCTTGCCGCTCGTGCTGAGCCGAGAAACCCGAGATCGGCAAACCCACGCTCACTAGGCCCAGTAAAAGTTATTAAGAGTTTGGTACTATTGCGACAGACACTCCACTTATCCCAGTTCTCTGCCTCTTTCATCTCAGCCACACACTCGCTTCTACCATATAGCGAAGAGGAATCCCCAGCTCAAACTGTCCGTTCTCTGGAGGAAGCCACAAACTGTGCTGTCAGGGCTTGCCTCGGCCCATTCGCCACCCGGTGGTAGGAATCGTGGGGCTCTGGGCTGTGAGTGTGAACGGACTGAAGTTTTAATCTATAAATCCTTTAACTCTTGAATTTTTATATTGTGTGTATTTCTTAGAAGTTGGTATGTTAGCAGTGGCTATTCAGTGGTCCAAATAGTTAATTGTGCTTTGTCATTTTCATAACTCATGAATTTCTCTTTGGTTAGGTAACTATCAGTATCATCACGTGGAAAGATTGCTGTAGAATTTTGCACCTCACTATATGCTTGCAAAAGGATTATTAGAGCATGTCTAGGGTGTGATGCTTATTTCTCAGTGTGGGTCATTCATGCATGTCTAGAGTGTGATACTTCTTTAGGCTACTGTGTGGATCATTTTGAATTTGATTATTACTTTTTGCATACTATGCTAGTGGATTTATGGTTGCAGTGTGGGGAGGGAAGTTGACAGCCAAATGTTACTAAGGGTCAAGTTCAGTGTACTGCCACTTCCTGGTAAAATAAGGGTAAAATACATTCTTAAATTAATTGTAATAAAGCTTGCAAGTCTATTTTTCCAAACTGCCTTCTGTCTCTGAATGTTTTGGGGATCTAAAGAACCTTGTGTCCTGGAGAGAAGAGGGTTTTGGTAATCTGGTTAAACTCTAGGAGCCTGCCCTTTCACATCTGGACAAAAGGATCACCTATGTGAGAATGCTATTCATTGACTATAACTTAGCGTTCAACACCATAGTGCCCACGAAGCACATAAGCTCATAAGGACCCTGGGACTAAACACCTCCCTCTGCAACTGGATCTTGTACTTTCTGACGGGCTGCCCCCAGGTGGTAAGGGTAGGTAACAACACATCCACCATGCTGATCCTCAACACTGGGGCGCCTCAGGGGTGCGTGCTCAGTCCCCTCCTGTACTCCCCTTCACTCATGACTGTATGGCCAGGCACGACTCCAACACCTTCGTTAAGTTTTCCGATAACACAACAGTCTTAGGCCTGATCACCGACAACGACGAGACAGCCTATAGGGAGGAGAACAGAGACCTGACCGTGTGGTGCAAGGACAACAACCTCTCCCTCAGCGTGATCAAGACAAAGGAGATGATTGTGGACTACAGGAAGAGGAACGAGCACGCCCCCATTCCCATCAACGGGGCTGCAGTGGAGCAGGTTGAGAGATTCAAGTTCCTTAGCGTCCACATCACCAACAAACTAACATGGTCCAAGCACACCAAGACAGTCATGAAGCGGGCACGACAAAACCTATTCCCTCTCAGGAGACTGAAAAGATTTGGCATGGGTCCTCAGATCCTCAAAAGGTTCTACAGCTGCACCATCGAGAGCATCCTGACGGGTTGCATCCCTGCCTGGTATGGCAACTGCTAAGCCTCCGACCACCAGGCACTACAGAGGGTAGTGCATATGGCCCAGTACATCACTGGGGCCAAGCTTCCTGCCATCCAGTACCTCTATACCAGGAGGTGTCAGAGGAAGGCCCTAAGAATTGTCAACGACTCCAGCCACCCTAGTCATAGACTGTTCTCTCTGCTACATTACGGCAAGCAGTACAGGAGCGCCAAGTCTAGGTCCAAGAGGCTTCTAAGAGGCTTCTAAACAGCTTCTACCCAGACTATTTGCATTGCCCCCTACCCCTCCTTTACGCTGCTGCTACTCTCTGTTATTATCTATATATAGTCACTTTAATAACTCTATCCTCAATTACCTCGACAAACCGGTGCCCACGCACATTGACTCTGTACCGGTACCCCCTGCATATAGCCTCTCTGTTGTTATTTTACTGCTGCTCTTTAATTATTTCTTACTTTTATTTCTTTTTTTGTGGGTGTGGGGGGGGGGGGCATTTTTCTTAAAACTGCATTGTTGGTTAAGGGCTTGTAAGTATGCATTTCACTGTAAGGTCTACTACACCTGTTGTATTTGGCGCATGTGACAAATACAATTTGATTTGATTTAAGCACCCAGTTGTTTCTCCATTTAACTCGCCTACAAACAATCACAGTATGCTGTTTTACATGTTGTGTTATCTGAACGTTATTCTGGCTTTGAATCTGCAACAGAACATTTTAATAAGGATCAGACCCTTTTTTTTAAATGTTTGCCTACAATGACATTTGTGGAAATGTGAAATTAATGTAGGAGAATATAACACATTAGATCTGGTAAAATAAAATACAAAAGACAAAAACTACTTTTTCTGTATTTTTTTGTACCATGAACTCTGAAATGCAAGAGAAAAGCTACACATTTAGCTAGGAAGCTGGAGATAATTTGGATGGTGTCCACAATATGGCAACAGTGTATGTGCAAAGTTTCAGACTGATAACTTTAAGAATAAGGAAGCTACAGTTGAAGTCGGAAGTTTACATATACCTTAGCCAAATACATTTAAACTCAGTTTTTCACAATTCCTGACATTTAATCCTAGTAAAAATTCCCTGTCTTAGGTCAGTTAGGATCACCACTTTATTTTAATAATGTGAAATGTCAGAATAATAGTAGAGAGAATTATTTATTTCAGCTTGTATTTCTTTCATCACATTCCCAGTGGGTCAGAAGTTTACATACACTCAATTCGTATTTGGTAGCATTGCCTTTAAATTGATTAACTTGGGTCAAATGTTTCGGGTAGCCTTCCACAAGCTTCCCACAATAAGTTGGGTGAATTTTGGACCATTCCCCCTGACAGAGCTGGTGTAACTGGGTCAGAATTGTAGGCCTCCTTGCTCGCAAACACTTTTTCAGTTCTGCCAACAAATTTTGAAAAGGATTGAGGTCAGGGCTTTGTGATGGCCACTCCAATATCTTGACTTTGTTGTCCTTAAGCCATTTTGCCACAACTTTGGAAGTATGCTTGGGGTCATTGTCTATTTGGAAGACCCATTTGCGACCAAACTTTAACTTCCTGACTGATGTCTTGAGATGTTGCTTCAATATATCCACATCATTTTCCAGCCTCATGATGCCATCTATTTTGTGAAGTGCACCAGTCCCTCCTGCAGCAAAGCACCCCCACAACATGACGCTGCCACCCCCGTGCTTCAAGGTTGAGATGGTGTTCTTCGGCTTGCAAGCATCCCCTTTTTTCCTCCAAACATAACGATGGTCATTATGGCCAAACAGTTCTATTTTTGTTTCATCAGACCAGATGACATTTCTCCAAAAAGTACGATCTTTGTCCCCATGTGCAGTTATAAACCATAGTCGGGCTTTTTTTTATGGCAGTTTTGGAGCAGTGGCTTCTTCCTTGCTGAGTAGCCTTTCAGGTTATGTCGATATAGGAATCGTTTTACTGTGGATATAGAAACTTCAGTACCTGTTTCCTCCAGCATCTTCACAAGGTCCTTTGCTGTTGTGCTGGGATTGATTTTCACCTTTCGCACCAAAGTATGTTCATCTCTAGGAACAGAACGCGTCTCCTTCCTGAGCGGTATGACGGTTGCGTCGTCCCATGGTGTTTATACTTGCGTACTATTGTTTGTACAGATGAACGTGGTATCTTCAGGCGTTTGGAAATTGCTCCCAAGGATGAACCAGACTTGTGGAGGTATACAATTTTTTTTGTGATGTCTTGGCTGATTTCTTTTGATTTTCCCATGATGTCAAGCAAAGAGGCACTGAGTTTAAAGGTAGGCCTTGAAATACATCCACAGGTACACCTCCAATTGACTCAAATTATGTCAATTAGCCTATCAGAAGCTTTGCCACATTTGTTTTGCAGTATTTAGTGTCTTGCTGTAAACAGGATGCATGTTTTGGAAAATGTGTTTTCTGTCCAGTCTTCATTCTAATCTCTCTGTCAATTGGGTTAGTATTGGGGAGTAACTACAATGTTATTGATCCATCCTCAGTTTTCTTCTACCACAGCCATTAAACTCTGCAACTGTTTTAAAGTCACCATTGGCCTCAATGTGAAATCGGTGTCCTTCCTATCCAGCAAATGAGTTAGGAAGGAGGCCTGTATCTTTGTAGTGACTGGGTGTATTGATATATTATCCAAAGTGTAATTAATAACTTCAAAGGGATATTTAATGTCTGCGACGCATTGGAAAACCTCCTTTGTTGTTCAATCTCTGTTTTGAAATTCACTGCTTGACTGAGGCACTTTACAGATGTATGTGTGGGGTACAGAGATGAGGTACAGTAGTCTGTCAAAAATCATGTTAAACACTATTATTGCACAGAAAGTGAGTCCATGCAACTTATATGTGATTTGTTAAGCACATTTTGCTCCTGAACCTATTTAGAATTGCCATAACAAAGGATTTGAATACTTATTAACTTTCTGCTTTTCTTTTTTTATTCATTTGTAAAAATTTTGAAAAACATGATTCCACTTTGACTTTATCGGGTATTGTGTGTAGGTCAGTGACAAAAAAAAAATATTTAATCCATTTTAAATTCAGGCTGTAATACAAAATGTGGAAAAAGTAAAGGGGTATGAATACTTTCTGAAGGCACTGTATCTGACTGCTACTAGGATAGTATTCTGTAGAAGACACAAGACCAAATGCATAAATAAACTAACACATATTAGTTAAAATATGGAACAGTAAATTAAAGTATATATTTCGTTTTGGATCAAGGTAGCTAGCTAGCTGATAGCAAAGGTTTTGCCTTGAGATGACGTGCAGGAGCTTGTAGGGATTTGCAGCCTTGCATGATGTCTACCTTGATGGTAATGAGTATTTTCGAATCTGAAGAGTAGAGCTGAATATATTGATAAATGTCAACTTGTCTGAGAGATTTGTACAGTTATCAAAACGTCACGCCAGGGAAAGCCTAAACGAAACACTGATCTTATTTTAAGTATTTTTTAAATCCCCTATGGGGAAACCTGGGGGGGAAAACAATTGGAAGCATTTCCGTGTTTGACCGCAAAGTTTTATGGGTATTATGACGACAAAACTGTGGTACTCTATTGTCTGAGGATGGTGCTGGAACATCTGACATAAAAAGTAACAGTTTTATGAAAAAGCTTTAATTTAAGGTTAAAATACAAGCATGTCACATGGTTGTGCAAAACACAGGGCCTTACAATTAGGCTACTGTTCCAAATGAGTCCTATTTACATTTGCATCCAAAACTAAGCATAAAATAGCAGTTTGATATCGTTCATAACTAATAAACAGTCTAACCAAAATATCCTCACAGCCAGTGGGATCAAATGCAGGAAGTTTCAGGAATAGATGTGCCTCCCAAATGGCACCCTGTTCCCTTTATAGTACATTACTTTTTATCAGTCCTCTATGGGCCCTGGTCAAAAGAACACTATATAGGGTATAACTGGATGCCATTTGGGACATAGCCCAGCTCTGCTCCAATCATCTCACTCTGTCTCTCTCACCTTCCAGCTGCCTGCTGCCTCTCTGGTGGCTGCTACCTTTCTCAGCACTCATCTTCTCGACAAGAACATTCATTCTCCCATCAGATCCAGTTATCTCACTGAGTGAATCACTGCAGTGAACCTCTCCCCACAGGCCACACACACACCCGCACACGCACTCACACACACACACTGAGGTAGTGATCACTGCTCTCTACAACTCATCACAGCCCAATGCACCAGCTAGTTCTACTTCAGCACCGATATAGACTCTCATTACTGACCAATGCTCACAACACTGCTCACTGCAGGACCTTCCCCTCCTGTAGTAACCACACTGTTAGCCGATTTTTGTAAGTTTATCAATAACTTGCTGTATTAATCAACAATATAATACTGTATGACCTGAATAATATCATAGAGTTGTTTTACAGTATTAATCATAGTGCATTGTGGGAAAATGTTATGGGCGGGGAAAGAGTCTCTGGCTCATTAACATATTTTAAGGCGTGCCTTGAAACAGGCTATATTTGTTGCACCATTGAGTGAGAATGCTGTACCTCCACAGAATATGGTAATATATTATAGTTTAGGAATTCTAGGAACCTCTACAGAGACTTATTGGCCAATTGATGCCAGTAATTTACTGTAATTCAGCATACAATACCATGTTTTTGGAGTGCCAAAAACCTTTCAAACATGTGTGGTGTTGATGTTTTTCACTCATCAACGTATGTTGTGGTGTTTTTTGTAAGAGGCTGTATTTGTTGCACCCATTAGTGAGAATGCTGTACCAATTTAAGTGTTAGTGGTTCCCTAACAATTACTTTTATATAGGAGGCAGATCAGAGTGGTAACAAGTTTTAAACCTTTAATGGAGAAGGGTTTTGACATGGTTAGCCGTGGCTCCCTGCCGAGTGTGCTAACCAAAATGAACTTCCCCCAACATCTCATCAACTGGACTGAACTCTGCAACCTAAATGTCACGAGGAATTCTGGTAAACAACACCCTCACAGACCCAGTCCCCATCAGATCCGGCGTACGCCAAGGCTGCCCCTTAGCCCCTCTGCTGTACGTAATCTACCTAGAGCCTTTCCACCAGAAGATCAGGTCAACACCAGGAATACCTGGCACCAGATGCCAAAGGCCCAAGGGGAGAGGCTCAAAGTGGTGGAGTACATGGACGACATCACCATTGTCAGCACAGATAGTCGCTCCAACGCGATGGCAACAAATGTGTTGGTTGACTACTGTGCTGCCACCGGCACCCTTCACAAGAGGAATAAGAGTGAACTGTTCCTGTCAAGGACTGGCATGAGACTCTCACCACCTCTTTCCCTGTCAAAATAGAGACCATCAAGCTGCTGTGGGTCACCTTCCAGATGGATCAAGATGGCTCCGTCAGCTGGGAGGAGACCATCCGCCACTTGAAAGGGAGTGTGTGAAGGGAGTGCACGATCCCTCACAATGACGGATAAGGTCCTGGTCCTGAAGGCAATCGTTCTCCCCATTGTCCAGTACCTAGGCAGAGTGCTTCCCCCAGACATAGTGACCAGCAAGAAGATTGAACGCACCTCAGGATGGCATTTTGAAACGCTCAGTTATCGGCCTTAGATATATCCGTCTGTAATTTAATTCGATATAGGTGTTAGAAACATCATAACGAAGTTATTTTAAACCGAGTTATATCAGTTTATGCGAGTATATTGCGATTTTCGGAATTTCCTTAGTATTGCGTTTTGAACATTTGGGCATGTCTGCGCCACATAGCTATTGTTAGCTGCTAGTTCCAAAGTTGAAGAGGACGTTTTACAACCGAGCAACGATTCTTTTGGACAAAGGACAACTTGCCCAAGATTCTGATGGAAGCTCGTCCAAAAGTAAGAGCTATTTATGATGTTATTCCGTATTTATGTGGAAAAATGTAAAAGGATTTGTCCGCCATTATTGCGGCACTGGTCTGGCTGTAACGCACACTGTATGTCTAGTAACTAGACATAATAACTAATGCATCTTTCATTTGCTGTCCAACCTGTATTTTTTTGTCAAGTTTACGATTATTTATCGATTAGATTAGGTGCCTCTCCAAGATGGCGCTGGCCAGAATGCATGAAATGCTGCTACTGATCACATTGTATAACCACGATTTGTGCTGCTAAATATGCACATTTTCGAACAAAACCTATATGCATTATGTAATATGATGTTACAGGACTGTCATCTGATGAAGTTTATCAAGGTTAGTCCAATTATATATCTTTTGCTGGATTGTTACGATCGCTAACATTTGCTGCTGGTAAATGCGGTTGTGTTTCTGGCTATTGTGGTAAGCTAATATAATGCTATATTGTGTTTTCGCTGTAAAACACTTAAAAAATCTGACATATTGGCTGGATTCACAAGATGTTGGGCTTTCATTTGCTGTACGCTGTGTATTTTTCAGAAATTATTTATGATGAGTAATTAGGTATTTGACGTTGGTCTCTGTAATTATTCTGGCTGCTTCGGGACTATTTCAGATTGCAGCTGCAATGTAGAACTGTGATTTATACCTGAAATATGCACATTTTTCTAAAAGAACATATGCTATACAATAAATATGTTATCAGACTGTCATCTGATGAAGTTGTTTCTTGGTTAGTGGCTATTTATATCTTTATTTGGTCGAATTTGTGATAGCTACTGATGGAGTAAAAAACTGGTGGAGTAAAAAAAGTGGTGTCTTTTGCTAACGTGGTTAGCTAATAGATTTACATATTGTGTCTTCCCTGTAAAACATTTTAAAAATCAGAAATGATGGCTGGATTCACAAGATGTGTATCTTTCATCTGGTGTCTTGGACTTGTGATTTAATGATATTTAGATGCTAGTATTTACTTGTGACGCTATGCTAGGCTATGCTAGTCAGCTTTTTTACTGATGGGGGTGCTCCCGGATCCGGGTTTGGGAGGAATTAGAGGTTAATTGGAAAAAATAAAATGTGATTTTTTCAAATTCAAAACATAGGTATATATTTTACTGGTGCACAAAATGAACCGTGCATCAACATCAACACCGTGTGTTCAAAGAACAAAATCATCAAAACATGATTTTCACACAAAAACAAAAACATAATAATGAATATTTACTGCAAATCAGTGTGACTTCTGCTGTTGCCTTTCAGAGACCAGTTCAGAAATGCACGGCTTCAGCTTGGCAAGTGCCACTCTCATGTCATTTTCGCAACAAAGTCTGTTCCTTTTCTTCGTTTTTATGTCCAGCAGCCTCAAAGGATTGCTCGCAAAGATATCTTGTAACAAACGGTATGAAAATCTCCAGAGCTTTCTTAGCAATAACAGGGTACGTTACCATTTGTTGACACCAATACGTTGAAAGCGTTGTTGTTCTGAAGAGTTGCTGTTGAACCTGGCTCTGCTGAATTTCAATGATTTCATCGATGTATTCATCATTGACATCTGTTGTCTCAACACTAAACGTGAACGGCTGTCTCACCCATGCTGGATATGACTCTCTTGTAGGGAAGTATCCGTCGAGAGACTTTGCAAGCTCATCTAAGTGCGTGGCAATTGCTTGCTTCAGTTCCGCGGGTACAGAAATGTCTCCGATTCCAGATACATCTTCGATCTTACTTACACAGTCGTCCAGCAGGGGAAAGTTTGCGAAGTTATCGTTCTCTGTTCGTCGTTTCCATAACGGTAGCTTTTTTTGAAAAGCCTTCAGGTTTTCCTCCGCTTCGATGATGTTGACTCCACCGCCCTGCATCTTTTGATTGAGAGCTGCGAAGATATCAGCCATGTACGCTAAAATAAGAATGAACTCAGAATTTTTGAAGCAATCTGCATGACAATGTTGGTGCTCTTGCAAAAACAGGGCTAATTCCACACGCACGGCAAAAACACGATTCAGCACCTGTCCCCGGGATAACCACCGAATGTTAGAATGGTACAGAAGTACCTCGAATTCAGAGCCCATTTCTTTACACAGCTCACTGAAGATGCGGTGCCTCAGAGCACTAGTTCGCACATAGTTCACGCATTCCACTACAATTTTTAATACTTCTGCCAGTTTTGGAGGCAAGGTTTTTGTTGCCAACGCATGCCTGTGCAGAATACAATGCGTAACAATGATGTGTGGTGCATCGGCTTTCACTAGCGCACCAAAACCAGACTTTCTTCCCAGCATGACTGGAGCTCCGTCCGAACAAACTGCAGAAACCATATCCCACGAAAGATTGTTGTCTTTGAAGAAGTTATCCACAAGTTTCTTCACATCGGCTGCCTTAGTTGTTGTTGTAAGAGGATTACAAAATAAAAAATCTTCCTTTATCACGTCGTCTTTCACATAGCGCACGAATACAGCAAGCTGGCTTAGATTGGAAACGTCTGTGGTCTCGTCGAGTTGAAGGCTGAATTTTGCCGGGCTTGAAATCAGATCTGCAACTCCTTAAGCCAAGATGTCTTTGCTCATGTCCTCTATTCTGTCGCTGATGGTGTCATTTGAAAGAGGAATTTGGGATAACTTAACTTCAGCCTCTTTTCCCAGCATGATATTCGCCATCTTCAACACAGCTGGTTTTATGAGTGTTTCACAAATGGTGTGTGGTTTGCCCTGCTTTGCGATCAGGTAAACAACTTCGTACGATGCTGTGAGGATCGGTTTGTTGATGGGTACAAAGCCGAGAACAGGCAGAGTAGCCTTTTCATCGAATCTGGCTCTCTTCACCTTGAATTCAGCGAGCGTTGTGTTCTTGTATTTTCCATCTCCATGCAGCTTAAGGAAGTGTTCTCTTAGTTTTGCCGGTGCTAGACTAGAATTGCTCAACTTGGCATTGCAAATCATGCAGTTAGGACGCTGACTCCCATCACGTTCCGTTATACATGTGAATCCATATTGTACATATTCGTCCGACCACTTTCTTTTTTTGCTTTCACTAGCACAGCACAGATAGGCCAAGCGATGTAGCGTGATCACCTGCAGCCAATGATGGCCAAGCGGGGCGTGTCATCACGAATCATATGAGTCGGATGTGTGTCTTGACCTCCGCCGAACCCCTGAGACTGACTCACCGAACCCCTGGGGTTCGATCGAACCCAGGTTAAGAACCACTGGTTTAGTGTGAGCAACACTACGTTGGCAAGATTTTTTTAAACGACAGGAAAGATGGTTGCTTAATATGAGAGGCTCAGAAATGTTTGGCTTTTGGAAATCGAATATTGAACGGCTTGACGGACTGATTCTCCCAATTCTTTTGTTTTTGATTGATTGCTTTTGTTTTTGATTTTCTTTGATTAGATGGCCATTTGGTTTACCTAATTTGAATTAATTATTTATTATTAGAATATTTTGCATTTTGCATTTTAAATTAATGATGATTAAATTTGACATTTTACCTGTAAAGAATTTTGAAAAAAACTAATAAAATGACCTCAAACCTTAAATGGTTTAGCCATGGCCTTTTGATCTGTTTTTCCCTATAGTCACTGTCAGTTTAGAAGCATATCAACATATGTGAAAATTGCGCATTTCAATGTTTTGTAGTAAAAAAGAAAAAGAGGAAGATTAGTATTTTCAATGACATCATGTAACGACTTTACTCTTCTTCTGACGAGGAGTAAGAGATATCGGACCAATTTGCAGCGTGGTAAGTGTCCATTTTAATATGTAAAACTGAACACTACAAAAATACAAAATAACAAAGTGAAAGAACAAACGAAAATCGAAACAGTCCCGTATGGTACAGACACAGGAAACAACCACCCACAAAACACAATAGACAACAGGCTACCTAAATATGGCTCCCAATCAGACGACTGACACCTATCTCTGATTGAGAACCATACTAGGCCAAACACATAGAAATAGAACAACAGAACAAAACATAGAAAAAACATAGAATGCCCACCCCAACTCACGCCCTGACCAAACTAAAATAAAGACATAAAAAAGGAACTAAGGTCAGAACGTGACAAATCATTGGTGTGCATTGTGTGATTTTAACCAATTCTGAGTAGGCATTGCCTACTAATTGTCTACTAATTATTTAATTACTACAAAACTTGCTAACCCAAGTGAAAAAATTCATATTTTAATATATTGCAAGTATACTAAAGTATACTTAATTTAACGATGGATAGAATTTGAATAATATACTTCAAATATGAGATGTTATTTTCTAGTATGTCTTAAGTATACTATATATTCACTATCATGAAACTTAAACACACTCATTAAAACTGTACTTCAATTTCCAACGCTTTAATTGTAATTGAGTATATTCATTCAAAATACACTTAGAGTTGTTTTTAAGTTGAAGCATTGATTTTTTTAATGAAACTCTGCTTGTGCGTGATCAAGTACACAATAAGTATACAGTGCCTTGCAAAAGTCTTCATACCCCTTGTATTTCTTCACATTTTATGTAAGATAAATAATTTTTAAAAATGAAAAATAAATAAAATAGTCATTGCATACGTATTCAGCCCCTTTGTTTAGGCAAGCCTAAATTAGTGTAGGATTAAAATGTGGCTAAACAAATCACAGAATATCTTACATGATGTGAAATAATAGGGGTTGACCTGATTTTTTTATGACTAACCCTTCATCTGTCACTCATACATACAACATCTGTAAGGTCCCTCAGTCAAGTATTGAATTTCAAGCACAGATTCAACAACAAAGACCAGGGAGCCTTTCAGTGATTGGTAGATCAGTAACAATATCAAATCAGACATTGAATATCTCTTTAAGCATGGTCAACTTAATTAATTATGCTGTGGATGATGTATTAAATCACCCAGACACATCAAAGATACAGTCGTCCTTCTGAACTGATCTGCAGGACAGGAATGGAACTGCTCAGGGATGTTAACATACGGCCATTGGTGATGGCTGTGTTCGGAGAAAACTGAGGAAGGATCAACAACATTGTAGTGACTCCACAATAATGATTTAAATGACAGAGTGAAAAGAATAATACAAATATACAGAATAGATATCCAAAACATACATCTTGTATGCAACAAGACACTGAAGTAATACAGCACAAAAAAAACACATTTTGGCCTGAATGCAAAGCCTTATATTTAGGGTAAATTCAACACAAACATCACTGAGTAACTGACACCTTATTTTCAACCATGGTGGTGGCTGCATCATGGTATGAGTATGCTTGGCATCTGTAAATACTGGGGAGTTTTTCAGGATAAAAATAAATGGGATGGAGCTAAGCACAGGCAAAGTACTAGAGGAAAACCTGCTTCAGTCGGCTTTACAACAGACACTGGGAGAGGAATTCACCTTTCAGCAGGACACTAACCTATAACACAAGGCAAAATCTACACTGGAGTGGCTTACCAGGAACACAGTGAATGTTCCTGAGTGGCCAAGTTACAGTTCTGAATTAAATCTGCTTTAAAATCTATGGCAAGACCTGAACATTGCTCTCTAGCCATGATCCCCAACATCTTGACAGGGCTTTAAGAATTATAAAAATAATTAAATACTAATATTGCACAATCCAGGTGTGTAAAGCTCTTCGAGAATTACCCCAAGAAGACTCACCATTGTAATCGCTCCCAAGCATGTATTGTCTTAGGGAGTTGAAGACTTTTGCAATGCATATATTTGATTAATTTAATTTATAAAAATCTTTAAAAAAGAACTAATAAAAAACGTTCACTATGACTTTTGTGTAGATTGTCGACAATTTTTTTTACAATTAAATCAATTTTAATCCCACCTTGTAATAATAAAATCCAAGGGGTATGAAGACCTTTCCAAAAGGCATTGTAGTTTCAGTGCCAATAATGAGTTTTGAACTAAAGTACTTTCTGAATTCCTGTTCAGAAGATTGCAGAGAAAGTTGACAATGATAACGATTGTTTATTCCACATGAGAAAGCATGCACAGCTGAGGAACATGCTTCCTGGGAGTATACTTTTTCATATCGCAAGAAAATATACTTAAGTGTACTTTCAAAAAGTATATTTAACCAAAATGTCCACAAAATATATGTGTATATTACCCAGCATCTTTTTCTGCAGTTGAAGTTTTGATTTATACTATGATATTGTTCCTCATATTTAGCTTATTCAAATGTTTTGATGTTCATTTTCAAACTGAATAACGTTGTACTTTTAATTACACATTAAATATTACACATTTTATTGAAATGTTAATTTATCACTGTAATGGGAACAACTAAAGTGTGAAATGCCACTGGTGCACAGCTCCTTCAACTTTTTGCTCCAGCCATAACTGTTTGGAAAAAGCATTTTATCATTGGCTGAGATAATGCCTTGGTCAATTAAGATAAGCTTCACATAGCTAATTAAAAAGGTTATTGAGTAGAAGTTTGCTTGAAAAATAAAATAATCCCAATTTGAGCACTGTTTTACTATATTAATAATTAGAAAAATATACATAAAAATACACTTAAGGTGTATTCAAAGTATATTTATTTTTTCTCTTTAATTTACATTACAGTAAAAATGGGGGTACCGTAAAAGAGATTACCGTAAAATGGACTACAGTAGCTATACTGTAAAACTAATTACAGTAAGTAACTGGCCAATTGCTGCCAGTAAGTTACTGCAAATTTGACATGAAATGTTTTACAGTGCATATCAGAGAAAGGTAGATGGAGATGGAGGTCACTTTTCTCCAGACTCTCTGAACATTGAATTATGCAGTCGGTGGGGAGCAACCTGTCTGCACTGAATCCTACAGACAAATGGATCACTAGTCACTTTAATAATGGCACTTTAATAATGTGTACATATCTTGCATCACTCATCTCATATGTATATATTGTATTTTATACCATCTATTGCATCTTGCCTATGCCGCTCTGTCATTGCTCATCCATATATATTATGTATATATTCTTATTCCATTCCTTTACTTAGATTTGTGTGTATTAGGTAGTTGTGGAATTGTTGGATTACATGTTAGATATTGCTGCACTGTCAGAACTAGAAGCACAAGCATTTTGCGACACTCGCAATAACGTCTGCTAACCATGTGTACGTGACCAATAAAATTATATTTGATTATATTTGACATCGAACCATATATGTGCGTTTTGAATAAAATTAGATAGACTGGTTTGAAGACTTGACAGGTACTGTTTAAGTCTGCTTCACAAATGGCACCAAATTCACTTTATATCAAAAGTTGTGCACTATTTAGGGAATAGGGTGCCATTTGGGATGCATCCTAAGTCGTATTGATTAGAGAAACAAACAAAATCTCTCCCTGCCAGAGTATCAACTCTACCCAGACGTTTAAAACCTCCCTGTAAATAGCTACATCCCAAAACTGCCTTAATAGAGGATGGTTGTCATACCACTAGGTTTCATGCCAGATGGTGTTAACTCTACTGCAACCAAGGTAATGAGGTAATGGTCGTTAACCTTCTTCTGATCTTGTTAAGGAATTCTGGGTATTGGCCCTGGTCAAAAGTAGTGCACTATAAAGGGAATAGAGTGCCAACTGAGACGCACACCTCTGTGTACAACATTGATATGTAATGATACACTTTCAGATGGTCATCAACAAACCTTCCCTGGTTGAGGACAGAAGGGCTGCTGCCTGCTATGGGCTTTTTTTTCAGTTGAACTTTGCCCTCAGTCTGCAGTACCCTCTTTCTTGAGTGTGATGGCAGTCATTCCAGATTTTCCAAATAATTTCTGAATAGCCTCAAAACATTCAGAGCCATACCTTTAAAAAAAAAAGATGTTTACTTTCCTGTTTTGCATGTTGATTTGGCATTAATACGTGTCACATATCAGTTTGCAAACAATGTAAAAAAAATATATATCATTGAGTTAATAAAGCCGCATTCAAACATGGTCTCTTTTTTGTTTTCTTGAGTGAGGCAGCTCCAAAACGCAGGCGTTTCAGCCTAGCTCAGTGCTTTCTGTGGTGGTGGGGCAAGCCAGCAGAAAATACAGAGCGTTGCGCCGTGATTGGCTCAGTATTCTGTCACTCATGGTGACACTACGTCACCGACAAGTTTAAGGGTAGAGCTAAAATATATATTTTTTTAAATCAAGCCCCTTGGGAGCTGCCATAGAGTTACATTAGAAGTGCCCATCCAAGAAGGCTCAAGGTCATTGGCCACAGATAAAATGACATCAAATCACATTATATCTACAGTAGCTTTGATTGGACTGTCAACTTCATACTTTCAAAATCTTAGCTAGCAGTCATCACCATGAATCAAGTCGACAATCTACTGGCAAATCCTTTTTAATCCTTGTCATATGAAGAGAAATAATGAAGAGAAATTATAGATAAAACGTAACGGTGCACATCGGCCATTGGATATAAACATAACACAACAAGTTGGAAATCAAATTCAACAATGAGTGGTTTGGAAGGAATCAGTGACCATATTTGTTAAAGCAAGTCAATGAGGCTGAAGGAACTGTTTTGCTGCCAGACAAGGCTCCGCTGATAGCCAGGTGTAGCAGTGGTAACGTGTTGGGAGTCTGCTGTTGGGACAACTTTTGTGGGCCCTAACAGTTTATGGGCACTGTTTGTCACTGTTATAGTGCAAATTAACATATTGTTTAGTGTTGTGTAGTGGCTTTGCTGGCATGCATCCCACATTCTTTTTTTGTTGGCCCCTCCAAGATGTACATGCTAAAATCACCACTGTGTGACAGCACAATATAGTGACATATTCTGAGAAACATTGCATGGGTTAAAGCAACTTCATTCATTCCACTTTCCGCTGAAAATAGCAATTTAGATAAAAGCAATTATTCTTCAGTTTATCTTTTCAATCTGGGTTTTATTTACAGTTATTTAATCAGGGGAGCCCAATTGAGACCAGTGTCTCCTTTACAATGGTGCCCTGAGGACACAAATTTGATAAATATAAGTTACTAATGATGTATTCATTTTGAGAATCAAATTGTATTGTATATACAGTACAAAATAACGATTACATGCAATGTAATAAAATGTCCTCATGTGACAGTACAAAACTTTCAATAGTGAATTCGAAAAGGAAGGAAATGGTATAAAAGCAATACCATGGAACAAATAGCTTTTAACATGCACTTATATACATGCACGTATATACATGCACGTTTATACATGCACTTATATACATGCACATGCACTTATATAGACAGGTGTGTACCTTTCCAAATCATCGCAAATCAATTGAATTTACCACAGGTGGACTGAAATCAAGTTGTATAAACATCTCAAGGATGATCAATGGAAACAAGATGCACCTGAGCTACATTTTCGAGTCTCATAGCAAAGGGTCTGAATACTTATGTAAATAAGATATTTTAGTTTTTTTTTATATAAATTAGCAAAAATGTCTAAAAACATGTTTTTGCATTGTCATTATAAGGTTTTGTGTGTAGATTGATGAGGGGGAAAAATATTTTATCATTCATAGAATAAGGCTGTAACGTAACAAAATGTGGAAAAAGTCAAGTGGTCTGAATAACTTCTGAATGCACTGTATGTTGCATCCTGTCATATAATTCCAGAAATCCAATATTATGAATGGAAAGAAAGGTATTAAATATAGGTAATTTTTTTTACTCATGATACCCCGATGAACAGTAAAAAATAAAGTACAATTCAACATCATAATTTGTGTTGAACCTACTTTTTACAATACTTTGGTGAAGTCAATTATTGTGCCTCTGCCAGGAGAATGTTATTACATTTCATACAGTATATATACCACATCCATGAGGGTAACATTAAAGTCCTTCTTCCTCCATCCACCGAACAGTGAAAAGGTCTAACTTATTTCTGACAGGAAACTATGGGACACACAGCAGCAGAGTAGGCCTGTACCTGGGTGGGCTCACTCTCTTCTCTCTCTTTCTCTCGCTCTCTCACTCTCTCTCTGCAAAAACAGAATTTAAAGTCCCCTGATCTGTCCTTGAGGTCACAGCAGGAACACTGTCACAGGGATCCGAAATGGCACCCTAGTCCTTATTTAGTGTACAACTTTTGACCAGAGGGAATACACTGCCATTTGAGACGCACAGAGAACGTGAGTGGGACACTAAGCTGTCAACGGTAAACCTGAAAAATAGCATGACAGTCGTTTGAGGCTGGTTACATGTCTAGTCAAAAGACAACAGCACACATCACAATGGCATACACGACAGGGACTGAACGTGCTTTTAGGAACAGCGAGAGAGAGGAAAAGGTGGGAGGAGCGGGAGAGAGACGGAGAGGGAGGGAGGGAGATTAGTTTAGTGCTGGAAATAAAGACAACTCGAGGTTTGTGACTAGTTTCCAGATATACATGTGGCAAGTTCAAGTTCATGTTCATGCAACAGGTGGTTCACGCACATTTGCTGTTTCCTCAATAGAAGAACAAGGAGGAACTAGAACTAAAGAGAACCACGGAAAACCAGAACCAGGCATGATGGTGGAGACAGGCCATAATTGTTGCATGCTTGTTATGTACACTCTTAGAACTAACAGAGCCTGGAAGAACCTATTGTGGTTCTAAAAATTGCCACGCATGTGGAACCATTCCAGTTCAAAAAGGTTCCTTGAGAAACTCCTTTGAAAAGGATCTTTGAGGAACCCCTGTGTAAAGGATCAAACCAGAACTATTTTGTGATGGGAGGCGTTCAATTTTGAACTGCTTTAATAATATTACTGAAACAAAATATAAATGCAAACATGTAAAGTGTTAGTCTCATGTTTCATGACCTAAAATAAAAGATCCCAGAAATGTTTCATATGCACAAAAAAGCTTATTTCTCCCTAATGTTGTGCTAAAATGTGTTTACATCCCTGTTAGTAAGCGTTGGTCCTTTGTCAAGATAATCCATCCACCTGAGAGGTGTGGCATATCAAGAAGCTGATTAAACAGCATGATCATTACACAGGTGCACCTTGTGGTGGGGACAATAAAAGGTCACTCTAAAATGGGCAGTTTTGTCACACAACACAATGCCACAAATCTTTCACGTTTTGAGGAAGCTTGCAATTGGCATGCTGACTACAGGAATGTCCACCAGAGCTGTTGCCAGAGAATTTAATGTTAATTTCTCTACCATAAGACACCACCAACGTCATTTTAGAGAATGTGACAGTATGTCCAACCAGCCTCACAACCACAAACCATGTGTAACCACGCCAGCCCAGGATCTCCACATCCGGCTTCTTCACCTGGTGGATCGTCTGATGAAACTGAGAGGTATTTCTGTCTGTAATAAAGCCCTTTTGTTGGGAAAAAAATCATTCTTATTGGCTGGGCCTGGCTCCCCAGTGGGTGGACCTGGCACCCAAGTGGGTAGGCCCAAGCCCTCCCAGGCCAATCTATGGCTGCGCCCCTGAACAGTCTATGAAATCCGTAGATTAGAGCCTAATGAAGTTTTTTAAATTAATTGATTACCTTATATGAATTGTAAATTAGTAACATTTTTGAAATTGTTGCATGTTATGTTTATATTTTTGTTCAGTACAGTGAGGGAAAAAAGTATTTGATCCCCTGCTGATTTTGTACGTTTGCCCACTGACAAAGAAATTATCAGTCTATAATTTTAATGGTAGGTTTATTTGAACAGTGAGAGACAGAATAACAACAAAAATATCCAGAAAAATGCATGTCAAAAATGTTATAAATTGATTTGCATTTTAATGAGGGAAATAAGTATTTGACCCCTTCTCAATCAAAAAGATTTCTGGCTCCCAGGTGTCTTTCATACAGGTAACGAACGGAGATTAGGAGCACACTCTTAAAGGGAGTGCTCCTAATCTCAGTTTCTTACCTGTATAAAAGATACCTGTCCACAGAAGCAATCAATCAATCAGATTCCAAACTCTCCACCATGGCCAAGACCAAAGAGCTCTCCAAGGATGTCAGGGACAAGATTGTAGACCTACACAAGGCTGGAATGGGCTACAAGACCATCGCCAAGCAGCTTGGTGAGAAGGTGACAACAGTTTCTGTGATTATTCGCAAATGGAAGAAACACAAAAGAACTGTCAATCTCCCTCAACCTGGGGCTCCATGCAAGATCTCACCTCGTGGAGTTGCAATGATCATGAGAACGGTGAGGAATCAGCCCAGAACTACACAGGAGGATCTTGTCAATGATCTCAAGGCAGCTGGGACCATAGTCATCAAGAAAACAATTGGTAACACACTATGCCGTGAAGGACTGAAATCCTGCAGCGCCCGCAAGGTCCCCCTGCTCAAGAAAGCACATATACATGCCCGTCTGAAGTTTGCCAATGAACATCTGAATGATTCAGAGGACAACTGGGTGAACGTGTTGTGGTCAGATGAGACCAAAATGGAGTTCTTTGGCATCAACCCAACTTGCCGTGTTTGGAGGAGGAGGAATGCTGCCTATGACCCCAAGAAACCATCCCCACCGTCAAACATGGAGGTGGAAACATTATGCTTTGGGGGTGTTTTTCTGCTAAAGGGACAGGACAACTTCACCGCATCAAAGGGACGATGGACGGGGCCATGTACCGTCAAATCTTGGGTGAAAACCTCCTTCCCTCAGCCAGGGTATTGAAAATGGGTCGTGGATGGGTATTCCAGCATGACAATGACCCAAAACACACGGCCAAGGCAACAAAGGAGTGGCTCAAGAAGAAGCACATTAAGGTCCTGGAGTGGCCTAGCCAGTCTCCAGACCTTAATCCCATAGAAAATCTGTGGAGGGAGCTGAAGGTTCGAGTTGCCAAACGTCAGCCTCGAAACCTTAATGACTTGAAGAAGATCTGCAAAGAGGAGTGGGACAAAATCCCTCCTGAGATGTGTGCAAACCTGGTGGCCAACTACAAGAAACATCTGACCTCTGTGATTGCCAACAAGGGTTTTGCCACCAAGTACTAAGTCATGTTTTGCAGAGGGGTCAAATACTTATTTCCCTCATTAAAATGCAAATCAATTCATAACATTTTTGACATGCGTTTTTCTGGATTTTTTTGTTGATATTCTGTCTCTCACTGTTCAAATAAACCTACCATTAAAATTATAGACTGATCATTTCTTTGTCAGTGGGCAAACGTACAAAATCAGCAGGGGATCAAATACTTTTTTCCCTCACTGTATATATTGGGTAGAAAAATGTACCATTATACTAGATTATAGAGGCATGTACCGAAAGGAACCGACCAGTATGATGAGAGTTCCTATGCGTACCTCTAAAGGTACCTTATGTGTACCTTTGACCTTTTTGTACTCCAGGGAACAACCCTGTAACCTATCTGTACCCTAATTTTAAGAGTGTGCAGATATATGTTCTTGGTAATAAGATGTACATAATGCCACTGCTGATACATTAATGCACTTCCGCCCAAAAGTTTCCAAGTTAAAATCCCCAAAGTATTTATGCACACTTTACATCAAGTGCCCCTGCGCATTGGTGTTGTCAGATAATCAATTATTGACTTGATTCTGTGCAACTTTTAGCAAAGCGCAGAAATGTATTCTTGCCATTTAAATATAAGGCCAATCTCTGTCATGCCCACCGACCTGGTGGTGTAACAGGAAATTCAAGTCATTAGCAACCAAGAGGTTGTGAGTTCAAATCCCAAGTGAGAAATAGTCTCAAGCATTCAGCAGCGTACTGTCATTTTAGAGCAATATCACCTTCATTTAGCTGTTCAAATTGTGTATCTTGTTGTTGTTTACCTTACTTTCACTGAAACCAGTAGCCTGTAGTGTACGGTAAGATTATAGGAACTTTTTAACATTGCATTTCATGGCATAAAAGAAAAACATGGTGGACAGGAAAATAACAAGATAGTTCTTTCACAACAGTAAATATCCCTTCCTGATATGCCCCAGACAAACCCCTCCATAACTTTTTGGGGTTTATGCTGGTCCAGCATGGTCAAGCTGGTCTGCAAAACCATACCCATCATTTTCATATTTCTCAGCATGTTCTATTGCAGTTAGATTTTTTGGAATTGTTTGTGTCAATATCTATGTTTGATTAATTAATCAATTCCTTTCTGTTATGCAACACAAAGATGAATAACATACATTTTTCTAAACGAATCAAATGTGTTACTTGGATTTATTGCACACTGAAATGGTTGTTCCATTTTGATGGTTTAGGCAGTCTCATTAATACATTTTCTAAACCTGGCAGGCATTCTGAATGCAGATTATGTGTGAATGAAAGTTACAATTGTTGGATATCCCCACCCAGGCTGGATTCCAATAGGAATACATTTGCAAGCCAGTATAATGTGATGTGTTGCTAGTTTTGCAGGTGACCATTATATGCTCGTCACCAGTGCTCAAAACACAGCTTAGGCTGGTCACCAGCGAAAACACATCGATGTCTGGTCACCAATGAAGGCTGGTCATCAGTGAAAGCACAACGAAGGTTGGTCACCAGTCTATGCTGGTCTATGCATTTGTTTTCAAGAAGGGTCACCAGGCAGGCCAAAACTCCATCCCAGCAACAAAAAAAAGATATTTCAGGCAGTCTTTTCAAACAGATCTTACTCTAAAAGGGCATTAACATAATTTTCACAATTTCACAGTATTTATTCCAACATCAAAGTGTAGAAATATATATAAAACATAGGAAAATCATTCACGTTTTTGACTGCACTGGTCCTTTAAATATTCAGTGATTGCTCACATAACGAGCCTACTAATGACCAAGAAGATAATTCACTTTTACAGTTTTTGACAATTGCTTACACATGATTTCTGAAACTATGGCTCATTTTCTCTAAACTCTACACACAAAACCCCAAAACACACACACAACATGCAAAACGTCCCACATCTCTTGCAAAACCAAACACTTCATTCAAAACTATTTTAACTCTTCTCAAAGTTGTGTTTTTGCATCAAAACTCTACACACAAACCATCAAATGATTAGCTCTATACACGCCAACTACACACGGATGTGACGAATGTAAAACACTACTATCTTGTGTCTTTTGCATGTTCAGTGTGCAGTGGAGTCCACGGCAGTTTGTCATAGCACTCACACATACATGTATGTGCACAAATATATACAGTATGTATCCATATGCAGTATATATTTACACTGTAAACAGAAATGCAAGGGGGGGGGAATTAAATGTATTTCTTTCACAAAACATTGTATTTTCATCCAGACTTCAGGATGAACAGTAACAGACAAAACAAATACAGTAGAAGATAAACAAATACGCTTGTCCTCCTCCTCCTTGTCCACCTTACTCTCACTCCTCTTCCTCTAACTCTCTCTCCAAAATTGGCCTCCATTGTTGTCCAAACCAAGAAAGCCAACCTGAAGCCTATTTATAGTGCTCAAGCTCTGATTTCTAAGTGAAGAAATTAGCTATAAGTGTTTTCACATGTCAGCACTGGGTGTAGGTAATCGGTAAATGATTGTGGCAGTTTGGATTTGGATTGGCAGTGTTTTCCAAAAGAAAACACGAGACCTGTTCGTTTTGAACGATGTGTCTAATGTAGAGAACTGTGTTTAGTGTTTTGCAAAAAGTGTGTTTTACAATTGCAAACTGAGTGTAAAGCTGATAATGTGCTTGCAGTCTTGCAGACTTGGTCTGAAGATTAGGTACATGAGTTAATGGTTTCACTGAGTGTGCCTCAAGCACCACTTCTAGTGTGTAAGCGATTGTAAAAAACTGTAAACCACAAGACTCCCTCCCCAGTCCCCACCCACCCACACAGTGCCTTACTCTCCCCTCCTAATGTCAGCCCTAGGTCAACCGTCAACCCCTTTGCATGTGATGTTTGATTGTGTGTCCAGATGACTGCAGCCAGACAGTCTGTTGCCTGCCTTGCTGGAGCGTTGCTCGGGGCGTTTTCAGGGTGAGGGAGTCCATGGTTGATGAATCAAACTGAACGGGTGGTCGTTCTGGTGGTTCTGTCATGGGAACAGCTGTAAAATACATCTGCCGATTAGTCCGCAATGGTAGAGTGATGCTGCCATGCGTGGCTTCATGGTTCACCTGCTGTTGTGGCCGGTTCGCTTGGAGGCTCTGAGGCAGAGCAGCTCGTCTAGCAACCCAGCAGGTAGATGGAGCATCTACGGCTGTCTTTATGCACTGATATACAATATTATGTCAGAATATCTACAGTGCCTTCAGAAAGTATTCATAACCCTTGACTTATTCCACATTTTGTTGTGTTACAGCCTGAATTCAAAATGTATTAAATATATATTTTTCTCACCCATCTACACACGATACCCCATAATGACAAAGTGAAACCATGTTTTTAGAAATTGTAGCAAATTTATTGAAAATAAAATACAGAAATATCTAATTGACAGAGGTATTCACACCCCTGAGTCAATACTTTTTAGAAACACATTTGGCTGCGATTACAGCTGTGAGTCTTTCTAGGGAAGCAACATTTCTCCATTAGCCCATTGAGTAACATTCAATAGTAAATTATTAGCATTCAATCTTGCACCATGCAATCAATTATCCATTTTATAAATGTATTTTTCTTCTCTATGATTCATTTTCTATTTTCCCTCACAGAAAAAAACAGTTCCCGGTCAGTGCAAGTCACCTGAGCAGCTGAGCCAGAGCAGCGTGTACTAATTACATTTACATTTTACATTTAAGTCATTTAGCAGACGCTCTTATCCAGAGCGACTTACAAATTGGTGCATTCACCTTATGATATCCAGTGGAACAACCACTTTACAATAGTGCATCTAACTCTTTTAAGGGGGGGGGGGGGGTTAGAAGGATTACTTTATCCTATCCTAGGTATTCCTTAAAGAGGTGGGGTTTCAGGTGTCTCCGGAAGGTGGTGATTGACTCCGCTGACCTGGCGTCGTGAGGGAGTTTGTTCCACCATTGGGGTGCCAGAGCAGCGAACAGTTTTGACTGGGCTGAGCGGGAACTGTACTTCCTCAGAGGTAGGGAGGCGAGCAGGCCAGAGGTGGATGAACGCAGTGCCCTTGTTTGGGTGTAAGGCCTGATCAGAGCCTGAAGGTACGGAGGTGCCGTTCCCCTCACAGCTCCGTAGGCAAGCACCATGGTCTTGTAGCGGATGCGAGCTTCAACTGGAAGCCAGTGGAGAGAGCGGAGGAGCGGGGTGACGTGAGAGAACTTGGGAAAGTTGAACACCAGACGGGCTGCGGCGTTCTGGATGAGTTGTAGGGGTTTAATGGCACAGGCAGGGAGCCCAGCCAACAGCGAGTAATTCTGCTGTAGAACTCATTGCAGCCAGCAGTTCAAACAAATAATTAGTTCAGAAAAACAAATCATAACTATCAGGTCAGTAAAATGAATGTTTCTTGTTTGTGAACTGCAAATGACTTACAGGAAGGACATTTTTACTCTAACGGGTGGCCAAAAATAACTTTCTGAAAACCATGCCTCCCACAAGCCACACCTCCAATCTTCTGATCGGCTGCCTCTACAATATATACTGAACAAAAATATAAACGCAACCATTTCAATTAGGGCCTCATTTATTTATTTATATTGACTGATTTCCTTATACGATCTATGGATTTCACACGACTGGGCAGGGGTGCAGTCATGGGTGAGCCTGGGCTAACAAGTTTACATTTACTCAAGTTTACATTTCTCCCCCCCAGAATTGGTATATCAGACCATATACCACGGGTATGACTCAAAAAACATGTTTATGGTTGTAACCAGTTTATAAAAGCAATGAGGCACAAGGGGGTGTAGTATATTGCCAATGTACCACTTCTAAGGGCTGTTTTTTTTTATTTAACTAGGCAAGTCACTTAAGAACAAAATCTTATTTTCAATGACAGCCTGGGAGCAGTGGGTTAACTGCCTTGTTCAGAATGACAGATGTTTTACCTTGTCATCTTGGGGATTTGATCTAGCAACTTTTCGGTTACTGGTCCAACGCTCTAACCATTAGGCTACCTGCCGCCCCAGGATAGCCTGGACACAGCCCTTAGCCATGGTATATTGGCCATATACCATAACCCACCGCTTATTGCTATTATAAACTGGTTACCAATGTAATTAGAGCTGTAAAAATAAATGTTTTGTCATAACTGTGGTATACGGTCTGATATAGCACGTCTGTCAGCCAATAAGCATTCAGGGCTGAACCACCCAGTTTATAATCTTGGTTAACCCTAAGCTAAAATCTTGCGTAATTTGGTAAACTGGGTGATTCAATTACGTGTTGGAAATGGGGAGTTCCATTTTATACATTTCTACCTGCAAATCATACATCGTCACACTGGTGCCAGATCTAACTGCACCTTCTACAGTACGACATAGAGCCATGGCTAAATGGAACTCTTTTCCACATCAGGTAACTGATGCAAGCAGTAGAATCAGATAAAAAAAAACAGATGAAAATACACCTTATGGAACAGCGGGCACTATGAAGAAACACACACACAGGCACAGACACACATACACATCAGAAGACACACACTATACACACACTGAATTTTGTATTGTACATATGTGATAGTAGAGTAGGGTCCTGAGGGAACACACTGAATGTGTTGTGAAAAGTGTTATGACATGTAATGTGATGTACTATTTTATACTGTATATAACTGCCTCAATAGAAGGAACCATGAATTCTGCTCTGTATCAGAGAATTCTACAGGAGAATGTCAGGCCATCCATCTGTGAGCTGAAGCTGAAGCTCACTGGGTTAAGCAGCAAGACAATGATCTAAAACACACAATCAAGTCTACATGAAAATGGTTAAAAGCAACACATTTGAAATGTTGTAATGGCCTAGTCAAAGTCCAGACCTAATCCCAATTGAGATGTTGTGGCAGGACTTAAACGAGCAGTTCATGCTTGAAAACCCCCAAATGTCATTGAGTTAAAGTAGTTCTGCATGCAAGCGAGAGACAAAATTCCTCCAAAGTGATGTGAGAGACTGATCAACAACTACAGGAAACATTTGGTTGCAGTCATTGCAGCTAAAGGTGGCACAACCAGTTACTGAGTGTAAGGGGGCAATGACTTTGTTAATTAAATAAAAAATAAGTATAATTGTTTTGATATTTGTAAACTCAGGTTCCCTTTTTTTTAAAGATCTGATTAACATTCATTATCAGAAATATGCAAAAATAGAGAAAAGGGGCAAATACTTTTTCACGCCACTGTATATAGTTCCATTCATTTCTTCAACTGGTACCTTCAGACGAGTCTTCTGTGGGCGTCCTAGAGCAAAACACTGACATGTACGGGTTTGTGAGAGTCTCACCTTTCCACAGAGGGGTCATACTAGTGTGTGGCCCAAACTGTTCAGACACTGCAGACAAAAGTTGGCAGATCGGCTGTACCGACTTCAGACAAGTCCCAAGACTATTGTGGGTTCGTAAGAGCCAAACGGAAAAAATCATTGTGTTCGTGACAGTCTCATAATAGTTTTTAGGCCAAACCGTTCAGGCATTTCATGGTCTGACAAATACCTTTCTAGCTCTGTCACCTTTCACCACAGATGCAAAAGTGTGACATAGGCGGATGAGGTGGACTGAGACGAATCCAATGCAAAAAAACTGGGGTGCGGACATCGACCTTATGGGTTTTTAAAGAACATGAAAAACATTTATTCTGGGAATGTTCTTGCAACATCCGGTAATTTTATTTGACCTAATAGAAACATTGTAATCAACTGGTCAGTTTTTGTGTTTTGGCAGCATACTGTATCTCTTATGCCCCCACAATAATACCACAATCTAAACAATGTATTCTGGGAACGTTTTTTGCACCCTAAAATAAACATTGTATGTAAAAAAGGTGTTTTGGGAACATATATTTTTTGATGTTCCCAGAATGTTCCCAAAAGACTATTCCCACAACCTAATAAAACATGGTAGAAACCTTTAAAAAACAAACAAAATCTGATCTTGGAACGTTCTTGCATTGTTAGTCGAATGTTTTATACAAACATTGTATAATCATCAGCACAACTGAACCGTTTATGTGTTATGAGAACATTTGCCGCAACCTAACAAATGTTCTGGGAACTTTCACAGAACCAATTTTGGTTTGCTGGGTAGTCACATTGTGCTGTATATTAATAGAATTACTATATTTCTATGATTGTATAATTATCTGACATATCAGGGGTGAATGGATTAGGCCTACACAGCGAAGCCTTCTGCCTTTGTTATTCTCTCACCTTCAGAATGTTTTTGAGAGAAGAATGTTAAACAAAATATGGGGGAAATGACAAGGAAAGTATGTAGGCTACATGTATCTCAGTGTCTACATTTCAGCATTCCTCTGTGCGAGTATCTGTAGTTTCCATGGATCCTGTGCAATACTGGATAAATCAGGGAACTGTGTCCTAGAAGAAAAAATGCCTAGGTGCCTAATAATAATGCATATGCCTTTTCCTCCTTTCCTTTCTCATTTCCTCTCAACTCCTCATGCCCTCTCTCTTCTGCAAACAGTCTTTTCAGAGTCTCTGGAAAATGAGAACGGTCGTGATTAAGACTTGTCAGACCTTTCAGAGCAGCCTAATGAAAAAGATAATTAACAGCTAGTTGTATTTTTCCTATACATACCAAGAGTACGGAACACGTGGATAAGGGAAATAGAGAATGTGTCCCAAATGGCACCATATTCCCCTATGGGCCCTGGCAAAAGTAGTGCACTATTAGGGAATAGGGTGCCATTTTGGACACAGAGAGAATGTACGTTCCTGGCTTCCTCCTGTCCATTCAGCCAGATGCACATTCACTCAGAGCAGCTAATCCATTGTGGGAATAAGCCTGGTTGTTTCTGTGTTTGATGTCTTAAGGCTCTTGCTAGTGCTGTACCTCTGTGCAGAATGTCAACGCTTTCGCACAGAAAGAAGCTCATTATCACAAATTTGTGTATGGAGGAAGGTTGCTTCCCAAATGGCACCCCTATTCCCTGTATACTGCACTATTTTTGATCCGGGCCCATAGGGCTCTTGTCAAAAGTAGAGGACTATACAGGGAATAGTGTGCCATTGGTGAAACAGAGGAAGACAGCACTAGATAGAGTTAAATCAGCCAAAACCCTATTGAAGATCAACATAAAAGAAAAGCTATCGTATGGAATTAGCAGGTATATGCTTGAATTATCTCCATGTGCTGTGTCAGGGAACGTATCGTTATGTCCAAAATGGCATCCTATTCCCTATGCAGCATAAAAAGTTGTGCACTATAAAGGGAATAGGGTGCCATTTGGGACGTGTCCTATGAGAATGCAGAGTTTTGTTAGGGGTTGGGAGGGGAGGGGAGGAAAGTAGGAGAGTGCAGGTTACCATTTGAATGCCACAAGGTCGTGAAATGGAACCAGTAACCATGCATGCTCTTTAGAGATAATCTGGACTGATTTGCTTAATGGATTCTATTGACTACTGTACTGTATGTTTTTATGCCACCTATGATATTCAATTCTGTGTTTTTACAAAGTGCTAATTCTGCCATTTGGAGTATTGATATTAAAGGGTAACACATACTTCTTTGTGATGTTGTTTGTACCTGTTATAGGAAAAGGACAACAAGTTTGCCCATTAGTGATTAAGTTCTATGCTGGTGTCTGGAAGTCACGGCTGGCAGCTGATGGTTACAGATGGTCCTTTGTAAGAGCTTGACTCTAGCAACAGCAAGGTTGTTCAATTCCTGCAGGGATGACATCAAACGTATGTACTCACTGTACTGTAAGTCATTTTGGATTAAAAAAAATACGTGCTAAGTGGAATATATAGATGACCCAAACTGATATGAGGAAAGGAGTAGGTAGAAAAGACTGTGGTGAATGCAAATGTCACCAGTTGTTGCAAAAGGTTTACTTTTCACGTACTGAAAAGCTTCACATCCATGTCTGAATAGCAGTTTCATAGCAACCTGCAACGTGGGGGAAACTTTCACAATTCGCATACTGTCTACGGATGTGATATTTGCTCTTGACAATTAATCCATATTTGTAAAGCGGCCTGTTGGATCAATAAAAAATAACCTTTGGCAACATCTCAATATCATTACAAAGACTGCATTGACAGCTACAGCAGAACCACAAATAGAAGTCTCTCCTTTGGGTCTTATAATGCGTTGAAACTATGTGAAAACCCCCTGCTTAGCCTGTAACTTGCTCTGCTGCTACACCCTCTCATTACTGAAATTTAATTTTGACTCATACAGATGTTGTTTTCATAGTGGGGAGAGAGAGCGGGGGAGTGAAATGGAGAGACAGAGAGGGTGGGGGGGAGACAGAAAGATAGACAGAGAGACAGAGAGGGTGGGGGGGAGACAGAAAGAGAGACAGAGAGGGTGGGGGGGGGGGGGGCAGAAAGATAGACAAAGAGACAGAGAGGGTGGGGGGGGACAGAAAGATAGACAGAGAGACAGAGAGGGTGGGGGGGAGACAGAAAGAGAGACAGAGAGACAGAAAGGGTGGGGGGGAGACAGAAAGATAGACAGAGAGACAGAGAGGGTGGGGGGGAGACAGAAAGATAGACATAGAGACAGAGAGGGTGGAGGGGAGACAGAAAGATAGACAGAGAGACAGAGAGGGTGGGGGGGAGACAGAAAGAGAGACAGAGAGACAGAGAGGGTGGGGGGGAGACAGAAAGATAGACAGAGAGACAGAGAGGGTGGGGGGGAGACAGAAAGATAGACAGAGAGACAGAGAGGGTGGGGGGGAGACAGAAAGATAGACAGAGAGACAGAGAGGGTGGGGGGGAGACAGAAAGATAGACAGAGAGAGTCTAAAGCTCCAATAGACACTTCCTCCATTCTCAGTCAGTGTCAATCGGGTCCAGACAACTTGGTGTGTGTCGTGTGGTCAGCCCCATGGTCACATCGGCCCCGCATATAAAAGCCAGCAGCAGCAGTAGGGCTAGTTAGTGTTTATTGTGAGGAGAGATGAGAGGAGATTGAGCCGCCCGGCGGAGGATGAGGAGGAAGAAGAAGTCACCAATCCCATTAGGGCTAGTCTCTCTTAGTCTCTGAATCTGGGCCCTGACCTTAGACTCTCAGAGACAGTCTGAGAACAGACAGCAGCGGGGTGGGGGTCGGGGGGCAACAGGTGTAAGGACCTGACAAACAAAGCCACATAGAGAGCCCTGCAAGCCAGAAAGGATCTGACATGATGGCATCGTGACACGGTTACTGGACCTGTGGACCTCTCTGTGGACCTGTGAGCACAGCCTTGTCCTCTGATACTGCCACTTGCTTTTCTCCTGGAATTACTGGAATCCTGACTCTCAGTGCTCCTGTATAACAAGGCTTTAAGATGAGGCCTTGGGTCAGGCGGGATCTGGACAGGTCCAATACCACCAATATCAAGGCAATGTTCTTGGAGGAACGGTACAGCAACATTGTCTATCTGCAATCCATCACTGTCCCTTTGCCGTCTCTGCTCTGCACTGCCAGCAGGAGATTAAGGGTGAGGGGGTGCAACGATGGCTGCTATGACTGGAATACAATGTGGTGCTTGAACCCACGATGAACATAATCGTTTTTGAAGACTCTAGCAGTTAAATCCAATTTATTTTATCCCATGATAAGCTGTGAGGGAAGCTAGTCATGTCTGGTAATTACTTCCTAGCTGCAGATCCATCCAACCTTCTCCAACAGGGAACTATTGTTTCTATGGGGTTTGGATGAGCTTCAGGGAAGATATTGGTGAATTCTGGAGCCAAGAACATAGAATTAGTTCTACCTTCAACTCTGGAGTGGGAGCGATTCAAAAGTAATGTATATTATTTCTTTCCTTTTCTGCAATTGTTTTGAAATGACTCACTTGCACTGGCTCTATGCACACTCACTAGACTCTACCCACACACTCACACATACTACACTGACACTCCAACATACAGACAGACAGACAGACAGACAGACAGACAGACAGACAGAGACAGACAGACAGACAGACAGACAGACAGACAGACAGACAGACAGACAGACAGACAGACAGACAGACAGACAGACAGACAGACAGACAGACAGACAGACAGACAGACAATACACACACATGTATATTGACGCCTCACACACTCACACATAGACACACTTTCACACACACTGCTGCTACTCTGTTTATTATATATCCTGATTGCCTAGTCACTTTTACCTCTACCCACATGTACATACTGTATTACTTAAATTACCTCAACTACCTCGTACCCCTGCACATTGACTCTGTACTGGTACTCCTTGTATATACCCTCATAACTACCTCGTACCCCTGCACATTGACTCTGTACTGGTACTCCTTGTATATACCCTCATAACTACCTCGTACCCCTGCACATTGACTCTGTACTGGTACTCCTTGTATATAGCCTCATAACTACCTCGTACCCCTGCACGTTGACTCTGTACTGGTACTCCTTGTATATACCCTCATAACTACCTCGTACCCCTGCACATTGACTCGGTACTGGTACTTCCTGTATATAGCCTCTTAACTACCTCGTACCCCTGCACATTGACTCTGTACTGGTGCTCCTTGTATATACCCTCATAACTACCTCGTACCCCTGCACATTGACTCTGTACTGGTACTCCTTGTATATACCCTCATAACTACCTCGTACCCTTGCACATTGACTCGGTACTGGTACTTCCTGTATATAGCCTCTTAACTACCTCGTACCCCTGCACATTGACTCTGTACTGGAACTCCTTGTACATAGCCTCTTTATTGTTTTTATTGTGAACTATTTTATTTTTTCTTTAGCAAATATTTTTCTTATGCTGCATTGTTGGGAATGGGCTCATAACTAAGCATTTCACTGTAAAGTCTACACCTGTTGTATTTGGTGCATGTGACCAGTACAATTTGATTTGATATATTGTAATACGAACATTTGCTTTGAAGAAGTAATGTGAAATCATGTTTTTGTAACACTTCACATTACACGTGAAAACGTGGTTTTGGAACACTTCACATGTGAAAAGAGTAGCTATAATACACATAGTGAATTTTTACATTACTTATTTGACTACATAATGTATGTAAATTTATACAGTAATTATTATTCAACAAGTCCTCACTTGGGATTTGAACTCACAACCTCTTAGTTCATGGCATTCTGATTGTTCTGCTATGCCACCATGCCTCTGCTGTTAACTGACACTGCCTGTATTCCTACACTTTGAACTTCAAAGTTAATCTCAGCTTTGTTAAAAATCAACTCTTACATTTATCATAGTGATTCAGGAGCAACATTAACACTGAATAATATGCCCTACCAACATTAGACAAATATACAGAAAAACCTCAAATTACTGAAATAGGTAAATGAAATCAATGATGAGAGGATAGTCAGATTATTAGATTACTAAAATAACAGTGCAGAAGGCTAAGTGCCAAGTTTTACTAAGTGCCGAGATGTATTATAGGTAATGAATATGTATGGGAATGCAGATCACTGCACATCAAATCCCAAGCTTATGAGTTCAAATCCCAGGTTGGGTCAAACTTTAGCTGAACAGCATCCCACTGACTTTAAAACCACCATTTCATTACTTTACTTATAATGGTTTGGGATGGTTTGAGACCATCTGGGTCCATCACGTGACGTCCCGACGAGTGGTAAAACAAATGTCTTGAGAAACTCTTACAAACATTCAAGAATTGTCCTCAGCCTTAAGAAAAAACACAGGAATTTCATGTGATCACATGTGAAGTGTTCCAAAACTAAATTTTTACATGTGAAATGTTCTAAAACCACATTTTTCACCACTGGCGTAACACAGTTTCTCTGGACCCCTGCAAGGTAGGAGTCCGCAGCCCAAAATTCTTCAAGCTCTGTCAAATTGGTTGTTGATAATTGCTACACAACAATTTCCAGGTCTTGCCATTGATTTTCAAGTAGATTTAAGTCATAACTGTAACTTGGTCACTCAGGAACATTCACTGTCTTCTTGGTAAGCAAATCCAGTGTAGATTTGGCATTGTGTTTTAGGTTATTGTCCTGCTGATGGTTGAATTTATCTCCCATTGTCTGGTGGAAAGCAGACTGAACCTGGTTTTCGTCTAGGATTTTGCCTACATTTAGCTCCATTCCATTTCTCTTTTAAAAACTCCTCAGTCCTTAACGATTACAAGCATACCCATAACATGATGCAGCCACCACTATGCTTAAAAATATGGAGAGTGGTACTTAGTAATGTGTTGTATTAGATTTGCCCCAAACATAAAACGTTTTATTCGGGACAAAAAGTTAATTGCTTGCCACATTTTTTTTCAGTATTACTTTAGTGCCTTGTTACAAACAGGATGCATGTTTTGGAATATTTTTATTCTGTACAAGCTTCCTTCTTTTCACTCTGTCAATTAGGTTAGTATTGTGGAGTAACAACAATGTTGTTGATCCATACTCAGCTTCTCCTATCACAGCCATTAAACTCTGTAACTATGTTAAAGTCACCATTGGTCTCACAGTGAAGTCCCTGAGCGGTTTCCTTCCTCTCCGGCAACTGGGTTAGGAGGGATGTCTATATCTTTGTAATGACTGGGTGTATTGACACACCATCCAAAGTGTGATTAATAACTTCACCGTGCTCAAAAGGATATTCAATGTCTGCTTTAATATTTATTTTACCCATCTACCAATAGGTGCCCTACTTTGTGAGACATTGGAAAACATCCCTGGTCTTTGTGGTTGAATCTGTTTTTTTAAATTCACTGCTCGACTGAGGGACCTTACAGATACTGTAATTGTATGTGTGGAGTACAGCGATGAGGTAATCATTCAAAAATCATGTTAAACACTATTTTAGCACACAGAGTGAGTCCATGCAACTTATTATGTGACATGTTAACCAGAAACCGTAGATTGATGGCAGCATTAGCACAAAACTGAAAGTGTGAACTACCACTTTTAATCATGGCAAGGCGACTGGAAACGTGACTGAATACAAACAGTGTAGCTATTCCCTCCGCAAGGAAATCCAACAAGAAAAGCGTCAGCATAGAGACAAAGTAGAGTCGCAATTAAACGGCTCCAACACGAGACATATGTGGCAGGGTCTACAGTCAATCAAGGATTACAAAAAGAAAACCAGCCCCATCGCGGACATCGACGTCTTGCTCTCAGACAAATTAAACAACTTCTTTGCTCGCTTTGAGGACAATACAGTGCCACTGACACGGCCCGCTGCCAAAGCCTGTGGCCTCTCCTTTACCGTGGCCAACGTGAGTAAAACATTTAAACGTGTTAACCCTCGCAAGGCTGCCGGCCCAGACGGCATCCCTAGCCGCGTCCACAGACCATGTGCAGACCAGCTGGCTGGTGTGTTAACGGACGTATTCAATCAATCCCTATCCAAGTCTGCTGTGCCCACATGCTTCAAGATGGCCACCATTGTTCCTGTTCACAAGAAAGCTAAGGTAACTGAACTAAATGACTATCGCCCCATTGCACTCACTTCTGTCATCATGAAGTGCTTTGAGAGACTAGTCAAGGATCATATCACCTCCACCCTACCCGATACCCCAGACCCACTCCAATTTGCTTACCGCCCCAATAGGTCCATAGACGATGCAATCGCCATCACAATGTACATTGCCCTATCCCATCTGGAATACCTATGTAAGATTGCTGTTCTTTGATTACAACTCATCATTTAATACCATAGTACCCTCCAAACTCGTCATTAAGCTTGAGACCCTGGGTCTCGACCCCGTCCTGTGCAACTGGCTTTTGGACTTTCTGACGGGCTGCCCCCAGGTTGTGCGGGTAGGAAACAACATCTCCACCCCGCTGATCCTCAACACTGGGGCCCCACAAGGGTGTGTTCTCAGCGCTCTTCTGTACTCCCTGTTCACCCATGACTGCGTGGCCATGCACACCTCCAACTCAATCATCAAGTTTGCAGACGACACTACAGGGGTAGGCTTGATTACCAACAACGACGAGACGGCCTACAGGGAGGAGGTGAGGGCACTCGGAGTGTGGTGTCAGGAAAATAACTTCTCACTCAAAATCAACAAAACAAAGGATATGATCGTGGACTTCAGGAAACAGCAGAGGGAGTATCCCCCCATCGACATTGACGGAACAGTAGTGGAGAAGGCGGAAAGTTTTCAGTTCCTCGGCGTACACAGACAAGCTGAAATGGTCTACCCACACAGACAGCATGGTAAAGCAGGCACAACAGCACCTCTTAAACCTCAGGAGGCTGAAGAAATTTGGCATGTCACCTACAGTAAAACACTCACAAACCTTTACAGATGCACAATCGAGAGCATCCTGTCGGGCAGTATCACCGCCTGCTACGGCATCAGCTCCGCCCTCAACCGCAGGGCTCTCCAGAGGGTAGTGCGGTCTGCACAACGCATCACCGGGGGCAAACTACCTGCCCTCCAAGACACCTACAGCACCCGATGTCACAGGTAGGCCAAAGAGATCATCAAGGACAACAACCACCCGAGCCAAAAAGGCACAGCACACCAACATCAAAACCTCATCCAAACTGTAAAGTATGGTGGAGGGAACATCATGGTTTGGGGTTGCTTTGCTGCCTCAGGGCCTGGACTGCTTGCTATCATCGACAGAAAAATGAATTCCCAAGTTTACCAAGACATTTTGCAGGAGAATGTTAGATATCTGTCCACCAATTGAAGCTCAACAGAAGTTGGGTGATGCAACAGGACAAGTAAATCAACAACAGAGTGGCTTCAACAGAAGAAAATACGCCTTCTGGAGTGACCCAGTCAATGTCCTGATCTCAACCCAATTGAGATGCTGTGGCATGACCTCAAGAGAGCAGTTCACACCAGACATCCCATGAATATTGCTGAACTGAAACAGTTTTACAAAGAGAAATAGTCCAAAATTCCTCCTGACCGTTGTGCAGGTCTGATCCGCAACTGCAGAAAACGTTTGGCTGAGGTTATTGCTGCCAAAGGAGGGTCAGCTAGTTATTAAATCCAAGGGTTCACATACTTTTTCTTGCCACTGTAGGTACTTATCTATCCAGTGCAGTTGGGACAGCGGTCGGTTGTGAGTGAATGTATTAATGTCCTCTATGTTCTTAGTATATGCAACATGATGGACTGACTGGTTTAAATGTGTATGATGTGAGAATGTATCTGTATGTGATCCCTTTAACGGAAGGTGATACCAAAGAAAAGTGTCCATCCTGGATGGACAATAAAGGTTTATTATATTATATGTTCAGATATCTTGTGGCATTCAAACGTTGCTCCACATTTATCAAGGGGCCCAGTGTGTGCCATGAAAACACAGCCCACACCACCACCAGCAGCTTGAAATGCTGAGATGGGTCATGATGGATGCATGTACTCCTGTGGTTTTCTCCATACCCAAGTTCTCCCATCAGTGTGAAACAGCAGGAACCGGGATTCACCAGGCAATGTAATTTCCAATTCTCCAGTGTCCAGTGGTTTCATTCTGTATCTCACTGCAATCACAGTTTTGGGGATTTTGCTGAAAGAAGTGGAACTCTGTAAGGTCGTCAGCTGCCATACCCCATTCATGTCAAGGTACATTGAGTAACTGTAGCCCATCTGTTGCTCTGCACAATTCGTGTCAGCCTCCTTTGTCCTCTTTCATCAATTACCTGTTTTTGACTACTGGCCTGCCATTGGCTGGATGTCCTTTGGGTGGTGAAACATTCTTGATACACACGGAAAACTGTTGAGTGTGAAAAACCCAGCAGCGTTGCAGTTCTTAACACTCAAACCGGTGCACCTGGCACCTATTACCATACCCTGTTCAAAGGCACTTAAATATTTAGTCTTGCCCATTCACTCTCTGAATGGCACACTTACACAATCCATGTCTCAATTGTCTCAAGGTTTCTACTGATTGAAGTGGATTTAACAGGTGACATCAATAGGGGAGCATAGCTTTCACCTAGATTCAACTGGTCAGTCTATGTCATGGAAAGAGCAGGTGTTCCTAATGTTTAGTACACTCAGTGTACTGTATGTATAGCCAATCTCCAATATGTCCACAGATCTGGTGGCGCAGCAGGAATTTCAGGTACCTGTGAGTTCTAATCTGAAGAGAGGTTGGGTCCCAAGTAATCCAGGGGACCATGACACAACGTTCTGAAAATGTTCTCAACAACAAATGGGTTTTCAAATGTCACGTGTAGTTTCATGGTATCACATGTTGAACTTTTGTCTCACACTAACTTCACATAAAATCACGTGATCTCAGGAGATCCTATGTCAAGGGGCCACGCATTCACAGGGACCTAGAAAGTTGTAACACGTATATATGTTTGTCCCAGCTTCACATATGACAGTTTTAATTACATAGGTGTAATGTATTGTGAGCACATGACAAGCCCAGATGTGGAGCTCCTCGTCCTCGTGACTTTTTGCTCTCTCAGGGCTTGCACAGAGAACATGATGTATTCCTTTATAAGTGACTGAGCCAGGCTACTTAACAATGACAAATATGTCACTTATCTTGCTGGCTCGCTGACAAAGGGAAAAGGTATATTCAATAAAACATGGAAGCACATTGTGGGAATTCCATTCCATAGAATGCATCTGGTCACAAATGCAATTGATTTAATGTTGTCAATTTCATTTATTGTGGATAATATTATTTTTTTAAACACCTCAATGCTATCCTGTGATACTGGCTGGCACATAACATGCAATACTGTATGAGAGAGACATACAGTGTGTCATTGTTCACCTTTATTGAACTAGGCAAGCTAGTTAAGAACAAATTCTTATTTACAATGACGGCCTACACCGACCAAACTCAGACGACGCTGGGCCAATTGTGCGCCGCCCTATGGGACTCCCAATCACGGCCGGTTGTGATACAGTCTGAAATCGAACCAGGTTGTCTGTAGTGACGCCTCTAGCTGAGATTCAGTGCCTTAGACCACTGCACCACTTGGGAGCGAAACCTCTCACAAGTCTGGTTCCAAACACAAGCAATCCATACTAAACTGAAGGAGCGTGAGCTCTGGGGATGTATCTCATCAGCATTTTGTAAGTAGTCTTAGTGTAACAAGCTGTTTTATTATTAGTGAAAATAGTACTCAAGTGCATTGGTCTACCCTCCAGGCAAATTATGTAGAACTGCTACCCTCCCCTTACATACACACACAAATCAAAGTGGTTCGTGATTAAATGTTCTTAGGTGTTGGGACAAATGGAGGCTGATTGAAAATAAGTCTTGCCAGGAGCCATGTACTGTAACCACTTTTGAATTAGGTCTTTTGTCAGTAAAATGCATGTAAAAGAGCAACTAGGTAGGAATATACACTAGGGTCTGCACACACAGGATGACAAGGGATGAAGAGAGGACCGCTTCAGAGTTCAAATACACTTTCTTCTTTTCTTCTACTCGTTGGAAAACACAACATAACTCTGTAAGGTCAACCAAGGTCAAATCCATCAAGCACAGTGTTTGTTCTAAGAATGGCCAAACAATACCCAGGTTTCTCATTCAGCTGCCTGCTGTACTGTAACATGACAGAGAGAGAGCATCCGTTTATCATTTGACTTTGTATAAAGTGTACTGTCACATGAGAAGAAATCTCCCAGCTCCAGTGTTTAAGGTTAAGTTTAGGCATTAACTCTGAATTTTTAAGGTTAGACCTTAGCTCTGAATGGTTCAGGTAAAGGTTAAGGTTTGGGAAAGGCTTAAAACATAACTATTAAAAATAATCTATCTATAGCTGGATTGAAACTTGCAACCTTTGGAATCAAATCAAATCAAAATGTATAAAAGTAAAAGTAACAAATAATTAAAGAACAGCAGTAAATTAACAATAGCGAGGCTATATACAGGGGGTACTGGTACAGAGTCAATGTGGGCGGGCCTTTTAGGGCCTTCCTCTGACACCACCTGGTATAGAGGTCCTGGATGGCAGGAAGCTTGTGACGTACTGGGCCATATGCACTACCCTCTGTAGTGCCTTGCGGTCGGAGGCCGAGCAGTTGCCATACCAGGCACTGATGCAACCAGTTAGGATGCTCTCTATGGTGGATGTCATAAGGTGAATGCACCAATTTGTAAGTCGCTCTGGATAAGAGCGTCTGCTAAATGACTTAAATGTAAATGTGCAGCTGTAGAACCTTTTGAGGATCTGAGGACCAATGCCAAGTCTTTTCAGTCTCCTGAGGGGGAATAGGTTTAGTTGTGCCCCCTTCACGACTGTCTTGGTGTGCTTGCACCATGTTAGTGTGTTGGTGATGTGGACGCCAAGGAACTTGAAGCTCTCAACCTGCTCCACTAAAGCCCCATCGATGAGAATGGGGGCATGTTCGGTCCTCCTTTTCCTGTAGTCCACAATCATCTCCTTTGTCTTGATCATGTTGAGGGAGATGTTGTTGTCCCTGCACCACACAGTCAGGTCTCTGACCTCCACCCTATAGGCAGTCTCATCGTTGTCGGTGATCAGGCCTACCACTGTTGTGTCATCGGCAAACTTAATGATGGTGTTGGAGTCATGCCTGGCCGTGCAGTCATGAGTGAACAGGGAGTACAGGAGGGGACTGAGCACGCACCCCTGAGGGGCCCCTGTGTTGAGGATCAGCGTGGTGGATGTGTTGTTACCTACCCTTACCACCTGGTGGCGGCACGTCAGGAAGCTCAGGATCCAGTTGCAGAGGGAGGTGTTTAGTCCCAGGGTCCATAGCTAAGTGATGAGCTTTGAGGGCACTTTGATGTTGAGCTGTAGTCAATGAATAGCATTCTCATATAGGTGTCCCTTTTGTCCAACTGGGAAAGGGCAGTGTAGAGTGCAATAGAGATTGCATCATCTGTGGATCTGTTTGGGCGGTATGCAAATTGGAGTGGGTATAGGGTTTCTAGGATAATGGTGTGATGTGAGCCATGACCAGCCATTCAAAGCACTTCATGGCTACAGACGTGAGTGCTACAGGTCGGTGGTCATTTTTTCAGGTTACCTTAGTGTTCTTGGGCACAGGGACTATGGCGGTCTGCTTGAAACATGTTGGTATTACAGACTCGGACAGGGAGAGGTTGAAAATGTCAGTGAAGACACTTGCCAGTTGGTCAGTGCATGCTTACAGTACACGTCCTGGTAATCCATCTGGCCCAGCGACCTTGTGAATGTTGACCTGTTTAAAGGTCTTACGAAAATCGGCTGTGGGAGAGCGTGATCACACAGTCTTCCAGAACAGCTGGTGTTCTCATGCATGTTTAGTGATATTTGCCTCGAAGCGAGCATAGAAGTAGTTTAGCTCTTCTGGTAGGCTTGTGTAACTGGGCAGCTTTCGGCTGTCCTTCCCTTTCCCTTTGTCTGTAATGGTTTGCAAGCCCTGCCACATCCGACAAGCGTCAGAGCCGGTGTAGTACGATTCGATCTTCGTCCTTTCTTGATGCTTTGCCTGTTTGATGGTTCGTCGGAGGGCATAGTGGGATTTCTTTTAAGCTTCCGGGTTAGAGTCCCGCTCCTTGAAAGCGGCAGCTCTACCCTTTAGCTCAGTGCGAATGTTGCCTGTAATCCATGGCTTCTGGTTGGGGTAGGTATGTTCAGTCACATTAATGAAGCCAGTGACTGATGTGGTTTACTCCTCAATGCCATCGGAAGAATCCCGGAACATATTCCAGTCTGTGCTAGCAAAACAGTCCTGTAGTTTAGCATCTGCTTCATATCACCACTTTTTTATAGACCGAGTCACTGGTGCTTCCTGCTTTAATTTTTGCTTGTAAGCAGGAACAAGGAGGATAGAATTATGGTCATATTTGCCAAATGGAGGGCGAGGGAGAGCTTTGTACGCGTCTCTGTGTGTGGAGTAAAGGTGGTCTAGAGTTGTTTTCCCTCTGGTTGCAAATTTAACATGCTGATAGAAATTAGGTTAAACTGATTTAAGTTTCCCTGCATTAAAGTCCCCGGCCACTAGGAGCGCCGCCTCTGGACGAGTGTTTTCCTGTTTGCTTGTGGCGGTATACAGCTCATTGAGTGCGGTCTTAGTGCCAGCATCGGTCCGTGGTGGTACTGTATGTAGACAGCTACAAAAAATACAGATGAAAACTCTCTAGGTAGATAGTGTGGTCTACAGCTTAGCATGAGATACTCAACCTCAGGCGAGCAAAACCTTGAGACTTCCTTAGATATCATGCACCAGCTGTTGTTTATAAATATACATAGGCCGCCACCCTGTGTCTTACCAGAGGCTGCTGTTCTATCCTGCCAATAGAGTGTATAACCCTCCAGCTGTATGTTATTAATGTCGTTGTTCAGCCATGACTCGGTGAAACATAAGATATTACAGTTTTTAATATCCCGTTGGTAGGATATACGCGCTTTTAGTTCGTCCCATTTATTTTCCAGCGATTGAACGTTGGCTAAGAGTACGGATGGCAAAGGCAGATTAGTCACTTGTCGCCTGATCCTCTCAGTTTCTTTCTCCTGCGAAGGATGAGGGTGAGGGCCTGTTCTGGTGTTTGGAGTATATCCTTCCCGTCCGACTCATTAAAGATTATTTTTTTGAAGAACACTTTTTGCCAGTCTTGTCTGGTCCAGCAACGGTGGATTTGTGCCCATAGGCGACGTTGTTGCCGGTGATGTCTGGTGAGGACCTACCTTACAACAGGCCTACAAACCCTCAGTCCAGCCTCTGTTCGGATGTACCTATCCTGTGCAGGTGTTGTTACACGTGGTCTGCCACTGCAAGGATGATCAGCTGTCCGTCCTGTCTCCCTGTAGCGCTGTCTTAGGCGTCTCACAGTACGGACATTGCAATTTATTGCCCTGTCCACATCTGCAGTCCTCATGCCTCCTTGCAGCATTCCTAAGGCACGTTCACGCAGATGAGCAGGGACCCTGGGCATCTTTCTTTTGGTGTTTTTCAGAGTCAGTAGAAAGGCCTCTTTCGTGTCCTAAGTTTTCATAACTGTGACCGTAATAGCCTACCGTCTGTAGGCTGTTAGTGTCCTAACGACAGTTCCACAGGTGCATGTTCATTAAGTGTTAATGGTTCATTGAACAAGCATAGGAAACAGTGTTTAAACCCTTTACCTTTCAAAAACATGGTCCTGAAAAAGAGAGGTTTCTTTTTTGCTGAGTTTATATAAAATAAGATACAAACTATGCAAAAAAAATAAAAAAGCATGGTTGGTTAGGAGCCAATAAAACGGCAGCCATCCTCTCCAGCGCCATCATACGTACAGAGGCAGATGCTTAAAAAATATTTTTAAATATTTGAACTTGCAACCTTTGGAATCAGAGATGGATGCTGATGCCCATCCACTATCCCGGCCATAACACCTTAGCAAAACTAAAACCTACTTGAAGCTAAAAGCGCTCATTGTTGCCCCTAGTGGTTGGTTTCCACATAATCTCCCAACAACCTCAGACATACAGTAGATGGATGTTGAATACTGACTTGTTTCATCGGTGAACTGGCTGGAAGAAATATAGAGCCACTGCCACACTGACCACCCTCTTCCGATGAGCATAGTGACAGTGACTTCTATTACCATTTTATTGAGAGTCACATTCACTCTGCATGTGGAGTCATGCTAAGTTTCTAATACAGTCTGTCTCCATCCCAAATGGCACTCTATTCCATAATGCACTATTCTGACCTGAGCCCTATTGTCCCTGGTCAAAAGTAGTGCAATACAAAGGGAACAAGGTGTCACTTAGGACAATTGCAATTGGCTCAGAACAGGACAGCACAGCTGGCCCTTGGATGTGCACAGAGAGCTAACATTAATAATATGCATGTCAATCTCTCCTGGCTCAAAGTGGAGGAGAGATTGACTTCATCACTACTTGTATTTGTGAGAGGTATTGACATGTTGAACACCCATGCATACCCCACAAAGCATGCCACCAAAGGTCTCTTCAAATTCCCCATGTCCTGAACAGACAATGGGAGCCGCACAGTACTACATAGAACCATGACTACATGGAACTCTATTCCACATCAAGTAACTCATGCAAGCAGTAAAATTAGATTTTAAAAAAAACAGATAAAAAATACAGCGGGACTGTGAAGCAACACAAAACATAGGCACTACACACACGTGCACATGTATTTTGTGTTGTTGATACTGTATGTGGTAGTAGAGTAGAGGCCTGAAGGCACACACTTAATATGTTGTGAAATCTGTTGTGAATGCATTATAAAAACAAATCCAAATCCATCCATCAGTCAACCAATAGCTGAATGCCTTACCAGTGAGTAACAGCTTAGACATCAAGCCATCTTTTACCAGACGACAGGCAAAAATGTTTTGTATTGAGATATAGGATTGAGAGGTGCATGGTAGGAACACCAAATTATGACAGAAAAATATCTACATTCAGATAGTGAGCAGTTGCAACCTTTAAACACAGCTGCTCAATGTATCTCTCCCTCCTTTGTTGCTGATGTCAAGTTGCCAACTTCAAACAAAGGTGCCGAACAGAGCTAACTATTGAATCCTTTGAGATCTATGTGAATGACCAAACATTCAATGACCAAACAAAACTTTGTTTTACCTCCCCATTGAATATCTATAGATGACAGTAATAGGTTAATAGAGGAGTTAACTTGTTAACTACACCCTTTGGCTTGAGACAAAACACCAAACAAATGCTAGATGTGTAAACAAAAATGACCCAAAACAACTAGATGAGAAAAAAATTATAATAATCTGCAATGGTCACCGGCACAAACAAGACAAACTTTTAGAGAGATAGAATATGGTGTAATTTGGGACACACCCAAAGATTCTGGGAGCTTAAAAATTGCACAGTGATGAGAGATTTGTTTAACAGAACACGGCCCTTAATTAAATACAGAATGTATACATGTTCTAGAATATCATTCTGAATAAAACCTAATCTTCAAGTAACAGCATAAGTAATAACATAAGAACCCATCCACAACAATGTTGAGAAGTATTCTCCAGCTACAAGGATACTAACATTTCAAAGCCTGTGCCATAAGAGCCGCGTCTGATCTTCACTTGTGTAACGATCGTCTTCGGGAGAAAGAGAGGAGGACCAAAGCGCAGCGTGGTAAGTGTTCATGATGATGATTTTTAATTAAACTCAGAACACTAAACAAAACAATAAACGATGTGAACAAACGAAACAGTACCGTGTGGCGACAAACACTGACACGGAAGACAAACACCCACCACCCACAATACAAAACAGGCTACCTAAATATGGTTCCCAATCAGAGACAACGCAAAACACCTGTCTCTGATTGAGAACCATATCAGGCCAAACACATAGAAATAGACATACAACATAGAATGCCCACTCAGATCACACCCTGACCAAACAAAACATAAAACATACAAAGCAAACTATGGTCAGGGCGTGACGACTTGTTTCTCAGCCCTGGCTCTGAATGATCGTTAAAAACTGATAAAACCAACTTCCTCTGCAGACAACTTCAAAGTATCTCTTAAGAAAAAATTTAACCAATTTACCACATAGGTCAGCAGTCTCGCCTGCATCAAACACGGATGCTCCCTGAGTGACCCTCCCCAGTTTAAATCAGTCCTCTGACCACTGCTAACCATAATCTTCAAGGCAGGGTGATAGGACTAGCAAGGTACTGGATGTGTACTGTATGTACAGTGTGTACGGGAATGTAGATTCAGATTGTTTCAAAGGAAGACTAAGAAATGCTAAACCTGTCAACTTTTCTAAAGAATACCTATATCTGACATCTAAACAATAACATTCTGGGAACTTTGGCAAAGGGTCAAGTCTACAAAACGTAGTGCACTCTGTACGTAACAGATTTTAGTTTTGGGAACAGAAAGCTGTATTGACATCGAATGTCAATGGTCTACAATGGCTCTGGAGGGGATGGCTGCCGTTTTACGGGCTACTAACCAACTGTGCTATTTTGTGTGTTTTTTTGCATTGTTTGTGACTTATTTTGTACATAATGTTGCTGCTACCATCTCTTATGACCGAAAAGAGCTTCAGGATATCAGAACAGCGATTACTCACCTCGAACTGGATGAAGATTTTTTCTTTAATGAGTCCGACGCAAAGGATATACTGTTTCTCCGAGACCAGGCCCAAATCCCTATCATTCGTGTGAAGAAAAGACAGAGGTACAGGGGGCGGAGATCGGGGTGACTTGTGAGAATTAGTCTGTTCAATTGGCCAAATTGCAATCACCAGAGAATAAACTGGATGAGCTCCGTTCGAGACTATCCTACCAACGAGACATTAAAAACTGTAATTTCTTATGTTCCACCCAGTGGCGACCTGTCATTCAGGGCAGGTGCACCTGTTTTGAGCCCCACATTTTTAGCAACAAAATAACAGCCTTATTTTGGCATTAATAAGTGTCACATATTAGTTTGCAAACAATGTAAAACATTTAGTTCATAAAGCCACATACAAACATGGTCTCTTTTTTATTTTCTTGATTAAGGCAGCTCAAGAAAGGCATTGTTTCAGCCTAGCCGAGTGCTTTCTGTGGTGGTGGGGCAAGCAGCAGAATATACGGAGCGGTGCACCGTGATTGGCTCAGTGTTCTGTAACTCATGTGGACACTACATCACCACCATGTCTAAGGGTAGAGCTAGAAGATTCTAGCCCCTTTGGTGCTGCCATAGAGTTACATTAGAAGTGCCCATCCAAGAAGGCACAAGGTCATTGGCCACAGATAAAACAACGCCAAATCACGATATATGTACAGTAGCTTTGAGTGGACTGATCATGTCAACATCATACATCATCAAAATCTTAGCTAGCAGTCATCATCATGAATCAAGTTGACAACCTACTGGAAAATACATTTTAATCCTTGTCAATTGAAGAGAAATAATGAAGAGAAATTAAAGATAAAATGTATCGGTGCTCTTCGGCCATTGGACATAAACATTACACAACAAGTTGGAAATCGCAAATTCAACAATGAGTGGTTTGGAAGGAATCAGTGACAGTGGCATCAGTGACAATCACAAGCTTGCTATTCAGTGGAGTGTCTGTTTGGTCCCAAATCTTGGATTATGGGGCTCTTTTCCAAGTTTAAAACTATAAACATTCAACATTGGCCATGCTGTCAATGAAGCATGATTTGTCCCGCGCTCAAAACAACTGTTAACTCGGAACTGTGAAAACTTGACTTCAGTGAGTTCAAGACAACTGGAAAGTCGGGAACAAAAAAGCTCAGACTGGGAAAATACGGTTTGAACGGTCATCCAACTCGGAATTGTAAATCCGAACGCTTTCTGAGCTACGATCTGAAGATCAATGACGTCATCATGACTCCACCTTGTTTTTTCCCCGAGTTCCTACTTGTTTTGAAAGCAAAATAAATCCAGAGAATTCCAGACTTTGATGACAAAAGGACCGCCGTGCCACCTTCCTGTTCAAGTGAGCAAAGCACAAGATGTCCAAAAATGTATTGTATGCTGCTGCATAAACGATGTAATATGCCAGGGAGATATGTATACTGTAGCTAAGAAAGTAAAACTAAGTGAATGCTGTGTAGTAAGATGTTAGTAGCCCATGTGCATTACCTTAATCATTTGGTCTATTTACCCCTCTTAATTTCGCCTACTGTTCTGACTTGGTGGTGCACATGTAGCCTATAACCTGTTCTAGAGAAATTGTATCATAACATTTTGCAAGAGCTTTCATTGTCTGCTTATATGCCCCCTTTATTTATCCTATGGTTCTGACTTGGTGTACAGGGAGAACACTGTAAGAACGTCCCATGTTCTGAATTATGTCGCTGTACATTTCAAAAGTGCTAAACAAATAGTTATATTGACTAAGTTCGTCCTAACTCGCTCATTAATGTCTTAATCGAAATTCTGGATTGCTCGCTTAACCCAGAAGCCAGCCGCACCAATATGTCGGAGGAAACACCTTACACCTTGTGACCATGTCAGCGTGCATGAGCTCGGCACGTCACAGGATTCGCTAGAGCGCGATAGGACAAGGACATCCCGGCCGGCCAAACCCTCCCCTAACCCAGACGACGCTGGGCCAGTTGTGCGCCGCCTCATGGTCGTGGCTGGCTGCAACACAGACCGGTATCATACCAGGATCTGTAGTGACGCAGCTAACACTGCGATGCAGTGCCTTAGACCGCTGCGCCACTCGGGAGGCCCTGACAAATGTAATTTAAATTTAATGACATCATCAGGTGAGTCTCAATAAGGAAAACAATCGCAACAAATTGGACTCGTCCTTGTTGCCAAGCTTCATAAGGTGAATAAGAACATCTGGACTGTGTGTGAGATTTCATGGGGGGAAAATTTTTTAAACAAAGGCTGTCAGAGTTAATCCGTTAACTCAAGTTGACTTTTTGTAATTTTATATCGTGATCAATCGCATTTGTCTGAATGCGTTCAAAATACACTTAAAACATACAAAATACATCATCTGTACAGCTAAAAACAACTACACAATGTCAAAACAAGTTGACATTGAGGCTAAAAATAGTGTGCTTTATGAATTGACCTGACATTGCTGACCATTATTTTGGACCAAATCAAGAAGTCAACATTCTTGTAATGCTTTTTGTGTAAAACAAAATCTTAAAATATGTCTCAATTTGAGCAATTTCTGAATGTGCGTTTAATTGTGATTAATCACAGCAAATCCTGCAATTAACTTAATTAAACAAGATATTTGTTGTTTGACAGCCCTAATAAAAACCCAATGATGTGAAACCCAGATTATTCTAGCTCAGCTCTCCTGATGACATGAACTCTATCTCCAGGTGGCCTCTGGTCAAAAGGTGGCCTCTGGTCAAATGTAATGGACTATATAGGGAATAGGGTGCAACTTGGGACTCAGTAGGTAAAGCCTACAGATGATGCATGATGTCCCCATTATAAAGAGTCTCCTTCTGTACTGCAGCGACAGGAACACTATCTCTCCAGTCTCCACTGACTGAAGATGGGCCAGGAGGATATTTTCATTTAATTTGTCTGCTGCCATTGACTAGACCTTGAAATTTAGCACACAACAATCTTTAATAAAAAGCTGAGCCTATTTTAATGACAGGCCTCAGACAGATCTTTCTTCCTTCTGGCTGATAAGGCAGTGATAGAATAGGAGCCTGACTTTTTCTCCAGGTTGCAGTGACAGGCTCCCAATTAATGTTTTCTCAAACTCTTCCTGCCATTCTCATGGCAGTGCAGTGCCTTCTATTATAAGAGAGGAGAGCCTGTGAAATAACACAATACTTGCCTAATGTTGCACGGGCACTCTCATAACATAGTTGCATCCCAAAATGTCACCCTATTCCCTAGGGCACTGGTCAAGAGTAGTGCACTATATAGGGAGCCATTTGGGATGCATCCATGCAGGAGACGATGATGACATCAACAGATTATGTTCAGCAGGTCGGCTGAAGCAGGGTGAATCATTCTTTGTGGGCTTCTGCATAGCTGTCTCGCTAGGAGGTAATGGGATGGGATGGTGGGGTGCTGTCCTGTCTGCATGAGAGGCAGTTGGGTGGGGGGAAGAGAGAGAGAGAGAGAGAGAGAGAGAGAGAGAGAGAGAGAGAGAGAGAGAGAGAGAGAGAGAGAGAGAGAAAAAAGATATGGTGTATATGGCATCCCTTCCTAGGCTGGGCACCACTACTTTCTTTTGACCAGGGCACATAAGGGCTCTGCATGGTGAAAGAAAGTACACTATGTAGGGAATAGGATTATGACACAGACCTAACAATCCTCCCTGCTGCAACCTAACCTGAATTATAAAATTGCTATGGAACTCAGCCACCAGCCGAACCAAATAACTGAATAATAATATCCCAAGCAACAATGAAATTAATCATGGTAGGAAATGGCTTTGGCCTGTAGGGGAGGGAGAGAGGGGGGATGCTAATCCTGGGCCATATTTTATACATGGAAAATGTCACCAGAAGCGAGAGAACAGGAGAAGCAACAGAATTGTTCCTTATTGCATTCGGTAGGGGAACAATCTGTGCCTTGCCAGTTATGTAAAACACTGTGTTAATATTCATTTTGGTTACTAATGATGATTATTATTGCCCAAGGTCATTCAAGGTGCAGATTGTTGCAATGTAAGTGTCTGCAAATACCCTATTTTCCTAGGTCACTTGTTCTGCAAAGTGTAGTGCCTTCAGAAAGTATTCATACCCCTAGACATATTGCACGTTTTATTGAGTTACAGCCTGAATTCAAAATAGATTTTTCTCTCACCCATCTACACACAATACCACAAGGTGAAAACATGTTTTTAGAAATGTTAGCAATTTGTTTGAAAATGAAATACAAAAATATCTCATTTACATATATATTCACACCCCTGAGTCAATACTTTGTAATAGCACCTTTGACAGCAATTACACCTGTAAGTCTTTCTTGGTAAGTCTTTAAGAGCTTTCCAAACCTGGATTGCGCAACATTTTCCATTATTATTTTCAGAATTCTTCAAGCTCTGTCAAATTGATTTGTTGATCATTGCTAGACAACCATTTTCAGGTCTTGCCATAGATTTTCAAGCAAATTTAAGTCAAAACTGTAATTCGGACACTCGGGAACATTCACTGTCTTCTCCCCAGTCCTTAATGATTACAAGCATACACATAACATGATGCAGCCACCAATATGGTTGAACATATGGAGAGTGGTACTCGGTAATGTGTTGTATTGGATTTGTCCCAAACTTAACACTTTGTATTCATGACATTCACTAAAAAAAATTGCAGTATTACTTTAGTGACTTGTTGCAAACAGGATGCATGTTTTGGAATATTTGTATTCTGTACAGTCTTCATTCTTTTCATTCTGTCAATTAGCATAGTATTGTGGAGTAACAACAATGTTGTTGATCCATCCTAAGTCTTCTCCTATCACCGCCATTAAACTTTGTAACTGTATTAAAGTTACGATTGGCCTCATGGTGAAATCCCTGAGTAGTTTCCTTCCTCTCTGGCAACTGATTTAGGGGGCATGCCTGTATCTTTGTAATGACTGGGTGTATTGATACACCATACAAAGTGTAATTATTAACTTCACCATGCTCGAAGGGATATTTTATGATCTACCAATAGGTGCCCTTCTTTGCGAGGAATTGTAAAACCTCCCTGGTCTTTGTGTGTTTGAAATTCACTGATTGATGAGGGACCTTAAAGATAATTGTATGTGTGGGGTATAGAGATGAGGTAGTCATTCAAAAACCATGTTAAACACTATTACTGCACAGTTAGTCCATGCAACTTATTATGTGACGTGTTAAGCAAATATTTACCCATAAACTTATTTAGGCTTGCCATAGCAAAGGGGATGAGTACTTACTGACTCATGACATTTCATCTTTTCATTTTATATTAATTTGTAAAAATGTCAAAAAACATAACTCCATTTTGACATTATGGAGTATTGTGTGTAGGCCAGTGACAAAATAATCTCAATTTAATACATTTTCATTTCAAGCTGTAACACAACAAAATGTTGAAAAAGTAATTTACTTTCTGAAGAAACTGTATGTAAGATTACATATATAAAAAAAAATACATTTTATACAGCACTATAATACATTTTGTACAATCGGGATTCATTTTGTACAACACAGACATCTTTTTTTCCTCCTGTTACACGTTACCATCTTTTCACCATCTCTACCAATTAAAACTTTCTTAGCACTGCACTTACCAGATGAAGTAGCCTAAATTATTGATGCGCCACACTGTAAAACCCTCAGATGTAATTGATAGAGTGATGAGGTGACAGAAGGTGGTAATAGCAGGTGAGACACTAGACAAAATTGCATTAATCAGTGAGTAGCTCGTTTGAAGATCAACCATTTTGGCTCTCATCACAGGCCCCAAAGGGGTTACCGTGAATTTGACAGTAGCTTACAAGCAGCTCGGTGGCAAGTAAAATTCTTTACACCTACTGTAATATAAATACGGTATCAAAGCAATAACTATCTAATGCCACATAGTGCAATACCGTAAATGTACTGTATTATATTGTAAAAAAGTAAATGCTACCACAATCGGAATAAATGAACGAATGGATGAATGAATTAAATTCATTGAGGTGAGGGGTTTGTATTTCACAGTATTTTACTGTAATTACAAGGGATTGGTGCAAGCAGAGAGGTATCCTACAAAGCAAGGTAGATCTACTCAGTGTTTTCTAAAGCTAACCAGCTTCAGTTGGCTTTACATTCCAACTCAGGCTTCTAGAGGTCAAGGCTTTTAGAAGTGCCGTCTTTATTTTATTACTTATCGTGAACGTCAACTTTGCTGTGCTTTGGTGCACAACCACAATCACCTTTTTCCCCACAATGATTGTAATAAGTCATGCTAAAGTGTTACTGTGTGTGAAGTTTAAAATGCATTCTGTCATTACTAAATGTGTAATGTAATATATTTTAAGATTACATTTTTTTTTTTGTATAAAAATAAAATAAAAACATTTGAAAAATATATATTTTTTAATCCGTCTCTTCCTCAAATGAAGGGGATGATAACGCAATATTTTCAAGAGGGAGGAAATCTGATTTCATTGGTCCTCAACTTGTGGCTCAGTCATTTCATTCAGGGTTAGTGGAGTTAGCTGTGTGTTAGCCTGCCACGGAGCAGGTTAGTTCTGAAGGATTCGTTGCCATAGAAATGTACCTGGCTTAAAAGTGAGACACTTTCGCATGACTGGTTATCCTGAGTTGACCAAAGTTACCTGGCTCAAACCTGCTTAGTAGGATACCTCCAGGTTTGCTGCAAGGTAACGTGTTTACAAACATTACAACATATTAATGAATATTTGGTGTTTTACATTATTTGCATTTCTAGTGGCCTTAATTATCAAAGGCTTCCAAACTGGCAGTGACTACAAGGCAAAACAGACCAAAAGGATATGGCAAAATGCTAAATCATTTAAGGTTTAAGACTTGCAGCCTCATATCCCCTAAACATTTGAGATTAACAGGGCACTATAACCACATATCAGTTAAATTGGTACAGCATTCTCACTCCTGGGTGCAACAAATATGGCCTCTTTACAAGGCACTCCTCAAAACAACAATGCCATGCACTCACTAGAGGTCAAAAGGTTTTTGGCGCTCCAATGATACGGTACCGTACTGTGTTCTGTGGGTTGGAATTAAAGTACCATTTGAAATACAGCAATTGTTTCCCCTCCCACAACATCTTCCCACAATGCACCATCATTTACAGTATGCTGAAGCAAAATGTTTGAGTATTTTACTGTTGATAATACAAAAATGTACTGTATAATTTACAGTTTTTCCGTTATATTGCAGTGGTTCTCAATCCTGGTCTTGGGGACCCAAAGGGGTGCACATTTCTGTTTTGTTTGTTTCTCCAGGACCAGGATTGAGAACCACTGTTCTATGCCATAGGGCTCTGTTCAAAATAAGTGTGCTCTATGCAGAATAGCGTACCATTTGGGATGCAGTCTCATCTGTGATTCATTAGTCACAATGACTTGATTCAGAATGAGTAGAGCTGTGGTTGAACCACCACAGGTCCTCCTGTTCTTGTTGGTGTCTCTGAACACCCGGCTACGGTAAGGCTGTCTTAGCATAGTGTGTTTTCATTAGTGAGACTAACATAGAAATCCCTGAAGAGAATGACTGGATGATTTCACATTATCCAGGAGTGTTTATTACAATTTAGAAAGTGAATGGTACAACAATGATTAGACTGTAATAACATTACTTGTTTGTTTCTTTACTATTGAATTAAAACACGCATAAAAGCCTAGCATAAAGCAAAGTGTAAACATCATTTGTTATTCCTGCCAAAGCATTCTGTTGAAGTAATTTTATGCTTTCACAATGTTAATTCACAATGTTAACAAATGTGAGTTGACAATAGCATGTCTGTCTGCTGTGGTTTGGGTCTTTCTAGGTGACCTGTTGTTTAAATTCCAGGAACTGTCAGGGAGGGTAAATGATTGATTCAGGCTGACACTGTTGAATAAGTTGATTGAAGGAAATGTGAGTTTAAAGAGTTAGACTGATGTCAGCAAGGTGACTACTTTCAAGTTTCTTAGAATTCCTGCCCCACCTTTACACACACACACAAACACAGACACACACACACACACACACACACACACACACACACACACACACACACACACACACACACACACACACACACACACACACACACACACACACACACACACACACACACACACACACACACACACACACACACACACACACACACACACACACACACACAAAACACAAACAAGTATATTGACGCCACGCACACTCACAAACACACACACACACAAATAAAATAGAATTGTATTGATCACACACATGGTTAGCAGATGTTAATGCGAGCGTAGCTAAATGCTTGTGCTTCTAGTTCCGACTATGCAGTAATATCTAGTAAGTGATCTGACAAATTCACAACAACTACCTTATACACCCAAATGTAAAGGGATGAATAAGAATATGTACATATAAATATATGGATGAGCGATGGCGTGCAGCATAGGCAAGTTGCAGTAGATGGTGTAGAGTACAGTATATACATATGAGATGAGTAATGTAGGATATGTAAACATTATTAAAGTGGCGTTATTTAAAGTGACTAGTGATACCTTTATTAAGTTCATTTATTTAAGTGGCCAGATATTTGAGTCTGTATGTTGGCAGCAGCCTCTTTATGTTAGTGATGGCTGTTTAACAGTCTGATGGCCTTGAGATAGAAGCTGTTTTTCAGTCTCTTGGTCCCAGCTTTGATGCACCTGTACTTGCCTCGCATTCTGGATGATAGCGGGGTGAACAGGCAGTGGCTCGGGTGGTTGTTGTCCTTGCTGATCTTTTTGGCCTTCCTGTGACATCGGGTGCTGTAGGTGTCCTGGAGGGCAGGTAGTTTGCCTCCAGTGATGCGTTGTGCAGACCACACTACCCTCTGGAGAGCCTTGCGGTTGAGGGCGGTGCAAATGCAGTACCAGGCGGTGATATAGCCCAACAGGATGCTCTCGATTGTGCATCTGTAGATATATCCTCCTGAGGTTGAAGTGGTCCACCCACACAAACAGCATGGTGAAGAAGGTCCAACAGCGCGTTGGACCTTCTTCACCATGCTGTTTGTGTGGGTGGACCATTTCAGTTTGTCCTTAATGTGTACGCCGAGGAACTTAAAACTTTCCACCTTCTCCACTACTGTCCCGTCGATGTGGATGCTCCCTCTGCTGTTTCCTGAAGTCCACGATCATCTCCTTTATTTTTGTTGACGTTGAGTGAGAGGTTATTTTGCTGAGACCACACTCCAAGGGCCCTCACCTCCTCCCTGTAGGCTGTCTCGTCGTTGTTGGTAATCAGGCCTACCACTGTAGTGTCTTCTGCAAACTTGATGATTGAGTTGGAAGCGTGCATGGCCACGCAGTCATGGGTGAACAGGAAGTACAGGAGAGGGCTGACAACGCACACCCTTGTGGGGCCCCAGTGTTGAGGACCAGCGGGGTGGAGATGTTGTTTCCTACCTTCACCACCTGGGAGCGGCCCGTCAGAAAGTCCAGGACCCAGTTGCACAGGGCGGGGTTGAGACCCAGGGTCTCGAGCTTAATGACACGTTTGGAGGGTACTATGGTGTTACATGCTGAGCTGTAGTCAATGAATAGCCTTCTTACATAGGTATTCCTCTTGTCCAGATGGGCTAGGGCAGTGTGCAGTGTGATGGCGATTGCATCGTATATGGACCTATTGGGGCGGTAAGCAAATTGGAGTGGGTCTAGGGTATCGGGTAGGATGGAGGCGATATGATCCTTGACTAGTCTCTCAAAGCACTTCATGATGACAGAAGTGAGTGCAATGGGGCGACAGTCACACACACACTTGATAGTCACACACACACTCAATTCTTCCCCCCATCTATACAGGTGCCCATTCAGTCCGATCTCGTGGTCCTTCTGCCTTCATTATCTCTGAGGAGATGGACAGCTGTGCTGAGTTATTCTAATATATGCTAATACTAACATGGCTAACTCTCTGACAACAGCTGACAATAGCCTTGTCACTGGGTGGTGGCATTTACATGGCAACCTGAACCTGCAGCTGAGGTAGAAATCCCCTGAACTACTTTAGGTATGCCTCTCTCTGCAGACAGACATATAATTGAAGACATCTATATTTTGCCATGTTAATATTCATTTTTTTTCATTCTTAGTAGGCTATCCCTGTGCATTTGTGTGCTAAAAAAGTGTGCTACCTAAGTTAATTATGTTCTCATTTCTGAACAGTGTATGTAATGTGTGGTAGATTAATGAATGTGTCAAATGGCAGATAGACCCTTTAACCTCTTCTTTGACAGGGCCTGTTTTTCCAACTGACAAAATCACAGGGAAAAAATATCCATCCTAGGATAAGAGAGGAACCATCCCACCTAGACTGACACACACACCCACCCACCCACCCACCCACCCACCCACCCACCCACCCACCCACACACACACCCACACACACACACACACACACACACACACACACACACACACACACACACACACACACACACACACACACACACACACGGATCAGAGGAACCATCCCACCCAGACCCAGACTGGCTCGGGAGATAAGTATTCTGGCGACACACCAAGTTGTCGTTGTGGCCCCCAAACAACCCCTACATCTCACTCTGTCACCCACTGGCTTTTACAAGGGAGAGCAATCATATGTGATTCTCACAGCAAACATGATCTGAGAAACATGCCTTATCTTAATATCTGATTAGAGATGTTGTTTCTCTGTTCCAATGCCCATTCTGTTTTTGTAACTATCATGTGGTGTATTGTATTGCAAAAAAGATCGGAATAAATGAATTGAGCATTACTGGGCTCTATTTTTTGTTGCTGTTGTTCAAAATCATTATAGCTGTGTCGTTAGCCTATATCAAGGGGCGACAGAAAAGCATGTTAGAAACCATCCTGACCTAATTCCTACACTTCTGTCTAATTGCAGGTTTATTTGTCCTGAGCAGTCAAGAATGTCTTTATTTATTGCCTCCTATTCAACACCCAAATTCATCAAACGATTTGCTTCGGATTGTTTGTATTACTTTTTGAGCATACAGTGCATTCGGAAAGTATTCAGACCTCTTGACTTTTTTCACATTTTGTTACGTTAGAGCCTTATTCTAAAATTGATTCAATTAAACATTTTCCTCATCAATATACACACAATACCCCATAATGAAATAGTGAAAACAAGCTTTTAGAATTTGTAGAAATTAAAAAACAGAGACTCGAAATTGAGCTCAGGTGCATCCTGTTTCCATTGATCATCGTTGAGCTGCTTCTAGAAGTTGATTGAAGTCCACCTGTGGTAAATTCAATTGATTGGACATGATTTGGAAAGGCACACACCTGTCTGCACTGTCCCAGAGTTGACAGTGCATGTCAGAGCAAAACCAAGCCATGAGGTCGAAGGAACTGTCCATAGAGCTCAGAGACAGGATTGTGATGAGGCACAGACCTGGGGAAGGGTACCAAAATATTTCTTCAGCATGGAAGGTCCGGAAGGTCCCCAAGAACACAGTGACCTCCATCATTCTTAAATGGAAGAAGTTTGGAACCACCAAGACTCTTCCTAGAGCTGGCTGCCCGGCCAAACTGAGCAATCGGGGGAGAAGGGCCTTGATCAGGGAGGTGACCAAGAACCCGACGGTCTCTCTGACAGAGCTCCAGAGTTCCTCTGTGGAGACGGGAGAACCTTCCAGAAGGACAAATATCTCTGCAGCACTCCACCAATCAAGCCTTCATGGTAGAGTTGCCAAACGGAAACCTCTCCTTAGTAAAATGCACATGACAGCCCGCTTGGAGTTTAGCAAAAGGCACATAACGGACTCTCAGACCATTAGAAACAAGATTCTCTGATCTGAGGAAACCAAGATTGAACTTTTTGCCCTGAATGCCAAGCGCCACGTGTGGAGGAAACCTGGCACCATCCCTACATTGAAGCATGGTGGTGGCAGCATCATGCTGTGGTGATGTTTTTCAGGGGCAGGGACTGAGAGACTAGTCAGGATCGAGAAAAGATGGACGGAGCATAGTACAGAGAGATCCTTGAGGAAAACCTGCTCCAGAGCACTCAATACCTCAGACTGGGGCGAAAGTTCACCTTCCAACAGGATAACGACCCTAAGCACACAGCCAAGACAACACAGGAATGGCTTCAAGACAAGTCTCTGAATGTCCTTGAGTGGCCCCACCAGAGCCCGGACTTGAACCCGATTGAACATCTCTGGAGAGATCTAAAAATAGCTGTTCAGCGACACTACCCATCCAACCTGACAGAGCTTGAAAGGATCTGGAAAGAAGAATGGGAGAAATTGCCCCAATACAGGTGTGCTAAGCTTGTAGCGTCATACCCAAGAAGACTCGAGGCTGTAATTGCTGCCAAAGGTGCTTCAACAAAGTATTGAGTAACAAGTCTGAATACTTATGTAAATGCGATATGTTTTTATATACATTTGAAGAAGAGAAAAATAATGATTTGTCATTATGGGGTATTGCATGTAGATTGATGGGAGGAGGAAAACTATTTAATCCATTTTAGAATAAGACTGTAACTTAACAAAATGTGGAACAAGTCAAGGGGTCTGAATACTTTCCGAGTGCACTGTAGGTGGAAAAAATGGTGTCTTCTGTGTCTGAAAAGAACAGAGTGATGTTTTCATGGGTTGCTTTGAATTCGACTTGATCTTTCAGATGTGTGTGTGTGTGTGTGTGTGTGTGTGTGTGTGTGTGTGTGTGTGTGTGTGTGTGTGTGTGTGTGTGTGTGTGTGTGTGTGTGTGTGTGTGTGTGTGTGTGTGTGTGTGTGTGTGTGTGTGTGTGTGTGTGTGTGCGCGTGCGCGTTGCAGACTGCAGATCAATACTGTAGGTCTAGTGTTAAAGGGAAGCAGCTGCTGTATTCTCATTAGCCACTTCATTTAAGAAACAGTGCACATCTGGCCGGGCGACACACACACACAGACACACACCCTGGCTGCCCAGACCTCTCTAGTCCAAAGTGAAGGGTAATATGTGTTGTGTTTTCAACAACAAAAAGCAGACTGTCAGACAAAATGTCCAATGTGATTCTGATTTGAGGAGACAACATTACTCTCTTGGTATCGATTATAAGTGCAAAACAAGATGTCACCTTGTAGCTGATCCCATTTCTAACTGAATCCCATCAGATGTGCAGACAGACAGAGGATAGCATACAAGGAGGGAAACATGTTAACACTGCCACACTTTAGAAGAACAGATCCTCTCTTTTACTGAATATAAAATACAGTGCCTTCGGAAAGTATTCAGACCCCTTTACTTTTTCCAAATATTGGTAGACTACAGCCTTATTCTAAAATGTATTAAATAAATAAAGAATCCTCATCAATCTACACACAATACACCATAATGGAAAAGCAAAAACGGGTGTTTTGAAATGTTTGCAAATGTATATAAAAAAACTGAAATATCACATGTACTTACGTTTTCAGACCCTTTACTTTGTTGAAGCACCTTTGGCAGTGAGTACAACCTTGAGTCTTCTTGGGTATGACGCTACAAGCTTAGCACACCTGTATTGGGGGATTTTCTCCCATTTTTCTCTGCAGATCCTCTCAAGCTCTGTCAGGTTGGATGGGTAGCGTCGCTGCACAGCTATTTTCAGGTCTCTCCAGAGATGTTCAATCGGGTTCAAGTCAATACTTTACTTACACTGTGGCCATTCCTCTCAGGGTGGGCATCAACAACCCTTCTGTCTGTCCACCCTGTCTTGACACAACATGATGGTGTCTAGTAACTGTGACTGGCGAGGGGGGTGAGGAGCAGGCGAGAAGAAGAGGCCATCTTGACATATCATTTTAATTAAGGCCAGATCACAAGAGCCTCAAAAGATACTATTCTAATATCATACTAATTTGAGTGTCCCGGATTTACATTTACTATGTTACGTCTAGTCTATGAGATCAGGCTGCTAATGCCTGTAACATGACCAAGGTTATCAGTCAGCCAACTAAAGTGTATACCGATAGCGTTGGATCTGTGACATCCACTATTATTGATAATATCTTCGCTAATGGTGCAAAGCAATATCAATTCCCATTGGCTGTAGCAACCATAATGGGGCAATAACACAAAATGCTAAAGTACCAAAGGCAGGGCCTAAAGTTATTTATAAGAAATCATTCAAAATGTTTTCTTAGGACACTTTTATTTTTGAAGATGTAAAAAATGTATGTTGGCCTGATGTGTATAAGGAGGAGAATCCAGATGCAGCACTTTGAGAATTTGTAAAATTAGTCTTGCCAATTTTTGCCAAAGATGCACCTGTTAAAGAAACTGAGAACTGTTAGAGCCCCCTGGATCGATGATGAATTGAATTGATGGTTCAAAGAAATTATGCAAAAAAAGGTGGCAAACAAGTCAGGCTGCTCAGCTGATTGGTTCACATACTGTCAATTGAAAAATGGTGTGACTAAACCTAACAAAAAAATAAGTAAATATATTACCAAAAACAAGATAAATTACATAAAAAAATGACATGATATTATGGACAGAAAACCCAATTCATCTCCATCGTTCATTGAACTTGATGTGTCATTTATAACAAAGCTTTTTGATATGGCCAATCATTTCAATGACTATTTTACTGGTAAAGTGGACAAACTGAGAAGTGAAATGACAACATTGAACAGTGAACAATCATATTTGTGTATTGAAGATCTAATAATAAAAGAAAAGGATTGCTGTTTTGAATTTGGTCAAGTTTGTGTGGAAGAGGTAAAAAAACTATTGTTATCCATCAAGAATAATATGCCACCAGGTAGACAACCTAGATGGAAAACTATTTAGAATGGTAGCAGACTGGATTGCCATCCCTATTTTCCATGTCTTTAACCAAAGCCTAAAGGAGTGTGTCCACAGGCGTGAAAGGAAGCTAATGTAATAGGTTGTTATCAATATATATATATAGTCATCTAGTTTATCAACTGTAAGTTAGCTTGTTAACTAGCCACTAGCCATATGGATGTGATCTGTTATTAGCTAGCTAGCCAATTTGGTCCCTCAATCAATGTAGCCTATCTTATCTTTGGGTTCAAATTACAAACTTTGTTATGCACATGCGCTGTTTGAGCCTTAAACCTGTACATTTCCACTGTCTGTTTCTCTGATGTAAGTAAGAAGTAGCCAGTTGTCTCTCTTGTTTCTGACTAACTTAGTTATGCAGCAAAAGACAAAGGGCCATCTGAGAGTGACCAGTTTTTGGTCCATCTTGTTCTTTTCATACCTTTAGAGGACACAGCTGTGTGGAGATATGAAGAGAAAAGGCTAGCTTGAGCAGCAGCAACAGTTCTGTCAACAGAAAGGAGTAACAAAACTGGCGTTATCACTTGTTTGTACGCTGTGTTCCCATCATGATCTCACACACCAGCTAAACTGCCACGTAGACAAAGGTTATAAAAGCTGAGACCCAACTCTTGTTCATTGGGTATTTAACTTTGCACCTTTTGAGTGATTGTTAACCAGCTCCAGATTTGCAAATCTTACAATAAAAAGTTGTTGTTTGAAGAATCTAGTTTCTTCCTTTCTGGTTAGAATTTCCACGACATGTCTGTCGGCAGAAGTTGTGATTAAACACTCTTAAAAACAATGTTTAAAAGGGGATGTTGGCTAACTTCGCTAGGTAGGCCTACAGTGAATGGAGAAAAATGTACATTAGGTCTACTTACCAACTGAACAACATTTCTACCGGTAGCTTGCAATGTAAACATAACCAGCTAACAGTACAGTACATCGGCAAATACCCCTTCTGATCGTTGACAGGCAAAGCTCATAAAGGATGGGAAATGAACCTAAACCACTCATTCTTGTCATGTATAGTTCTATTTCATTTTTAGCTCACTCAAATATTTAATTAATGGTGACCAATATTGAGAGATAGCGTAAGTCTACCCTCACATATCTAAAATGACATGATCAATTGATGTTTACTGATCATGAAAAGCATGCAGTTACATGCTGTATAACTCTGATGATAGAGCTACATCTGTGCAATTGTTTTGCATGGAATAATTGGAAATGACTTGTGGAATAGTTATCTATGCTCTTTAAGAGGTCATGATATTACAACCAAATATTTTACATTTATTTAACAATGGCATGCAGCATACCACCCTGCAGCCCACTGCTGGCTTGCCTCTGAAGCTAAGCAGGGTTGGTCCTGGATGGGAGACCAGATGCTGCTGGAAGTGGTGTTGTGGGGCTAGTAGGAGGCTCTTCTCCCTCTGGTCTAAAAAATTATCCCAGGGCAGTGATTGGGGTACATTTCCCTGTGTAGCATGCTGTCTTTCAGATGGGATGTTAAATGGGTGACCTGGCTCTCTGTGGTCACTAAATATCCCATGGCACTTATTGCAAGAGTAGGGGTGTTAACTTGGGTGTCCAGGCTAAATTCCAAATCTGGCCTTCATGGCCACCTACTCCTCCCCAGCTTCCAATTGGCACATTCATCCCCATTCCTCTCCCCTGTAACTATTCCACAAGTCATTGCTGTAAATGTGAATGTGTTCTCAGTCAACTGAGTTAAATAAAAAGTTGTCAATGGTTTTAGCAGAGCTGGGGTCTCCTTGCCCCCCAGCAGTCAAATCGAAAGCTCTGCACCTTATCGTGACGTTTTATTGATAGCGACCTATACCACTACCTAAAAATAGTAAAGCACCATATGCTGGCTCTAACAGCTGACCTATACATTTGCTGCCTGTTCTTAGTATACTGATGGAGAAAATTGTGTTTGAACAAATACAATGCTATTTTTCAAAGAACAAGTTAACTACTGACTAGCGTGAAGATTTAAATTCCAACAGGACAATGACCCTAAGCATACAGCCAAAGCAATGCTAGAATGGCTTCGGAACAAGAATGTGAAAGTCCTTGAGTGGCCCAGCCAAAGCCCAGGTTTGAATCCCATTGAAAATCTGTGGAAAGACTTGAAGATTGCTGTTCACCGCCTCTCCCTATCTAACTTCACAGAGCTTGAGAAAATGTGCAGGAAAGAATGGGAGAAAATCCCCAAATCAAGATGTGCAAAGCTGATACAGACATACCCAAGACGACTCAAAAGCTGTGATCGCCGCCAAAGGTGCTTCTGCAAAGTATTTACTGAGGGGTGTGAATGTAAATTAGCTATTTCTGTATTTCATTTTTAATACATTTGAAAAATGTCTAAAAACATGTTTTCAATTCGTCATTATGGTGTATTGTGTGTAGATGTGTGAGCATATTCTTTTAAAATTCAGGCTGTAACACCAAAAATGTGGAATAAGTCAAGGGGTATGAATACTTTCTGAAGGCAATGTACATACCCCACCAGACACGCCACTATGGGTTTCTTCACTGTACACAAACCAAAAACAGATTTAATGAATTGCTCAGTTATGTACTATATGTAGCCATGTCATCATGGAATGTACTGCCACCAGAGGTGACTCAGGCAAAAAGCAAGTTGAGCATAAAAAAGATTTTCAAAACATCTTGTATCACAGCGCTTCTCCTCTTTCGAAAGATCTAATTTAACTGTATGCATAATAAGTTTGGACACCTACCTACCTACTTTCTTTGTACTATTTTCTACATTGTAGAATAATAGTGAAGACATCAAAACGAATAAATAACACAAATGGAATCATGTAGTAACCAGAAAAGTGTTAAACAAATCAAAATATATTTTATATTTGAAATTCTTCAAAGTTGCCACCCTTTGCCTTGATGACAGCTTTGCGCACTCTTGGCTTTCTCTCAATCAGCTTCATGAGGCAATCACCTGGAATGCATTTCAATTTCAACAAGGTGTGCCTTGTTAAAAGTTACTTTGTGGAATTTCTTTCCTTCTTAATGCATTTGAGCGAATCAGTTGTGTTGTGACATTTGTTTTTCAACAGGACAATGACGCACAACACACCTACAGGCTGTGTAACGGTTATTAGACCAAGGAGGGTGATGGAGTGCTGCATCAGATGACCTGGCCTCCACAATCACCCAACCTCAACCCAATTGAGATGGTTTGGGATGAGTTGGAACACAGAGTAAAGAAAAAGGAACTCCTTCAAGGCTGTTGGAAAAGCATTCCAATTGAAGCTGGTCGAGAGAATGCCAAGAGGGTGCAAAGCTGTCATCAAGGCAAAGGGTAAAGGGCTACTTTGAAGAATCTAAAATATATTTTTATTTGTTTAACACTCTTTTTTTGGTTACTACATGATTCCATATGTGTTATTTCATAGTTTAATTTAACAGTATGTATAATAAGTAGATAATGTAGAAAATAGTACAAATAAAGAAAAGCCCTTGAATGAGTAGGTGTGTCCAAACTTTTGACTGGTACTGTATATCAATGGTGTGTAAATAGTATATGTGTTGTCTCTCAGTGTCTTTCCAATATATAACTCTTATTTTATTGTAATTTTTAACTTAATGTAATATCTTATTTTTATTCATTTATTTAACTAGGCAAGTCAGTTGAGAACAAATTTCCAATGACGGCCTATGATGCTGGGCCAATTGTGCACCGTCCTATGGGACTCGCAAACACGACCGGTTGTGAAACAGCCTGGACTCAAACCAGGGTCTGTAGTGATGCCTCTAGCACTGAGATGCAGTGCCTTAGACCGCTGCGCCACAGTCTACAACGGTTCTGTACCTTGTTGTGTGTTTTATGTGGACCCCAGGAAGAGTAGCTGCTGCATTTGGGTTGCCTCAATATGAAATATCAGCTGCTCACTAGGAGTACAATGCACTGTTGTACTACAAACCACAATGCACCGTTGTACTACAAACCACAATGCACTGTTGTACTACAAACCACAATGCACTGTTGTACTACAAACCACAATGCACTGTTGTACTACAAACCACAATGCACTGTTGTACTACAAACCACAATGCACTGTTGTACTACAAACCACAATGCACTGTTGTACTACAAACCACAATGCACTGTTGTACTACAAACAACAGAAGGCGTCCATGGAACAACAATGAATGTGAAACATGAACCCATAACAGGTGTGCTATTGCGAACAGCAGACCACAGGTGTAATAGCAGTATTATTTTGGATGAAAAAGTCATACAGTTCCCTCAAAATGTTACTAGGGTTTTATATCTATAAAACCACACATCCATGAATTGATGAAATCTGGATCGTATCGTAGAAGTACAACTGTAAACTCCTTAAGCATGTGGTGGGTAGGTATATGACCTTGACTTGACATTGATGTAGACACAAAAGAGCCACAGATGTGCAAAATAAGCTCTGTGAGATTGTCATCCAAGCCGAGATTGTTATGAACACTCCAAATAATAACGCAAGTGCATTTTGTCTTACATGTGAACAATAGCCTATGCTTAACATAGGGCCAACTTATAAACGCAAGGGACAAGAGAAGATATTGTGAGCTACATATTGGAACTAATCAACATAATACAACTGTACATTCCTCTTTATCTGAACCCTAAAACCTCCCACACTTTCCTCTCTTCCCTCCCTGCAGCAGTAATGTTACATCTATCACCGTTAGATGGCCCGTCAGTTAACACATCAGCCTGAACAATGAAATCAATAAAAGCCCTAGGTTTCTTTTTGTCACCCCAAAGTAGACTTGTTAGTGCTAGGACGTATGAGGTCTGTGTTGTCCGCTTTTCAATTTCCTGCACCAGTGCCCTCCCCTGGGCCCGGGGCAGCGCTAGCCCTCTTCTCTGGGGCTGCATCCCAAATATATACTGCTTTACTTTTGACCCGTAGTGCACTACATAGGGAATAGGGTGCCATTTGTACGTAGATGGAGGTGGTTTCGTTTACACCGTCTTTGGAGGAGGCCTGTTAGTTAGACTACAGTGGCCATAGAATGACACTGTCACTGCGGCGTATTGGTAAAAAAAAAAAATACTGCTTCAGCTGGTCTGTGAGAAATGAATCAAATTCTTTAAGGCCATGGTATCTGCAAGTCAACAACATCAATGGGTTCGATGGCCTCAAATGTATGAAGTCTTCATTGTACATGCAAGTGGAGAACGTTGCAAATGTTCTATCTACCAGATTTGACCTGTCATCCAAATGAGCACACACTGGTTGAATTAACATTGTTTCCAAGTAATTTCAATTAAATTAAGTTGAATAGACATCTGTGCCCAGTGGGTAGTAATATGGGCCAGCCATCACAATAGGAAATTAGTCTACCCTACAAGTTAGACTTTCAGAGCAATCAGGCAGTAGAATACTGCCCAGATTGTCTGTCGGTTAGGCCTGACAGGCAATCTGTGGGGGGGGGGGGGGGAGTATTCATACATAAATATGAAAGTATTCATACCCCTTGATTTATTCCACATTTTGTTGTGTTACAGCCTTAATTCAAAATGTATTAAATATATGTTTTTCTCACCCACGTACACACAATAGCCCAGAATGACAAAGTGAACACATGGTTTTTAGAAATGTATACTAATTTATAAAATTAAATACAGAAATATATAATTTCCATAAGTATTCACACCCCTGAGTCAATACTTTGTAGATGCACCTTTGGCAGAGATTACAGCTGTGAGTCTTTCTGGGTAAGTCTCTAAGAGCTTTCCAAACCTGGATTGTGCAACATTTACCCATTATACTTTTCTAAATTCTTCAAGATCTGTCAAATTGATTGTTTATCATTGCTAGACAAGCATTTCCAGGTCTTGCCATAGATTTTCAAGTAGATTTAAATCAAAACTGTAATTCGGCCTCTCAGGAAGATTCACTGTCTTCTTGGTAAGCAACTCCAGTGTATTTTTGTCCTTGTGTTTTAGGTTATTGTTGTGCTGAAAGTTGAATTCATCTCTCAGTGTCTGGTGGAAAGCAGACGGAACCAGGCTTTCCTCCGGATTTTGCCTATGCTTAACTCCATTCTGTTTATTTTTTATCCTGAAAAACTCCCCAGTCCTTCACAAATATAAGCATTCCCATAACATGATGCAGCCACCACTATGCTTGAAAATAGGGAGAGTGCTACTCACTAATACCTTATATTTTTGTCACTGGCTTACACACACTATCCCATAACGTCAAAGTGGAATTATGTTTTTCAAAATGTTTACAAATTCATAAAAATATTATTGGATTTGCCCCAAACATAACACTTTGTATTCAGGAAAAAAAGTGAATTGCTTTGCCACATTTTTTGCAGTATTACTTTAATGCCTTGTTGCAAAAAGGATGCATGTTTTGGAGTATGTGTATTCTGTACAGGCTTCCTTTTCATTCTGTCAATTAGATAGTATTATAGAGTAACTACAATGTTGTTGAGCCAACTTCAGTTCTCTCCAATCACTCTGCAACTGCTTTAAAGTCACCATTGGTCTCATGGTGAAATCCCTGAGCAGTTTCTTTCCTCTCTGGCAACTGAGTTAGGAAGGACGGCTGTATCTTTGTAGTGACAGGGTGTATCACACCATCCAAAGTGTAATTAACAACTTCACAATGCTCGAAGGGATTTTCAATGTCTGCTTTTTTGTTATATCCGTCTACCAATAGGTGCCGTTTTTTTGCGAGGCATTGGAAAACCTCCCTAGTCTTTGTTGTCGAATCTGTGTTTTAAATTCACTGCTCGACTGAGGGACCTTACAGGAAAATGGAACTGTATGTGTGGGGTACAGTCCATGCAATTTATTTTGTGACTTGTTAAGCACATATTTACTCCTGAACTTATTTAAGCTTGCCATAACAAACGGGTTTAATACTTATTGACTAAAGACATTTCAGCTCTTCATTTTGTTTATGAATTTGTAAACATTTAGAAAAACATAATTCCACTTTGACGTTATGGGGTAGTGTATGTAGGCCAGTGACCAAAAAAATCTCAATCCATTTTAAATTCAGGCTGTAACACAATTTATTTGGGAAAAAGTGTGAATACTTTTATAGATTATAGAAATGCATTGAATAACACATTGAAAATTACAAAAAAGGCATTCAAAAAATAAATCATAAGAATGAGGTTTTGAAGTGTCTGTCCTATATCTAGGAGATGTAAGAAAGATGAGGAAATATTGTATTTTTTTGGGAAACGTATTTTACCCTTTATTTTTGTTGCCACAAAATTACCTCCATACTTCCAATAATTTGCATGTGTTACCATCATACAAGTCCCGTTGGGCTTGTGGGAGTTGTACAGCAAAACAGAGAACACCACCGTGTTTGTGCGAGTCTCATCTTTCCACTTTAGTTTGTAGGCTAAACCGTTCAGATGCTACAGATGTTTTTGTGAAAAGACCGATTTTGGGGATGAAACACCACTGTGGCTCGGCAACCTTCCACCGCAGATAGGCGGATGCGGCGGATTGAGATGCAGCACACGCAAAAAAAACATGCAGACATCTCTAGCTTAAAAACCTCTTAAAGATCAACCCCTTTTTTAAAATAAATTCACCTAAAATGACATACCCAAATCTAACTGCCTGTAGCTCAGGCCCTGAAGCAAGGATATGCATATTCTTGGTACCATTTGAACAGAAATACAATGGTTTGTGGAAATGTGAAAGGAATGTAGGAGAATATAACACAATAGATCTGGTAAAAGATAATACAAAGAAAGAAAAAAAAACATTCTTTTTTTTTTGTACCGTCATCTTTGAAATGCAAGAGATACGCCCTAAGATATTATTCCAGCCCAGGTGCAATTTAGATTTTGGCCACTAGATGACAGCAGTGTATGTGCAACGTTTTAGACTGATCCAATGAACCATTGTATTTCTGTTCAAAATGTTGTATCAAGACTGCCCAAATGTGCATAATTTCTTTATTAATAACTTTTCATGTTCAAAATTGTGCACTCTCCTCAAACAATAGCATGGTATTCTTAGCAATAGCATGGCTACTATAAATTGAACAGTGCAGTTAGATTAAAAATAATTTAAGCTTTCTGGCAATATCAGATATGTCTAATTCCTGGGAAATGTTCTTGTTACTTACAACCTCATACTAATCGCATTAGCCTACGTTAGCTCAACCGTCCCGTGGAAGGGACACTGATCCCAAATAAGTTTTAAACTGAGGGGATTTGGATGGGGATTTTTTTAAATTATGTTACTTAGATTGACACACTGGTGCCAATGAACTCTTAAGGATTAAACTGTAACTGTTTAAAACCTCTTGACACTACAGGGGGTGCTGTTTCAACTTGGACATTTATCGTTCCCAAATTAAACTGCCTCGTACTCAATTCTTGCTCGTACAATATGCATATTATTATTACTATTGGATAGAAAACAATCTCTAGTTTCTAAAACCGTTTGAATTATGTCTGTGGGTGAACCAGAACTCTTTCTGCAGCGAAATCCATGACAGGAACTGCGAAGGTCTGAAAACGAGGCTCTGTTCTCAGATCAGTTTAAAGCTCTGTATGTATCCTATGGGTCGACATGAACTGCACCCGCCTTCCCCTGGATGTCAGTAACCAATGAGAAGTGGAATGGAGTGTCTACGTAGTTCTCAGAGCTTATAAAAGGCCAAGGAACGAAGTGAGCTCTCTTTTCGTCATTCGTCATTGCGCAAAGCAAGACCTCAAGATGGCATTTTGAAACGCTCAGTTATCGGCCTTAGCTATATCCGTCTGTAATTTAATTCGATATAGGTGTTAGAAACATCATAACAAAGTTATTTTAAACCGAGTTATATCAGTTTATGCGAGTATATTGCTATTTTCGGAATTTCCTTAGTATTGCGTTTTGGGGATTTGGGCATGCTGTGGCCACATAGCTATTGTTAGCTGCTAATTCCGAAGTTGAAGACGACGTTTTACAACCAAGCAACGATTCTTTTGGACAAAGGACACCTTGCCCAAGATTCTGATGGAAGCTCGTCCAAAAGTAAGAGCTATTTATGATGTTATTCCGTATTTATGTGGAAAAATGTAAACGCATTTGTCCGCCATTATTGCGGCACTAGTCTGGCTGTAACGCACACTGTATGTCTAGTAACGTTAATTTTAAAAATCTAACTCAGCGGTTGCATTAATAACTAATGCATCTTTCATTTGCTGTCCAACCTGTATTTTTTAGTCAATCTAATCGATAAATAATCGTAAACTTAGGTGCCTTTCCAAGATGGCGCCGGCCAGAATGCATGACCTGTTGCCACTGATCACATTGTATAACCACGATTTGTGCTGCTAAATATGCACATTTTCGAACAAAACCTATATGCATTGTGTAATATGATGTTACAGGACTGTCATCTGACGAAGTATATCAAGGTTAGTCAAAAATTATATATATTTTGCTGTATTGTTACGATCGCTAACCTGTGCTGCTGGTAAATTGCTTGTGTTTCTGGCTATTGTGCTAAGCTAATATAATGCTATATTGTGTTTTCGCTGTAAAACACTTAAAAAATCTGACATATTGGCTGGATTCACAAGATGTTGGGCTTTCATTTGCTGTACGCTGTGTATTTTTCAGAAATGTTTTAAGATGAGTAATTAGGTATTTGACGTTGGTCTCTGTAATTATTCTGGCAGCTTCGGCACTATTTCAGATTGCAGCTGCAATGTAGAACTGTGATTTATACCTGAAATATGCACATTTTTCTAAAAAAAACATATGCTATACAATAAATATGTTATCAGACTGTCATCTTATGAAGTTGTTTCTTGGTTAGTGGCTATTTATATCTTTATTTGGTCGAATTAGTGATGGCTACTGATGGAGTAAAAAACTGGTGGAGGAAAAAAAGTGGTGTCTTTTGCTAACGTGGTTAGCTAATAGATTTACATATTGTGTCTTCCCTGTAAAACATTTTAAAAATCAGAAATGATGGCTGGATTCACAAAATGTGTATCTTTCATCTGGTGTCTTGGACTTGTGATTTAATGATATTTAGATGCTAGTATTTACTTGTGACGCTATGCTAGGCTATGCTAGTCAGCTTTTTTACTGTGGGGGGTGCTCCCGGATCCGGGTTTGGGAGGAATTAGAGGTTAAGTCACCATTGGCCTCCTGGTGAAATCTCTGAGCAGTTTCCTTCCTCTCGGGCAACTGAGTTAGGAAGGATGCCTGTATCTTTGTAATGACTGGATGTATTGATACACCATCCAAAGTATAATTAATAACTTCACCATGCTCAAAGGGATATTCAATGTTTAATTTAAATGATTATTTTCCATGTCAGAAGAAGTCAACACCTCTGTCAATTCCACTAGTGTACCCTTTAGAGAGGAGAAACAAACAAAGGCTCAGTTTATGGAGCACAACCACATCTGCATTTAGGTAAAATATTATATTGCCTAGCAACAAGCCCTGCTGCCACTAGAGAGCTAAATAGGATGACAGAGAGAATCAAGAACACTCAGATAGGGACTGACTGATGGAACCACAGGTACCCTGAGAACAGTGGCGTGTCCAGAACATTTTAAATGGGGTTGCAAAGGTGGGGTACAAACCAAGTTTAGTGGGGCCATAACATTTTGAAACTTAATCGATGCAAGTTTTTTTCATATATATATATATATGGTACACAGTACCAGTCAAAAGTTTAGACACATGTACTCATCCCAGGGTTTTTCTTAATTTTTTACTATTTTCTACATTGTAGAATAATAGTGAAGACATCAAAACTAATAACAGATATGGAATCATGTAGTAACCACAAAAGTGTTAAACAAATCAAAATATATTTATATTTGAGATTCTTGAAAGTAGCCACCCTTTGCCTTTATGACAGCTTTGTACACTCTTGGCATTCACTCAAACAGCTTCATGAGGCAGTCACCTGGAATGCATTTCAATTAACATGTGTGCCTTGTTAAACATTTATTTGTGGAAATTCTTTCCTTCTTAAAGCGTTTGAGCCAATCAGTTGTGTGTTGTGACAAGGTAGGGGTGGTATATAGAAGATAGCCCTACTTGGTAAAAGACCAAGTCCATATTATGGCAAGAACTGCTCAAATAAGTAAAGATAAATGACAGTCCATTATTACTTTAAGACAGGAAGGTCAGTCAATCCGGAAAATGTCAAGAACTTTCTTCAAGTGCAAAAACCATTAAGCGCTATGATGAAACTGGCTCTCATGAGGACCGCCACAGGAAAGGAAGACCCAGTGTGACCTCTGCTGCAGAGGATAAGTTCATTAGAGTTACCAGCCTCAGAAATTGCAGCATGTGTGGTTCCCACCATGAAGCATGGAGGAGGATGTGTGATGGTGTGGGGGTGTACTTTGCTGGTGACACTGTCTGTGATTTATTTATAATTCAAGGCACACTTAACCAGCATGTCTACCATAGAATTCTGCAGCGATACGCCATCCCATCTGGTTTGCGCTTAGTGGGACTATCATTTGTTTTTCAACAGAATGACCCAAAACACACTTCCAGGCTGTGTAAGGGCTATTTGACCAAGAAGGAGAGTGATGGAGTGCTGCATCAGATAAACTGGCCTCCACAATCACCCGACCTCAACCCAATTGAGATGGTTTGTGATTAATTGGACCACAGAGTGTAGGAAAAGCAGCCAATAAGTGCTCAGCATATGTGGGAACTCCTTCAAGACTGTTGGAAAAACATTTCAGGTGAAGCTAGTTGCGAGAATGCCAAGAGTGTGCAAAGCTGTCATGAAGGCAAAGGGTGGCTACTTTGAAGAATCTCAAATGTATTTAGATTTATTGAACACTTTTTTAGTTACTACATGATTCCATATGTGTTATTTCATAGCTTTGAGGTCTTCACTATTATTCTACAATGTAGAAAATAGTAAAAAAATAAACTTGAATGAATAGGTGTGTGAGCAAACGTTTGACTGGTACTGTAATTATGATGGTTCAATGCATTAATTGCTAAAGCTTGGTACATTTTCCTGTTCAAATAAATCATAAATCAATTCCAACATTCTTGTTACTGTGTTTGCATTCAAGATCAGGATTTTATGTAAGGGTATTAGCATACAGCAGTAAATTCACTTGAAAGTGTCATCCATAGTGCAAATTATACCATGACATTCGAAGGTCGCTATGTTTTTAATGGAACATCCAATGTGGATTTTTTTTTAATGGGCTTTATAGTAAAGACGTAATTTAACTGCAAAAATGTATTACCTTCTAATGTGTCATGAATAGGGCTGTTACGGTGACCGTATTACCGCCTCACTGGCAGTCACAAGTCATGACCGCAGTCAAATTATATGTGACAGTTGAGTTACGGTAACCAGGCTACTCCAAAAATGCACTCTCACGCCTCTGATGGTCATTAGCAGCTTACCAAACTTGCTAATGGCCGTCTCTAATGGCCGGTACTCAGCCCTTTATTGTCCCTCTAAATCACTCTGACATCAGTGCAAGTGTAATAGAAAATCAAATCAAACACTTCATGAGAGCCCTGGCATTCAGAGTGTGAGCGGAATAGGATCCGCTGTTGCTCAGCAAGAGCCAGCTCCTCATTGCTGGTTGATGCATGGAATTAAATAAATGTTCCTATAAGCCCATGTTGCGGAACATTTCAATAGGCTATGCAATTGTGTGAGAAAACATTGTTTTGATGACACATTAATCCGCTTCACAAACAGTGTAGCCTACATGGTATATTAAAAAGTCACTTCCATTCGCTATTCGAGCGCAGGCTACAGATTATGGTTTTCGTGGACCATTCAAAATAAAAAATTATTCCACATATGTTAGTAGGCTATATGTAAAGACCAGATTAAATTGAGCATAGTCTGATGGGTGAGAATATTATCAAGGGCTTGTCAAATTGTGAATGAGAGACTGATGAAGTGTGTGTGTGCGCAGCCTGCACAAATCATCATTAGAGTAGCCTCACGCAGCCTTATAATGTATTAGAAATCAAAACATATAGCCTAACTTTTGTATCACATCTAAAGTTGCATAAAAAATTAAGTTAAGCATATAGGAGGACCTGTTTCTTTGTTAACCACTCAACACAGAATAGCCGCATGTGCACACTCGCTCAGAAATCGTTGGGGAAAATATCCTGTCTATTTCATTCAGCTATGTTTAATTGTATTGTTCTTACTATAAAATAATATAAAATAATGCCACAGGAATTATATGCAAATCTTGCCTGCTAAATTAACTAGTGTAGCCCACAGCCATATGGGCCTAACATAAGGACGACGTGTTACTCACTTTTGCCTACTCCAAAATAAGTCCAGCACCCAAACAGTGCACTGTGCACCCGCCATTTGAAATCTATTACGAACACCGTACGTATAATGACATTCAGCCTACGAGGTGTTGTGTATTCATGGATGCCAAGGGAAGCCAGGCTTCCCCAATAATTTTTTTTTTTTTAAATAAAATATTTATCATTCGTGTCTATCCGTTTCATAATTCGCAAGAGGCTGAGTCTATTTCACCATCAGAGAAAGCTTCCAAGCGAGCAAACATTCACCCTTTCTCTTAGTATCTGTAGCCGATGTATCTGATGCTGTCTGACCAAAAATAATATGAAATGTCATACTATTTTTGGCCAAACAGCATCAGATACATGCGCTACATATACTAAGACAGAGGGGCGCTGTTTCACTATCTCTGATATTTTCTCCAGTGAGATTGAGTCTTGCTGTCAGTGTGCGTCTTGGTCAAAATTATCAATATATTCAGAGATTACCTATCAGATCTCAGAATTTCTTTGGGGACCAATCAGATTAACCCTAACTCATCCCCTGGACACGCCACTGGCTAAGAGGACAATTTGTTACATGACTGGGAAAAGCTGATCAAATGTTTTGCCGTCACTGTGTACAGTATAATTAAGAAAAATAATAGGTCAATGCAATGTGTGTTTGAGGCCATATGCATCTTTATTTTTTATTTATTTAACCTTTATTTAACTAGGCAAGTCAGTTAAGAACAAATTCTCATTTACAATGATGGCCAAACCCTAACCCGGACGATGCAGGGACAATTGTGCGCCGCCCTATGGGACTCCCAATCACGGCCAGTTGTGATACAGCCCAGGATCGAACCAGGGTCTGTAGTGACACCTCTAACACTGGGATGCAGTTCCTTAGACATGGTAATTAACACAAAGCACATCACACAACATAAATTGAAAATAGAGATTTTCTCAAGGATCTCTCTACTTCACAGCATCCTTCTAAAAGGCGCTGCATTTTCAATCCGACGTCTGCATTGGCCGTACAGCATTTACGGTGATACGGCCTCTGCAGAAATCAAGGCATTCATACTTTTTGTGCTTTGCTTTGCGGAGCAGAGTAGAGCTGTTGTGAAGGAAGTTGTCAAGGAAGTGAGTTTTACGGAACTATACGGAGTCCTCTGCATTGTTACACAATTTGGAAGGTGCATCGTGTTGCGGTGCAGAGCTCAATTTGGCCTCCGCAAGCTTCTGGAGGCTCCGCAATTGCATCACAACCTCCATACGGAGCCTCCGGACAGCATTGCCTGATCAAGCATAAATCTATAAGCATAGCCTACTACAGCATCCCTAGCCACTTCATGAACCACAGTGGATCCCACTATTTGATGAGGAAAAGGGATGCTGATGCAAAATCGATCAAGACTCAAGTAAATTTCTGTCACAGTATTTGTCATTATACACTATATGTAAGTCCTGCCTACTTCTTGTTGCAAGACACATACTGTTTTTGAATGGGTTTCATGCTTATATCATCAAATTCATGAAAACCAAGTAATTTAAGACAGAGGCTCCCAACCAGGGGTACTAGGAGCCCTAGGTAGTACTGTTGCCCTAAGGGGCAAACCAGCTTTCAAAATAATAGGCTGCGAAGTTTGGTAAAAGGCTTCAAAATTATTTAAAGGCCTAAAAAGTTTGGTAATAGGCTGCATAGTTTGGTAAAAGGCTGTGAAATACACTAATCAGTACGAGACAACATACACATGGCCAAGTTCATGTAAAGTGGCGTCGTTTACGTAATTACCTAAGAACGCACTACCACTACTACTTTTACAACTAATAGTCTCAGCACCTGTAACTCGTCATCATTTTAAAGTTACTTTTGATTTGTTTTATCCACTAACGTTTGAAAATGGTGCCAACAAAAAGGAGGAGGAGGAGATGAAAGAAATTAAACAAGAAGAAGAACATGTGAACCAGCAACCTGAGCCTAACGTTAACGTTAGACATGGAGAAATCAGTAACGTTAGTGCTGCTATTGATGACATAGAACATGAGAGAAACTAAGAAGCTAGCTACATCAAGACAACCCAACTGGGCAGTTTAAGTGCTTTCTGGAATGGCTGTCAGAAAATGGGATAACATCAATCGGGCAACTGTTTCAAAACCGGAAATGGATAACATTCTCCGGAGTTTATACGCCACCTACTGAAGAAGGTGTAGTTTGATTTGCAGTTGCACTTTGGCCGAAGAGGCAATGAAGGAAATCGCCAGACTCAAAAATGGTTTGAGATTCGCAACACTGAGTTTCGATGAAGAAACCAAGAACCACAGATATGGAAAGAGACAGAGAGAATCGTCGCGGCTGCATTTATGACAACCTAGGGAACGAGCTCTGCAGTACCATAAATAAATAACTGTCAATGCTGTGACCATCCGGAAAAAAATGTCATTGTGGTTTCTATTCTTATCTGCTGTATCAATGTCTTTGCTTCAATGTTGCAGCGCTGTTTTTAGATCCATGGACAGCGCCCTTATACAATGTTTCAATCTGGCATTCAATTTTCCTAAGCATAGACCAGACGTGCTCTATTTTCAGCACCATGGACAGCGACCCTAGAAACCAAGGTTCTGGAACTATCAACAAGCGCTTGGGTAGTTTACATGGCAGCCAATACAAATAGAACGACCAGAGAATGCCAAAAATGTCACTTAACAACCAGTGTTACTGCATGTAGCATCACATTTTGTTGAAAATGTTTATGTTTTGGGAAATAATCTTGATTTTTAATGAGGGTAACCAGTTGTATAAAAGCAATAATACACTCCAGTCCATGTGTTATGACATTTTTATCATGACTTTGGTGGTCTACGCCACTTGGCTTCGCCCGTAGCTATGACCACATCACATACATGATAGAAATGTCATAACACATGGCCTCATGTTTTATTGCTTAAATAAGACATATCTGTATTTCTGCTTCAGTCTAGACAGAAGATTATCCGTGCCATACAACTGAGATAAATGCAATGCTGGCTTTGGCTGTTGCCCATTCCCACCTGTATGATGTGCCTAGGCTTAGAGCATGCCATTCAGGCTGTGAATTCCCCCTTTAGCTGCATTTATTGTGCTACTCTCGGCCCACGCCTATGTGAAGCATGATTAGCTATGATGGAGACAAATGCTAGAGGCTCCGCGGGTGGCCTCAAGCATAAACAGCCCTTCTCAGCAGTGTGCCTGCCCACCAAGCAGTCCAGGAAGAACAGGGGACCTACTCTTCACAGCTCTGCTCTCTCAGCCTGACAGGCTCCATTGAAGACAAGATCATAATGCCATCTCCATCTTTTCTGGTAATGACCTAGATGAAGAGACCTCTGAGACATTTCTGGGTCAGCGAATGATGGCTCAGAGAGGGCTGAGAGGGAAGTGCCCTGTTCATCGGTTGATATGCAGGAGCTCCTCTCTAGGGTTCTGAAAACTCTAGATATTGAGCCAGACCTTAACAGCAGCCAGAGCAGTGTGTACATTCCTCAGTGTCCCAAGTTCTCCAATGACCTGTGTCAAACTTGGGCTAAGGTGAACTCAAGGTTCCATGTCTCAAGCCAGTGCAAGCCTTGGACCTTCATGGCTTACCCCGAGGAATTGGGACTGGACCAGTACCCCATCATGGACCCCATTGTTGCGGCCATGGTCTCCCTCTCCCTCTAATATGTCATGTGCTAATGGAAAAGCTCTTGTCTACGGTCATCTAGTCATGCAGACAGCTTTGGCTCTCACAGACAAAAGATGTCGCACACCGTGAAGAGACCCTTTATGGAGCTCCCCATTTCCCCAGGCCAAATTCTTGGTCCTGGTGTGGATGCCATTTTGGACCAAACAGCAAAGCTGCAGAAGGACAGATAGACCCTGCAGTCATTCATGGGTCCCCCTGCCCTGTATTACCCTACCCAGAGACCATTGCAGTCTAGACTTCAGCTCTCCCCTGTCTTGAAAGGTCACTGGGCCCTCCCCCCCTGAACCAGCCACATCAACAGGCTCCAGGTCAGCAGTGCCACCACCAGAACAGGCAGCGGCATAACAAGCACCGTCCCTCTGCTCCGAAGGAGGACGGGCCCCCTCAGTCATCCTGATGGGTGTTGCCCCAGGGATCAGCCCTCTTCTCTCACACCCATCGGGTAAAGTGGGAGGAGCTTGTGGAGTCCCTCTGGGTGCTGGATACAATACTACAGGGGTACAAACTCCAGTTCAGACGCCGGCCACCACCCTTCAGAAGGGTTTGGTCAACTACAACAGCCGACCCCCTGAAAAGAGAAGCTCTCTAACTGGAGATTGCCTCTCTGCTGGAGAATCAAATCAAATGTATTTATATAGCCCTTCTTACATCAGCTGATATCTCAAAGTGCTGTACAGAAACCCAGCCTAAAACCACAAACAGCAAGCAATGCAGGTGTAGAATCACGGTGGCTAGAAAAAACTCCCTAGAAGGGCCAAAACCTAGGAAGAAACCTAGAGAGGAACCAGGCTATGAGGGGTGGCCAGTCCTCTTCTGGCTGTGCTGGGTGGAGATTATAACAGAACATGGCCAAGATGTTCAAATGTTCATAAATTACCAGCATGATCAAATAATAAAAATCACAGTAGTTGTCGAGGGTGCAGCAAGTCAGCACCTCAGGAGTAAATGTCAGTTGGCTTTTCATAGCCGATCATTAAGAGTATCTCTACCGCCCCTGCAGTCTCTAGAGAGTTGAACACAGCAGGTCTGGGATAGGTAGCACATCCGGTGAACAGGTCAGGGTTCCATAGCCGCAGGCAGAACAGTTGAAACTGGAGAAGCAGCACGGCCAGGTGGACTGGGGACAGCAAGGAGTCATCAGGCATGGTCCTAGGGATCAGGTCCTCCGAGAGAGAGAAAGAAAGAGAGAAGGAGAGAATTAGAGAGCATACGTAAATTCACACAGGACACCGGATAAGACAGGAGAAGTACGCCAGATATAACAAACTGACCCTAGCCCCCCGACACATAAACTACTGCAGCATAAATACTGGAGGCTGAGACAGGAGGGGTCAGGAGACACTGTGGCCCCATCCGATGATACCCCAGCACAGGGCCAAACAGGAAGAATATAACCCCACCCACTTTGCCAAAGCACAGCCCCCACACCACTAGAGGGATATCTTCAACCACCAACTTACCATCCTGAGACAAGGCCGAGTATAGCCCACAAAGATCTCCGCCACGGCACAACCCAAGGGTGGGCGCCAACCCAGACAGGAAGATCACATCAGTGACGCAACCCACTCAAGTGACGCACCCCTCCTAGGGACGGCATGGAAGAATGCAATCAGACAACTCGAACCATCAGAACAGAACAGTGGGTTCTATGCAGTATATTTCCTAGTCCCCAAGAGAGATGGTAGCTTTTGTCCCATCCTGCACTTGAGGCCTCTCAACTGGTTCTTGAAAACCCTCCCCTTCAAGATGTTCTCAGTTAAGCATCCTATAGGCTATCAGCCCAAGCCAGTGATTCACCACTGTCGATCTAAATTATTCTCCTACTTCCATTTATGGATCCACCTGGATCACAGGAAGTTCCCACACTTTGCATTCAACGGCATAGTATACGAGTACCAAGTGTTACCTTTCAGCCTCTCGCTGGAACCAAGCGCATTCACAAGATGAATTGGAGCCGCTCTAGCACCACTAACATCACAAGGGATAATAGTACTAAATTGCCTAGACAATTGGCTAATCTGTGGTCTGTCAGGATCACAGGCAGCAGAAGATACGACATCTCTCCTGAAGCATATATCAGAGCTAGGCCTCAGGTTGAACATGAAAAAATCCCCCTGGTCTCCACACAAACTGTGATATTCGTCGGCATGCGGATCAACTCGTCTCTAATGAGGGCTCACCTCACAGAATAATCTGGCCTCACTAAGACCTGTTCACCTCCCAGGGATCCTGAACACTGCAATGGACAAGCTGTCCAGGGAATTCCCTCAGATCTGCTGATTCCAGTGACTCTGGACAGAATCAGGGAAGCGGGCCAGCAGGTCCTTTGGATTGCCCCAAGATGGCCGAGATGCCACTGGTTCAGCACAATACTGTCAACTCCTAGCGGGGACAGCATGGAAACTACCTCGGAGGCTGGCCCTATTATCAAAGGCAGAGGGCACATTGCGGCATCCGACTCCCTCCTACCTGCAGCTGTGCGCCAGGCTGTTGAACAGCGAAAACGGTCTGGTTTAGATCTTGAGCCCTCTGTTGTTAACATGTTCAGAGTGTCAGGGCCCCGTCCAACACGTCAACCTATGACACGAGGTGGCACATGTTTTGCTAGTGGTGTGGAGAGCAGGAGGTACTCCAGAATCTTGTGACATAAAAACTGTGCTCCAGTTCTTGATGTCTTCATTCGATGCAGGGCTGCATCCACACTTAAGGTATACGCAGCATCCATTTCAGCATGTCATGATGAAGAGCAGAATGGTCTTCTTGGCAGCCATTCACTCATGGCAATGTTTCTTAAGGTAATCTGTCAATTACGCCCCTCAAGAGCCCCCTCAGTTCCCAAATGGGATTTGGATATGGTTCTTGGAGTACTATCCAGACCTCCCTTCGAAACATTAGACGCTATAGACTTCTCTATAAACATCTATCTCTTAAGACTGCGTTTCTGGTGGCCATCACCTCTACCAAGAGGGTTGGCGAGCTACATGCTATATCTGTTAGAGATTGTCTAGGCCCGGGTAAGGCGAGTGTTACTCTCTGGCCTAATCCTGCCTTCCTACCAAAGGTCCTGCACCCAGGTCACGTGAACAGGGAAATGGTGCTAACAGCCTTGTCCACCTCTATGCCTCCTGGGGCTCATTATGTTGATGTACGCGTTCTGTGTCCTGTGAGATCCCTAAATGCATACTTGGAGCGGACTAGGGCGATCTGTTGCTTTGATCAGCAGTTTGTGTGCTTTGAAGACTACAGGGTAAGTCTCTCTAAAAATAAGTTGTCACATTGGATTGTAGACACTATGCAAGCGTATAGCCTAGCTGGCCACCCAGCGCCATCCTTTGTGGTAGTACACTCCACCAGGGGAGTTGCCACCTCCCGGGCACTGCTTAAGGGAGTCCCGCTCTCTAACATATGCGTGGCTACCAGCTGGGCATCCAAAAGTACCTTTGCAAGGTTTTACCCGCTGAATGTGGCTGACCCTCATGGTGTGAGCTCAGCTATGCTTGGTGCTACCCTTGACTCCCAACAGTAACCTGTGGTTGGGATGTGTACTGCCTCGAACGCCTATGGTGATGTGTTGCTCTAGGCTGTGGCCTATGGAAACTGACTTATTCTGGTATTGTCATCCCATTGAGTGACTAGCATAGTCCCTCAAGCAAAATAGACTGAAGGTTACTCACGTAAACACGGTTCTATGAGCTAGGGACTATGCTATTCCAGATGTTGGATCCCTTGTAGGAAGAGTCTTGGGGAAGTGAAGCTACGCGCCCATGTATTTATAGGGGGTGGGTGCACGTGCATCACACCTCTGGCACGGAATTACTCTGATATTAATATCTCGACTCATCCTGCCGCCAGGCAGAAAGATACCACATTGAGTGACTAGCATAGTCCCTAGCTCATAGAACCGTGGTTATGCGAATAACTTTAATTTCTCTGTCCTGATAATGTTTAGGGAGCGTGCACACCTGAGCACGCCAATCTGCTGAGTTGATACAATGTTGCACTTCACTAGGAATAGCTCAAGTCAAGACAGATAGAAAGGGGGGTGGCATACGGGCCTCCCGAGTGGCGCAGCGTTCTAAGGTACTGCATCGCCATGCTTGACGCGTCCCTACAGACCCGGGATCGATCCCAGGCTGTGTCACAACCGGCCGTGACCGGGAGTCCCATTGGGCGGCGCACAATTGGCCCAGCATCGTCCGGGTTAGGGGAGGGTTTGGCCGAGAGGGTTTTACTTGGCTCATCGTGCTCAAGTAACTCCTTGTGGCGGGCTGGGCGCATGCAGGCTGACTTCGGTTGTCAGTTGAACAGTTTTTCCTCCAACACATTCATGCAGCTGGCTTCTGGGTTATGCGGGTGGGTGTTAAGAAGAGCGGTTTGGCAGGTCATGTTTCGGGGGACGCATGACTCGACCTTCGCCTCCCCCGAGCCCATTGGGGAGTTGCAGAGGAGACAAGATTGTAATTGGATCGCAATTGGATATCACGAAACAGGAGGAGGAGAGAGATTAATGTAATGTGATTTTTATTTGTCATCCTTAGGCTTATGTATTTTACTTAGTCGGCGATGGAAGTTATAGGTTACTGTCGCATTGGCCTATAGGCTATCTCACAGTTCCATACACAAATTGATTTACCCGCAAATGGATCACATTGTATCAATGTGTCCATTATAGCAAACGTTAGTGCTCTTGCATTAATTACATTTTTACTTTTAGATTTTTATCATTTTAATTTTTAGGATTAACCTTGTGACAATAATTTTGAGAAATGAAAACGTTATTATTAAAATTAAACTGTTCCATGGAAATGTGCATATAAAATAATCATATGTGGTAAGATAAATTGTAAGCTTCACCCAAGGAGCTGCCTATGGTCTTTATTATAACACGCATGACCAAAATTTGTGCACACACAAGCACATGCACACAGGAGTTCCCATGAAAAAAACTGGCCTGCCTATAGAAATCAATTGCCCATCCAACTGATTTGTTCTGCCGCTGGCCCTGAGTGGCGGCCTGGCCCGTTCAAGATTAGGGAGGAAAAAACTATTGAGCATGCCTAGTAAGCACATTTGGTTCCTTAGAAGTTGTATGAACGTAAAATGTTGGTTTTCCATTGGTTCTGGGAAAGAAGCCATACATTTCCTGATCGATAAAACAATGTATATATTTTTTTACATTCACGTTCTGAGAACGGAAGTGGAAATTTCGCCTGTTCTTGTAAAGTAAATGTTTAGGTTGCAGGGAGGTTCTGAGAAGTTTTTTTTTAATAACACTCCTACCTTAGTTTGAGTTAACTGTTTTGAACTCCAAGCACAGATAGGACACATGGAAATGCATTTGCTTTTGCATGAATCCTGCAAAAGGTGATCAGTTAGATTCGAGCCTATGATGTTCTGTTTGTTATCCATGGAATTAGTCCACCACCAGGATGGAGCTAGCATGCCATGTTTTTTTTAACATACAAAGCTGTTAATTTTAGTCTATTCAAACATACGCCATTTCAAAGGAAACAAGCACTCAACATCAGGTGTGGCCAATTAGTAGGAGCGGCCAACACACCTGAACACACTTAACAAGATAGAGGATAGAGTTTTGTGGAGTCTGAGAACATAAAACATTCTTTGAACGTTATTAAGGGTTTCTTTGTCCCCATCCACCCACAGCCATCATCTTTCTCCCTAACCGCAAACCATGCCTCCCACCCTGCCTTGCCTTTTTTAAGGGAAGGTATTTTAAGGGAGTATGCGAACACAAATATTAATTTCCCCTAGCCGAGTTCTGCTAGGAGCAAACCGAACCCATGTTTTCGGATGCCTTTAGCCAGGTCGCTAAACATAAATATAATTCCTCTCGGTTTGAGTCACATTGTTGCTAAGTACGTCAAAAGTAAAAAATATACAACAAAATAGCTAGCTCTCTTTTTCTCTGTCCTCCGGCTACACCATGGTGCTACTCTAGAGGGTACTGTAGATCATTGCTAAACAGTGTGTTTTAATCAGTTATTTGGTGACGTGAATATATTTAGTATAGTTTTATCTAAAAAGGGTAACTTTTTTAATGTTTCACTATTCTAATATTTTTTGGGCTGTGGAGACTTGTGGGCGGAGTGCTGATGACGTCGCCCACTGTATGCTCTTTCGGTAGCCTGATTGCGTCCAGACTGAGGAAAAATCTGTGACCACCTCTGGACCAGTCTTTTCAATGCGATATTTGTATTCAGATAGCAGAAGTCGCATGTAAGTGTCAAGTGTAGACGTGACCCCAGACAGTGCAGAAGAGCTGAAATTCCCATACATGTACCTCTTCAGTCTACTGGAGTAGCTGGGTTACCAGGGATAAATTGGCTATGAATACAAACTACTAGGTGAGAACTGAGCTGCATTCCAAATGTCAAACTATTCCTCATATAGCGCATTACTTTTAGCCAGAGGCCTCACATTTAATGGGTTTAATGGTGAACTAATTGATGTCTTAACTAAACTACCTTTCATTGCACTGGACTACAGTTCAACTCACTTATGACATTGTGGATTTAAACTGTTTCCTCACTTCAATCATCATATTTCTAATGTAGAGTGTAGTAGTAAGGTTATGATAATGTTAGTGTGTATACTGTATAAAGTAAAACTGTCAACTTTGAATCAAGGTTCTACAAATGAAGGTCTGGGTTGGGTGAAAGATTACTGGAAGAGGAACTACAAGTGATGGACCAAGAGACCGGAATATTATATTTGGTAGAATAGGCAAAATCATGAACTAACAATGTGAAATGTGGGTTTGACAAATGTCAGGAGGAGAACTCTACTTGCCTGAATGCATAGTGCCAACTGTAAAGTTTGGTGGAGGAGGAATAATGGTCTGGGGCTGTTTTTCATGGTTCAGGCTAGGCCCCCCTAGTTCCAGTGAAGGGGAATCCTAACGCTACAGCATACTAGACGATTCTATACTTCCAACTTTGTGGCAACAGCTTGTTTCAGCATGACAATGTCCCCGTGCACAAAGCGAGATCCATAGAGAAATGGGTTGTCAAGATCGGTGTCTTGTCAAGATCGGTGTGGAAGAACTTGACTGGCCTGCACAGAGCCCTGACCTCAACCCAAACACCTTCGGGATGAATTGGAACGCCGACTGTAAGCCAGGCCTAATCGCCCAACATCAGTGCCCGACCTCACTAACGCTCGTGGCTGAATGAAAGAAAGTCCCCGCAGCAATATTCCAACATCTAGTGGAAAGCCTTCCCAGAAGGCTCCAACTCCATATTAATACCCATGATTTTGGAATTAAATGTTTGACGAGCAGGTGTCCACATATTTTTGGACATGTAGTGTAGCTCTTATTGATGTTTTTTTAAATAGTTTTTTTTCTTAGTTTATTATTATTAATTGAATTTTACCCCTTTTTCTCCCCAATTTTGTGGTATACAATTGGTAGTTACAGTCTTGTCCCATCGCTGCAACTCCCGTACGGACTCGGGAGAGGCGAAGGTCGAGAGCCGTGCGTCCTCCAAAACTTGACCTGACCAAGACTTCTTGCCACAATGCCCACTTAACCCGGAAGCCAGCCGCACCAACGTGTCGGAGGAAACACTGTACACCTGGCGACCAGCACGTGCATGCGTCGGGCTGCCACAGGAGTCGCTAGAGCGCGATGGGCCAAGGACATCCCTGCCGGCCAAACTCTCCCCTAACCCGGACGATGCTGGGCCAATTGTGCACCGCCCCATGGGTCTCCGGTCGCAGCTGGCTGTGACAGAGCCTGGACTCGAACCCAGAATCTCTAGTGGCACAGCTACTACAATGCAGTGCCTTAGACCACTGCGCCACTCGGGAGGTCCTCTTATTGATGTTTTGAATGTGTGCTGAGCAGCAAGCAGTATGATCAGATCCTTTGTAAGCCAATATGTATTTTTTCATTGTCTTTTTAATTAACTTTTGTACAATAAAGTCCTGTGTTTGTACCACACTCTCTCTTCACTCCACTCTCAGTCCCTAACATTGCACAACGCACACATGTATACAGTAGTACCATACTTACATCTGTCAAGTTACTGTTAAAACACACTTGAATATACCATAAGGTTTATTGTAGCATATCATACAAATCCATCTGTATATACATAATGTACATATACAAGTTTCAGATTATATTACAGTTTCAGAATGCTTATACTGTTGCTATAGCTGGCCTAACTGTTAACATTATCTTGAATTATTCCAAATCCAGTGTTCTTACCTTCAAAACAAAGAAACATCTCTACAGACACAATTCACCTTACTCAGAAATCCATTATTATTATTATTAACATTCCAATTTCCTTCATTCCTTTTTAATAAGGAACTTTAAACAATCTTGAAACATTTGGTTTCCTTCCATCGAAATGTGTACAAACGTTAAGGCCATCTTGAAGTCATAATGTATTGCAATGACATCTCTGAACTGATGTGTGTGTGTGTGATATTACAATGTTGTACACAAGCTGGCTCCTACAGTATGTCCACCCAACACTCCATATCTTTGTAAACAGAGACCAGCTATACCCTCAAGCCTGTCCGAATGTAGCTAGTTAGCAGTCCAATTGCATTTTCCAGAAATTCCACTTGCACGATTGATGCAATAACAATAAAACTGCTCTGGTAGCATTGTTAAGAAATAAAACATAAAAAAACTAAGGCACTTCTAGGATGAAGAAATGGCAGTAGGGCAAATTGGGTAGCAGGTTTGAAAGTTAGGATACAATGGGAAGAGGGGAAAAAAATCTATTACCCAATATTTCAGACTGAAATGGCAGCAATCGTTCACCTCCGCAGAAGACTCAAGACTGCGGATTCACTGGATTGTGTGCAGTGGCGATCTTGAGCATCTCGTCCTGTACCTTCGCAAGGCACAGTATCCGAGAGAAATAACTTCACCTATTCGTGTTCATAGGATTTGAACACCTACAATGATAAATGGGTTACGAGTTGGAGAATAGAATCTAATTTCCCAACACTTGGTTGCACAATAGTGACTTGTTTACAGTCCAATTCAGTTGGTTGGGGAGTGAGATCCACTTCAGGTTAGCTGTACATGTATTGTAGATGATCTCTCATTAGAAGTAGAAGCTGAATGGGAACATGGCTGAGATTACATACAGAAGTTTGGCTTTAGATCAAACTAGACTGAAAGTCTCATCCCCCTTTCATTCTACCCTACCACCACTGACCTCCAAGTCAATGAGGAATGGGCCCAGAAAGTTGGCATTGAAATGGGGGCAAATTGCATAACTTCCCTGCTTTGATCTGGTGCACTGTTCAGTGCAAAAAGCTAAATCTTCTTCAATCGGATTCTGTCATTGTGAGGTAGTGTTCACCTGAGCCTCAAAGCAAAGCGTTTGTAAAGTGACCTCTGTCTGTGAGGCCCAACGTCCACTGCAGAGGGCATGTCAACACCCACAACTGGCAGAAAAGAGTTCAGCCAAAGCCTGTCTCTGGTTCAACTCAACTTACATTCTGTGTTGAGAGTAAAGTAAAAATGTATTTTCAGTCACTATAGCGCACATACACTGTCTGATAAAGAAGAACCTTTGTGTGCAATAGTGTGTATAGTTCCTCCGAATATCTTTTCCCCCAGTGGTAGAATTAGTAAACTACTGATTAATTGTACAGGAAGCTTTGACCTGCGAACTCTCTCTCTGATTCGCTGGTTCAGCACTTTTCAACGATAACATCCTTTTTTGGTGTCCCACAAGCCAAGGCGGCCTATAAAGGAAGCCGCCTGTCTGGAACTACACCTCCCAGCAGCTCCGTTTCTCTGAGGCACGCCTGGTCCTGATTGGCCCTCCAGCCCTAGAGCAAACCGGTCCAAAGGTTGTAGCAGGCTGTGTTGATCACAGACTCCAGATGATGGTACATGGACACCAGCTGGGGTGGGGGGCTGCTGCTAGGCTGCGGTTGGGATGGCAACGGCTCCCTAAACACAACCTTGAGGCTCTGGTGGGAGGCAACAAAGATAAATTGAAAATGTCATCTCATGTTATAGCTTATAAGGAATTCATACACAGTATTGGAGAAGCTATATAATAATATAAATGGGATTTTAAGAGTGAGAGCATAACAAGGGGCAGGCATCACAATTACTCACCGTTTTTCCTGCCTTAGTGTCAAGGAAGACCAGAACAAAGCAGTCAGTGAATTTCTGGTTTAGGACAGCCTGAAAGAGAAAATAAGAGAATTGCAGGGCAACTGTTTATTTCAAGCTATAATGACTTACTTAAAATTCCATCCCCCCTTATTCCACACAATATAACTTGGAACAAAAATAGGTGGCTGCCTACAGTTAATAGATGGATGGGATCTTGTGTTTGAGCTGTTTTAGTCTTTTTCCCTCTGGAACCAAAAAGTTATTGTGTGTGTGTCGTTTGCTAGGGAGGGAGGGAGAGGTTGAGTTTATGTCACCAACTACAGTACTAGGGCGGAACATCTCCAGAAGAGAAAAAGTCAGGGGGATGTTCTTTTGATCTCAACTCTCTCAATTACCATATTAAGTAGAGAATAACCTCTTGACACAGAAGAAGAGATGAAAATTCCCCACAAGACTCCCATAATCCCCCTTGAGAGCCACGCTTCACATTTTTACACAATGTCAAAACCCTTCTTCCAAACTGCAGAGGTCTCACAATTTTACATGTTTGAACAGACCATTTTCTTTCTTTCTGCCTTCTTCACACTCAATAGTTATTTTTCTCCCCTGTTACCAATGAAAGTTAGAAGCCTGAGAGAAACAGCTGAGTTTCATTTAGAAAAGTTCAAGGTGACTTGAGGCAGTTCCTTATAACGGATTAGTCCAGTAGAACTGAACAAAAATATAAAACGCAACAATTTCAACAATTTTACTGAGTTACAGTTCATATAAGGATATCAGTCCATTGAAATAAATTCCTTAGGCCCTAATCTATGGATTTCACATGACTGTGAATACAGATATGCATCTGTTGGTCACAAATACCCCCCAAAATAAAAAGGTAGGGGCATGGATCAGAAAACCGGTCAGTTTCTGGTGTGACCACCATTTCCCTCATGTAGCGCGACACATCTCCTTCACATAGAGTTGATCAGGCTGTTGATTTTGGCCTGTGGAATGTTGTCCCACTCCTCTTCGATGGCTGTGCGAAGTTGCAGGAAATTGGCAGGAACTGGAACACGCTGTCTACAAGTCAATCCAGAACATCCCAAACAGGCTCAATGGGTGACATGTCTGGTGAGTATGCAGGCCACGGAAGAACTGGGACATTTTCAGCTTCCAGGAATTGTGTACAGATCCTTGCAACATGGAGCCGTGCAGTATCATGCTGAAATATGAGGTGATGGAAGCAGATGAAAGGCACAGCCATGGGCCTCAGGATCTTGCCATCGATAAAATGCAATTGTGTTGGTTGTCCGTAGCTTATGCCTGCCCATACCATAACCCCACCATGAGGCATTCTGTTCACAACATTGACATCAGCAAACCACTCGCCCACACGACGCCAGATGAGCTTCCTACTGTGATTGTGGAGTTGTAGTTTTTACATGTTCTTGTAGTGTAGTCTGCCATCGGTACAGTTGAAACCGGGATTCATCAGTGAAGAGCACACTTCTCCAGCATGACAGTGTCCATCGAAGGGGGGCATTTTCCCACTGAAGTCGGTTACAACGCCGAACTGCAGTCAGGTCAAGACCCCAGTGAGGATGACAAGCACGCAGATGAGCTTCCCTGAGACGGTTTCTGGCAGGCTGTGCAGAAATTCTTCATTGTGCAAACCCACAGTTTTATCAGCTGTCCGGGTGGCTGGTCTCAGACGATACCGCAGGTGAAGAAGCCGAATGTAGGCTGGCGTGGTTACACGTGGTCTGCGGTTGTGAGGCCCGGTTGGACGTACTGCCAAATTCTATTAAAACGACATTGGAGGCAGCTTATGGTAGAGAAATGAACATTAAATTATCTGGGAACAGCTCTGGTGGACATTCCTGCAGTCAGCATGCCAAATGCACTCTCCCTTTAAAACTTGAGACATCTGTGGCATTGTGTTGTGTGACAAAACTGCCCATTTTAGAGTGGCCTTTTATTGTCCCCGGGACAAGTTGCACCTGTTTAATGATCATGCTGTTTAATCAGCTTTTTGATATGCCACACCTGTCAGGTGGACGGATTATCTTGGCAAAGGAGAAATGCTCACTAACAGGGATGTAAGCAAATGTACCCACAAATTTTAAGAGAAGTAAGCTTTTTGTGCGTATGGAACATTTCTGGGATCTTTTATTTCAGTTTATGAAACATGGGATCAACACTTTACATGCTGTGATTATATTTTTGTTCAGTATAAAAAGTTGACCTTCAAAATCCATTGAAATCAAATAGGGGACAGAGGGAGGGAATTAATTATTGAATATTACACATATAGATTGATATAGTATTTGTCTTGAATGCATATAATAAACAGTGGAGTCCAATGACTGAGCTATGGGAACTTTGATAGAGGCACCCGGTGGTTTTGATGTTGTTGCATGCAGTGTCACGATACAGTTTGGCTTGAGGCGGATGGAATCATTGAATGTGGAGTAGAGAAGAGGGGATAATTCATTTGCTTAGTGGGGTGCTTTCCCCTGTTAATCTGCATTATATTCTGGGTCACATTGAATCAGCTGGAGGTGCAGTAGCTGGTGGTGCTATAGTCCAGTGGTTCCCAAACTTTTGGGTGCGGAGAGGTAGGGGGAGATGAACAAATGCAATTGTTTTTGTTCTTTTTGAAAGTCAGGCTTTCAACTTACTCTTACTCTTACTCTTGACAGTTGTAATAGTTGAATGCACAAGGTGCAATTTCGAAATTGGGTAGTGCATCAGTAGGTTTCCTCTTGTCATGTCAGTCATTGCAGAACTTAGAGAGCTATTTATATATTGTCAGAAATAGGGGGGGGGGGGCACCTCATAATATACTGTGATGGGCTGTGTTCAGTGGGGAGAAAAGTTGATAGGTTTTCCATTGCAGATTTTGCTACGTGTGTCCTACTGAACATGACGCTGATTTAGTGGTGGTTGAGCTCTGAAGGCCGCACTCTGGAACCTATTTTGACAAACAATTTGAATTCTACTGTGATTGTGGAGTTGTAGTTTTTACATGTTCTTGTAGTGTTTATATTTTATACGTTATATTAGTTGATTTGTTCTTACCAGATACTGAATGCCACTGTCATCAAAGTGTCGGCAGCTCTGAGGGAATCGAGTCAGCAGCACTTTGATCAGACTCTGGTACCAGCTGGGACTCATGGTTAGGAAACAGTCCTGGAACCGAGAGAGAGGACACAAAGCTTTTAAAAAAGTGTTATTGTTCAACATTTCGACCCGAAAATATTCATCAGGCTTCTGAACTACAGATAAAGAAATGGCTTGACCCTACCAGTTACCACCCACATACAAAACCGCTTCAGCTACACAAGAACTATTGCTGAAACTGGAGGAACAATTAGCCTACACACACTGACAAAGGATACATTAGGAATTAATAAAAGTAAAGATCTTTCAAAGTTCTCGATATTACCTTCTAAATTAAAAATGCAGAAATAGTACACATCCAATTACTAAGCTGGCTTTGAATCTAAAATGTATAAAACATTTATTGGCTGAGAATCTGTGATTCCCTGGCATACATTATGAATAGCAGCAATTGATGCAGGCAGAGTAGAGGATCGGGAGGGAAGGCAAAGCGGGGTGGGGGGGGGTGAGCTGTAGGCAGCCTTTCAACGGCGACCCCTGCAATGCTGTAGAGCCTACTCAGTTCACAATGTGCATACTTTACTACACACTCTTAATCTGTTCTCTCAGCTCGCTGGCAGTGAAGTTTCCATTCCACTTATTTTTTCTTTATATAAATAGTATGTTTGGGTTTTTAAATTAGGACTTTCCTGTTGATAATTGCTGAGATCCCTGTGGGAAAGACAGAGCGTGTATTATCTTGGAAGAGGGCAGCTCTTTACTGTAGCTATACCTCCACACTAAATTGAAGTGTACATCTTTTCCTACATAAAAACTGTCCCAAATGGCACCCAATTGCCTATATACTAGGAAATAGGGTTTGGGAAGCATCCCATGCTAACATCCTAGTCAGAATTAATACCTTCTGCACGTTGGGCTTCTGAGCATCGAGAAGCTTCAACCTCATGATGGATTTGATAATAGTTTTAGTTCATCTTTAACGAGACATCATTTAAATGAAATTTAATTTGTTACTAGCAAAGAGTATCATCAGACACATTCCATATGTATTTCAATTTGGTTTAAAAACTATTCTGTAGCTGGGGATCACATGTAGCCAGAGTAGACCTCTGGTAGCTGAGCGCTATCCCCTAGTTGTGAGCAGCATGTAGACTTCTGACATGCCCAGAGGGTCAGGGGGTATAAAACAAACTCACAGGTTGCATCCCAAATGGTACCCTATTACCTAAAACGGTGCACTACTGTTGACCAGAGCCCACGGTCCATGGTCAAAAGTAGGTAACTATATATGGAATCGGGATGTAACTACAGAATAGATCAAATATGACATTGGCACAGTGGAGTAGCTACATGTAATCACAATGCACATATCTGCATTCAGCGCATTGATATTGTTCTCCAACTGCACATGGGGATACGACGGCAGCACTATCCTCATGTTGCAGTCACTGTAAAGCTTGTGTGGTTAATATATGGAGGATACGGCCTGGTCTTGGCTCCATTCTCCACCTGCCTCCCTGTCTCAGCTCTGATGGGATGAGCTACTGCGGTGCACTGTGGGAAGGCTCTAAGACTCGAAGGAACTGTCAGTCACACAGTGAGGAGCCCAGTAGCCCACAACCACTGGATCAGGAAAAGTATGGGGGCTTTTAGAGGGAGCCTGTGATTATCAGGATTCCTTTCTCCATGGATTACGTACCGTGTTTCTCTCCTGTTCGACACGCACAAGAAACATGTGTGCACGCATGCGCGCACGTACACGTGCACACACACGTGCACACAAACACACACACACACACACACACACACACACACACACACACACACACACACACACACACACACACACACACACACACACACACACACACACACACACACACACACACACACACACACACCTCTCTCTCTGTGATTATGACTATTCATCCAAGGATGCTGTGGAGTCGTTCCTTGTCATTTCAGCAAGCCATGACACCCACCATCTCAGATTGTTCTGAAATTCTTTCTGTAGTTAGAAACAGCTAAGATTGGCATTTCTGCATTTTCTTTTAAACATTTTATTTCATCTCAGTGACATTAAGCGAATTGATTGCACTCAAATTGGCCACTTTTATTTCTAAGATTCAGATAATATCCCATAAATATGGTACCCAACATCCGATTTGTACCAAACTTTGTCCTATCAATGAGTAAGACATGAGGAATCCCCCCACACCCCATGCCAATCCCACCCTAACAACCCGTATCAATTCTTTATGTTTGACAAGTAGTATGAAGCTGCGGCGAGGAGTATTGCTTCTCCATACTATGTAATGTATTCCCTTCCCTCACCCTGAATCTGGTGATGCGTTTTTCCTCTTTTCAGAGAAATTAGTAATTGAAGTCGCTTGCATTATTTACCATAAAGTAGTGCGAAAGTACCTGTTATACCGCCATACTCATCCATTGTGCTGGTCTCTTGTCTTTATTAAATAGATGACAACATTTCCTTTACAACTTTGGGTAGAAAACCAATTAGGGCTGTCCCCGAAAAAAAAAAAATCTTGGTCGACCGAGAGTCATCCTGTTCTTTCGACCAACCGATTGGCCCATATATAGGCAGACACACCCCTATGTGTTTGAATAAAATAAACGACATATGCAGCGAGCTTGTGTGATGCTTAAACGAATACTGTTTGATGACATAATTAAGACACAAAAATGACTCAAGAAAGAGTCCGATGGTCACACTGTGTTAAAAAAAATGACAGCGAGTTCCTGTGTGACTGGCGCACGTTGTCTCGCTCTCCTCCCTACTGCAGCGGAAAGGCACCACAGCACAGCAAGTGTTTATTGCGCTGTCCGTGCTGAAGCTACAACATTATTTCAGCCATTTAGTTTCTTACTTGTTTCTGACTGAAAAGTTCTGTTTCCGAAAACCCAAATTTGTTTAGGAAAAACATTCCCTATTCCCTCAACCCTTGCTCTCTTTACGTGAAACATATAAGCATGGCATGCCAATAGGGCCTGACCTATAGCCTATCATAATCATATCAATAAATGGGTTATAACAAACTCCAAATACAGTAACACATGACAGCACAATGGATGTGGACAAATAAACTCGAAACGGGTGAATGTTTACTGGTTGCTCAGGAGGGAAAGGGGAAGTCAGATCTGTGGAAGACATTTGACTTAGTTGTGGAAACTACTGGAGATCAAGAAAAAGGAGGGTATAGGAACAAGCGTTGCATGAGTATTGTGTGCAATATTATTATTTTTTCGGACCCTTTGGAACAGTGTAAACACTAAATAAATAAGTGTACCAGGGAGTCTGTAAATCCAAAATTTCAGCAGACTAAAAACAGTAGCATGCAAATGTGAATTGCGGTTTATTTATTGTTTAGGCAAATTATTCAAAGCTCCCTTTGTTATTTCACTTTAAAACTAAAATGCAGCTCGATGGTGGTTATACACGGCTACTATACAAAGAGCACTAATGGTATCGACATTACTTATTATTCTAACGATGAACATAATAATTGTAAAAATAACAATAGGAAGGAGATCAAAAAAATATGATAGTGTTTTGCTATTGTAATGGTTATTGGGTTGCATGGGTTTAATGGTAAAATTCCACTAATCACAATACATGCAGTCCTTCCAGAAAGAATTCACACCCCTTGACTTTTTCCACATTTAGTTGTGTTACAAAGTGGGATTAAAATGGATTTGTCATTTTTTTGTCAACAATCTACATAAAATACTCTGTAATGTCAGTGGAAGAAAAATTATATCATAAAAAAATATATTTAAAAAATCACACTATTAACTAATAACTATTCAACCCCCTGAGTCAATACATGTTAGAATCACCTTTGGCAGTGATTACAGCTGTGAGTCTTTCTGGGTAAGTCTCTAAGAGCTTTGCACACCTGGATTGCACAATATTTGCCCATTATTGTTAAAAAAATTCTTCAAGCTGTGTCAAGTTGGTTGATCATTGCTAGACAGCCATTTTCAAGACTTGCCATAGATTTTCAAGCCGATTTAAATCAAAACTGTAACTAGGCCACTCAGGATTACTTCATGTCGTCTTGGTAAGCAACTCAAGTGTATATTTGGTTTTGTGTTTTAGGTCATTTTCCTGCTGAAAGACACATTTGTCTACCTGTGTCTGTAGTTGCTCAAAACCATTGTGTAATTGGAGCAGGGTACTTGAAACTGGGTACTTGAAACTAAGTATAACGGATGAATAATTTTAATTATTGGAGCTCTGAAGAAAGGCCTTTATTTTACAAAGCCAACAGGTGAAGGAAGGCTATATCGTTAACATCAATAACAAACTTCTGGGTTAAAGTGTTTTTTGTTGTTTTGTTATTGCAGAAGATAATCTGTTCGCAGTAATTTACAGGCAACTAAATTAAATGTGTCCATCTAACAAGCACAAGAGGCTAACAGGAAACTCTACAACACTGACACAACACATGCTTATCTACCTCCAGAGGTACTTAGCCAAATCCAAATCATCACTGGAACGCAATAGCCTAATATGGACATGACGTGATACTGGAAATTAGGCTATTGAAAAGAATACATATGTACAGCTGACTGGAACCAACCAATCACTCTGAACGGCTGCACAATCCAATCAGTGACCGGATGCGTTTTAATGATGGGTGTAGATGGCTCTATAATAATTATGCCTCTTGCTGTATGTGTGCAGTAGGGTGCTGATGGGCGTCTGAGATGTTTCCTAAACAGGAAGAGCAGCAAACAGATGCTGTCAAATCAACACAGCAGCTACTGCTAAAGCAATAAGCGAATAGAGGCGATACAAACAAGACCTGAGAAAGACACGTTTCATCATACAGCACTGCACATCTGAGTGAGTCCGCGAGGGAGGAGGGTTTGTGTGTAAACAGGAAAGCAAGGTCAGGGTCAAGCATTGAAAAGTAAATGAGGAAAATTGAGTACTGGAATTTCAGCTGATTTCCTAAATTGACTGAATAGAAATGGAATGGACCCCGACCCCGCAGGAAAGACATGAACAATATGAAGTATGGCGGTGAGGTGAGGTGGCGTGGTCTGTAGTGGAGTGAGGTACAGTGTGTTCTTTACCAGCTGTGGGTCGATCTCCTCTACAGATCGACTCTGCACGGCGTTGAGGAGCTCCTCCAGTTCGCTGAAGGACAGTTTGCTCAGCTTGAGCTTGTCCATGGCCAGGTGATGGTGTTCACCATGGAACAGCCTCCTCCACAGATTATCCCTGCGACAGTGGCCCATGGCCTGCTCCACGCTCGCCTGGATCTGCCTCCGTGCACAGCCCACCTGGATGGATGACGGAGTCAATTTATTTGACTCATTTAAAATACATTGCTTATAATTTCATGTACATGCCACATTGGCAATAACTAATACGTAAATATATTGGTACACTGATTTATTTAGTTATACTAACATAGTAACCTATTCCTTTATTTTTGGAAATAAACCTAGTATGAAATAGTAACCTACAGTTTCTTCATCCATGCGAGTACAATGTTACACATATTAAATAGTTCAAGATTAAAAACACAATTAAGTTCTAGCAGTCCTGGAGAACCCTACCTCCTGATTGAGTAGAGGGAACAGAGGAGAGGGGTAGAGGAGTCCCTGGGCCCCAGACCCAGACCTCCGGCGGCCAGTCAGGGGGTAAAACTCGTTCCCATCGCTGGGGGTAGAGATGGCGGTGTCTGGGGCTGAGGCTGCAGGTGGGGTCTCCTCCCAGAGGTCTGGCTCAGGGTCCCGTGCCCCGCCCGGTTCTGTCCCTCTCTCAGGGGGAACCTTTCCTCCCAGGTCACGGGCCTCTCGGTGTATCTGGGGAAGCTTTTTGAAGCGCCGCATGTCAGCAGTCAGCCGGGGGAACAGCTCTCGCTGACTGGTCATGATCACGTAGTAACGCAGCCTGAACCATTAAACACACGCATGGACACACACACAGATTGAAAAGACAGACAAGTCACTGTCAATGCAGTGCAATAAACCTCTTACATACACAGAGATATTGGTACAATACACTGCTTCATGTTGTGTAACCTACTGTAAAGAATACTAACCTACTGTTTTCAATAGCAACCTACTGTACGAAATTGTAACCTACAAAATTGTAACCTTTCCCCAATTTTCAAAAGAAACCATTTCCCCACAGGATTTCAGAGGATTGAAAAAGGGGGAATGGGATACCTAGTCAGTTGCACAACTGAATGATATTCAACCAACACGTCTTCCTCATTTAACCCATACCCTCTGAACCAGAGAGGTGCGGGTGGCTGCCTTAAATCGACGACCACGTCATCGGCGCCCGTTGTTGGGGGTTAACTGCCTTGCTCAAGGACAAAAGAGAGCAACATGGTTTTCACCACATGTATACCCTGGTCTAACCCGTCTGACTAGGAGTCATTACTTCCCCCATTCCCCCATCCATATTTATACAACGGGTGGGTCTAATCACGGATGCTGATTGGTTAAAACCGCATTATAGCCGGTGTCTATTCCACAAGCTAGCACCGGCTAAATCTACGACGTTAAAATGCCCATTCACTCTGTTCCATCTGACTGCGCAATCCACTGTCTCATCAGCACAGCCAGGCAATTTATAAACTAGATCTACACTGGACCTCAGCAGATGTCTCTCTCCCTCTGACTGCTCCTCAAATGGAGCGGCATTGTGACACACCAGCAGGGACACGTCAAAATCGTCATGGTGACGCAGGCCTTCCAGGTCCTTGTAAGAGCCCGAGCTGGAGGAGAAGAATAGGTCATGAATAATGTATTTTAAAGTCACAGAGGTGTGTGTGTGTGTGTGTGAGTGTGTGTGTCCATAAACCTACCTGTTCCAAAGAGCCACCAGAGCGTACTCATGCAGGTCGGAGCTGGGTGGCGCTCCCTTCTTGCCTTCGCTGGTCATTGCAACCTTGGACATGCGAAGGGGCTTCATGCCGTAGGTGCCAGCGTGGTCAGTGATGTAGTTATACAGCTGGTGGGCTGTGATCATCCCCGTAGAGATAGAGAAACTCCCTGACAGACAGACAGGTAGAAAGCATGCGCTCACTGACAGGACATCGGCCTAGATTCAACCCAACACAGATTAGTAACCCGCGCACAGCGACATACTTTCAAAGGCAATTTCCCAGATGTTCACGGAGATCATGTTCACTGTTAGGCTCAAGCAGAGATCACATGTGAAAGCGCAAAGCACAGGTGGTTTATGTTAAAGCACAGTCTTAACCATGTTCCTACTGCTGGGACTCATTGTCGCAGCAACATCAGGGTCTACTTGTTTAGGTGGGCTGGGTCAGACTCACCCTGGAAGACGTGATTGCGTCCGAACTTGGGGATGTCAGGGTGATGAGCTATGAAGTCCTCCAGGAAGCCGGTCAGCTGGTATCCCTGCCGCAGGGTCATGTGACAGCCCACCAGGTACTGGTGCACCACCCGCAGGTGGAAGTCATAGCTGAACGAGTGCACGTGCATCAGGTCACGCACCTTATCACACTCCTCTGTGAACAGCATGGAGAGCTGGAGGTGAGAGAGAGAGAGAGGGGGCGACACAGTGTAGACACTCACTACCGAGTTCTTTACGGGCTGCGGGGATGGGATTGAATGGGATACACCGCACGCACGCACGCACGCACGCACGCACGCACGCACGCACGCACGCACGCACACACACAATGGAACCTAACAATCACCTAGTCCAGAGGAAGAAGATTCCCATGACCTACCCTACCCAGCATCCTTAGCATCCTCAGATCATGACCTTAAACCCCAAACCCCTTTTTTCAGGTCGATACATTCACAAAACCATCTGAATTCTCCTGGATTAAAATCAAGCCAGCATTGGCAGTATCATATGCACAATTCAATGTTTTATAATAGCGTCTCTAAAGTTAGGCCCAGCGCCTCTCTCTCTCTCTGCATTGCTATCTGTCTAGTGTCTAATAGTTATAGCAGCCCCATTAAACTGTTGTCTACAGCCATTGTCTGTCTGTGTTGTATCCATCCAATCTGTGGCAGCATGCACTTAAAGTGCTTATACTGCAACGCTCCTCCCAACCCTCCTTTGTGAGAGCCTTTTGTAAGCAACTGTGATATCAATCAACTTCACAATTGTATATCTTATTTAATTAAATCCAACATCAAAGCGGAGGCTTACAAAAGCATTAATGGCAAAATGCAAATGATTGTGGTGAGAGGCTGGAGCATGCAGTAATTACTACACAATAACAGGAGCTAGGGTTCCGGGAGGGGTGTTGGGGAAGGGGGGGTAAATGCTATTACTGCTGCTGCTTTCATCTTGACCCAATGCCTGGAACAGGTCTTGTCAAATCCAAGAGTCAGGGGAAAAATAATAACACTCCGTTTTCATTTAATGCCAGCACTAGTCTAGATGCATATAGTACATTACACATCAAGATAAAGTTATTTTTCCTCTCCTTTTTAAGTCAACGTAACAGTTGAACCTTTCACAATCTCTCTGATAAAGTGAACACTTTGAACCTGGCTTTGCCATGTTATTTTGTGTTCGGGCAGACGCCTTCAATAATAAAAAATAAAAAAACATTTCTGTACAGACGGTGGAAGAGATTGAAGGCTAGAAGTCGTAGGCTAATGTCAGAAGTTCGGAACGGGACGGTACAGATCAGTTTAGTAGTTAAATGGTTCTGTTGGTCAGTGTTCCCCAATTGTAGCTGGAGAGATCTGGAGCCGAATTACCTGGAACCTCTGACCCCTGTGTCCACAGGGCAGCGGAAGCTATTAGGAGTGCAAACTTCCCTTTAGCAGTGAAACCACAGGGACACAATATAACACTGTTTAATTCTGTGAGTGGAACAACACGTTTATTAGGGACCTTTTAACATCAACACCGTGGATTAAATTCTCAGGCATTTCATGCATTAATTGCTCAGCCAATCATATCTAAAAAGTATTTTGGGTATACCTTTGAAACTTGCTTGTATCTTTAACTTAGTGTTAATGCTACACACCTGTCAAACACACCTGTCATATGTGCTAGCAAAGAGGTGAAAGTATATACCTTAGTTGAGGTGAAAGTATATAACTCAGTTGAAAAGTCAATTTTCGGTATATATATCAAAGCTCTTTTCTAATACAAAGAGACACTTTACATTACAACGACAGAGGATGACAGTGGATTAGTGATGCAAAAAAACAGATACCGAGAGGATTCTTAATTATCAGGGCCATCCAGGAAGCAGAGAAATCACATAAGAGTTTATTGGAGCAGAGAAAGAGCGAAATGGAAGGCAGGGCCAGACAGGGACATGATTCGAGCCCATCAGAAGGCTTGAAGAAGAAGATCCCAGATCCTTGGACCGATGGGTCACCAAGCCGCAAGACCCCACACCAGGTGACATGAAGTTCCAACTACTAAATGTGCTAAAAGAAATCATAAACAGATGCTTGAAGACTTCATGGAAGTCAGAAGATTGCTCAGTCCAGATTTCAGCTGCACAAAAAAAAGACACAAGGACAACAGTAACAGTAGGCATTCTGCAGAACAAGCAGCATTTAGGCTAGTTTATTCACCAGCTGCAAGAAAAACACAGACTGATACAGAAGTAGCTCGGAGGGAGGGGCAAAATGACCCACAGACAGACAGTGAATCACAGCGCAGCATCGCCCAGGACTGTTTGCCCCAGCAGTAAAATGGAGATGTAGATTGAGACAGGAGTCAGGCAACCCCAAAGACAACAGAGTCTAGAGGACTGAGATAAACCCAAGAGTCACAACAGAACAGACACGTAGGGAAGTCAAAAGCTCCACCAGGCTGCACTGATGATTGAATCTATTCTATCAGACAGATGAAGCCATCATAATTCCACACACACAGAGACAGAGACAGAGACAGAGAGAGAGAGAGAGAGAGAGAGGGAGAGAGAAATAGCACAATAGGGAAAGGGAAAGAGAGAGGAAGAGAGAGAAAGAAAGAGGGATACTGTAGATTGAGAGAGAGAGATCAGGGGCCATGGCAGCAAGCAGAGGTAAGAGGAGGGGGTGGAGCCTGATTGGTGGAAGACACCCCGCCCCTAAGGGTTCTGGGACATACCGAAGAGTCAGAGACCGGTGTGGCGTCAGGGAACGGCTTGAGACGGGGAGGTTTGGTGAGGAGGGAGCCCTGATGGAGAGAGGATATGAGATGGGACTAGACAAACACAGAAACATACACGCACAAAAGGAAAAGAAATGGACAAACACAGAACAAGACAGACAGAAACACAAACAGAGCAAAATACAAAAGACAACCGTCACAATACTGAGATGTATTACACATGCAAAGACAAATGTGTTGCTACACACTCACATTAATAAGATTACAGTGACATGGAAGAGAGAGGTGACGTGACAAGAGGTGACAAATTAGTGGGTGTGTGTGAGCACCAAGCACGAGCAGGTCAGACAGGCCACAAATACAACAGTCAACACTGATGGGAACTGAGGGTAACTGGTGACTGCGTCCAATTATAAACCACACAGACACACACAAAGGCAAACACAGCTGCCCATGAATCTCTCACTCATCCACTCCAGTGCTTAACTAACATGTCGGCCACCCTGCTGTGCACCGAGACTCTGGAACCGCGATGGCTCTTCACAAACTATTTACCGCGACTAAAAGAGAAAGCCCTTCTCTCTTTGTTTACTCAGACTAACATGCATCACTTTGAGCCATTTAGTAACACTAGTCTGGAGAAAGAACGGCGTGGAGGACATTGACACACGGTCCTCTGTCTGTATCACATTAAACAACGGTCAACTCACGACCTGAAAACTGATTAGTCACAAGAAGGATAGATAGATATAGAGAGAGAAAAAGAGCTTTTCACAAAAAGCCTAACAACACAGGAGATCCAGTCAGTCTGTACTCAGCATGCCGTGCCGAGCTGATCACAGCCAGTAGTCTAGTACATAAAGTCCAGAACAGACCTACCGCTGCTAAGTCCATCTCCATATCTCCCTAGTCCACAGACACGACAGTCCATTAGCTCTGTTTAAAGTAGGTGGGCTGCTGCAGTAGCTAGACACACACTCCACTCTGCCCATTAGTTTACACGGCAAAGCAATTACCAGTCTGAAATATACTGGTTATATTTGAGCACCGGAATATTTCTGAGATCAGAATACCATACACGGCAGGCAATCATTATGAAGAATTTAATAAAAGAGCAGAAAATGATATTTTGCGAAGTGAGTTCACTCATTTTTTCCAGTTTGACTTAAAAAGGAAATGGAGGACAGAATGTTTCAAATCACCTCTCTTGTTAATATAGTTGTAGGTCATTTCAACAAACATAAATGCTTCACCGAGTTTCCCACTGTGGTTTTAGTACTACACCAGTCCTTCATTATTTCATAGCTTCCGGGCTTTGAGCACGCACACATTTAGAAACAAACAAACAAAAAAGTAACAAAAAAAAAAAACTTCAGATGTCTTAATAGTTGTAGATGACCAGCTGCTGGAGAGAAACACCTGTCGGGGCTTTCCCTCACTACCAGCAGAGCGACATCTGGAGACGCTCAGCAAACACACAGCAGTCATTTACACACCTTTACATTGAATTACACCGAGTTTAGAGCAAAACCTGGATACACTCCAGATAAAAGGAGGGAGGAACAGAGGGGGGAGGGTTGAGAGAGGGAAGGAGGGAGGGTGGAGAAAGAGGGAGAGAGAAAGAGGGAGGGAGGGAGGGGGGGGAAGAGGTACTCACACGAATCACACCATAGCCTGTAGGGGTGTAACTGTTCACCAAACCTACGGTTCGGTAAGTGTTGCGGTTTTGCGTCATGGTTCGGTTCAGTTTTGGTACACTGGAAAAATGTAATGCCATTCACAATGTTCATTCAGCATTCACAATGTTCCTTGCATTGTCTGTTGTGACCGGATTGTTATGCTGGGCCTCTCAAGTTTCCACTCGGATGCTGCGTTTTTAACCATGTGGGAGGTGGAATTTACCAGTCCTGAAGTCGTAAATACCAGTTGGATTCATTCATGTGATTTGAACTCATTGAGAAATGGCGATTGGCTGATGGCCAACAAGCTGCCAACAATAAATTAAAAGTACAGCTATCATGCTTGTAAAAAACTACTTTATAAAACCCATTAATACATTGCTTTTTATAAATAATGTTTTGTAGTTGCATTTAACTGATGAAAATGCTGTTATATAGAAGTGGGTGTTCAGGATGATAAATGAGTTTCCCACTTGTAATTACCAGTTTGAGGGCCGTTCAAGTGGGTTTTTCCCAGTCGTATGCTGTAAATCCCCAGTTCCCATTTGGATGCGAACGCACCCCAACACAGCTTCCTTCAGTGCCAGATGAGTACTAAGGGGGGGGGGGGTGTCTGTAGCAAGGTACAGCTCCCACTCCGGGGTAATCTGATGGGCTCTCACTGTGAAATTCATTAAAAACTTTGGCTTGCTTATATAGAGTGTATAATACTTGTTTGCTGAAATGGATGCAAAAAGAACGTTAGTAACATGTCTCGGGCATTCTCACAAGGCGCTGAAACCCCCTATTCTCAACCACCGAGAATGGGTGCATATCCACGGCTATAAACAAAAAACGAAAAAAATATCGCTCTTATCATTTATTTGGCCCAGTCAGAATCAGCTGCCGTTGTTTCTTTGCGTTTCCGTCTTGCTCTGGTATACCGGTGTGATGTCGGCATAAACGTGTCAACATATTTGAGGCGTTTGCAGATGCGTAGCCTGTTCTCGTTGAGCGTTGCGACATACTGTTAACGTTTTATCCACAACTCTCTGTCCATCGCCGTCGTGATCTACTGGGAAGCCAAAATGTTGCCAAACTGAAGATTGAAACCGTGATGGAGGATCCTCCAATTCTGGATCCCCCCCACCACTCGCCATCGTACAGAACTAGTTCCCGGTTGCCCCTCACAAAAAGACTGTTTGAAATGCGCCATTTTTTTTTTTTAGAGGCAGGCGTACAACACAGTGCAGGCATAGACTATAGGCCTCCTAATATGTGTACCAATAGACCCCTAATAGCCAGGGGGGAGGGGTATAAAGTCATGACGATGATTCCAGAGATGTGAAATCAAGCTGTTTACAAGATCTCATCTCGCACTCCCTCCCTCTCTATTCATCCCTCTCTTTACCCAGCCTCAGGCATACCTAGAAGAGACTATGGTCTGGTTAATTTGGCCCTGGCTCTGTGGTCTAACTCACAGCACCAGCGATAAGAGACGCCGTCGTGATGTTACCTGAGAGTTGACGGTCTGACCCATGGGGATGCGGGAACACTCCAGAGCATACTGCTTCACACAGAAGTAACAACCCTGAGAGAAAGAGAGAGGGAGAGGGAAAGAGAGACCGAGAAAGACAAGACAATTATAGAGGGAGAGAGCGAAACACAAGGGGAGAAGAAAGAGAGAGAGATTTTTGAAGTGCATATTGTGTGGTGTGGTTACAATGACGACAACGGTTCTAAATTCATCTCCTGACACTGTGAGAAGGGGGGGGTGTAATATGGAGTGACAGAGAAAGGGCTAGAGGGAGAGAGAGAGAGAGGTGGATGTTTAATATATAGAGAGGGGTGGAGGTGGTCGGTAGGCAGCCGTCTCACCTGGAAGGCCAGCTCCATCAGTACGATGCCCCCTGGGAGCGCCCTCTGGAGGTGGTACGCGGTGGTGCCTGACCCTGTGCTCTGCAGAGAAATACAACAGTATCTCAAGAGTTGATGAGGGTGATGATGGAGGGAATTTTGTGTGTGTGTGTGTGTGTGTGTGTGTGTGTGTGTGTGTGTGTGTGTGTGTGTGTGTGTGTGTGTGTGTGTGTGTGTGTGTGTGTGTGTGTGTGTGTGTGTGTGTGTGTGTGTGTGTGTGTGAGTGAGTGAGTGAGTGAGTGAGTGAGTGAGTGAGTGAGTGAGTGAGTGAGTGAGTGAGTGAGTGTCAATATATCCCGGTATGCCTTTCAGTCACAAAAAGTGTGTGTGAGTGTGTGTGTGAATAGCCTCATCTCTTGCATCAACACTACTTACCTTTGGACTGTCCTCACTCCTGGCCTTGTTATAGGAGAAGGACTGCCTCTCTGACGAGAGTGAGCTGAGCATGGCTGCCCGGGCCCTGGCGATGCTGCAGGGAGGAGCGGAGGGCGAGACAAGTAGGGTTAGGGGTGAGGCAGAGCTGGAGAGACCAACGAGAGAGAGAGAGTGTGTGTGTGTGTGTGTGTGTGTGTGTGTGTGTGTGTGTGTGTGTGTGTGTGTGTGTGTGCTCCTTTAAGCAGGGGTCCCAGAGACTGGCAACACAAAAGAGTGAATCACCCAGTACTGGGCCAGAGGATGACAGAGACCGAGAGAAGCAGAAACAGCATCTGCCCAGTGGCTGCTACAGTTATATCACATCTGTGGCCAGAGGGATGTGGCTATTGGGGGCTAGGATGTGATCACAACACATCTGATGACTAATGGATGAATGAACACTGCTCACAGTTCGGCTCACTGTCACAGAGAGGATCGTGGGAGGGAAACTCAGAGAAAGAGGACATTTGCCCTGAGTTTTATTGCGTTTTCAATTGTGTTTTTATTGTGAGAGATCGGGTGAGTTAGATTTCCAATGTATTCATTACACATGGTAAATAAACTTGAAACTTGAGCTAGTATGGTGCAGAAGGAGTGTTTGATTATATATATATATATTAGTGTGTAGCGATTTGAGGACCACTGGGCTCCCACTGAGACAAGACGTACCTGCGTGCGGGGGACTGTGGCCGGACCTGGACCAGGATGAAGCCCATGCTCTGGAGGTACTGGACATACTGCTGGAGGAAGGTGTTAGAGATGTCCTGCAGCCAGGGCTCCTCTCTCAGCCGGCTAGGCAGCATATCAGCTGAGTCCGTACTGTAGCTACGGTCCCTGCCAGACGCCGTGGAGTCACTGGAGCAGTGGCGCTTCTGAAGAGGGGGAGGAGAAGAGAGGGGGAGGAGAAGAGAGGGAAGAGGGGGAGCGGAGGGGTGAAAATAGAGGTTTCTGGTTGAAAGATTTCAGAGGTTTCTGGTTGAAAGATTGTTGGATGATTGCTGCTTGTTCCCTCCTGTTCTCAGAAATTCTCCAAGTTTGGGATGGTTTCCAAGATTTTATAACTAAAAGGGCATCTTTCAAAAGTAAGAAAGAAGTGAAAAACCATATGAGGAGATTGTGTGTTGGAGTTAGGCCCCAAGGGAAAGCAGCCATGATTGCTGTACCTTGACCTGTTGAGGTTGGACAATCTGCTCTTCTTGGATCTGCTTCCTGAACACGGGGTCAAAGAGCAGAGGGGTGGCGCAGTAGTGCACTAGCCTGGACGACTGCTTCAGAGTGTCCAAGTCCACCACCTGTGGAAAGTAAGGAAACATCTCTTTGTGGTCCTTCGAGTCAGATGTGAATTCTTCCTAGTATATATACCAAAAGCCCCAGAATGCGCATGCACACACACACGACAGATCCTAAGTGGCGCAGCGGTCTAAGGCACTGCTTCGCAGTGCTAGAGGTGTCACTACAGATCCGGGTTCGATCCCAGGCCGTTATCACAACCGGCCGTGATCGGGAGTCCCATAGGGCGGCGCACAATTGGCTCAGCGTCGTCCGGGTCAGGGGAGGGTTTGGCCCGGGGGGTAGACCGTCATTGTAAAGAATGTGTTCTTAACTGACTTGCCTAGTTAAATAAATGGTTAAATACATTATTTATTTATTTAAAAATATATATATTTTTACAATACACACACAGCCACCTACCCACCGTCACAACCACTGAGATCAACGTCCGGTTTTTCTAATGACACAATCAAAACAGTCTACTAAACGTTACGCCGACAATGCAGCTAATGGGCGTAGTACAGAGGAATCTGACTGTTTAAACGTTACGGCTCATCTTATCCAGTAATTCATTTGTTGCCTTCTCATAAATCACTCATTGACACGTCTATCATTTATCTTCTGAAGATGGAGATGAAGATAGGACTGTGTGTGTGTGTGTGTGTGTGTGTGCGCGCGCGCGCGCAAGCTCCTCCATTGTCTTTAGTAAAAGTCCCTTCTGTCCTGCGTGTGTCCTGATGACGTCAGCAACGGGCCAAATAAACAGGGCCATTAACCCTGCCCCAAGGCATTCTGGGGGCTCCATTGTAGTCTGGCCTGAGCAGGTATCAGGAAGGAGACAGGAAGACAGTCACACACACACGTGTGTGTGATATAGGAGGGAAGGGGAGACAGACAGAAGACAACACCGTCTGTTGAGCTGATGTGATCTCCTCTCATATCTAATCCTTCACGTCAGCGATAGAGTCGGGAATCCACGGGCGGGCCGGCAGGCAGATCTGAGGTGACCTAAGGGGCCAGTGAAGGGAGATGGGTCCCCCACTGTGGATGGACCAAGTCAGGCAGCCAGCCAGCCATCTGACTGGGCGGTAATGGATGAGCCTGCTCTGGTGAGGGGTAACATACTGAGACACAGGGAACACAGACAATCACCAGGCTCAATAGACAAGAGTCTAATTGGGACTGACTACTGGTGGCGTTTGTTGTGTTACTGTTTATACTGTAACCAACAGTTATTCACACTTTTGTTTTCATCCATCTTCCTTTAATGATGAAGGTAGCTGGGGGAAACACCCGCACCACATTGCATTTTTGTGAAATGAGTGTTTCAGAAACATGAACGAATGTCAAAACAGACTTGATTTTTTCCCATTGATAATGTACGCTGCGCCGGTGTGTTCCAGAGATGCGCCGTCTGTGACGATGACGTCATTTTAGGGGTAACGATTAATTGTCACGCAAATGATCACGGCATTGTCATAATTGTAATGTGTCTTCAAAAATTCGCTGCGATTTACCTAATGAATACAACACAGCTTAGGTGACACCCGTCTCAACTAAGCCTCTCTTCCTAACCGTGCTGTTCTGCTCTTAAAACTTGACCCTATTCATGTCAAAAACGTAAGTCTATCTAATTGAATATAAAGCTAAATCCCCCCTTCACCTAAAACGAATGTATTAAGACAATTATCACATGTTCTTTTTGTTACAGGTTATTGTCCATAATTGTCGTGATTATATGATTATTGTGCCAGCCCTAGCTGCCTGTCAAGATCTTGCAGTGCCTCTGATGAAAGCACTGGTGAGCTTGTGCTCGTGAGTCCCAGGAAACCTACAATAATATGAAGTCTACTGTCACACAATGCTTGCTAGAATATCAACTTAAGAGTTACCGTCTCTCGTTAAGAGCTGCTCAAATGCTCCAGCTTGCAAACTTTGTAAATTAGTTGCACTATTGAAAATGGGGACTACTTAAAAATAATCTCGTATTTATTTCTCCGTGCCAAAGTCCCAGAATACTAAAACATGGCAATAGTTAAATACACATCAATTAGCTACAGTGCATAAAAAAAGTTCAGATGTAAATGTATTTGAGATGGAGAGAGGCCATTTGCTGAGTTTTGGATGAGAGTCGCTGTGTGCGTAATCTGCCAGCCCGCGTGAACTCAATGCATTCGCAAGATACACTACATGACCGAGAGTATGAGGACATTTCCACTTCACAATAACAACACTTACAGTTGACCCGGGGCAGCTCTAGCAGGGCAGACATTTAACAAACTGACTTGTTGGAAAGGTGGTATCGTATGACGGTGCCACGCTGAAAGTCACTGAGCTCTTCAGTAAGACCATTCTACTGCCAATGTTTGTCTATGGAGATTGCATGGCTGTGTGCTCGATTGTATAGACCAGTCAGCAGCGGGTGTTGCTGAAGTAGCAGAATCCACTCATTTGAAGGGGTGTCCACATACTTTGGTGTATATATAGTGTAGATAGCGCCGATTGTCAGACAGAGGGGAGCGGATATTTCTCCACAGTAGAGCCGTTTACAGTGCTGCGTGTGCGTGTTTGTGTCCATTGGCGTTTCATGGGGAGGGAAATGGCTAAAATGGAGGGTCCCGCGTGGCTCAGTTGGTAAAGCATGGCGCTTGCGACGCCGGGGTTGTGTGTTCCGACTCCCACGAGACATGAGTAAGAAAAATGAATGAAAATGTACACCCTCACAAGTAACTCTGGATAAGAGCGTCTGCTAAACGACTCAAGTGTCAAATGTGACGTAAAATGGTTGCGGTAGATCGGTACTTACAGAGATGGGCATGTTGGACTGCGCTGACCTCTGCTGCCAAGTCACAAACAGGTTCTCAATCTTCATCTGCTTCTCCATCTCTGTCAACGTGGAGATAAATCCACACAAAACACTCGTTGGTCACACAGCCCCGCGGCGGGTCCAGAATGGCACCCTATTCCATTTAGTGCACTACCCATAGGGCTCTGGTCAAACGTAGTGCACTATAAAGGGGAATAGGGTGCCTTACAGTTCCCAGGGTCATGTAGCCATCCCTCAGAGCTAAAAGCCTTCTGCCTGTCTCTGTTAGGGCCAAGAACTAACTATCGCCATCTCCTCAATCAGCCTAGCTGTCTACTTCATCTTTGCTCCTGTCTGCCTGGCTGCTGGATGGCCTGGTGTGGCTCACATTGTATCAAACAAACATAACTAGAGAATCCTGTACTCTAAGCCCCCCCCATTAAACCTTTTACAACACATTAACATTGGTTGTGTTATTTAAAAAAATGCTTTAAATATCCACGTCATTCTCAACCTAAGTAATATTGCATTAGTTAAACTGTAGGAAAGTAGATAGCACAGTATGTATTAGTTATATGGCGAAGGTGGGTGAGGAGCGGAGTGACCATATCTGACCTCTGCCCATTAAATCTGAAATATAAACCTCACATTATCTTAGAACATATACAGTGTTTATACACATCATTGGGCTCATATCTGACCTCTCCTCTCTGCAGCCTTGACCTCTAGTAGCTGGGCCCCGTGCCGAGCCACCACGTCGGCCCCGTCCTGAGCGCTGGCCAGGGGGCGGCCCATCCCGATGTCCCGGAGGGCTTCGTCAAAGGGCACCAGCTCTGAGGGGAAGTGGAGGGGGGCCAGGGAGCGGACGGAGCTAGCCAGCCTGCCCTGGTCCTTGCTGGGTACGGGGGGCACTGGGCTCCTCAGCAGGGCATCAGCCTCCAAGGTTGGGTTCAGGAACGGGTTGGGCTCCTTGAGAGAAGAAGATGAGTCAGAGCGAGAGCGATTGAGAGAGGATGAGAGGGAGAGAGAGGAAGCAGGAGATGATGAGAGGGGGAGCAAGAGAGATAAAGGGGAGAGAGAAAGTAGATGATAGGAGGGAGAGTGAGGTAGATGGACAGAGATGGCGAGAAAGAGACAGAAAGTAGAAGGTAAGAGGGAGCGAGAGAGATGAATCGAGGGAGGGACAGAGAAATAGAGCAAAAATAAGGAGGAGAATAGAGGGGGAGCGAGAGAGATGGAGAGAGTGAAAGAAGAAGATGAGAGGCAGAATGAGAACGATGGAGTGAGTGCGAGGTGGGCATAGAAGCTGTGAGGCGTTCTCCAAGTTATTGAACAAGTAACTTTCTGGTATATGAGCATGCCATGACAATGATTATGTTATTAAATACACATGAAACAAGGCTAAACCATAGGTTGTTATCAACAACAACAAAAATGCAACTCATATCTGACAAATCTGAATTCCAACTCCAAATGCCACTGTGTAATAAACAAACTACCAGGACACAAGTTGTACACACACATTTTAGATAAACCTAAAAAAGGTAGAAACCTATCCCTTTATAGAGTGCAGTATCTGTTCATAAACATCAAAATGTACAGAGCAACTCTGGTAGGGCTGAAACCAAGATCTAGTTGAAATGCCTAACAGAACTAGGACAGAGCCCTTGACTCAAACTGTGGCAGGGATTGGTGAAGCTCTAGAGATGGCACAGAGACTCATGGACAGCATGTCCTGACTGACACTGCACAGCTAATATGTCCGCACCCCCCCACCCCCCCTCTCCCCTCTGCTCAGGGGAACTTATGAGCAAGTTAGCTCAACGGAGCAGCTTAACGGCTGCTGGGCAGGACCAAGGCAACGGACGAGGAAGAGGAGGGCCCAGATGCCCCAGGGTGGCAGAACCCTCTGTCCAGTGTCTGTCTTGTGCCCGCTGGGCAAGGGGGGGGGGGGGGGGGTTGAACTGGGCACTGGTGCCCACTGTGCTCCTCATCAGGACAGTGACAGATGACAGTCTGCGGGGGCAAATTTTCCGTCGCTCTGATTCCGCCTTCTGTCAGCATTCGTTAGTGGAGAGGCGATTAAGAGTGAGGGCATCGAGGGAGAAACAGGGGAAACTTTGGGAGATTTTCTTTTCTTTTAATTTGACATTTTTGCACTCCAATTGGTTGTTGCGCGGCGGTGGCAAAATGTTAGAAGGATGTTTAAATCATGTGATCCCCCCCCCCTCCAAAAAAAGTGTTGTAAAACAAAATGCAATGCGTGTTTCCTCTTATGTTCTCAGTAAAAAGAAAAGTGGCAGAGAAAAACTGTTTCTATGACAGATTAAATACAGAATGTTATTTTTGCAAAATCATCTCAAAGCCCTAAAAATAAGTCTCGCCTTTCTTCCATCTCCCGTGTATCGGCACTCGTGCAGACTGCTCAGAAATGATAGGCATTCTTTGTTTTTGACCCCCAGAGCTACGGAACTAAAAACACGGGGCTGTGAAGTCAGAGAACTGAGCGATTCTCTTCGCTGTGGTCCCAAATGGCATCCCATTCCCTACAGAGCACTGTGGGCCCTGGTCAAAAGCAGTGCACTACAAGGGGAATAGGGTGAGAATTAGCACACAGCCATTCTCTCTGCTCCTCTCCTCGCGCATATCAAAAGGAGTGAGAGATACAAGGACGCTGACGGGGATGTTGACTGAAAAGGAGGGGAAAAAAGAGGAACAGAAGGAATGAGGAAGGGAGGCCTCGGTGCTGACATGTCATACCAAGGTAGGTAGGGAGGAAGAGGGAGGGATGATCAGAGAGGGGGAGAAAACTAGGTCATGTTGATGTTCCGTATTAAAGACCAAGGAGAATCTACTAAGTACACCAAATGGCGCCCTATCCCCCCATGTAGTGCTCTACTCTTGACCAGGTCCCAATAGAGCTCCGATCAAAACAAGCGCAATAGGAATATTAAAACTGCTGCCATTTAAAACTCCGATGGGAAAAGAGACGTGGGAGTGGATTTAGTGACAAGACCCCCTCCCAGCTTTTGCTAAGAAGAGAAGCAAGAAAGCAGAGGAGAGAGTGGGAGGGGGACATCAAAGAAAGGCAATGAGCAGGTAGCCTACCCACTAGAGTGAAGTTGTGTGTACCCTGCTGTACCACCAGACACTGCCGTTACACTAACCAACAGACTGATTCCACCTGACTGAACCCCCATTTAAACCACCAGGACATTGTCCCCAATCCTAACATCGCACCATCTGTGTATTGTGTGTGGGCATATGTTTAATACTTATAGGCCACAGTTATGGTGCACGAAAGAGTAGTAGACCGCGACAAATTCAAGCAGATGGCTGTGCCGTGCGTGAGATTGAGCGTTTACCTGATCAGGTCTTGGTGGGCAGGTGTGTGTGATTTAGATACGGTACCTCAGTGATAGCGTTGGTGTGTGTATGAGTGTTCGACTGTGGTTACTGGAAGTATGATGGCCCCGTGTGAGATTGACAGTGTCGTAAGGCGACGTCAGCACCACTTCACCAGGTCAAATTCCTGGTACATGTAAATGTACTCGGCGAGTGAAGGTGATTCTGAGAAACGGTTTACCTGTTTGAGGTCTTCGTGGGCAGGTGTGTCTGAGAAGCAGTAGTGGTGGAAGAGGCCCATCTTCTGGTTGAGGAGACAGTGGATAACGTGGGACCTGGCATTCTGCCACTGGACCAGCCTGACCAGTCCCCGGTTCAGAGACACACCAAGGTCCAGCGACCAGTTATAGGTGTACAGGGTCACCTGAAGAGGGAGAGGACGGGAGATGGAGAGAGACATAGATCAACATTGAGATTGAGATCAACCCCCCTCACATAGCCTACGGGTGGAAATAAATGGGCCAAATTGTGCATACATACCCCCACCCACCAACAACTCACTCCCCCACCTCCTCCTCTCCTCACCTTCTTATCCAGGATGTGTATGAGGAGGAACCTCTGTCTTGGGGCCACGCCCCTCGAGGCCTGCCCTGGGCTGAAACAATCAGACTGCTCCAAGGCCTCGAAGCGCTGGAAGCCCTTATGAGCTGGACCAACAGGGAGAGAGAAGACAGTGAGAGTGGGACGGATGCAGACCAGGTTTGGGGTCAATACCATTTATTTCAGTCAATACCGAAAGTAAACTGAAATTCCAATTCCATTTTGTCTTTATTGACAAGCAATGAGGCGCATTGGAATTGGAATTTTAGTTCCTGGATTGACTGAAATGTAATGGAATTGACCCCAAACTGACACAGCAGACAGAGGACAGACAGGAGAGAAGCGGAGCTGAACCAGAGTCTAGCGCAGTCTCTAAGATAAGGATGGTACGGTAGAATGGACTCAGGCCGACAATCAAATTAACAAGGGGACCTTAATAATGTCCCAGGCTGAGAATCTTGCATCTCTTATGATCATCAAGTATATGATTACCATCAAGTATATTACCATCTGAACATCAAGTATATGACTAAACGGACAGTAAGTCACCCTATGGTGGGAAAGTGATTTCTGAACACGGTGCTATTAAGATGAAATAATAAACGGTTCTCATTACGTCCAATCAGACAGAGAACATCTCAGCAGGGTTTTCTAAGCCCCCAGGGCCAGTTGCGTACAATTATTCACAGATCCATTCTTTGAGAGGCATGCAAGGGGCTACTCCACTGCTGCCTTTAGAGCAGGCAGAAAAAAAAAAAAAAACTTTCCTTTCTAAGAAATTGACTATTATTTTGCCAGACGGCCAGAGAGTTAAGCTTGAAGAGAAATTGTAGCCCTTTATGAGAGTAGAAATTGTGAGATTTGAGTTGACATTTGGAATTTAAATATAAAAGTTTGGAGGGAGACGAGACAGAAGAAACTGTGTGAACTCTTCCTATTCCACAGGTATAAGGTCATCTGTATGAAGCTACGTAAGCAACATGATTACATGATGCACAGCTCACCACATGCATTCAGTGAAGCATTCGGTACAAATCCTTTTTTTTCTTCTCCCCGTTCTTTTTTTGAACACATTCTTTGAGGCTTAAATGGGTAAATAGAACCACTAATAATGTCTTAGAAAATTCTATATGAATTTAAAACATATACATAAAACCAGAATAGCCAAGAGCCAGCGTTGCTTGGTTGGGGCTGGCTGGGGGTAAACTTGTGTGTGAACCTACTATGAGGAGAGGGCAGAGTGAGACTTACGTGTGAACCTACTATGAGGAGGGAGCAGAGTGAGACTTACGTGTGAACCTACTATGAGGAGAGGGCAGAGTGAGACTTACGTGTGAACCTACTATGAGGAGAGGGCAGAGTGAGACTTACGTGTGAACCTACTATGAGGAGAGGGCAGAGTGAGACTTACGTGTGAACCTACTATGAGGAGAGGGCAGAGTGAGACTTACGTGTGAACCTACTATGAGGAGAGGGCAGAGTGAGACTTACGTGTGAACCTACTATGAGGAGAGGGCAGAGTGAGACTTACGTGTGAACCTACTATGAGGAGGGAGCAGAGTGAGACTTACGTGTGAACCTACTATGAGGAGGGAGCAGAGTGAGACTTACGTGTGAACCTACTATGAGGGAGCAGAGTGAGACTTACGTATGAACCTACTATGAGGAGGGAGCAGAGTGAGACTTACGTGTGAACCTACTATGAGGAGAGGGCAGAGTGAGACTTACGTGTGAACCTACTATGAGGAGAGGGCAGAGTGAGACTTACGTGTGAACCTACTATGAGGAGGGAGCAGAGTGAGACTTACGTGTGAACCTACTATGAGGAGGGAGCAGAGTGAGACTTACGTGTGAATCTACTATGAGGGAGCAGAGTGAGACTTACGTATGAACCTACTATGAGGAGGGAGCAGAGTGAGACTTACGTGTGAACCTACTATGAGGAGGGAGCAGAGTGAGACTTACGTGTGAACCTACTATGAGGAGGGGGCAGAGTGAGACTTACGTGTGAACCTACTATGAGGAGGGAGCAGAGTGAGACTTACGTGTGAACCTACTATGAGGGAGCAGAGTGAGACTTACGTATGAACCTACTATGAGGAGGGAGCAGAGTGAGACTTACGTGTGAACCTACTATGAGGAGGGAGCAGAGTGAGACTTACGTGTGAACCTACTATGAGGAGGGAGCAGAGTGAGACTTACGTGTGAACCTACTATGAGGAGGGAGCAGAGTGAGACTTACGTGTGAACCTATTATGAGGAGGGAGCAGAGTGAGACTTACGTGTGAACCTACTATGAGGAGGGAGCAGAGTGAGACTTACGTGTGAACCTACTATGAGGAGGGGGCAGAGTGAGACTTACGTGTGAACCTACTATGAGGAGGGAGCAGAGTGAGACTTACGTGTGAACCTACTATGAGGGAGCAGAGTGAGACTTACGTGTGAACCTACTATGAGGAGGGGGCAGAGTGAGACTTACGTGTGAACCTACTAATCTCAGGGATGTTTTCATCATCTGAACTGTCTTCTGTGGGCAAACGGAGATGAGCACAAACAAACAGCATGATATTGGCAGAGTGCAGGCACTGACAACAGACAGTTCTACAGTAGCTACACAGAGATACTCCGCTAACACTACAGACAGACGTGCTTGCAAAAGAAAGAAAGAAAGAAGAAATAACAGCAACAGCGGTGATTGTCAGAGCAGGGACAGAGGAGAGAGAAGAGAACCCAAAGCGCAGTAGCAGACAGAGCATGTCATGACAGGGTAAGCTTAGAAATAACGCCTCCGTGCACATCATGCACTTAGTCTTCTACGCCCATCTACAGTTGATCATTAGTAATGGCTAATAGTAACATGGCATTGCAGTGTTGTTATGGAAGCGAGAGAATCTATCTAACAGATTTGATGCAATGAGTAATTTAGAAGTAAATTAGCTGCAAAATGTTCCAGGTTGGGTTAGGATGGAGTATTTGGGTTTGGGCCCAGTTCTGCTACGGTGTGCCTGCTAGCTGGGTGGCTGAGCAGCGTAATAATATCTCTCAATATATGCTGATGTAGTATTTCCCACGTTTTCATTTCTCAATTTGGTGCTTCCATAAAGTCAGTTAGTAAAGCATGGTTGACCACAGAATCCCAAAGTTACAGAGGAGAAAAAAGTACCTCGTCATTTTTTTCCTTTCCCAAAACGAAATAAGGAAATGAGGCATCATTTGAGGTATAAAATGATCATCAAATACTAGCAAAGGGCAATGATTATGTTTAACTCCAGGAATCTAATAAGTCAATAAAATCAAAGGTCAAGCAAACAGCACCCTTAGCAGAATTGCTAAGAGCCGGATGCATCCGGTTTTCAGGGATACAGTTCATTCAACCTAGCTTCCTTTTCCGCTGGAAACCGGATGCGGGACCTCTGCTCAGGCGTCTTTTTACACCTGCTACATTAGGTGAAGCAAACAGTGAACAGTGACTACTTTCAAAAGCACAGGGATAATAGAACTCTGGCTTGTGCAGGTACCTTGCTCTGTGCTGCAATGCCATTGGTGGAAGTTCCGTCCAATGAGGATGAAGGTTCTAGAGGTGGTAGGCGGTTGGCTGAGGTGGTGGATCAAAGGCAGGGGAACAAACATGTCTCCTTGGGGACAACTAGGGGACCAAACAAAAAACACAAAACCATGATAAAGTAAGTTTATATCAAAACAATATCCATACAACACTCGCTTGAAAAATGTGTTAATGGTCCTAGAAAAGTGTATATAGATGCTTTCCTTACACCTCTTTCCAAACTAGCTGGAAGAGATTCAAATAATGTACACATATTTGTACGCGTGATCATTTCAAATGACCCACCTTGTCCTCTCAAACACCTTAACTGCAGTGTCACTGGCCAGGGAGCTGACCAGATTGACAATCTCTGTCAGGATGGGTGGGAGCAGAAACTGGGAGGCAATCTCAGCTGTGCACTGCTGAATCGACGGGCATCCTGTTTACACCAGAGGAAAGAATGAGAGAGAAAAGGAGAAGAAATAGAGAAAATGAGAGTTAACCTTCAAATTGAAAGCCTCTCGCAGAAAATAGATAGGAGACAATGGTATCGTCCCAAATAGCACCCTAGTCTCTGTATAGTGCACTACTTTGACCAGAGAGGTTATACAGAGGGAATAGAGTGCAATTTGGGATGCAACCAATATTTTCTATAACCCTCCCTCCCATCTTCTCTCTCCTCTCCACTCCAGCAGAAATAAGGAGAGGGGTAAGGGAAGTGCAAAGGAGAGGGCAGAGGAGAGGGCAGAGGAGCCACTCACCAAGTTTAGCCATGAAGGTGATCCAGGGCTGACAGGTGACCTGGTATAGAGGGTGCAGGGTCCCAATGTCACCCTCCTCTAGCTGGGACACATGTCTCCTGTTGGAAAATACACACACCCATTAAACAGTGCAATACTACTGACGGAAACTCCACCTTTGTGACTGAATTCAGGAAGGAGAGCTTATGTCCCCCCAAAACTTCTATATCATACACTGCAGTTGGGGGAAACATGGGAAAGTTATGTTTTTTTATTGTATAAACGTATCCTTTGGAGACAAGTAGGATAAAAAAAAAAATGCCCTTGAATGATTTCCACACTTTCTAAAGAGCTCTTCTTCGTTTACCCCCATTCAGCATCAGTCACACCCTCTTAAGCCTTAGCCCCACCCATCTCTTTAAGAATGAACACCTAAACACACGAGTCAGTATGGCATGGCATTGTAGTCTATTTTTATCCCCCTCCATTATCTCAGCCAATCATGGATCCTGCCTTTCTCCATACACTCACTGACCAGTTTATTAGGTACGGCGAGTTCAGTTTACTTGAGTGGCCTACGCAGTCCCCAGACCTCAACCCAATAGAGCATATTTGGGATGAGATGGAACGGGCTGTTCGCAGCATGAATGTACCGCCGTCCAATCTGCAGTAACGGCGTGATGCCATCGCGTCAGCATGGACCCCCACCCTGTGGAACGTTTCCGACACCTTGTAGAATGCCCCGAATAATTCAGGCTGTTCTGGAGGCACAGGGGAGTCCGACCCGGTACTAGATGGGTGTACTTAATAAACGGTCCAGTGAGTGTAGCTCAATGCCTTCTCCTTGGCTTAATGAGATATTGAACCCAGACACATTAAACAGCGGAGACCAGACCTAGGTTCAAGTGGTATTTTCTCTGTCTACTTGACAGAAAAGTACCTGATTGAGTTTGCCTGTCACAATGAAATCAATGAAATAGTTCTAACTCTGCCCATCTGTAAATCCAGACAGGAAAAAATAAATAAATCCAGCCTGTGTATCTTCTAACCTCTGGGCCTGCTCCAGTTCTACAGCCATGGCCTTCTCCTGGCTCCACTGCTGCTTCACATTCTCCGTCTTGTGTCTCCTGCGTGTCCGACCCTCCTCTCCCTTCTCCTGCACGATGTCGTCTGTCGTCTTAGGGCTCCCCAGCTCAGATGAGTCTGGCTTGCTCTGTAGGGAGGATAATAATTTCCTCACTGAATAAAACAGCAACATGGTGGTTCATAATCCAAATATAGATATAATGTTGATCTCGGATGGATGTAGCACTGACAGAACTAAACTCAGATGAGACACACAGAAATGTTTTATGAAAGATTCTGAAATGGCACTATTCCCTATCAAGTAAACTAGTTTTGGCCACTATAGCAGAAATAGACAAGTATTGCATTAGGGAATAGGGTGCCATTTTGGACAAAATCCTCTCTTACAACACATCACAAACCCAATGAAAGAGAACTTCACTCACCAGTATTTCCCAGAAGCTTCGGCGAGTGGTCTTGCCGGTGGGTGTAGTGGACTCAGGGGTGCTTGGTCCGGTGTTGGGGGTGGTCACAAGGGGGGCAGGAATCAGGGTGATAGGGGAGGGGCTGTTCTTAACCCTCCTAGAGCCACTACGAGGCCGGAAGCTGTCCTTAAATTCCTTCACTTCCCTAACCTCCAGTTCATTCCCCTCCTTTGCTTCCCATGGAGGACTTAAAAGACCTATGGAAAAGATGTGGAGATAGACAAGGGATGAACCTGATAACATTAGACTGAAATAACTTTCCAAGAAGACCAATAAAGCATTTGTATTCGTTGTGCGGGCCAAAGGAAACAATATGTACTAAGCAGTAGAGCTGGGCGATATGGACAAAAAACCGTATCGCGATAAATTGCCTGAATTGATGCGATAACGATAAATAGAATGACACGTTCATAACAATCTGCATCATTTTTTTTCTTACCCTTTAAACAAATAGTTTGATGGTTGTAGCCATCAATTGTCCCTTTAACAACCACCATATCAGCAAAACTTTCATTTCAAACTTCACATTTCTCTAGAGGCTAGTTATTGCAAACGAATGATATCAGCAAAATGCCTGTGATAAGTGATAGGTACGGTCGGTGTCGATCCTTTTTCTGTTGATTGTCCCAGCTTTACCAAGCAGGTACTGTAAAGGTAGTTGTAGTTCCTCACCGTTAGTGGAGTCCTCTCTCTGCCCTCTCCCCGGTGTAGTGCAGAACGTCTCCAGACACAGGGGATTCGGCAGGACCCGGAGTTCCATGATGACATCACAGAGGGCGTGGCGCAGAGCCCCTCGCAGCTTGTCAGTCAGCTGGAGGGGGGAGACGTTACCTTGCTCCCAGATGTCAAAACGCACCCTCATCTCTGACCCTGTCAGGAAGAAGGAAGGGCAGATTCATGACTAATGAGAATTGCACTGAGCATGAGCAGAACTACTGTAGCCTGGTCCCAGGTCTTGGCAATGATCACACTGTGACTATGAGCATAGGAGTTGGCTATACAGCGCACACATACACACACATCTGTGATCAGGCTAGTGCAGAGCACACCTGATTAATGATGGTGTTATAGACGGCCCAGTAGAGCAGAGCCCAGCAGAGTTTAAGCAGCTCAGGTAGTAGGCTTCTAATTAATAATCTTACACAAACACATGGCAACGCAGTAGATTACCACATGAGAGGAGGTTATTTTTACTCTTCGAAACTAATTGCATTTTCTCAAACAAACTAGGAAGCATAAATCATATTTGCCAATTAAAGATCTTAGCTATATGCGAATAATATATATACGTTTTTATGCATGTCATTGTTTGGATGAGGTTTTGGATTTTTTTTAAACAACAAAAACATAAAAGTTCATCATCATTTTATTCAATTTAACTCAATGTCACATTGACAAATACAATCCCTGTATCTAAGAAAGAGGGAATAAAAACTCCTTGTAAAATGATGCAATGACCATCATTATGCAAGCAGCTTTACCAGTCCTATTCAAGGTGACTTGGCATTTAATTCCAGAGTGAGACCACTATGTATGACTTATTGCTCTGTTTATAAATTAATCTATCTTGTGAAATGGTACTGTAAGAAGCTAGAATTTTACGATTCTCAAATACTTCCCCAGTGCAAAAATTATATATATATAATTCAATCACTTAATACAGATAGACAACGCAGCACATAATAGAAAACATATTTCATGACACTCGTTGAGAAGAAAAAGACAGGGCAACAACTCCGCCAATGGTTGTCCTGGCTACTCAGGCTTTGTCATCACGCACTAAATGAAGGGGTACTATCTGAACCTGTCCATTAAGAATGATTCGTTTTTGTTTTCCGATGCCAAAAAGGGCTACCATGTGCCCTAATAAACAGGACACTGATCTCTAAAAGAAACCCTGCCAGGCTTTACCTGAGCTGAGGTTGTTGGAGTCCACCTTGATGACAGTTGTCAGGGTGTCAAACTGGTCTGGCTGTAGGAGGATGGTAGATGCATCCCCTCTGGGTGGTGTGGTGCAGTACTGGGCTGGAACCTGCAGGGGGCAGCCTTGAGCGTCAACGAACGACAGGGCGATACAGGCGATACCTGAAGGGAACAGGTGAAATGTGGAGGACAGGGTGACCCAGAGTTACACTGATAGACTAATTAGAGGATGAATAAAGGTGGTGCTCTTTTTAATGGTCCTTTGAGCCGGTTAGTGTTTTTTGTACATTATTAACAATAACCTTGACTATTGTGCATGTTGTTCATATCTAAACGCTAAACATATTTTTCAAGTGAAATGAAGTGCAATATGAATGCAATATAATAAATAGTTTGAATGCAATAAACAACGACTTTGTGGGCCATTATAAACTACAGAGATTCACCATTGATTCGGTCTGATATTCTCCTGCCTAAAACATCAGAGGAACTACAGCATCAATGTATAAACCATGACCTTTCTACTACAACACAGTTGATGTTCCATCCCAACACAAACCCAGACAGCGTCGTCTTCGGATTCTCACCCCGTCGCCCTGCATCTTCTATTCACCTCATAAAACCCTGCATCATACAGGGATTCCTCACCCATGCATGACACCTGCGCTAAATAATATTACTGCCGATCTGCCCGGGCCATGTTTGGTTTGATACGACTATGGCTATTAGCTTGCACCGTTAGTGGGTAGAGGCAGGCGTGGAGTAGTGATTGATGGGCTGATGTACCTGGCAGGCTGGCGGGAGACATAGATGCATTACATTCATCACCTGGAATAAAACAGCAACACACACATGGGCTTTACACTCGACTGCGGACGGTCATGCTACACCGCGTGCATGTTGTGTGTGCGTGCGTATCTGCCTATTGCAGCCAGCTAGTCAGCAAAGCAGTCACATGTCACCACTACTACTACTACTACTGCTGCTGCTACTACTACTACATACTTGCGCATTCTGATGACTGCACAGGTCAGTCGGAGCAAGTGACTTGATGTTTTTGTACTTTGAGTTTTGCGGGGACTCCGGTCCATTTCTCTTTGGCTACTTTAGCAGGGTGGTTTATGAGGTCTGACGGACTGACCGGGCCGTCACCTGCGAGTCGCAAACGCAAACGGCACACAGAAACACAATGCAGCAGGCGTCGTTTTGTGTTCAGCACTCCCTCCATAGTGGCTTTAACGTGAGAGGGTGTATCCCAAACAATTGGTACCCTATTCCCTATTTAGTGCACTACTTTTGACCAGGTCCCTTATGGCTCTGGTCAAAAGTTGTGCACTATACAGGGAATAAGGTGCTACAGAATTTGGGATGCAGCCTCTGACAGGCTGTCCAGGTTCTGTGACGGCTGCCCGTGTCAGCCAGGGCAATGAGCCAACGGATTGCTACAGCACATCAGTAATGGTGGCAGCCAGAAAACAGGATTTAGAGCTGATGGGGCTCTATCTATCTGCAAGACAAGGCCACGCCGTTATCCTGTAAGGCCCTGAGCCAGACAGTCATTCAGTCAATTACACTACAGTTAGTCTGGACTGCGGATCCTTTCCACAGCCTTTGAAGAAGTCACACTGACATCCACTAGACAAACAAGACAGGACCGCGATGACATTTTCAAACTGTCTCAGCCTTAATTCAATTTTTTTTTAAAGAACACCAAAAATGCACATGTTAGGCTACATAGCATAGCCTTTCTTGGAATGAAAAGAGCGCCACAGATCCAAAGATAACATTTCTATAGGAAAGAGGGTGAATAAAATACTACAATTGTAGTAAAACATTGTTTCATTCTGCTCAAAATAATTATTCCAGTATCAATGAGTACATTGCAGTAGCCCTGTGTTTAACCAGCCTATATATCTCAATAGCCGTAAATATAATTGCGTAATTGGAAAAAAAAACATTCAATTTCGTTTAAAAGCTGGATACTATTAAACTTAAAACGCAAACATATTCCTATGCCTGATTATTTTCCATTCAATTTCTCATTGAGAAGCATCTCTTGATAGACTGCAGAAGCCATTATAACCGAGACCAAAGCCAGTCAAGAACACATTGAAGCTTTAAAAGGCGGCAAAAGTACCACCAGACTACATTAAAAGAAAGAAAGAACAGTCAGGTCACTCTGCATGCCACTTAAAAATTAATGCAGAGAGCAATGGGCAACTCAAATAAGCAATCCGGTCCACATTAAAGACTACTGCTGTTGAAGTGCAGCCAATTTACTTCCAAAGAGCCAATCTCCCTTAAGAGTAAAACACAGCAAAATAAAGCCATATGGAAAATGAAGCAAGAGCAGAAGCACCCCCAGCCAGCTAGGCCAGTAGAGCCAAGGTAGCTAGGGGTTCATAAAACATGATACCTTGGAACTGAGAGGGTGGGAAGAGGTGTTGAACGAGGTCCGACATGGTACCTGAGTCAACAGACAGACAGACAGACAGACATACCCTCAATACATTACCTTCTAGTATCATCAGATATGATATGAGAGGTGTCTCTCATCAGCTCCTTTCTGAAGGCCAGATGGTGCATCAGTTACTAATGTAACGGATGGTATGTTGCGAACTGTCTACTAAGTAGTGCAAACTGATAAACTGATGAGGAATCGGCAGAGTCAGTGGAACAGCATCTTCAGATCATCTCTAATTGGGGTCGCCAATGGTTCCGCTACCTTTCCCAAAATCCACAGGTTTTCCAGAAATCCTGTTCGGAGGATTAAGGATTTCATGCTTATTCCCTCCTGGTTCTGCGAACTTCCAACCGGGTTTCTAGAAAACCTGTACATTTGTGGATAGTTTCCGGAATTTTGCAACCCCATCTCTGATTGATCTACCAATTGAATGCAAATGTCCAGGAGACCTGGGCCTGGGCCTCTACTAGCTCTGGTACAGGGCGTTAGTGCAGCTTTAAAGAAGGCTCAGTGTTAACAAGCCCCACTAATGCCCTGGACCAGAGCTAGGCCTCCACTAGCCTGGCACTACAGTCTTTCACTTCCTTTATGCACATTGCTACTATTCTATCACACATACAATAACATACATGAGTTATTATAGGAGTTATTTGTTGCAGGGCCTTCGTACACAGTTATTAGTAAGAGGAAAATATCTCTGTCTGAATTCTGCAATGAAACACGGTCTATAAGCTCTCTGAGATGGAATCACTGAAGCAGCAGCCCATGCTAAAATGCCTTCCATGGTATTCAAGCACAGTAGGCGTGTGGTTTAGGTTGTGACTTTTCTACAAGATTAATGTGGTAACCATTGGAAAACAGTTTCTTAATAAGCTGTCCGTGGAATACAACAGTGCAAGGCTAAACCTTCCATCTCTGCCAGAGTGGCAGTCTGAACCTGACACATTCTCACGCCAGGCAGGGATCAAGTCAAATCAAATCACTTAAGCACCTTGTTGTGCAATACTTAAAATTAATAAGATGCTGTCAGAGCTTCCCTTCCCTTTAGATGCACACACAGCAAATAAAAAGTAGTGAGACTGCATGGGAAATGAATGCAAAAGCCTGGGCTGTGTGTGCATCTAAAATGGCACCCTATTCCCTTTATAGTGCACCCGGGCCAATAGGGCTTTGGTTAAAACTAGTGTACTATATGAGGAATAGGGTGCCATTTGGGAAGCAACCTGGAGGGAAGCAACCTGGAGGGAAGCAACCTGGAGGGAACACCCCCCCCCCCGAATAAGCATCACCCTTGGTACTTTGAGTAGGACACTGCAGAGAAGTCAGTTTAAGTGAGATATCAGCCTGTTTTGAAACAATATTTATGACGACAGGCAGTGGGGATAATATAGGAGCCGTGTGTTAATCATTATAGCTGTCAACACACTATATAATGAACAGGATAGGTGGAGAAATGTCTTACTATAGGCTAATCCCAAAGGACAGGAGGCCATATCACACACGTGCACGCTCACACCCGGGCGCACGGCAATAGCATGTGCTGTCCCCAGAGAAAGCTGATCCTCAAACAGGGGAATACACAACAAAACAGGCCATTATTCAGTCTCGTTTCATTTTTTGGCAAGTTATCCACCAAAGCACACTTCACATATGGAAGTTGGAGAGTCTGATGGGCCAGTCACCTTGGGAGAACGAGTGTAACACTAATCAGAGAAACGGACATTCTATACCAGAAGTGCCATAGCAGAACAAAAGTCAGCTTAGTGGGTATTAGCTATGCAAGGCAGTGCTGTGATAATTTGCCGTGCGATTATTTAATGTGGTGAGAGGTATAAATAGGGAAAGAGGCTGTCAGCACAACCTGTGATATCACTCCCTCGAAGTCAGCAGCTTATAAACACACACACACACACACACACACACACACACACACACACACACACACACACACACACACACACACACACACACACACACACACACACACACACACACACACACACACACACACACACACACACACACACACACACACACACGACTCCGCTGAGCAAAAACCGTCAAGTAGAGGAGAGAAAATACAGCCTCCGCTAAATAATTTGAGAAAACAAGCGAAGGCTACCTAATTATAAAGAAATACAATATCAGGTGGTGAATTAGGTGTAGGGTGCGCTATGCCAACTGCAATGGGATACGTGTGTATGTGCACGCGCGCGAGAGATAGAAAGAGGGACAGTGCAAGACAGAGACAGAGAGATAGACATTTTGCAGGGACGGAGTGAGAGGACGGTGTGTGTGCAGGGACAGCTGAGAGAAGAGAGAAAGAACTTCATTACCTTTCCCTCCAGTCCCCTGGCCCCCAGGCTTATTGTAGAGGTAGACATCAGAGTCAGGTAGTTCACTGCTCTGATGGAAGTAGTGCTGAGAGAGAGAGAGAGAGAGAGAGAGAGAGAGAGAGAGAGAGAGAGAGAGAGAGAGAGAGAGAGAGAGAGAGAGAGAGAGAGAGAGAGAGAGAGAGAGAGAGAGAGAAGAGATTTGTGATTTCCCACACAAAAATGAAACTTGTCAAAATAAATGTAGTCACTACTCTATCCATCAGCGGATTGGTCCTATTTTTTTATACATCTAGCCTACACCCCTTCATAGGGAACTGTATACACCACACTTGCATCAATTGAATGGTCCCCTTCTATCATCCTATAAAACTGACAAGTACGTCGCTGAAAAACACTTTGACCAATTAGAGCTCTGACAAAGATCTGATGAGATGGGTCAAGAGAGAGTGGAAAAGAGATCTGAATTGGGCAGCCCGAGTGCTGGGAGTAATGTTACCCGGCATTCAGACACTTGCGACAGAAAACGCTTATTAAAGCGGCATCACACCGGAAAATGTTGGTGGGACAGAGGTCGGTTTATATTGGTTTAAATTCTTCCACATTTGAGAGGGGGAGAGGTGGAACATTATATACACGCTTTTACTTGCAGAAGCTGATTTTGCCCCTAATGTCTGTATGCAGGATGAGGCTGGGCTGTAGTCTACCTCGAAGTGGTGCTCGATGTACTGTAGCCGTCTGTGTACTCGTGTAGTGGTACCAGTGTTGTGTACTAGTGGTGTTGCATACCTTGAAGTGGTGTTCTACGTAGCTGTCTGTGTACTTGGGGATGTGGAGGAAGATGAGCAGGTTCTGCCTGAGGTAGTGGGCCACAGCAGGGGTCCAGGGCATGAAGCACTGCGGCAGAGTAAACTCCATCACCTCAGTGGCTGGAGAGCCTGACGGCTGGATAAACTGAGGGGAGAACATCAACACTTAATCAAGCAACACATCAATGTCTCTCCCATTCCTACTAAATTATAAGTTCTCTGAAACCCATGACTGAATATTTTGTCTTTTCCACAAGAGATTCAGAAGCAAATCTCAACACTACTTCTGGGGGTGAAAGTAGCATAAAAAAATAGCATATTTAGCCCCTTCCACCACAGAACAAACCGAACGGTTCGGTTAAAATCTCTGCCTCCATTAAATCACGATTCATCAAAAGAACATGACACTAATGCACCTAATCATTTACCTCCACGTCAGCAGGGGTGAGTTTGCAGTTCCTGCCCAGCATGATGGTGATGATGTCCAGGGTGGTCTCATCTAGACGCTTCCTCAAAACCTTCACCAGCTCATCTGTGATCTCTGGACCTGTGTTGGAGACCAGGCAGAGGACAAGGGTCAGGAGAAGACCTCAAACCATAGCTTTTTTTATTGTAAATAAATACAACAATTACAAAAAAGAATCTGTCATCTCCTCGCCTCCTCTCCATCGCTTTGACCAGAAAGAACTGACCAGGTGAAAGCCAGGCTAATGATGAGTGTCCACCATATTGTTTTAATCGGGTAAGTATTTTTCCCATCAGTGCATATGAAGGGGAGATGACAGATTAAGCAATTAAAATAGAGACCATGTCAAAATGACCCTTGCCTCAGACCTGACTTGGCTTTGTCTTTCCAGTTCTTCAATTAACAAAGACATAAGAAAAAATTACTTTGAGAAGCTCCACAGCTCATTAGTGGTGGTGCGTTCAGCCAAATCAGGAATCTTATCAGATCCCCAAATGTGCACATTTATATACCTACACTACCTTTCAAAAGTTTGGGGTCACTTAGAAATGTCCTTGTTTTTGAAAGAAAAGCACATTTTTTGTCCATTAAAATAACATCACATTGATCAGAAATACAGTGTAGACATTGTTAATGTTGTAAATGACCATTGTAGCTGGAAAAGGCAGATTTTTTATGGAATATCTACATAGGTATACAGAGGCCCATAATCAGCAACCATCACTCCTGTATTCCAATGGCACGTTGTGTTAGCTAATCCAAGTTGATCATTTTAAAAGGCTAATTGATCATTAGAAAACATTTTTGCAATTATGTTAGCACAGCTGAAAACTGTTATTCTGATTAAAGAAGCAATAAAACTGGCCTTCTTTAGACTAGTTGAGTATCTGGAGCATCAGCATTTGTGGGTTCGATTACAGGCTCAAAATGGCCAGAAACAAAGAACTTTCTTCTGAAACTCGTCAGTCTATTCTTGTTCTGAGAAATGAAGGCTATTCCTTGCGAGAAATTGCCAAGAAACTGAAGTTCTCGTACAACACTGTGTACTACTCCCTTCACAGAACAGCGCAAACTGGCTCTAACCAGAATAGAAAGAGGAGTGGGAGGCCCCAGTGCACAACTGAGCAAGAGGACAAGTACATTAGTGTGTCTAGTTTGAGAAACAGACGCCTCATAAGTCCTCAACTGGCAGCTTCATTAAATAGTACCCACAAAACACCAGTCTCAACGTCAACAGTGAAGAGGCGACTCCGGGATTCTGGCCTTCTAGGCAGAGTTCCTCTGTCCAGTGTCCGTGTTCTTTTGCCCATCTTAATCTTTTACTTTTGTTGGCCAGTCAGATATTGCTTTTTTTTCTGCTTAGGAAGGCCAGCATCCCGGAGTTGGCGCTTCACTGTTGACGTTGAGACTGGTGTTTTGCGGGTACTATTTAATGAAGCTGCCAGTTGTACACAGTAGTGTACATTTGTGCGTAGGCCAGGTGGCCTATAGGCCTACTTCTATGCGTAATCAGGTGCCCGTCCTTACTCAACATTGACTGGAGCGCTCTAAACAAAATACAATTACTAAATTGACCAAACTCATAAACGGAATGAAATAAACATAGGTTGTGCTTTTCTGCAAATAGCATGTCCACTCCGACAATGAGAATGGTAAAAGACTGGAATAATAATATATTGAATCCATTAACAGAAATGACCGTAACCAAACAAACATTGTAGATTCCAAATTATAGGAATGTACTACTGGTGATATATGTAATCGGGAATTCATATACACTAACTATCAAATGCAAACAATTCACACAATTAAGTTATGAAACAATGAATGTACATAAATTGGCGGGAGAGATTGTATCCTGGAGAGAGACATGCATTGTCCATTTTAGCCACACTCCCCTTCTTCTTGGACAGTGTCATCCCTGCTGCCTCTGCACTGGATTAGTTCACTGAGCTGGGCAGGAATAAGAAGTCTCTTGTGCCATAAAAAAAGATATATATATCTTCGCTACTGCTCAACTAAAAAAAATCTTGGTCGACCAACAGCCTATCGACCAAAGAATTGGCCAGTTGACTAATTGGGGTCCGCCCTAATCCAGAGCATCCCAAACGTGCTCGATGGGTGACATGTCTGGTGAGTACGCAGTCCATGAAAGAACTGGGACATTTTCAGCTTCCAGGAATTGTGTACAGATCCTTGCGACATGGGGCCGTGCATTATCATGTTGAAACATGAGGTGATGGCGGCAGATGAATGGCATGACAATGGGCCTCAGGATCTCGTCACGGTATCTCTGTGCATTCAAATTGCCATTGATAAAATACAATTCTGTTCGTTGTCCGTATGCTTATGCCTGCCCATATCATAACCCCACAGCCACCGTCGGGCACTCTGTTCACAATGTTGACATCAGCAAACCGCTCGCCCACTGAACACCTTACACGCTGTCTGCCATCTGTCTTGGTAAAGCTGAAACTGGTAAAGCTGAAAGCTGAAATATCAGTGAAAAGCACACTTCTCCAGCATGTCAGTGGGCATCAAAGGTGAGCATTTGCCAACTGAAGTCAGTTACGACGCCGAACTGCAGTCAGGTCAAGACCCTGATGAGGACAACGAGCTCGCAGATGAGCTGAGACTGTTTGACAGTTTGTGCAGAAATTCTTCAGTTGTGTAAACCCACAGTTTCATCAACTGTCCGGGTGGCTGGGGTGGTTACACGTGGTCTGTGGATGTGAGGCCAGTTGGACGTACTGCCAACATCTCTAAAACGACATTGGTAAAGAAATTGACATTACATTCTCTGCCAACAGCTCTGGTGGACATTCCTGCAGTCTGCATGCCAATTGCACGCACCCTCAAAACTTCACATATGTGACATTGTGTTGTGTGACAAAACTGCCCATTTTAGAGTAGCCTTTTATTGTCCCCAGCACAAGGTGCAGCTGAGTAATGATCATGCTGTTTAATCAGCTTCTTCATATGCCACACCTGTCAGGTGGACGGATTATCTTGGCAAAGGAGAAATGCTCACTAACAGGGATGTAAGCAAATGTACCCACAAATTTTAAGAGAAGTAAGCTTTTTGTGCGTATGGAACATTTCTGGGATCTTTCATTTCAGCTCGTGAAACATAGGACCAACACTTTAAATGATGCGTTTATATTTTTGTTCAGTGTATAACAGCTGCTTCTCTACTTCAAATTGTGTATTGCTGACTTCCTTTACTGTTGAGAGGATACCTTAGAGGTGTTTCTCTCTGACATATTTATGCAAATCAATGCTCAGTAAGGAGTCTGGAGCAATGACTGTATTTATGAATGGACAAAGCCATCAATTCCTATGTGAAGACTCAACAGCGCATTGAAGCCAAACGAAGTCGGTTAAGATGGCATGCCATAACATGCACAGTTTGAGCTACTCCAGATAATGACATTTCAGGCTAGCTCATGCCGCCCTCTCTCATTGAGTAACTAAAGTTGAAGGCCGACCAGGGTACTGCAGGCTGCCATTAGCAACTTAATTATCTTAATAACTGCCAAGGTTCTCCCCAGGACTTTTTAACACGGTGGTGCTCGTCGTCGTGTTGCAACCGTGGACAGACCATTTATATGCTCTACGCGCTTCAGCACTTGGCGGTCCCGTTCTGTGAGCTTGTGTGGCCTACCATTTCGCATCTGTGCAATCGAATCCCTGAGCTGACAAGGTAAAACTTCTGCCCACGTGCAAGGCAGTTAACCCACTGTTCCCCGGGCGCCAATGACATGGATGTCGATTAAGGCAGCCTCCCGCACCTCTCCGATTCAGAGGGGTTGAGTTAAATGCGGAAGACCCATTTCAGTTGAATGCATTCAGTTGTACAAGTGACTAGGTATTCCCCTTTCCCTTTGTTGCTCATAGATGTTTCCACTTCACAATAACAACACTTACAGTTGACCGGGGGAGTTCTAGCAGGGCAGAAATTTGACGAACTGACTTGTTGGAAAGGTGGCACCCTATGACAGTGCCACGTTGAAAGTCACTGAGCTTTTCAGTAAGGCCATTCTACTGCCAGTGTTTGTCTATGTAGATTGCATGGCGGTGTGCGTTATACACCTGTCAGCAACGGGTGTGGCTGAAATAGCTGAATCCACAAATTTAAAGGGGTGTTCACACACTTTTGTATATATACTGTATATATTATGTTTATAAATGAAATATTGTCTAGGCTACTCAAGAAATTTGACATTACAGTATTCAGACGTAGCCTACAAACATCAATGGAAAAGGTGAACTGTCTGTTCTACCGTTAAACTGTTCTTCGGATCAGATCGCGTAGAGCAAAATACCGGTAGCTTATCAACAGTATTTACTACTGTGAAGTGGGTCCAATTAAATGAGAGATGGGACAAATGGAAGCCTACAGTGCCTTGCAAAAGTATTTATTCCCCTTGGCGTTTTTCCTATTTTGTTACCTTACAACCTGTAATTTAAATTGATTTTATTTGGATTTCATGCAATGGACATACACAAAATAGTCCAAATTGGTGAAGTGAAATTTAAAAAATAAATAAAATAATTAAAAATAAATAAATTAAAAAAAACGGAAAAGAGGTGCGTGCATATGTATTCACCCCCTTTACTATGAATCCCCTAAATAAGATCTGGTGCAACCAATTACCTTCAGAAGTCACATAATTAGTAATCTGTGTGCAATCTAAGTGTCACATGATCTGTCACATGATCTCAGTATTTATACAGCCCTGTTCTTAAAAGGCCCCAGAGTCTGCAACACCACTAAGCAAGGGGCACCACCAAGCAAGCGGCACCATGAAGACCAAGGAGCTCCCCAAACAGGGACAAAGTTGTGGAGAAGTACAGATCAGGGTTGGGGTATAAAAACATATCTGAAACTTTGAACATCCCACGGAGCACCATTAAATCCATTATAAAAAAAATGGAAAGAATATGGAAAGAATACCACAACAAACCTGCTAAGAGAGGGCTGCCCACCAAAACTCACAGATCATGCAAGGGGGGCATTAATCAGAGACAACAAAGAGACCAAAGATAACCCTGAGGGAGCTGCAAAGCTCCACAGCGGAGATTGGAGTATCTGTCCATAAGAATACTTTAAGCCATACAGTCCACAGAGCTGGGCTTTATGGAAGAGTGGCCAGAAAAAAAGTCATTGCTTTAAGAAAAAAATAAGTAAACACGTTTGGTGTTCGCCAAAAGGCATGTGGGAGACTCCCCAAACATATGGAAGAAGGTACTCTGGTCAGATGAGACTAAAATGTAGCTTTTTGGCCATCAAGGAAAACGCTATGTCTGGCGTAAATTGAAAGAATAATGGATGGTGCTAAATACAGGGAAATTCTTGAGGGAAACCTGTTTCAGTCTTCCAGAGATTTGAGACTGCGACGGAGGTTCACCTTCCAGTAGAACAATGACCCTAAAGCAACACTCGAGTGGTTTAAGAGGAAACATTTAAATGTCTTGGAATGGCCTAGTCAAAGCCCAGACCTCCATCCAATTTGAATATGTGGTATGATTTAAAGATTGCTGGCCACCAGCGGAACCCATTCAACTTGAAGGAGCTGGAGCAGTTTTTAGTCAAATCCCAGTGGCTAGATGTGCCAAGTTTATAGAGACATACCCCAAGAGACTTGCAGCTGTAATTGCTGCAAAAGGGGGCTCTACAAAGTATTGACTTTGGGAGGGTGAATAGATGTACACGCTCAAGTTCAGTTTTTTTGTCTTATTTCTTGTTTTTTTTCAAATTGGTAGGCATGTTGTGTAAATCAAATGATACAAATCCCCCCAAAATACATTTTTATTCCAGGTTGTAAGGCAACAAAATAGGAAAAATGCTAAGAGAGTGAATACTTTCGCAAGCCACTGTATCCTAACTTGTTGTAGGCTAATTTACAAGAATGAAACCATCAGTCAGGAACTTATTTTGCAATGATCATGGAAATGAAATAAATAATCAGAAATAGATTTCTAATTATTTTACAATGTAACTATCAAATTAATAGATTTTCGCTCTTCTCACCAACAGCCAATGATTGCATCTTCATATTTAGCTACCTGTTTTTTTCATGAATAAATCATCATACATTCCTTGTGAGAAAGCTAACTCTGTGCCTCCTCACTAGACCCATTTCACAGTATACATAGCGATATAACTGCTTGGTCACGTTACCTGTGATTGATCAATTCTAAATAATTTCTAAACATTAAATATAAATTACAGAAGAGATGAGAAGTAAATCAGAAAGTGTGTTAGTTATGTTGCTAGTCTAAATCTGTACTATTTGCCAGTCTAAAGCAGTACTAACAAATGTTTGTGTGAGATTGGTCTTGTGGCATGTGGAGGGGCATGGCCACCATGCATTCAGGTGACAATTAATTAAGGGACACTATGTTACTAATTGGGGGGAAAGAGTTTCTGCTCTAGTCCAGCTCTTTAAAAGTATTCTGTAAATTTCTGTATCGTACAGGTTACAGTATCTAAACTGTTATTGTAGAGTTGTTTATTTTGCTAAGTGTTTATAGGCTTAGTTTGACAAAGTGTATTCAAATACAAGTGCTTCCTGTCACCTGGTCTCTGCCAGGGTATATATGCTCAGGTGTAGAGCTTTATGGTAGTTGAAGATGGCCGCCTGGCTTGGCCATCTGTTCTGAGCCCGAGGGGCTAGTCAGACTGCTCTTCAGTCTTTCTATTCATTTGACTAGTTTTGAAAAAAGAAAAAAAATGGTTTATTATACACTGAGCCTGGTCCAGCATCTTGTTGGATGATTTGTATATTTTATAAATACCTGCTCCAAGAGCCTTAAAATAAAAACCATGCACTAGATCTTCTGCATCCTCCCTTTCCTTGCTCACCAACACCAACCAGGGCAAGTAAGAGGCCTACCATCCACCCTTACATTCCCTATTTGCACAATGTTACTAGGCTACTTTTGCCTTGTGGCAATGCAATACTTCAACCACTAGAAACTATGCGTACGCATGGTCTAAAGTTTGCAGGAGGATAAGCACATTCACAGGTAAAGGGGCAGTTTTTATGAATGCCAACTTCTGTGTGAAAACTGGAGCATACATATTTTGTGCATACACAAGGTTTATAAATGAGGCCCATGGTCTGGAGCCTTAGAAACAAACGCTGCATTGAAACAAATGCACACACTTCAAGAAAATGTCACCTCTCTGTAAACAAAGGAATTCATCAATAAATAAGTTGAACAGTTGTGGGGGAGAGAAAAAAACATGTACGAATTTAATATGTCCCTCTTGTTAAGAAACATTTTCAGAGGAAAAGAGCTGACGTCATGGATGAAGCCTGGGAAGAGCTAGATGGAGCAGGAGCAACAGTGCCATCTAGCAGGCCATTAGAAGGTACTGCATCACAGACTACAGAATGAATCAGCAGTTTCATGTTTCATCTGTTTGCCAAGAGGACAGTAAACAGGGATACATTTAAACTCAGAGAGGAAATGCACAGAGAGGAGACAAACAGGTCGTGTTTTACACCTAACTCCTGCATCAGACCTTTACATATGCAGTTAATCCCTCATTAGGAGAACTCTTCTCACAATCCATACAACGTAGGATTCTCTGCTATCAGTACCAAAAGTATGCAGTCATAATCACTGTCAATTACACTCTTTCCTAGAATCGTCCCCTAGCCATGTGAGCCCCTTTCTTCCCCTTGCTCTTCAAACCCCTGTCTTACCAGCACTTCCCACTCCATGCACCAGCAACAAGATGTGTTTGTCCACCTGTCCCACTGGCCGAGCACCTTCCAGAGACGGCCGAGCACCTTCCAGAGATGACCGGGAGCCCTGGGGATAGGAAGAAAACACAGACACACGCACAACATGCAGACACACGAACCCACGTCAGACCACTGTAGATATTTGACAGTGACATCGCACAATCCTCTCTAACCCAAGAGCAGGATACCACAGTTCTGGGAACAGCAGATCAATCATCTAGCAGTGACACCATCTCAGAGTCCTAATGGTTTCTCAGTGCCAAAGCTGTCTGCTCTTTATAGAGAAATACACTATGAGTGTGGTATGAGTTTACTATGAGACGACAAGAGTAGAGCCCTAATGGTTCTTCAAGTTGCTTGCTGTTCATATGAGAAAGTGTGCTACTGTACCGTGAGGTCCTCAGAGTAGAGCCCTAATGGTTCTTCAAGACCAAAGATGCTTGCTGTTTATATGAGAAAGTGTGCTACTGTACCGTGAGGTCCTCAGAGTAGAGCCCTAATGGTTCTTCAGGACCAAAGATGCTTGCTGTTCATATGAGAAAGTGTGCTACTGTACCGTGAGGTCCTCAGAGTAGAGCCCTAATGGTTCTTCAAGACCAAAGATGCTTGCTGTTTATATGAGATAGTGTGCTACTGTACCGTGAGGTCCTCAGAGTAGAGCCCTAATGGTTCTTCAGGACCAAAGATGCTTGCTGTTCATATGAGAAAGTGTGCTACTGTACCGTGAGGTCCTCAGAGTAGAGCGGCTCCTGGCTCCGGGCGAGGCCGACGCAGCGAGACATGGGGTGCAGGTTGCCATCCAGGTCAGAGTATTTCCCTGTTTGGGACGTCTCAGAAAGTCTGGGAAGAACACAGATCATGGGATTATTCATAAGCAAGAATTGGCCTGCTCAATTCAATTCCTTCAATGAAAGTTTTTAGGTGCAGGGTTGGATGCAGGAGAGAGGAGAGCCTATGAAGAGGTGGGACTGTTGTACAATGAGAGGGGAGGCAGCGTAGTTAGAACGAGGGGGGCACCAGGTGCTAACCTGAGGTAGAAGACTGATTTAGTGGAGCGCTCCTGATAGACAAACATGCTCTTCCTGTTGACCACACACATGGCGTTGAGCACTGACCGCAGAGCCTGGATAGCTGGGATATGGAGATGAGAAGAGAGTCATTCAACACAAATAAAGATACTGGGAAAATGATCTCAATTATACTCACACTGATTGTACTGAATCCATCATATTAAAATGTATTTTAAGTAAAGGAAGACCTATTCATGATCATTTCCACATATTTTCATATGTATATTCATATTGGCATATTCAAAAGTACATTTCAGGATCAAGGGGTTATTGTTAATGGTCATGAAGATATGAAGTCCTGCTCTGTGGGTGGTCTTTATTTTTCTGCATGCCCAAACACATTCTTGTTCTGTATTTTGCGAGTGTCACGGACTCACCCCTGGACACCCCCATGTTAGGCCCCATCTTGAGGCGAGGGTGGATGTGGATGACGGTGCTCCACACCACCTCACAGGCAAAGTGACCCGGGATGAACTGCATTGTGGCCGCTAGGTAGTCCCGTGGCTGGTAGCTCTCCTCTGCATTGTAATCTGTTGTGTGTACGTGTGTGTGTGTGAGAGTGAGTGAGTGAGTGAGTGAGAGAGCGAGAGAAAGAGACAAGAAAGAAAGAGACATGAGAAGATTAAAAAAGGAAAATAAAATAATTTACAAATAAATGTACCAACAGTTGCTGAGAGGAAAGTGGGGGGGCGCATTTCAGCATGACGCCAGCCGAGAAAAGACACACAATTTGCTCTGGGAGCCACTTCCCTTCCACACTAACATTATGTTACTGCACTGCAGTCGCAAACAACAAGCCTTCTCTCTGATGCCAATCCCCTCTACAGGATCCAATTCATTTACACACACCGGAGCGGAAGAAAATCTGCGATATTAGAAAATAACAGTTGGTAATTCTGGCTTAACGGCTGCCATAAAATAGAAAATGAATCTAATGAGCGTTTCACACTGCTCCCGTCTCCGAGCATACTTCACTGGCCTGTCACTAATGCTCCTACCTGTAACCTTGAATACATTAGAGAGAGTGGGTGTGTTTGTGTGTTTCCTTCTCCGTGGACCTGTATTGGATTGAGCTCTACTATCACTATGACAGTTGGGAGCTTGTGGGGCCAAGAAAGTGCAATGCATTACTAACTTGTGCACTGTACAACAACAAACCTGGTGCCACCAAAGGCGTGCATATGATGCACATGAAGTTTATACTTGCAAAAATGTCTTAAAATAGCCTTAGGTACTAGAATAGGGATGTTCCACACAAACTACGACTGTACATCCTTTTACCTTGGCTGTAGTCGATACCCCAAAACAGTTGTTGGATATTTATGTAAAGCAGGTTTAGAAAGTCATAAAAGCATGCATCATGGCTGTTTGTATTAGTGTGTGGTTGTGAGCGTCGCTGACTGACTGACCATCGGAGTTGGCCAGTCTCTGTCTGTACAGGGACTCATTCTTCCAGATGTCCTCTTCGCTCTCTGCCACCAGGAGCGAGTTACACACATGGCTGTCGTGGAGGTCCTGGAGTAGTAGACGCTGTGGAGAGACAGAAGAGACAGAAGAGACAGAAGAGAGGCGAGAGAGGAGAGTTAGTGCCTGTTCCAATATCCACACTAGCACACTACTTAGAATGCAAGCGTAATACGCTGCTTAGTTATAAGAGGTATGCTACTGTGGACATTTGAATGTAGCGTTAGAGGTTGAACAGCACCAACCAGACCGACAGAGGGAGGGAGGGAGGGAGGGTTAAAGGCTAGGACTGCACTTTAATGTTGCTACTTGCTATACAAGCAATAAAGTGGCAGATGTGTCTTGAAGGGCGAGAGCGTAACCTACCTTTTACAAACTATTTCTTAATGGAAAAGTGTTAATTAAGGTCAGAGGATCACAGTCATATAAAGGGGTGTAACCTACCTGATTGACTATACGGCAGATCTCCCCAATCTTCCTCACCACCAACTGATGCAGCCGTAAGTACTCTGGAACCTCCTCTTCTTCCTCCTCCTCCTTCTCCTCTACTCTGCCCTCCTTAGCTTCATTGAAGCTCCTGTACACAATATGCCATGATGGATTTGTATCTTACAGGTCTGTCTTGCTAAATATATTTTATCTCAGTAGCTAGCTTTCCATCCAATTTGCGACAGATTTCCATGCAAATATTATCCGCATAAAAAAATGTGCAAGATGCGTGAAGAGGTTGCGCACATAAAAAGAAAATTGCGCTAAAGTTCTAATGTAGCGAATAAAAAAAAGATGTGTGTTTCCATGGCATTTTCCACTCTCTCAATGATTTTGTCACAGAAATGGTTGTGATAAATGGCAAACTTGCCCAATCTGGTTTTCGCGCATCCTCTCTAGACAACAGTTTGTTCATAAAGTGGACAGGTTAGGTTATATGATGAGATGGATAAGAGCAAGATCATTCTTATATGTTAATTGACAGCTTTTTCAAGTCATAGTTGGAGGAAAACACAACATAGCAGCAGAGGGTGACTGCAAATCTACTTTGACAGACATGGTTATTCTATCAACAACTGCGCAAGAAATCGCTTGAGCCACAATTTGTTGCATAATTCATTAAACCGACATAAAAAGATCCCACCATATCGAACGAACACATTATCTGTTGACATTTCTGAAAGTTAAACGACACTTCCTGTCAGTCAAAGCTGTTGTGATTTTTTTTTTTTATACACCGTATGACTTTACTCGCATGGAAACGTGGTTAGTAAGAATAATATTGTATTTATGAAATGTATTTCCAAAAGGGTTCTCAGGAGCTAAATAATGGAAACATTATGGAACAAATATGTCATGTCAGATGGCATTCTGAAAAGTTCAAATAGATGAAGATGAGAACCAGTTATGAGCTGGATAAGTGTCCTGCCTAAGCCCCTCCCTCACCTAGACTGAGAGTACACCTCCACTCTGTCCTGGTGGATCTTAACGATGAGCCAGAAGTCAGGCATCAGAGGGGCCTGGGACTCCTGCTCATCCACAGTGGGGCTCTCACACTCAGAGTCACTGCTGCCACCGTCATAACCTGAAAATATACGGGTAGATGTGTGTTTTTTTTTATGTCCCAGAGATCAGTAATCATTAGAATTGGTATCATAATCATTATTATCATCATGGGCATTACCATCAGCATTATCATCGTCATCATCATTATCATCATTGTGATGAAGATCATAATCCTTATCATCGTCATCATCATTATGATTGTCATTGTGATAATCAACACTATAATCATCATCTTTGTCATCATCACCCAGCATGTCACTCTTACCCAGCATGTCAGAGTCCAGGCTGCCTTGACTGGAGACCACACTCTGGACTCGACTGGGCCTCAGCTTCCCGCTGCCTGAGGAAAGAAGGAGATGAGTTCTATAGTCTCACGCCACAACACATTCACCTGAGTCAGCACAGCCCAAGGGCATGTTCGCTAGGGCACATGTAAAATGAAAACAAAAAAATGTATTATTGAATGTACAGACAGTACCCAACTGTTTCACGGAGCATTCTTCAGGTTTGTGCCTACTGAACACAACCCAGGCCCAATCTAAACAACCCTCCCTAGCACTGACCACTCTCAAGAGCTCCACTATCCTAGACTCTCCGAGACATGACTGAGACCCCCAAGGCTTTCTCCTCCTCCCTTCTCCCCTATCCTGGCAGGGCCTATGAGTCTCCCCAAATCAGTGTTGGAACAAGTACCCCAGAGAGAAGAGAGTACGGGGAGGGGGGAGGTCATCACATGTATTATTCTGTCTGTCTGTCAGCTCTGAGCTGAGCTGTGTGCTGCTCCCTGTTGATTTGGTGAGGAGAGGGAGAAAACAGCCTGGAGGTAGACACTCAGTAAAGCTGCAAGCTAAGCCAAGAGACTTGTGATGTTAGTGCTGCTGATGATTCACTCACTCACACAGCACTCGCTCACTTCTCAATGGTGTATCATTGGTTTGTCAGTATCTGCTACACACAGCTAGCCTTGCAAGAGACACTCCACACAGAGGGTAGACGACAACACATCCGCCACACTGGCACCTAAGTCCCCTCCTGTACTTCCTGTTCACCCACAACTGAGTGGCCGCGCACGACTAACACCATCATTCATTTTGCAGACGACACGACGGTGGTAGGCCTGATCACCGACGACGATGAGACAGCCTATAGGGAGGAGGTCAGAGACCTGGTAGTGTGGTGTGAGGACAACAAGCTCTCCTCAACGTCAGCAAGACAAAGGAGCTGATCGTGGACTTCAGGAAACCCCATTCACTTCCTAGAGCTGTGCCTGGCCAAACTAAGCAATTTGGGGAGAAGGGCCTTGGTCTGGGAAGTGAGCAAGAACTCGATGGTCACTCTGACAGAGCTCTAGAGTTGCTATGTGGAGATGGGAAACCCTTCCAGAAGGAAAACCATCCCTGCAGCACTCCACCAATCAGGCCTTTATGGTAGAGTGGCCGGACGGAAGCCAGTAAAAGGCACATGAAATCCCACCTGGAGTTTGCCAAAAGGCACCTAAAGACTCTCAGAGCATGAGAAACAAGATTCTTTGGTCTAATGAAACCAAGACTGAACTCTTTGGCTTTAATGCCAAGCGTCACGTCTGGAGGAAACCTGGCACCATCCCTACGGTGAAGCATGGTGGTGACAGCATCATGCTGTGGAGATGTTTTTCAGGGACTGGGAGACTAGTCAGGATCGAGGGAAAGATGAACGGAGCAAAGTACCGAGAGATCCTTGATGAAAACCTGCTCCAGAGCACTCAGGACCTCAGACTGGGGTGAAGGTTCACCTTCCAACAGGACAAGGACCCTAAGCACAAGGCCAAAAATACGCAGTTGTGGCCCAGCCAGAGCCCAGACTTGAACCCGATCTAACATCTCTGGAGAGACCTAAAAATAGCTGTGCAGCAACGCTCCCCATCCAACCTGATATCCAACCTGACAGCGCTTCAGAGGATCTGCAGAGAAGAATGGGAGAAACTCCCAAAATACAGGTGTGTCAAGCTTGTAGCGTCATACCCAAGAAGACTCTAGGCTGTAATCGCTGTTAAAGGTGTTTCAACAAAGTATTGAGTAAAGGGTCTGAATACTTATGTAAATGTGATATTTCATAAAAATTATTAGATTGATGAGTGGGAAAAAAACGAAACAATTTTTGAAAAAGTCTGTAACCTAATAAAATGTGGAAAAGGTCAAGGGGTCTGAATAAGGCACTAAAGTATGTCGAAAAGATAATGAACCTATATATATTTTTTTATAATATAATCTTTAAGAACTAACAAATCACCAAAATAAAAGCTAAACAGAATAGAAAATTACAACAATAAAATTAGCATCATTCATTTTGTTATTGTGTTTGAGCAAAACACAGCATTATACATGGCAAGCATTAAACAACAAAAATGTCTCTCAGCTCCATGGAGAAATCTGTAGAATTGCAAGAAATTGGCTTACAAATGCTACAATTTCTCGACAGCACCAAGATGGGGGATCTCTAAAATGGAGCCGTGCCGACCGTGCTCATTTCTCCGCCCACCACATAAGCCCCTTTTTAATCCAGGAAAAAAACCTGTACTCAGTGATGCGTTTGCCCCAAATAAAACATTTGTGTACAGGACATTAAGTATATTTCTTAGCCAATTTTTTTGCAGTTTCACTTTAGTGCTTTATTGCAAAGAGGATGCATGTTTTGGAATATTTATATTATGTACAGGCTTCCTTCTTTTCACTCTGTCATTTAGGTTAGTGTTGTGGAGGACTACAATGTTGTTGATCCATCCTCAGTTTTCTCCTATCACAGCCATTAAACTCTAACTGTTTGACAGTCCTCATTAGCCTTATGGTGAAATCCCTGAGCGGTTTCTTTCCTTTCCGGCAACTGAGTTGGGAAGGATGCCTGCAGCTTTGTAGTAGCTGGGTGTAGTGATACACCATCCAAAGTGTAAGTAACAACTGCACCATGCTCAAAGGAATATTCAATATCTGCTTTTTTATTTTGACTCATCTGGTGCCCTTCTTTGTGAGGCATTGGAAAACCTCCCTGGTCGTTGTGGTTGAATCTGTGTTTGAAATAAACCACTCGACAGAGGGACCTTACAGATGTGTGTACGGTATGTGTAGGTATGCACTAGACGACCAGTTCTTATAGCCTTTAGCCGTGCCCTTCTCCTACTCCTCCTCTGGTGATGTAGAGGTTAACCCAGGCCCTGTAGCCACCAGTACTACACCTATTCCCCAGGCGCTCTCATTTGTTGACTTCTATAACCGTAAAAGCCTTAGTTTCATGCATGTTAACATCAGAAGCCTCCTCCCCAAGTTTTTTTTTCCACTGCTGTAGCACACTCCGCCAACCCTGATGTCCTTAAGCATCTCCAATCCAAAATTAAATCTAGAAACGGCTTCCTATTTCGCAACAAAGCCTCCTTCACTCATGCTGCCAAGCAAACCCTCGTAAAACTGACTATCCTACCGATCCTTGACTTCGGCAATGTCATTTACAAAATAGCTTCCAACACTCTATTCAGCAAATTGGATGCAGTCTATCACAGTGCCATCTGTTTTGTCTCCAAAGCCCCATATACTACCCACCACTGCGACCTAGTTGGGGAGTAGTTGGGAAGAGATTTTCGATGTACCCATTCCATGGCACATGGTTTATGAATTGATACGCAAAACAACGCCGGATTCAAAACTTTTAATTTAAATTACTATACAAAATTCTTGCAACTAATAGAATGTTATATATATGGGGGATACAATCTTCCCAGCTCTGCAGATTCTGCTGTGAGGAGGCAGAGTCATTAGATCATTTATTTTGGTATTGTCCATATGTAGCTCGTTTTTGGTCCAGGAATGGCTGAAGAATTGTAACATTTGCCTAGAACTAACGCTACAGATAGCAATACTGGGGGATTTGAAAAGCCATAGTCAATCAATCAATAATATAATAATTATTTTAGCAAAAATGTTTATTTTTAAATTTACAATCTGTAGAAGCTATGAGAATAGGAAGGTTCAAATCTTTTGTGAAGCATCACAGCACAGTTGAAAAATATATGGCAAATAAAAATCCAAAATGGATGATGTTGGAAGATAGATGGGAAGGGTTGAATGGAGCTGAAGGGTGGGACTAATAACAAGATAAACAATGTAAAGCATACGGGATCTGTAAAATGTATATAGGTTCGGAACTTTTGTGAAATAGCACAGTTACAAATAGAAATCAACCTGGATGGACATCAGAAATAGAGGAAGGACTAAGAACAAACAAGAGAGAACAATTGTAAAGTAGACTGTGTCTGTAAAATGTGTATAAGATGTATAAATTTAAGGTAAAAGCAGAAGTGTTTATTAGTTTACTCCAATTGGGGGATTGGTGGTAGGGTTTGCGGGGAATAATAATAAAGGTATATTCTTTTAAAAAGTATGTATGTCTATATAGGTATGTGTATGTATATGTATATATGTGTATATGTATGCATACGTGTATGGATATATATATTTACCCCAAAAATATGGGGGATTGGAAATGATGCAGACAATTACATTGGAAGCAACATTCTTTCCGCAATATTAAGCTGATCCACCCCTTTAAAAAATATTAAAAATAAATAAATAAATCTGGAAACGGCTTCCTATTTCGCAACAAAGCCTCCTTCACTCATGCTGCCAAGCAAACCCTCGTAAAACTGACTATCCTACCGATCCTTGACTTCGGCAATGTCATTTACAAAATAGCTTCCAACACTCTATTCAGCAAATTGGATGCAGTCTATCACAGTGCCATCTGTTTTGTCACCAAAGCCCCATATACTACCCACCACTGCGACCGGTATGCTCTCGTTGGCAAGTACCCGCTACATATTCGTTGCCAAACCAACTGGCTCCAGGTCATCTATAAGTCTTTGCTAGGTAAAGCCCCACCTTATCTCAGCTCACTGGTCACCATAGCAACACCCACCCGTAGCACACGCTCCAGCAGGCATATTTCACTGGTCATCCCCAAAGCCAACACCTGCTTTGGCCGCATTTCCTTCCAGTTCTCTGCTGCCAATAACTGGAACGAATTGCAAAAATCACTGAGGCTGGAGACTTAGATCTCCCTCTATAACTTTAAGCATCAGCTGTCAGAGCAGCTTACCAATCACTGCACCTGTACACAGCCCATCTGTAAATAACCCACCCAACTACCTCATCCCCATATTGCTTTTTTGCACCCCAGTATCTCTACTTGCACATCATCATCTGCACATCTATCACTCCAGTGTTGATGCTAAATTGTAATTATGTTGCCACTATGGCCAATTTATTGTTTTACCACTCTAATCTTACTACATTTTCACACACTGTATATAGATTTTTTTATTCTGTTATTGTCTGTACGTTTGTTTATGCCATGTGTAACTCTGCGTAGTTGTTTGTGTCGCACTGCTTTGCTTTATCTTGGCCAGGTCGCAGTTGTAAATGAGAACTTGTTCTCAACTGGCCTACCTGGTTAAATAAAGGTGAAATATATTTTTTTAAACGTGTAGGTAGTCATTCAAAAATCATGTTAAACTGTCAGCCCAATTGAGACCCCTGGTTTGTTGGTGCAATTCAGAATACGAATTCAAATGGAAAGACATCGAGACTACTTTGACAGGGATACCCATACAGTCAGTTTTGGGAAATAAGGACATGGTAAAAGAAATATACAATAGACAAAATCAGTGGATTAATTTCTCTCTGAAGACATGGTTTAGGGTAGTTAAGCAAAATAATTTAGACAGAGAGATCAAACTGCTGAGTTGGCCCGCATACGACCCCAGCTTCATCCCTGCAACTCAGGACAGCAGATTTAAACAATGGACGCAGAAAGGCATCACATCATTCAGTACAATTATAAGGAATGGGAACCTAGATAACTTCCAGGACTTAAGTAAAAAACATGGCTTGGATAAACAAGATTTTTACAGATACCTACAAGTCCGACACTATTTCTTAAGGGAGATAAAAGTGACTGACCCTCGAGCACCTCCAAAATTAATCCAAGTATTCACTAACGCATACAACTTGGGGAGTAACAAAAAAACGATTTCAAATCTCTACTTGGGTATTCAATCCTCAAAGAAACATTCTACAAACTATATTAAAAAGAAATGGGAGGAGGAACTTAACATTGAAATAACTGATGAAACATGGTTGAACATATTAGAGACTCAACAAAGCTCCACCAACTCAAGGTCATGGAGAGAATTCTGTTGGAAGAATGTTATACGTTTCTTCATAACACCTAAACTGAAATCAAAACAGACTGGCTCACCACACCCTTGTTGGAGAGCATGCGGTCTATTGAGGGCGGACCACTCTCATATCTTTTGGTCCTGCCCCGCAATCGAAACTTACTGGGGAGAAATAAGATCTAACATTGGAAAAATAATTGGATTTGACATAGAACAAACATTCATTTCTTTGTACTTGAGTGAAATACCAGATAACTTACACAATAGAGAAAAGTACCTCTTGAAGGTCCTACTGGCAGCCAGTAAAAAGGCTATCACTAGGAAATGGCTACAAAAAGACCCTCCCACAGTGACACAATGGATAGACATTGTAGAAGAAATACACCACATGGAGCGTATGACCTTTGCTTTAAGAACTCAACAGGAGAGAGGTCAGGAATACTGGGAGAAATGGGTTTCATACTTGGAAAAGGTCTAATTCAAAGATGCTAATGTAACTAATATGATGATATGATGATGAAGGTATGAAGTGCACTGTAACTGCCAGATCATTTTTGTTCTTTTATTTTACTTTATTTGTACTTTCTTTGTGTTCCTACAATAAAAACAAAGTATAAAACAAATAAAAAATCATGTTAAACACAAAGTGAGTCAATCCAACTTATTACATGACTTGTTAAGCACATTTTCCCTCTTGAACTTATTTAGGCTTGTCATAACAAAGGGGTTGAATACTTTTTGGCGAAAGACAGTGTAAGTTTATTGTGTATTGCTATTTGAACTGTATTGATGTAGGGTGGTACTATTGACATGTGGCCGAGAATATTTTGGACATTAAGGCCTTTGTTTTGTCTATGAACCCCCCCCCACTCCCCCACACTCCCCCCTTCCATACCCTCTGCACTCCTCCACTGGGAGGTAATACAGATTATTGCAAATCCTCTAATGTTGATGACTGGGTTCTTTCTTGTAAATTGCTTCTACGAAGTTGCCGTTAAATTGCTCTGCCATTATTATTATTATTATTATTATTATATGAGTTATTATTGGTTGGGTTACCCCTGTGCTGTGATGTGTGTTTTATATGGTGTGTCTTATCTTTTCTCTCCACTGGCTATCTGGCAAACAGGCTACACTCTAGGCAGTCTTTTCTGCTGATGTGTGCGTCTGGTAGTAGTACTCTCTCTATCCTACCATTTTTCTTTCGGCAGGATTAATACCTGCCTTGTGCCCGAACAAAATCTTTATCTTCACCCCTCTCTAACAATACCGATACAGAATTGGCGCCCAAACAGGGACTTGAAGAGAAGCACCCATGACACCACCCACACAAAGTTGTATCATGTCTTTTGTTGGCACCCCATACTGTGCCAATGTGGACACACCTAATGGTAATCATGACCGGGAAAGGAGTCGATGGTGTAATGGAGTTGGAAAGCACTGGCCCTTATCCTCAGGCTTCTGGCTCACCTATAACTTCTCCACCATTACCCTCCCCTCAACCTCTTCCTGTTACCCTGCCCAGACAGACTGGGAGAGGTGTCTCTGTGCTCACTGGACAAATGGAACAACAATGGACACACACCAATCATAGTTTGACAATGCAGGAAAATGCCATTCGCAAACTAAGTGAAAGTGTGGAGGCTCATCAGAAAGATGTGCAGTGGATGGCTCACCTCCCCCGTCAAATGGAGGAAAACCAACAACAAACTATTCAGATACAGAAATATTTACAAGATTCTCTGAAACAGGATATTCAAGGAAAAATGCAAAGTTTCAAAACACTAATAGAAACTAACCATCATCTAGTCATTACCTATCTTGAGGAGGAACAAAAACAGAAAGCAGAGGAGTCAGCCTCTGTTGTGAAGGGAGTGTGTTCTTATCTGAAAGAGATTATGGCGGACAATTCTCTCACAGGGGAACTACGATTTCTGATTGAACAGACTCAAAAAGGATACATTTAATGAGATGGAAAAAGCACAGAAGGTCACAGATCTTCAACTGGAAGAGCTACACCAGGAGGTAATGCAGTGTTTTTCCCTTCTGGACAAATCCTCTGCACTTCCCTCAGGCTCTGCCATTAAGAGAATAGGAACAGGTAGCACTACAAAAACCCCTCTTAAGAAACTGTTAAACAGAACTCCGGTTTCCCCAAGACCCCTTGCCACTATCATGCCTCCTCTAGAGAGCTCCCTCCCTATCAAACTACTTTTCCCCACTTTTGGCAGCACAGATCCACTGTTTTTCTTATCTAAGTGTAATGATTTCCTTTCTATCCGGCCCCTTACTGACTTGGAGGTTCTTGCCACCCTCCGCAGTGTTCTCCATGGTACAGCAAGAGCCTGGTGGGATATAGCCCGTGAACATGTGTCATCCTGGGAGGAGTTTCAAAAAACAATTCCTCTCAGCCTTCCTCTCAGAGGACTATGAGGATGAACTGGCAGAACGGGTTCGTAACAGAGTCCAGGGTGAAGCAGAGCCAATACGGGACTTTGCCTTCTATCGAGTTCTATGGAAGAGATGGAAGACTGACATTACTGAGCAAGAGATGGTCAAACTCATTCTTAAGAACATGGTTCCCCGTTTTGCCAGTCAACTTTCGGGAACATGTGCAGAATGTGGATGATCTGGTGCGTCTTGGGACTCAGTTTGAGAAGGACTGGAAGCACCACCTCCAAACTCCAAACTCATCCCGGTATCCCCATAACTCTCCTGGGGCTTAACCGTCTCAGCTATTTGTGCCCAAGATCCAAGACAAAAGTTCAGTGATGTGCTGGAGGTTGACCCCTCTATGGCCAGCGTCAGGATTCAGGAAAAGGTCAGAAAATGACAGAAGACCGACAGTCTAGACAGGAGTGGTGGCTTGCATACAATCTGGTCAGCCTTAATGCCCACCGTGAAGCCTTTAGACAGCACAACTGGCTGTCTTATTCCTATTCCGCAACAACTATTGGTTCCTCTGACTGTTAGGAACTGGTGAAGGAAGGCCATAATCGACACAGGAGCAACTTACACCCTGATGCTAGAAGCCCTGTGCGAAACATAGCATTACCTCATGAGGAGCTTTGAACCTGGGAGGAAGGACCATTGTACTTGGCCAATGGAGAACCTACCACTCCCTTGGGCTGGATTTATACGACAATAAAGCTGCATGATGAGACTATTAACATTCCTGTGGCTATTCTTTCAGATCCGAGCCTTGCATTTGCTCTAGTCCTTGGCCTGGACGTCCTGTCCTTCAGTGGACTGACCATCTCGATGTCCGAACCATCCTATCGGCTGCGCTCTGACCATTCCCAGCCTCATCCATTTCAACCTGGAAATGCACTGATTTCAGGCTGGAGCCTGCTACCTTATTCAGAGTCCTGGCTAGGTCAAGTTGAAGACAATGACAAAAACAGAGAAAATACAAAGAAGAGACAAATACAAAAACAAGTTCCACCAGTACAGCCGTACCCCCCCTACTATTCGAGAGCAAAAGCAAACCTGACGCTGATTTCTACATCAAACAAGCAGTGGAACAGGCATGTCTGTCAGGACGAGAGGTGGCAGCTCTCCCAGATGTTGGAGATGAACAGTGAGCTCTGTACTCTTACAACCGTCTTTAAACACGAAATCTATACCCGGCATGAAGTCCCCATTAAGCAGCGTCCCTACAGGCTGTCCCCTGCCAAACTGCCAATTCTCAATGAACAGCTCAAAAGCATGGTGGAGAATGGAATTGTGGAACCTTCTTTTTCCGGATGGGTTTCTCCGGTTGTCCTGATTCCAAAGACAGATGGTGGATATCGATTCTGTGTAGACTACAGGAAGCCGAATGCCATAACAGAAAGCAAAGCCTACCCTCTACCAAACATTCTCTGGTAGGAGCATCTATTTTCAGTAATCTGGATCTGAACAGCGTATATTGGCAGGTGGCAATGGATCCCGCCAGTCAGGACATGACTGCCTTTGTCACCTTTGCTGGTTTGTACTCCTTCAAAGTCATGCATTTTGATTCGAAGAATGCTCCAGCAACCTTCCAAAGGTTGATGGAGACTGTCCTGGGAGATCTGAGGGGAAGAAATTGTCTTGTGTATCTGGATGACATCATACTCTACTCCTACTCTGTCGTGGATCATCTGCAAGACATACAGTCCATCTTTGACAGACTAAAGGCTGCAGGTTAGACCTTGAAGAAGTGTCATTTCTGTTTGCCAGAACTCAAGTTCCTTGGTCATTGGGTTAATGCTGAAGGTATCCATGCAGATCCAGCCAAAGTTGCATCAGTGCAGGAATTCCTAATTCCCACATCCCTCAAGGCTGTTCAGTGCTTCCTGGGTATGGCTGGATGGTACCACAAATTTGTGACTGACTTTTCAAATGGTCGCCGAACAACTCAACCACCTTAAGAAGAATGGGGTGAAATTCCAATGGACCCCTGCATGCCAAAGCACATTTGAAGCACTTAAAAACAGTCTCATCACTCCTCCAGTGCTTGGACATCCTAATCTGAATGCTGATTTCATAGTGTACATGGATGCAAGTCAAACAGGATTTGGAGCAGTCTTGGCTCAACAAACAGGTCCTGGAACAGAAGAAGTTCTTGCCTATGCAAGTCTCACCCTTAATTCAGCCGAGAGGAATTATTCAACGACTGAAAGGGAGTGCCTTGCGGTGGTCTGGGATTTGGAGAAATGGAGCTACTACTTGGAGGTGAAGGTCTTCACCATTGTCACAGACCACTCTGCTCTGCAGTGGGTTCTAGCATCAGGCAAGACCAACAGCTGTCTTATTCGCTGGTCTAGCAGACTTCAGAGGTTTGACTTCATCATTGAGTATCGCAAAGGAAAATAGAATGTTGTACCAGATGCCCTTTCTCAGATTATAGAGACTGCCAATGTTTGTTCTCCATTGTGCAGCACTTACACTACCGCTGTCACCACTTCGCCGAAGTCGGTTTCTCTCCTTGTTTGGGCGGCGTTCGGCAGTCGACGTCGCCGGTCTTCTAGCCATCGCCGATCCACCTTTCATTTTCCATTTGTTTTGTCTTGTCTTCCTGCACACCTGGTTTACATCTCCTACTAGTTAACATGTGTATTTAACCCTCTGTTCCCTCCATGTCTGTGTGGGGTATTGTTTATTGTCTAAGTTGGCACGCTTCCGGCTGGTTTGTGCCGGGTTTTGTTTTACCAGTGCTGTGGCAGCCGGTACTTTGTTCTTGGGTTTTGTACTTTAGCTGCCTCACTTGTTCTGTGGGTATTTGTTTTGTGACGCGGTTGCGTTCTGTATTATGATTGCCTAAGTAAAGTGCATTGTCCATTCATCTCTGCTCTCGTGCGCCTGACTTCCATGCACTAACTACACCCACCGTTGTCAACCGCTAAGTGTCTGGATGATTCCTTCCCTCTGGATGATGAGTATGTGTGGAGAGCACAGCAGAATGACGCCGCCATAATGGCGATTCACAAGAGCCTGTCTGAAGAAGACTTGAAGAGTCGCTTCAATGAGAAGTTCAGCATAATTCAGGATAAAGTGTATCAAAACTCCAAGAGGAGATGGAACACACAACACCCATTACCGCATCTTTATCCCCTCTACATTGAGTGACCAGATGATCCAAGCTTATCATGCCAACCCCATGAGTGGCCATCTTGGAGTTTTTAAGACTTACCGAAGATTACAGGAGGTGGCTTACTGGCCAGGCATGTGGGTTGATACCAAGAAGTTTGTACAACTGTGTGAAGTCTGGCAGAAATACAAACCAGACATTGGCAGACCTGCTGAGAAACTGCAGCAGACCGTGGTGAACCATCCCAATGAAATGCTGGGAATTGACCTCATGGGATATTTTCCTCCCAGCCGGGGGACCCGGAATGAATTTTTACTGGTGGTAGTGGACTACTACACACACTGCATTTAATTTTATTGCATTTAAGTCATTTAGCAGACGCTCTTATCCAGAGCGACTTACAAATTGGTGCATTCACCTTATGATATCCAGTGGAACAACCACTTTACAATAGTGCATCTAACTCTTTTAAGGGGGGGGGGGGGGGGTTAGAAGGATTACTTTATCCTATCCTAGGTATTCCTTAAAGAGGTGGGGTTTCAGGTGTCTCCGGAAGGTGGTGATTGACTCCGTGGATTGGGTGGAGTTGTTTCCACTCCGCAGAGCCACTGCATCTGCCATTGCTCTAATTATGCGAAGGGAGTTCTTTACCAGATTCGGGACTCCAGACCAAATTCTCTCTGACCCGAGGTCTGCAGTTCATATCAGGAATCTACAAAGAGCTCTGTACCTACTGGGGTGTAGTTGCCAAGCTGACCACGGCCTACCATCCTCAGACCAATCTGACCGAGAGGGTAAACCGAAACCTGAAGGGGATGATTGCTTCATTTGTGGGGGATCAGCACACAATGTGGGATCAGCATCTTCCTGTGTTTCGCTTATTGTGAATTGCTATTTGAACTGTATTGATGTGGGGTGGTACTATTGACATGTGGCCGAGAAGACTTTGGACATTTTAAGGCCTTTGTTTTGTCTATGAACACCCCCCCTGTTGCACTTTGTTAAAAAAAAAAGATCCCTACTGAACACCACCCAACAATGCAGCTGGAACTAAAGGTACTTGATATAGTCTGGGTCTAGAGAAAGGGACACTCACTGTGGGTGGTGGACTGCACCGACTCGGCCAGGCTGACTGTGGAGGGGGTCTTGGGGGGCGAGGTGTATTCTGAGGAACGGTCGGTGCTAGTGCTGGGCTGGAGCTGAGGGGTGCTGGTCTGGCCGCCGTCCCCTGTAGCGGTAGAGGTAGAGGTGGAGGTGGAGCCCACGGAGCTCAGCCGAGGTCTTATCTCCTCTCCTCCTCTGCCCACAGAGCTCAGTCGGGGTCGACTGGTGGAGGCACCAACAGAACTCAACCGGGGGCTGTCACCCGCGACAAGGGAGGTAGCACCAACTGAACTCAAGCGGGGTCTAGGGCCCTCCTCTGAGTCAGCTCGGGATGGTTTGATTGGGGTGTCGCTGCGCTCCTGGGCTGGGTAACTCGCAGATTCACTAACAGCCCCGACAGTAGACTTCTTCTCTTCTCCCTGAACCTTAAGGTACATAAAATAATTAATTCAGTTTAAATTCATACACATTCCTCCATTTATTAATCCATTAATTTATTCATACATTCATAAATATTTCATTTATTCATAAAAATAAATTGAAATATAAGAGACCTTAATCCGGCTGGAAGGACCATGAAAGAGGATGCTTGGAAATAAACTAGTTGGTCAGGTTGAAACTCCCCCCAAAAGTTTGACAAACCTCACTGTCTGGCTCCACCCTCGCCACCTCTGCTTCGTGGTCAGGTCTTCTTCCTCGTGTGCCATGAATGGACGGAGCCCTGGCGCTGTCGTCCACATCAGGACAGTGATTGGTTGGCTGTGAGTTCCGTCCAATCATGGAGTTCCATCCCTCCTCCCCAGGGTTGACAGTGCTCTCAGACAGCCTCTTAGCAGCCTGGATCCTCTGGGGGTGGAGTCTACTCAGAGACATGTAGTAGAAGTTGTCTTGCTCTCCATTCAGAAGATAACCTGAGAATGACATCCTACGGAACTCCTGTGGATGGGAAGATTCAAGGGTGAGGGTCAGTATAAATTTTCCTCATTGAAAAGCAAATCGTCAGAGTAGCACTTGGGTATGCAACATGTAAGGTTCCTGACAATGTGAAAAACGAATTGACCACACTAGAAAAAAGGGCCAAAATTCATCTTTGCTATGAAAGAAAAACAGTTCTCCCTGTCACCGCTTCTGGTCACCCTCCCACCATACCTCTTTGAACTTCTCCAGGGACTGCTCTGGGCCAAAGACAAACTGCAGAGGAACGACCTCACAGTGGCACCGTGGTCGCCCGCCTGAGCGAAACACGTGATCCGCCACCTTCTGTAGCATGGACGAGTGGATAACCCGGGAGAGACGCAGCGCTGACACAATCTCGTCCTCCAAGAGCCAACGGATCTACAGCGAGAGGAGAGGGAGAGGTGAGTGAATGGGCCTGAAATCTGTAGCTCAGTGACAGGGTGAATTCCTGCTATTTAGTGGTCGACTAGCTCAAAGTCAAATCAATATCAATATGAAGTTCCAAGATCGAGATCAAAATCAAAAGTAATTCAACACATGTGAGCTCTCACATTTTTCAACATGTTTTTTACAAAAGGATAGATACATTTGGATTTTTCGGCAGGTAAATATGCAGGATGCTACCCTCCACAGCATGGCCTTCGCTCCAGATCAAAACGTCAAACCTACAACCTAATTTTGACAAATTAAAGCTATACGAAGGGTGCTCTAGCAAACAAACAGCAGAGACCAGAGGACACCATTCCAACCTGGAACTGAGTGAGTAGTGTTTGGTATGATGCTATTTTGAAAGCCAAGAAGTAAAAAAAATAAAAAAAAATAAAGTACATTACAAGGATATATTTTACATTATGGGGACTGAATGCTGAGTTAAGGCTCCCAAGCTTGCAAGGACAGACCAGATACAAATTCAATTAGCACTACGGTGTGAAGTAAAAGGTGTCGAGGCCTTTTGGCCCAACAAGTGGCAGCAGTCTTTGAAGCGTCCTCTGAAGACCCCTCCTGCTGTTCAAAGACCATTCACTGGCATTTTCTACAAGAAATCTGCCTCCAGAAATAAATAAAAGCGTGTGACACCTACTCCCGTCGCCTGCTGCACTGCAACTTGGATTCCACCTGGAAATCTGTTCAGCGTCTGCCCTGGCTTGTCTCCACGTCTGGTACAAGTACCGCCACCACACTCAACCCTCTCTCCCGAGCTTTCGCTCGCCTCCAGCACACACGCACTGTGTGACTCTGAGCAAAGAGTGACTCTGAACTTACAATGGCTAGCCCCAAGTCGTTATATATTTTAAAAAATTATTGTGCATTTTGCTATTTGCCTCATGACTCCTGCATACTTTGTTGACTACAAACTTTCTTTACCCAAGCATGGGACAGACTGTTTGTTCCCACACTCGGGACTCTTGACTCTCTATTGGTTATACAGACTTTTGGCCTCCCATCCTATTCTAACCACCTCTCGCCGGCTTTATTTTCATGTTACCTGATGAAATTGCTGTACAATATGATCTTGTTTCCATCTGATGCACATTCAGATTATATAAATCAGCACTGCAGAGCTCTCCCTGTCCTATGCTGTGCCTTGACTGTATTACTGTTGATGATATCTGAAAATGTGCCTGATCACCCTGGCCCATCTACTGTTGCTAGCCCCAATTCATTACTGAGACGTGGTTAAGTAAGAGTGTTTTGAATACTGATGTTAACCTTTCTGGTTATAAGCTTTTTCGGCAAGACAGATCTTCCAAAGTTGGGGGAGTGGCAATCTTTACCAAGAATCACCTTCAGTGGTCGGTTGTCTCCGCCAAGTCTGTCCCCAAACAATTTGATTTGCTGGTTTTAAACATGAAACTTTCAAATAGCTCTTTGTTGACTGTTGTTGGGTGCTATCGTCCTCCATCAGCACCGCCCTGTACTCTACCTGCCCTAAGCTCTCTCCTGGCCCCTTACGCTAAGTCTGAATTTGTCCTAATAGGTGACCTAAACTGGGACATGCTTAAACCACTTGACCAAGTCCAAACGCAATTTTTTTTTTTTTTTTTTCTTTTTTCACCTTTATTTAACCAGGTAGGCTAGTTGAGAACAAGTTCTCATTTGCAACTGCGACCTGGCCAAGATAAAGCATAGCAGTGTGAACAGACAACACAGAGTTACACATGGAGTAAACAATAAACAAGTCAATAACATGGTAGAAAAAAAGAGAATCTATATACAATGTGTGCAAAAGGCATGAGGTAGGCAATAAATCGAATAATTACAATTTAGCAGATTAACACTGGAGTGATAAATCATCAGATGATCATGTGCAAGAAGAAATACTGGTGTGCAAAAGAGCAGAAAAGTAAATAAATAAAAGCAGTATGGGGGGTGAGGTAGGTAAATTGGGTGGGTAGTTTACAGATGGACTATGTACAGCTGCAGCGATCGGTTAGCTGCTCGGATAGCAGATTTTTAAAGTTGTTGAGGGAGATAAAAGTCTCCAACTTCAGACATTTTTGCAATTCGTTCCAGTCGCAGGCAGCAGAGAACTGGAAGGAAAGGCGTCCAAATTAGGTTTTAGCTTTAGGGATGATCAGTGAGATACACCTGCTGGAGCGCGTGCTGCGGGTGGGTGTAGCCATCGTGACCAGTGAACTGAGATAAGGCGGCACTTTACCTAGCATAGCCTTGTAGATGACCTGGAGCCAGTGGGTCTGACGACGAACATGTAGCGAGGGCCAGCCGACTAGGGCATACAGGTCGCAGTGGTGGGTCGTATAAGGTGCTTTAGTAACAAAACGAATGGCACTGTGATAAACTGCATCCAGTTTGCTGAGTAGAGTGTTGGAAGCTATTTTGTAGATGACATCGCCGAAGTCGAGGATCGGTAGGATAGTCAGTTTTACTAGGGTAAGTTTGGCGGCGTGAGTGAAGGAGGCTTTGTTGCGGAATAGAAAGCCGATTCTTGATTTGATTTTGGATTGGAGATGTTTGATATGAGTCTGGAAGGAGAGTTTGCAGTCTAGCCAGACACCTAGGTACTTATAGATGTCCACATATTCTAGGTCGGAACCGTCCAGGGTGGTGATGCTAGTCGGGCGTGCGGGTGCAGGCAGCGAACGGTTGAAAAGCATGCATTTGGTTTTACTAGCGTTTAAGAGCAGTTGGAGGCCACGGAAGGAGTGTTGTATGGCATTGAAGCTCGTTTGGAGGTTAGATAGCACAGTGTCCAAGGAAGGGCCGGAAGTATATAGAATGGTGTCGTCTGCGTAGAGGTGGATCAGGGAATCGCCCGCAGCAAGAGCAACATCATTGATGTATACAGAGAAAAGAGTCGGCCCGAGAATTGAACCCTGTGGTACCCCCATAGAGACTGCCAGAGGACCGGACAACATGCCCTCCGATTTGACACACTGAACTCTGTCTGCAAAGTAGTTGGTGAACCAGGCAAGGCAGTCATTAGAAAAACCGAGGCTACTGAGTCTGCCGATAAGAATATGGTGATTGACAGAGTCGAAAGCCTTGGCCAGGTCGATGAAGACGGCTGCACAGTAATGTCTTTTATCGATGGCGGTTATGATATCGTTTAGTACCTTGAGCGTGGCTGAGGTGCACCCGTGACCGGCTCGGAAACCGGATTGCACAGCGGAGAAGGTACGGTGGGATTCGAGATGGTCAGTGATCTGTTTGTTGACTTGGCTTTCGAAGACCTTAGATAGGCAGGGCAGGATGGATATAGGTCTGTAACAGTTTGGGTCCAGGGTGTCTCCCCCTTTGAAGAGGGGGATGACCGCGGCAGCTTTCCAATCCTTGGGGATCTCAGATGATACGAAGGAGAGGTTGAACAGGCTGGTAATAGGGGGTGCGACAATGGCGGCGGACAGTTTCAGAAATAGGGGGTCCAGATTGTCAAGCCCAGCTGATTTGTATGGGTCCAGGTTTTCCAGCTCTTTCAGAACATCTGCTATCTGGATTTGGGTAAAGGAGAAGCTGGGGAGGCTTGGGCGAGTAGCAGCGGGGGCGGGGCTGTTGGCCAAGGTTGGAGTCGCCAGGAGGAAGGCATGGCCAGCCATTGAGAAATGCTTGTTGAAGTCTTCGATTATCACGGATTTATCGGTGGTGACCGTGTTACCTAGCCTCAGTGCAGTGGGCAGCTGGGAGGAGGTGCTCTTGTTCTCCATGGACTTTACAGTATCCCAGAACTTTTTGGAGTTAGAGCTACAGGATGCGAATTTCTGCTTGAAAAAGCTGGCCTTTGCTTTCCTGACTGACTGCGTGTATTGGTTCCTGACTTCCCTGAACAGTTGCATATCGCGGGGGCTCTTCGATGCTATTGCAGTTCGCCACAGGATGTTTTTGTGCTGGTCGAGGGCAGTCAGGTCTGGAGTGAACCAAGGGCTATATCTGTTCTTGGTTCTGCATTTTTTGAACGGAGCATGCTTGTCTAATATGGTGAGGAAGTAACATTTAAAGAATGACCAGGCATCCTCAACTGACGGGATGAGGTCAATATCCTTCCAGGGTACCCGGGCCAGGTCGATTAGAAAGGCCTGCTCGCAGAAGTGTTTTAGGGAGCGTTTGACAGTGATGAGGGGTGGTCGTTTGACCGCGGACCCGTGGCGGATACAGGCAATGAGGCAGTGATCGCTGAGATCTTGATTGAAGACAGCAGAGGTGTATTTGGAGGGCAGGTTGGTCAGGATAATGTCTATTAGGGTGCCCATGTTTACGGATTTAGGGTTGTACCTGGTGGGTTCCTTGATGATTTGTGTGAGATTGAGGGCATCAAGCTTGGATTGTAGGACTGCCGGGGTGTTAAGCATATCCCAGTTTAGGTCACCTAACAGAACAAACTCTGAAGCTAGATGGGGAGCGATCAATTCACAGATGGTGTCCAGGGCACAGCTGGGAGCTGAGGGGGGTCGGTAGCAGGCGGCAACAGTGAGAGACTTATTTCTGGAGAGATTAATTTTTAAAATTAGAAGTTCGAACTGTTTGGGCATAGACCTGGAAAGTATGACAGAACTTTGCAGGCTATCTCTGCAGTAGATTGCAACTCCTCCCCCTTTGGCAGTTCTATCTTGACGGAAAGTGTTATAGTTGGGTATGGAAATCTCAGAATTTTTGGTGGCCTTCCTAAGCCAGGATTCGGACACGGCAAGGACATCAGGATTGGTAGAGTGTGCTAAAGCGGTGAGTAAGGCAAACTTAGGGAGGAGGCTTCTGATGTTGACATGCATGAGGCCAAGGCTTTTTCGATCACAGAAGTCAACAAATGAGGGTGACTGGGGACATGCAGGGCCTGGGTTTACCTCCACATCACCCGAGGAACAGAGGAGTAGTAGGATGAGGGTGCGGCTAAAGGCTATCAAAACTGGTCGCCTAGAGCGTTGGGGACAAAGAATAAAAGGAGCAGATTTATGGGCGTGGTAGAATAGATTCTGGGCATAATGTGCAGACAGGGGTATGGAGGGGCGCGGGTACAGCGGAGGCAAGCCCAGGCACTGGGTGATGATAAGAGAGGTTGTATCTCTGGACATGCTGGTCTCAATGGGTGAGGTCACCGCATGTGTGGGGGGTGGGACAAAGGGGGTATCAGAGGTACGGAGAGTGGAACTACAGGGTCCATTGCAAACCAAAACAATGATAATGAAAACTAGCCTGAACAACAGTATGCAAGGCATATTGATATTTGAGAGAGACATACAATAAGGCATAAAGTGATTGCAGGTCTTGATTGGGAGAGCTAGCTAAAACAACAGGTAAGATAACAGCAGCAATAACAGGGTGCTAGTCTAACACAGCAACAACAGGTAAAAATGGCGACGCCTAGGCAGAGAGGGTCGGATTAACTACACACAGATCCTGAGTTAAAGCACAGAGCCGACAGATAAAACACAAATAAACAGAATGGAGTACCGTGAATTAATGGACAGTCAAGCATGCATCAGCTATGTAGCCAAGTGATCATAGTGTCCAGGGGGCAGCCGTAGATGGAGCAGGGAGGCCTCCACTAAGCTAGCACGCGGCGTTTAAAGTTAGTAGCCCGGGGGGTGGTCTGCTCAGACGGAGGGGGTCTGCTCAGACGTGGTCGTGTCGACAGAGAATCCAGAGAATCCAAGCCGAATGGCGAAAGAGAGGTTGTGAATTGTAGAATTGTGTTTGCTAACTGGTGCTAGCTTCGTGGCAGTGGCGCTAACTGCGCTAGCGGCAAGCTAGCTGTGAGGATCAGAAGTAGTGGCTCAGGGATTACGGCAGGAATCCGGCGTTGTTGTCGAGAGACAGTCCGATGCTGGTAAATTGGTGAGTAATATCCAGGCTAATAACAGGGCTGGTGTCTGTGCTGAAGGTAAAAGCTACTAGCAGCGGCAAAAAAATGGCTAAATTAGCTTGTAGCTGATTTAGACCAGTTGTGATGGATTGGCAGGGCTCTGTGTCGGCAAACAAAAGGTCCAGTCCAATTGGCAAAAGAGGTATTGTAGCCCAAGAATTCGCTGGTAGACCTCTTCGGCTAGCCGGCAGATGGGCCTAGCTCGAGGCTAGCTCAAGGCTAACTGGTGCTTGCTTCGGGACAGAGGTGTTAGCCAGTAGTAGCCACTCGGTTGCAGCTAGCTAGCTGTGATAATACGGTGTAATTGTCCAGAGCTTGCGTCAGGAATCCGGTGATGTGGTAGAGAAAAAGCAGTCCTATATGCTCTGGGTTGATATCGCGCTTGCAGACTGGCAGGTATTGGCCCGGTATTGAAGCTGGCTGTGTCCGAGTTAAGGGCGAAGACCGCAGCAGTGGCTAACTGACTACTAGCTAGTAGCTAGTTATCTGGCTAGCTTCTGATTGGGGTTACGGTTCTAAAGTATAAAAAAAAATAGCAGGTCCGTACCACATTGGGTGAGGCGGAATGTAGGAATGTATATTCAGTTCCTAGATGGAAAGTGAAATTAAAATATATACGAAATGTATACGAAAAATACGAATACTATTTACACGGGACAGACAGGACAAAGACACATCCGACTGCTACGCCATCTTGGATTCAATGAGACTCCCTAAATCTTTCTCAGATTATTACCAACCCCACAAGGTATGACTCCAAACACCCAGAAAAGGCTACTCTCCTTGATGTTATCCTCACAAATAATCCTGATAGGTATCAGTCTGGTGTTTTCTGTAATGACCTTAGTGATCACTGTTGTACAGCTGCTTAGTGAAATGACCTGTCCTGACTTGTAATGAGCAAGCCTTCCTTCATGAACTGGCCTCTGTAAAATGGTATAGAATCAGCTTGATCCCCTCTGTCAAAGACGCTTGGACCTTATTTTTTGATATTTCAGTGATATTGTTAACAAACACGCCCCCATAAAGAAAATGAGAATTAAAAACAGGTTCAGCCCTTGGTTCGACCGTGATCTGGCAGAGTTAATCCACCTCAAGAACTGTATTTGGTGAAAGGCTTGGCACACGCATACTCAGGCTGAACGGCTATCGTTCAGGCAAATGAGAAATAAGTGCACTCAGGCTATCCGGAAGGCCAAAGTGAGTTACTTTAAGGAGCAGTTCTCTCTCTGTGGGTCTAACCCCAAGATGTTCTGGAAAACGGTTAAAGACCTGGAGAATAAACCCTCCTCCTCACAGCTGCACATGTCCGTTAATGTTGATGATGTGGTTGTTACTGACAAGAAGCACATGGCTGAGCTCTTTAATCACCACGTCAGGATTCCTATTTGACTCAGCCATGCCTGCTTGCCCGTCCAACATGTCCTCATCTCCCACCCCTTCTAATGAGACTATCCCCGATACTTCTCCCTCTTTTTCCCCTGCCCCGCTACAAAGTTTCTCCCTGCAGGCAGTCAACGAGTCCGAGGTGCTAAAGGAGCTCCTTAAACTTGACCTAAAAAAAAACATCTGGGTCAGATGGTTTAGACCCTTTCTTCTTTAAGGTTGCTGCCCCTATCATCGCCAAGCCTGTCTCTGACCTTTTTAACCTGTCTCTCCTTTCTGGGGAGGTTCCCATTGCTTGGAAGGCAGCCACAGTTCGTCCTTTATTTAAAGGGGGAAATCAAGCTGATCCTAACTGTTATAGGCCTATTTCTATTTTGCCCTGTTTATCAAAAGTGTTGGAAAAACTTGTCAATAATCAACTGCCTGGCTTTCTTGATGTCTATAGTTTTCCCTCTGGCATGCAATCTGGTTTCCGCTCAGGTTATGGATGTGTCACTGCAACCTAAAAGGTCCTCAATGATGTCACCATTGCCCTTGATTCGAAGCAATATTGTACTGCTATTTTTATTGACTTGGCCAAAACTTTTGATATGGTAGACCATTCCATTCTAGTGGGCCAGCTAAGGAGTATTGGTATCTCTGAGGGGTCTTTGGCCTGGTTTGCTAGCTACCTCTCTCAAAGAGTGCAGTGTATAAAGTCAGAACATCTGCTATCTCAGCCACTGCCTGTCACCATGGGAATACCACAAGGCTTGATCCTAGGCCCCACGCTCTTCTCAATTTACATCAACAACATAGCTCAGGCAGTAGGAAGCTCTCTCATCCATTTATATGCAGATGATACAGTCTTATACTCAGCTGGCCCCTCGCTGGATTTTGTGTTAAACGCTCTACAACAAAGCTTTCTAGTGTCCAACAAGCTTTCTCGGCCCTTAACCTTGTTCTGAACACCTCCAAAGCAAAGGTCATGTAGTCTGGTAAAAAGAATGCCCCTCTTCCCACAGGTGTTATTACTACCTCTGAGGGTTTAGAGCTTGAGGTAGTCACCTCATACAAGTACTTGTGAGTATGGCTAGACGGAGCACTGTCCTTCTCTCAGCACATATCAAAGCTGCAGGCTAAAGTTACATCTAGACTTGGTTTCCTCTTTCACCCCAGCTGCCAAATTTACCCTGATTCAGATGACCATCCTACCCATGCTAGATTACGGAGACATAATTTATAGATCGGCAGGTGAGGGTGCACTCGAGGGGCTAGATGTTCTTCACCATTCGGCCATCAGATTTGCCACCAATGCTCCTTATAGGACATCACTGCACTCTATACTCCTCTGTAAACTGGTCATCTCTGCATACCCGTCACAAGACCCACTGGTTGGTGCGTATTTATAAAACCCTCTTAGGCCTCACTCCACCCTGTCTGAGATATCTACTGCAGCCCTCATCCTCCACATACAACACCCGTTCTGCCAGTCACATTCTGTTAAAGGTCCCCAAAGCACACACATATAAGGGTTGCTCCTCTTTTCAGTTCGCTGTAGATAGTGACTGGAACGAGCTGCAACAACCATTCAAACTGGACAGTTTTATCGCAATTTCTTCATTCAAAGACTCAATCGTGAACACTCTTACTGACAATTGTGGATGCATTGTTGCCTCTACCTTCTTGCCCTTTGTGCTGTTGTCTGTGCCCAATAATGTTTGTACCATGTTTTGTGCTGCTACCATGTTGTGTTGCTACCATGTTGTTGTTATGTTGCGTTGCTACCATGCTGTGTTGTCATGTGTTGTTGCTTTGCTATGTTGTTGTCTTAAGTCTCTCTTTATGTAGTGTTGTGTTGTCTCTCTTGTTGTGATGTGCGTTTGTCCTATATTTATTTTTTATTTTTAATCCCAGGCCCTCGTCCCCGCAGGAGGCCTTTTGCCTTTTGGTAGGCCGTCTTTGTAAATAAGAATTTGTTCTTAACTGACTTGCCTAGTTAAATAAAGGTTAAATAAAAATAAAATAAAAAAGACTGAACTTACCTCATCCATGGTGGCTAACACTGCTAGTTTGTGGGGAATTGGGAGTTTGGCCAAGGGGTCTCCTCCAACCCTGTTGAAATAAAGAAGTAATGTAACAAAGGCAATAGTAAAGGGCTTACATGTGTTACATATATATACAGTATGTTACAGGAGAAGGTCAATTTGGGAAATATATACGTTCCACGTAACAAATTTGAAACAGGAAAGTAGCCAGCATATATTACAAGTTAAATCAGTTGACAGACAGTGAGCTGGTATGGGTCGTATCAGGACAATTTATCTGCGAAACAAATAACGGCACTACGAAGAATGGATGGATAAGAGGTTATGCTGCCAAAGAGAATCTCTGTTTAGCCTCCGTGAAATGATCATGCAGGCAGCCAAGGACTGCTCAACATGCTTTCTTAGCCCAATGTATCCCTACCCTTCAGACCACTCACCCGTCAACCACTACTCCTCTAGCCTGGTACCAGATGTGTGTGTGCTGTAGAGCCAAATGACAACAGCTATACAGCACAAACAGATATAGAACCAGGCTACTATTTTCACCATTCTTCCTAATGACTCACCCGTCGACCCCTACTCCTCTCAGGCTGTCCAAGTTGCCCATCAGCTCCTCATCAGAGCGGTAGGAGGAGGGCTGGCCTGGAGAACGGTTCAGAGACACACTGCTCTCTGACGTGTACCTGGAGAGAGTGCAGCCCGTTAGTTAACGTGATCATCTTTTAGTGAAAGATCCTACTGTATGTGGAAATGACGAAAGTATACAGCACAGGGTTATGCTCTTACACATTGTAAGAGTCATTATTGTCATTATCATTCCAATGACAACGTATCTGGTAAGAGTGCCTATCCTAATGACTAATATCCTAGTTTAAGCTCCAAGTTCTTTCAATGTTTTTACAAACCTGGTTTAACAAAGGGCACCTTACCATACGAACACAAATGAATCCAAGAACAAACAGATGCATTTTTTTTTGTTATTTAATTTTGTTCCACATATTTCTCAAGTAGGATCTAAAATTCTCACCTGTTGTGCCTCAAGTCAGACTGCATACCCTCGATCTCTAGGGGTAAGGTGAGGACAAAGATGTCCAATGTGACAGACAGATCATTCAGATCAAGAGCCTGCAGGGCCTCTGCATTCTCCAGACATGTGATCACCTCACCTGTAACAAAACAGTACACGTCAACACAAACAGCAGGGCATTTAATAGCATTATGAAAATTCACAGCAGAACTGGGGTCAAATAGTATTTGTTGTGTTTCAAATACTTTGACTGTCGGAGTGAGCCTGCTTGGAGTGCCAGATGGGAAAGTTTAGCACTTTTGGAACTAGTCCACTGGTTCCATTGTGCCGGACAAACTCAATAAAGTGAAGCTATCAAATAACCTTTTATTGGTCACAAACACATATTTAGCAGATGTTATTGCGGGTGTAGCGAAATGCTTGTGTTCCTAGAGCCAACAGTGCAGTAGTATCTAACAATTCACAACAACACACAAATCTAAAAGTAAAATAATGAAATTAAGAAACTTATAAATATTAGGATGAGCTATGTCAGAATGGCATTGACTAAAATACTGTAGAATACAGTAAACACACATATGAAATGAGTAAAGCAGTATGTAAACATGATTCAAGTGACCAGTGATTCCATGTCTATGTACATAGGGCAGCAGCCTCTAAGGTGCAAGGTTGAGTAACCGGGTGGTAGCCGGTTAGTGATGGCTATTTAACAGTCTGATGGCCTTGAGATAAACACCAGGTCTGAGTCACACACTGTCTATTGGCTTGTGTCTCTTCTGTGACGGTTGTCAGGTACAGTGTGTACTCACCCAGGCAGGTGGGTAGCGTGGTTATGGGCATGGATCCGTGGCAGCTCTTTATGTTAACAGAGCAGGTGAGGTGGACGAACAGCGGAGGCATCTCAGGCTGAGGCCCCTCTGGCTCCAACAGGCTGTCTCCCTCTAGGATGCTGAAGGAGTCCTCATCCTGGTTCACGGTGTTGGAGTCAGACAGGGACTCATCCTCCCCCTCTCCCCCTGCTTCCCCCTCTCCGTCTGCCCCTAGGGATCTCCGGCCCCCAGCCCTCTCCTGGTACTCCACCTCCAGGTCTGTGTCGCTCTCCATCATGATGCAACAGCCCGACATGTTCTCTGAGGTGCACATTAGGATGACATAGTACACAGCATTATGACATAGTACACAGGATTTATGACGTATCCTTAACTACATGTTCTCTGTGGTGCACAGGATGAGTATAGAGTATCTGATGTACTGTTATCTAGAAGCTGCCGCGGTCATCCCCCTCTTCAAACGGGGGAGACACCCTGGACCCAAACTGTTACAGACCTATATCCATCCTGCCCTGCCTATCTAAGGTCTTCGAAAGCCAAGTCAACAAACAGATCACTGACCATCTCAAATCCCACCGTACCTTCTCCGCTGTGCAATCCGGTTTCCGAGCCGGTCACGGGTGCACCTCAGCCACGCTCAAGGTACTAAACGACATCATAACCGCCATCGATAAAAGACATTACTGTGCAGCCGTCTTCATCGACCTGGCCAAGGCTTTCGACTCTGTCAATCACCATATTCTTATCGGCAGACTCAGTAGCCTCGGTTTTTCTAATGACTGCCTTGCCTGGTTCACCAACTACTTTGCAGACAGAGTTCAGTGTGTCAAATCGGAGGGCATGTTGTCCGGTCCTCTGGCAGTCTCTATGGGGGTACCACAGGGTTCAATTCTCGGGCCGACTCTTTTCTCTGTATACATCAATGATGTTGCTCTTGCTGCGGGCGATTCCCTGATCCACCTCTACGCAGACGACACCATTCTATATACTTCCGGCCCTTCCTTGGACACTGTGCTATCTAACCTCCAAACGAGCTTCAATGCCATACAACACTACTTCCGTGGCCTCCAACTGCTCTTAAACGCTAGTAAAACCAAATGCATGCTTTTCAACCGTTCGCTGCCTGCACCCGCACGCCCGACTAGCATCACCACCCTGGACGGTTCTGACCTAGAATATGTGGACATCTATAAGTACCTAGGTGTCTGGCTAGACTGCAAACTCTCCTTCCAGACTCATATCAAACATCTCCAATCCAAAATCAAATCAAGAATCGGCTTTCTATTCCGCAACAAAGCCTCCTTCACTCACGCCGCCAAACTTACCCTAGTAAAACTGACTATCCTACCGATCCTCGACTTCGGCGATGTCATCTACAAAATAGCTTCCAACACTCTACTCAGCAAACTGGATGCAGTTTATCACAGTGCCATTCGTTTTGTTACTAAAGCACCTTATACGACCCACCACTGCGACCTGTATGCCCTAGTCGGCTGGCCCTCGCTACATGTTCGTCGTCAGACCCACTGGCTCCAGGTCATCTACAAGGCTATGCTAGGTAAAGTGCCGCCTTATCTCAGTTCACTGGTCACGATGGCTACACCCACCCGCAGCACGCGCTCCAGCAGGTGTATCTCACTGATCATCCCTAAAGCTAAAACCTCATTTGGACGCCTTTCCTTCCAGTTCTCTGCTGCCTGCGACTGGAACGAATTGCAAAAATCTCTGAAGTTGGAGACTTTTATCTCCCTCAACAACTTTAAAAATCTGCTATCCAAGCAGCTAACCGATCGCTGCAGCTGTACATAGTCCATCTGTAAACTACCCACCCAATTTACCTACCTCACCCCCCATACTGCTTTTATTTATTTACTTTTCTGCTCTTTTGCACACCAGTATCTCTTCTTGCACATGATCATCTGATGATTTATCACTCCAGTGTTAATCTGCTAAATTGTAATTATTCGATTTATTGCCTACCTCATGCCTTTTGCACACATTGTATATAGATTCTCTTTTTTTCTACCATGTTATTGACTTGTTTATTGTTTACTCCATGTGTAACTCTGTGTTGTCTGTTCACACTGCTATGCTTTATCTTGGCCAGGTCGCAGTTGCAAATGAGAACTTGTTCTCAACTAGCCTACCTGGTTAAATAAAGGTGAAAAAAAATAAATAAAAAAATAAAATAAAATCTTAGGCGGGGGTTACACCAAGCAATCAAAGCAACTAAAATACAAGGATCCCCACCGTCCTCTGTAGCAGGCTCAGCCTCTGAGACAACCTCTTCACTAAGTCGTCTCTCCTCTTCCCTATCAGAGTCCTTAGGAGGAGAACAAAAAAAAAATCAGAAGAAGAACGCTATATAGGTTAAAACTGAACCAATGTTCCGGCCCCCAGTGCCTTCTTCAGTGTCCTGGGGGTGGATACCAACCGAGAACAATGGATAGGAAATAACATACACATATCTCTTTCTTAGATGATGGTGGGCAGTAGTAGAAGTAGTGGGGATTGGAAGGCACGGTCTTGAAGAACTGAGCACCAATGTCCATGAATTTGTCCTGTTGAATGCAGGCATTAGCTAGCTTTAAAACTGTTCTTTAACAAGAGCATCAAATTGTAACATAATCCATCTCATTTCTTTCCATTCTACCATTATCTATCCTTCAGTTGTTTACCTGTATGATTTTGTGCAGGTCAGGGTAGACCTCACACTTCTGCTGAAGGCGGAGGAGGGACAGAGGGAACTCTGGTATCCTGATGGTCCCGGGGGGTTCGTCCAGGCCGAGGGGGGAGTTAGGGGCCGAGGCCTTCCCCCTGTTCTCTGCCTCACTCACGTCCTCCATCTCAATACTTGCAGACACAAGGTCGTCATGTTTACTCATAGAGCACCATTCAGCACCGTCAATCAATAGTCTGAACCAAACAAGTACCAAAACAAACCAAACAAATGTACTGTATGTATCCACTCTTTGCAAATTAAGTTCTGAACCAAGGTCAGATAACATTCTGAGGATCATTCTGTAGCCGACCTGGGTCAAATATGTATATAAAATATGTAATATACTTCAGGTGCCCTTGATTTAGTTTGTCAGGGACGTGGGATAGTCGCTAAAGTGCAAACTCCAGATTGCTAGATTTGATTTATTTGATCATTAAAAGTAGAAGGCTGCTCCAGCCAGAGACAACAGACCAGTCAAACACACCCTGAATGGGTAACACAAAATGGGTAACTGCTCTCTAGGTCTCAGTAGTACCTGGATGAGGAGGCCATAGGTCCTCTCTTGACCGGCCCGTCTTCCTCAGCCTCTCCGATGGTGAAGGTGGCGGGGGTGATGCTGTGACCCCTGACCCCTCCGTCTCCATGGCGCTCTCGGAACACCCGGATGTGTCCACAGAGCGTCTGGAGGAAGGAAGTGATGTCTATCTCCTGGAGAGACTCCTCACAGTAGTCCATGGCTGTCAGCAAGTCCTGGGAACTGATGCTGTGGGACTGCTGCAGGCTGCGGTACACACCTAGGGGGAGAGAACACGATCATGCACACGCACGCATTTCAGATCCATGCCTGCTCTGTCTTAATTCATCTTTCCACGATTCCTCAAGTCTTTATCTCCTCGCCTCCTTCTCAACTGCAGAAAGGTTAAAGGAGAACGTAAAAGTGGACCTTCTCCAATGTAATCTGAAAATGAGGGGAGGGGAGAGGATGCAAGGAATATCTAAGCTACATCGTCAAAAACCTTACACTATACTCTCAAATACAAATCTGGCCAACTATTCCATGTTAAGTTCAGTCAAGGTCAGCACATAAATCCACATAAAAAAACAGTGCCTTCAGAAAGCACTCACACCCCATGAGCATTTTCCAAATTGTGTTGTGTTACAGCCTGAATTTAAAATTGATTACATTGATATTTTGTGTCACTGGCCTACAATACCTGATAATGTCAAAGTGGAATTATGGTTTTAGAAATGTTTACAAACAATGCTGAAATGTCTTGAGTCAATAAGTATAAAACCCCTTTGTTATGGCAAGCCTAAATAAGTTCAGGAGTAAAAAGTAGCTTAACAAGTCACATAAAAATGTACATGATTGTTTAATGACTACCTCATCTCTGTACACCATAGTCGAGCAGTGAATTTCCCTCAGTCGAGCAGTGAATTTCAAAAACAGTTTCAACCACAATGCCTCAAAGAAGCAGACATTGAATATCCCTTTGAGCATGGTGAAGTTATTAATTACACTTTGGGTGGTGTATTAATACACCCAGTCACTAAAAAGATACAGGCGTCCTTCCTAACTCAGCTGCCGGAGAGAAAGAAAACCGCTCAGGGATTTCACCATGAGGCCAATGGGGACTTAAAACATTTAGAGTTTAATTGCTGTGATAGGATGGATCAACATTGTAGTTACTCCACAAAACTAACCTAAATGACAAAGTGAAAAGAAGGAAGCCTGTACAGAATAAAAATATTCCAAAACATACATCCTGTTTGCAATAAAGCACTAAAGTAAAACTGCAAAAAGATTGGCAAAGAAATTAACTTTATGTCCTGAATACAAAGCATTATGTTTGAGGAAAATCCAACACATCACTGAGTACCACTCTTCATATGTTATGGGTATGCTTGTCATCGGCAAGGACTAGGAAGTTTTGATTGTTCCTGAGTGGCCAAGTTACAGTTTGGACTTACATTTCCTTGAAAATATATGGCAAGACTTGAAAATGTCTGTCTAGCAACGATCAATAACCAACTTGAGAGAGCTTGAAAAAAATAATAATGTGCAAATATTGTACAATCCAGGTGTGCAAAGCTCTTAGAGACTCACCCAGATAGATCCAGCTGTAATCGCTGCCAAAGCTGATTTTAACATGTAGTGACTCAGGGGTGTGAATACTTATGCAAATGAGATATTTCTGCGTTTAATTTTCAATAAATTTGCAAACAACTCTAAAAGCATTTTTTTCACTTTGTCATTATGGTTATTGTGTGTAGATGGGTGAAAATACTTTTGTTTAAAAAAAATCAATTTTCACACTGTAATCAACAAAAGTAATACTTTCTGAAGCACTGTAATATACCCTAACAAATTAGTCAATACTTTTATCTGGATGTTGTTAATATCAAATTCATCTTGAGAAAACAGGTTTAAAATTAGTACCACAGTTTTTTTTTCCAGTACCACAAGGTTTACATTTTGTGTTAACCTCTTGACTCAGTGAGCAGTGAGAGAAAAGATGCTGCCGTGGTGTGAATATATTTATATTTAAATTGGCATGCCAGACTAATTTAATTCCATCAGGCTTTTCAGAGAGAAGCGGATATTTCGCCGAAGCAGAGTTGTGTCTAGTGTGTGTGAGTGTGCGTGCGTTGTCTAGTCGCTCTCTTCCTGATTGAGGTTTACAGATCCTGCTGCAAAGCAGCATAAAAACAATTCCTGAGATGACAGCTTAAAACACTCCTCTAATAGATTTCTCCGTCACTAGGATGACGCAGGTGACGGCTTTACCCTGTGCTTGCTTCTGTAGTATTGGAGGCGCTATCTTCGGGTATGTGTGTGTGTGTGTGGCGAGTCACAGGCCTAAAGGACTCTGTTCAACAGTAGTGCACTAAATAGGGAATAGGGTGCAATGCCCTGATCAAAAGTAGTGTACTATATAGGGAATAGGAAGAGAATCAGCTACAAGCTGATACTGTGGTCAATAATAAACTTCTCCTCCCATCTGCTGTCCCCAGCACCAGTAGCCCATCTCTTGTCCCTTTAGTGCCATAAAGCCGGGTACATTACCATTGGGCTCCTCTCTGCGTCAGTCATTTGCGAGTCAGAAGGTAGAGGTGCACTATCCCATTTCCTGAGCAGTTTATTTAAGGGGTGTTTTATGACGTCTGGCTGTCGCAGTGGTCAAATGCAAGCTACACAGACAGCTTAAGCAGTCAGACTGGACTAGTCACCTTTGACCTGGTCTCTCATGACAGGCCGTTACCCGTAAATGTTCACGTCTGTCAGCAGTGTATTACCTGTGACGTAACACTGGTGGTAGTGCTCCTGTAGCAGGCTGCAGTAGTTGGCCAGCTCCTTGTGTTTATGAGGCTGCGACATCAGGTCTGTCCAGGAGGAAGTGCTGCTGCGTTCCTGAGATAGAGACCTGCAGGAGGAAGAGGACAGACACACACCGGGGACACACACACAAACACCCCAAACACCATTAGAGAAGAAGAGGAGCAAGCTCAGAATCAGGAAGCCCAATAGTAGATCTGTGGGAGAAACATACAAGCCACAGAAAAGGAGGGAGCATAGCCTCATCATCAGATATAACACGGTTATTTTACACACCCCTTTGAAAACACAAAATCTCATCTCACCCCCCAATTAACATGCCGCATGTCTCCTTCGCAAACGCACAGTCTCTAATCTCACGCCACAAAAAAAAACACAAATCTCTGATGACATTTAATCTCCATTAGAAAAGAAACACACTGTCCAGCTCCATGTAATGTTGCATTATGCATTGAGGAGGATGCTGTTAAAAGTCTATTAGCTTGAGCGGTCACTGAACAACAGAGCTCCGAAGCGTGCTTTTTAACGGGGGGAAATAAACCCCTCCGAAAATGTATCCAATATGTCAATACTATGTGTCTAATGTTAATCTGGAGATCAACACATGGCCAGTCCTGTACCATGATACACAAGTGTATAATTCCCATATTTGACTTGGAACTTGCAGGTGAAAAAGAAAAAGAGTACAAAGGAACTTGTTTATTCATTAAAAACACATGAATTGTTTAATCACAGGCTTAGAGGAGAGATTTCCAAAGCACCACGCCCATGGCATCAAGGAGCGTCTGTAAAAAGTCACCACACCCCCCCAGAGACGCTTGAAAAAAAAAAATACTGCAACTGCATGAACCAAATTAGATTTTCTGGGAACATGCAATAAGTTAGATATTGTCAGTTTACACAGCAGACATGTTGATTTTGGACAGTTCCACCCATTGGTATCTGACTGCAGAGAGAGAGACAGCCTCCTACAAGAAGTTTGAGCTCCAGCAAACATAAGTGCCTTGCGTTGTGAAGTCAAGCCTTCAGTTATGTAAATGAATATAAAGACAAAATATCTAGAGGCAACAGTCTTATCTGGAGGCAGATACCAACCTCCCAATAGCAACACAGGCCTGGATTGAGTGAGAGTGATGGCCTCAGCCTCACCCACTTAGAGGAGGAGAAACCTCTCCCTGGAAAAGGAGGAGCTAGGAGCATATGGCCAGGCCTAAGTCCCTCCAAACCCCATCAATTCATCTTTCCATGAGCCCTTGCATCCTTTCTCCTCACCTCCTGCTCAACTGTATTGGAGGAGAAGGTCCAAGGTCCCCCCCCTTCAGACTTTCTTCTCCTATGTCTTTTGAGAAGGACGCAAGGAGATAAGATGCAAGGAATTGAGGAGAGATTCATTGAGATTGATCTCACCACAGCTCTACACCAGGAAGGGACGGAGGGGAGGAGGATGGGGGGAGGTGGAAGAGGAGGATCGGGGGGGCGAGGTGCGCGGCAGGATGATGGAAGCAGCAGTAAGCTAGCTGTGCTGTGCTACCTGAACTTCATCTGCTGATGCATCTCCCAGGAGTCAGCGTCTTGAGGTCTATTTATCACCGTAGTATAGGAAAACAATCAGAGGTGCACAACGTTAGCATGGTACTCAACCAACAACAATGAGCTTGCTGGCAGCCAATGTTGAGTGAAGGGTAGACTTATGAAGGGTATAATCGGGTATGGCATGGTAGGACTTCTGACTGAGAGCGTTTCAAGAGTCAGTCACATATGATGGATGGTAAGGTGATTAAACTGATGAAAAGTAAAGTGCTGAATACATGGAGCCTTGGAACTGCTGTATTCCCCTCCCAAGACCTGGGTTCAAATTGAAATTGTTTCCTCCTCAATACTCCTCAGTCCCAGACGGCTGGATTTTCCACTTCTGAGAATATTCAAGTGATAACATTGCATGTGGAACGATCCATCCTCAATCAAGTGCAGCTAAAGTATTTGAAAGAAAACAAATCCTATTTGAACCCAGATGTGCTCCCCATCAGTGTGTGTGTGTGTGTGTGTGTGTGTGTGTGTGTGTGTGTGTGTGTGTGTGTGTGTGTGTGTGTGTGTGTGTGTGTGTGTGTGTGTGTGTGTGTGTGTGTTTTACTGGGTACCTGAAGAAGATGTCCCTTGGCTGTCTGTTAGAGTGGGGATTGAGTAGCTGATCCTTCAGAGAGTCCAGGGAACAGTTATAGACATATACAGGGCAGCGCGGACGGGACAGGTCCCCTGAGCTCTGCTGGGACGCCTGGCGACTGAACGTGATGTGGAAGTCTCTCTTCTGGGGCTCAGCGAACTGCACCCCGTCCCTCTCCTCCACACCTGAGAGAGAGAGAGTAATTTCCAATTTGCTCAGGGAGCCCCATCCCATCCCTTCCCTTTCACAACAGTAACATTATGTTATTGCAGAGAGAGGGGGATAGAAAGAGAGAGGGTTGGGTTACTGAGAAGGTACAGTATGTTAGTAGCAAAGGACTAATGATGCAATAATCCTACAGTACTTACCTGCACCTTTGGTGCCATTTTCAGGCTCAGAGAGACGGCTCTCCCAGTTGTCCTGCTCCACCGTGGAGCTCCCAGATCCAGGGGAGAGCAGGGGTGACCTGGGTCCCACAGAACCACCACCACCAGGGGAGAGCATGGGGGACCTCAACCCGCTACTCAACCCACCATTCAGCACATTGGTGGAGCCAGAGTGAGAATCAACCTGTGATTTGTTGCCAGAAGTCAGGGTGTCGTCATCATCTCCGTTATCCTGGGGCTCGGTCTCCAGCCCAGACAACATCAACATCTGGACATCTGCAGAGAAAACACAACAATGTTGAACTCAAACATTTTGCAGAGCGACTTACAGTCAGTGCATTCGTCTTAAGATAGCTCGGTGCTACAACCACGTCACAGGCATAGAACGTAAATTTTTCCTCAATAAACGTAGCTATCAGTGGAGTCCGAGCAAGAAGGTGGGGGGGGGGGGGGGGGGGGGATAGGTCAAGTGCAATTGCTGGTTATTTATTATATATTTGGGGGGGGTTACCAACATCTACGAACACACAGCACTGTTGCTGTACCACTTTATGATGATAAGCATGTCGATTACAATCAGTTAAAACTAGCACAATGCCAGGCTGGTGGCTAGCCTAAATACATAGGATTCCTATAACTAGAGTGGAGCCCCCACTTGATTAATGAGTAGAAAAGATCTGTAGCTCTGTCCTATTCATACACGCACATGACACAACTACAGCAGAGCACAGGGAGCAGTAGCGGGGTACCTACCTGTGAAGGTGGCAGGGAGGAAGGTCAGTAGGATCTGTTGGGGGCTGATGTACTTGGCGTAACACTTCCACTGAGGGGTAGACCCATCCCTCTCCACTGGGACTGGCTCCTCATCCACCAGGTCTGCATTGCTGAAACTCTGAGAGAAAGAGGGGACAAACTCACCGGGCATAACTGAGAGGACAAGTGCTACAAAATAGACTAAACATAATGTTTTCCCCAAGGTGGACAGAGTTTCAATGAGACGAAGAAGAGGGTCGTGTAAACCATGTCCGGACATCCAAAACAGAACCTCGGGCCCACTGGTGGTTTTACATTGTTTTTACACCGCATAAAACCGATATCAATGTCAAGGAGGAACATTCTGGATTTATTTCCCTGAAGAGAGAATGCAGACTGGTTAAAAGGTTTACCTGAAGGGTACTGGTTGATCCTGTCACCTCCTTACTGCTCCCTGTAGTGTGGAAGGACATCACTGTGTCCTGTCTCTCTGGGGGTTTCAGGCACTCTTCTGTGAAGGGAAAGTAACCACATGGCAAGGCAAATAACATTTAAAAAATGTGTGCAGGAGTATAGGATGTTGTTACATAATGAATACGATCATTAGCAGGATTCTGTTCTTTTCCGTCAGTCAACATGTATTCATAAAGCCATTTCTACATCAACAGTTGTCACAAAGTGTTTTACATTCACCCAGCCTAGACCCCAAAGAGCAAGCAGATGCATAGCAGAGGCACACATTCACAAAGCCTACCTCTGATGACCGGTAGAGAGAAGGGTGCAACATGTCCGTCTCGTTCCCTGTCTAGGATGTGATGCATGAAGGTGACGTTGTCCTGGTCAGCCAATGGGATCTCCCGGTCACTGAGCTCCTGTTGCAAGCTGCTGTGGAACAGGCTCAGCAGGAGCTCGTTGGGAATATAGGGGGTGCTCTGGGACACCTCCTCGTTCTCCACTGCAATACACACAAATAAGTATTCATTAATTCATCCACCACCTTCATAATATTGCAGCGACAACACCTAGTGACCATGTCAAGAGGTTTGGACTTTTTGGTGTAATGGCTAAGGTGTTGGACTAACAGTCGCAGGGAATCCTTGATTTAGCAAAAATGTATAAATTCATGTTTGATAACAATAAGATACTTGAGGACATAATAACATGATAAAATTCACCTCTGCTGAGAGTGAGGAAGAAGATTTCTATCTGTTGGCACTTGGGCAGCAGCTCGATGAGGTCAAACTGGAAGGGAACAGTGTGGATGCAGTCCTCAGAGGCAGGGGGTTCTGCTGCAGCGGTCCCAATTGGAGGGTACACCTGCTCCTTGTTCTGGCACAGCTGGCTAAGGTACTCAAACGTCATAATGGTGGACATACAGGTCAGATCCCGGGGGAAGATCTGTGGATAACGTAAATTCACATTCGTTTATTTTTTTCTATTAGCCCATCCACCAGCACCACTCTTCGGAGGACACACTGTTTTTACAGCTTTTCTGCTACATATTTTCTGCATTTTACATATACATTTTAGATAGGTGGTACTTTTATATAGAGCAATCGCATAACAATAATACATTACTGAACATAAGCGCTTTAATCCCACCACTCAGCCCATCCCACTTATCACCATAGACCCACCTCATTTGGTTTCCATGTGCCATATATTTTTCAAATGTGCTGTGATGTTTACATTAATGTTTGCCCTTTCTAATCGCATTTCATCCACAGATTGTGAGCAAAATATGAAAATCTTTCCTACAAGTATTATTATATTGCTGATTCATTGACTATGGCTTTCCAAATCACCCAACACTGCTATTTGTAAGGTTCATTTTAAGTCAATGTTGAGATTTTTTTTTGTTAACAATTCCTCAACCTGTGACCAGAAACAAGCTAGATAGGGACAATACCAGAATAAATGATCTAGTGATTCTGTCTCTTCGCAGGCAAAATCTACAGAGCTAAGATTGTTGTATGCCCCATAAATATAACATTCTGTTGGTGGCAATAATTTTGGATAAAAATGTAAATTGAAATGTGTTGACTCAAGTGTTGTTTTTTGTATCCATTCATGTACTGTACCATGTGCCATGGAATCGGTACATTGAACATATCTTCCCATTTATTTTGCAACCTGTATGGCTCAGCTGTCAACATTTTTGTCCTCAAATGAAACTGGTATATATTTTTTTTTATTCCAATCCTTTTCAACCCAAAAAATCCATAAAGAATGGTTTTGATTTTAACCATAATATTTGTTGTAATATTCCTTCTCTTTTTTCTGGAGGATAAAATGTTACTTGTAACCAGCTTTGTGTGGCTTGTTTAAGAAAGGGTGATACTTTCAATTAGTCGGAAATGAGAAGTTGTAATCTGTATAAAGGCAAAAAGGCCATTTTGAACAAAGGATGAGCCTTTCTTAATAATCTACTGGAGAACCATTTTGGGTTGAAGTATAATCTATGTATTAGTGAAGCTTTTAGTAAGAGGTTTAAAGCTTTAATATTTAATCATTTTAGCCCCACCAAACTCATATTCATTATATAGACAAAATTAAATGTGGCTGTCTTAGCATTACAAATAAAGTGACATTTTTTGCCATATGATTAAAAAAAACGAGTTATCTAGAGTAGGCAGCACCATTAGTAAGTAAACTTTGATAGGACCAGAGTTAAATCAATGTGATTTTTCCATAAAAGACAAGTATTTACCTCTCAATGGTTGCAGAATATAATCTATTTTTGCAAACCTACTGAAATTGTTTGTGGTAAGTTCATTTATATTTTTTGAGATGTGAATACCAAGTATGTCTACTTCACCATCCACCCATTTCATTAGTAAACTACTAGGTAGTGTTAACATTGTTTCTTTTAACGATCCAATACGTAATATGGTACACTTGTCATAATTAGGTTTTAGTCCAGGTAGGCTAGAAAAGGGATCAAGATCTTCAATGTGACAGTGCAAGGATGCAGATTGCGGACTTAAGAAAAAACTAGAGTCATCGGCATACATTGACACTTTTGTTTTTAACCCCTGGATTTCTAACCCATTGATGTTCTTGTTGGATATAATTTTAATAGCTAGCATTTCAATGGCCAAAATAAATAGATACGGAGACAATGGACAGTCTTGTTTTACTCCTCTTAAAAGCTCAATACTTTCTGAGAAGTAACCATGATTTACTATTTTGCACCTGGGGTTGCTTACATAACAATAACCCATTGTATAAAAGATTCACCAAAATTAAAGTAGCCCAGGCATTTATATATAAATTGTAGTCGTACTTTATCAAACGCCTTTTCAAAATCTGCTATGAAGACCAGGCCTGGTATCTTTGACGTTTCATAATGTTCCACTGTTTCAAGTAATTGTTGTATATTATCTCCAATATATCGTCCATGTAAAAAACCTGTCTGATCAGGATGAACAATATCTGGTAAAACCTTTTTTTATTCTATGTGCTATGCATTTCGCCAGGATTTTTGCATCACAACATTGAAGTGTAAGAGGCCTCCAGTTTTTTTTAAATGGACTGGATCTTTATACTTACCACCTGGGTCCTGTTTCAGTAGTAATGAAAATCATATCTTCTTATTGAGTACCTGAAAGTCTACCATTTTTAAAGGAGTAATTAAAACATACGCATAAGGGATCTTTGAGTACATAAAAAATGTATGATACAGCATCAAGTCCTGGATGTTTTCCAGACTGAAAATATTGAATTGCCTCAAGAAGTTCCTTCTCTGTAATATGGCCTTTACACAGGTATTTCTGTAAATTTGTCATTTTATAAAAAAATATTATTATTAGGAGATAAATCTTTACAGTTAAAATCATTCAGTGGAGATGGAGGAGACTGAAAAGAAAACATGCTTCAAATATTTTTCTTCCTCTTTCAAAATATAATTTGCTGAATCATGGATGACTGTCATTTCTAACAAGTTTCTGTAAATTATTTTTGGATTCAAGAAAAACGTAGCGCATTTTTCGCAATTTTCCATCCAATTCGCTTTATTTTTGTAATAAATTACACTTGATTGTTCTTGAATAAGTTCTTCCAATTCTTTTTGTTTTTCCACTAACTTATTTTGTGCATATATAATACAGATTCCATTACTATCTACCTGCGCTGTTACTTCCTTTATTAGTCTAATCTCTTTTGACCGAAACTGCTTTAGTTTTAATGACAAGTATTGTATTGAATGGCCTCTAAAAGGTACATCTAAAGGTGTCTCATACAATAAGGGGATCTGCTGTACCTATGTTGTGCAAAAAAAAGTTAATGACGAATTATCTTCTCTTAGTTAAGAACAAATTGTCATCCAGTAGGCTTTGATCACATTTCCAATATCCACGTGGAAATTCTGTGAGTTATGTGGAGGCCAATTAGATGAAGGTTCAATTACATTCTGTCTCCTATTAATACTTTTTAATCGTTTGATGAGAATGAGACCAGGAAGTAGTCAAGTCGGCTAGCTTGATTAAGCCTCCTCCATGTATATCTCACTAGGTCAGAGATTTTCAGCCTCCATATATCAACTAGTTCTAATGTATCCATGATATTTGTGATCTCTTTAAGTGCATGAAGGTGATAGTTTGTAGTGTGATTTCCTTCACGATCCATTGAGGTACTTATAATCATATTGTAATCTCCCACCATAATAACAGATTAATTCGTTACTTGTGAGCTCAATAGATTATTAATATAGATTCATGCTCATATTAAGAAAGTCCTAGAAAAGGCTATAAGCATGTCAGCCCAGCCTGCTCAGTTCATTGGATCCAATTGTTAGAAAAAAGAAAGAAAAATACCTAGAAATATCACAAGACCAGTTCTTTATGCCCAGTACATGCACACAGCCTATCGGCAGAGAGACATATTTAATGTACTCCTTATTATATCCTGTTATATTCCAACAAGAAGAAAGAAAGAGAAAGGAACTTGCATTTTAATAGCCGCTAATGATTGTCTGTAAAAATGTGTCTTACGCATCACACTACCCATGAAGGGATACATAAGTTTAACTTACAATCGACTCTGACACAGCCATGGCACGACAGCAAAGAAGACATGCAGTACTGACAATCTAGAACGAGTAAACCTGTAAAACCAACCCTCTCTCCAACCACACGCATTTGGTTTTTACTCCAGGGCTGTTGCTCTATCACCTCGTCCGTTTTACACTTAGGCCTATATCATTAGGATCAAGAATCTAAAGGTAGCGTGTGTAGCTCACGCAAACATGTAATACACTTCTCACTGAGAGAAGTGCTTCCATAGGCAGTTATTCAAGTAAACTCACTATTACAATCAATCAAATGAAGAGAAAGGAACCGGACTTAAAGAAACCAGACTTAGTCCATCCAGACTTAGTCCATCCTCTGGCTGCATATGTACACACGCTTCAACTTCATCTCTATCAGTATTGTAATACTATACAAATTGGTGAATTGGATTAATCGGTGATTGTACTACTGAATAGCGACAGTACCTTTGACAACAGCTGAGAATGTAAGAAGATCAATTTGATTAAGCGATGAAGCGATTGATACTGACCGCCTGTGGTATCTCCTGGTAGGTGAGCTCCTGGAAGTGTCTGTGTTGGTCTCTAGGGCTCCATACTGTCCCACTCTGAGGCTCTACCCAACACTCTGTCACCAGGTTGAGCTCTGTGTCCACATCAATGGCCTCCACCTCTGTGTCGTTGTCATCGTCTGTGGAGAAACTGGAGACCCATGATGGAAGACAAGGGGTCAGGACAGGAGGAGACAAGCAGATGCATATACCAAAGTGTTCAAAAGGTAAAAAAAAAAATTAAAAAATTAAAAAAGTAATTCGAAATGTAACTGTTCCTCTAAATAAAATAATTTGATAATATTTGAAGATACGGTTGGAGAATGTGTAGAACTGGTGGACTAAAGCAATAGAAACAATGGCCAAATATTAAATGGAATTCAGTCTCACCTGTCCTTGGTAGAGGTGGAGTGAGGTGGAAACAGGATATACTGGACGATACAGGTGTGACTTTCTCTGTCCACCGCCTCTGGCATCCCCTACGAGCACACCATCACAAGGCATCATTACAATGGGATTTTTATAGGAATTCAATGCAAACACTATACAGCAATAAATTGTCTGGCCTCAATATGTCCAGATTAGAACATATGTATGTGTGTATTGTGTAGCCTAATCTTCCTTTCAGTGTTAATGTAGACAACGCTACATTAGTACTCAAAGGTTTAGTGAGAGGGTTTTTCTATTGAGTTCATATGGGTTTAGTAAATATTTGCTGTCCCTAAGTGCCCCAGCATGCTACTCTCACCTTCATTGGCAGTTCAGTCACCATGTTGACTATGCCCTCTCCACTGGCAGCAAAATGAAAGCCCTCAGAGAGGCGAATCCTTGGGAAACATTCAAAAACATTTTCAGGCAACAAGTCAGAAGATGTTAGCACTCCTAAGACCTCCCTAACAACTCTCTGCTATGATAATGACGACTTCATTTATATTCGTAAGGAGAGTCTTCACAAACATGACATACATAGTGCACGAGTCAGGTAACATTAGACATGCCAGTGGGACTCACTCAGACAGCATGGACAGTATATGAACCACAGCCTGCAGCGGTACGGTAGCACCCAGGCCGCTCTGCACCGTCCACACCCAGCGCTGGTGGAGGAAGTAGCGGGACAGAGACGCCAGCGTGGACGAGGCCGTCCGATTGGCTGCCATGCTAAGGGGCACGGTCATGTTGGTGGGCTGGGTGAAGTTCTCCATGTTCAGAATAAACGGGGTCCGGAAGTCGGACGGGAGCTTCTCGTACCTACAGGAGGATATTGGACACCATTAGAGTGTTCATAATTGGGTAAAATATCTTCATAATCCAAACTTAGGTCTGATACTTTGTGTTATGACCTCAATAATTGTAAATCTACAGTAATAAGCCACGTAGCTGAAAAAAACGGCCATGCCCAAGGCACAAATCTGACAACATTCCACTGACCTGATGAGTAGTTTCTCCAGAGGTTTGTTGAGGACCACCACACATGGCCGGTCAGACAGCGCAGGTTTGGGAGCAGGGAGAGGAGGAGACTTGGAGGGGGATGCGTGCCCCAGAATCTTCCTCTTGGTCTTGGGTGTAGCCTCCTTGTTCTGGACGCGGTGAGGGAAGCGAAGCCTCAGGATCTGCTCCCGCAGCTCATCCACTATCTGGAAGTGGGCCAGAGAAAAGGTTAAGCTGAAGAATAGGATGTGTTGGTTCCCTCACAAACAGTTCAGTTCACTTGCCTTTTTCGGCCTTGTTCAGGATTTACATAAACGGCAACAAAAGGTCACACCAACAGAGGGTTGCAACATTCTGAGTATAAAAAAGTGATGTTTCACCTAGCGACTGACATCTTTCTGCTTGTTAGATCCATTTAGTGAGGAGAAATAGACACAGCTCTTGAGATTCAAAATATATATTTTTTTCAAAAATTGTTAAGTGTTTTCGGTGTGGACCATGTCCAATACCTTGTTCCTGGTGTGGGCCAGGGTGCCGATAGGGAAGCCCAGCCTCAGCACCATGCAGGGAGCCTTGGAGATCAGACGCACCAGGTAGAATGAGTTGGGGGGCTGGTCAGAGGCACTGGGGAGAGAACAGGACATTCATTAAAACCTTACTCCAGTCATTTACTGTAGCTCAATCCAGACCTGGGTTAAAATAGTATGTGTTTTAGTATATTTTGAGACTATTCCATTGGTTCATTGAATAACAGCTTAAGCATTTGAAAGAAAAAACAAATATTATTTTAACACAGTTCTATCTCACTCCACAATGTGAACAACATTTCCCATGAGTCTCTCTGCCTCTACCTGTATATGAGCTTGACATATGAGTATCCCTCCACCAGTACAAAGCTGCTCCAGTCCCTCAGTAAAGAGGTGAGGGCTGAGTGGGAGATACGACACTGGATGGTGCTGAAACGCCCGTTACTACCAGCCGTGTGGAGGTGCTTGGGCACAGGCCTGCAGAGAAGAGAAGACAGGAGATCACCATTACAATGACTGGGAAAATACTTTTAAAATGAAACCTGCACACTTGTAGATTCTACTTAGATTTGACTAATTATACTAAATGACTGCTCTCAGTGATGCATCACTTTACATGACATCTAAAAGGAGAAATGAAATCAATATGAATTGACACAACATTGTAATTTAAGAAATTGACACCAGAAGTTGGTGTCGTATCTATAAACCATCTCTCACATGTCGTGCTCCAGGATGATAGCAATGCGGTGCATGTGAAGCCATCTCTGCCAGAAGTTGGCGTCCATGGACAGGATGGGCTTCCAGTAGAAGGCAAACTGGGACTGGGAGGAGTCCTTAGAGCCGCTGTGCTGGAGGGAGAGAACCTGAAGGAAACAGCAGAGGAACACTGTGACTACCTGTCCTTAGGTCACTAGGACCAATGGCCCATATTCATAAAGTGTCTCTCAGAACAGTAGGATATATAGGATCAGTTTTTCCTTTGTGATTATAAGATGAGTTTTGTCTAGAGCATCATGAATACAAACTACATAAAGTGGGGACCTGATCCTAGATCAGCTTTATGAATATAGGTCAATGTAATAATGAATTTGAAAAATCAGTGTTAGTAAGTGTAAAGGAGACACCAGAGCAGACAAAGTACATACAGGCGTGGTGGATCCAGGCGGGATGTAGAAGAGAGGAACTCCGTTCTTGGTGCTCTCAGGGATTGTGTAGTTCTCTGGGAGAGAGTTAAAGGATTGCAGGTGGACCAGCATCTGATCTGTCTGGTTTATACTGTGAAGACAAAGAGCATAATAACATGTGTCTGATCAGGACAAATTCACAGTATACACGTTCAAAATCTTGCACTTCGAATTCAATTCAGTGTTTCCCCTATATTTACTGACGCCACTCCAAATTATTATTATTATTATAATTATTTGTTTTAATAATTTCCGGTATAATAAAATGTTTTCAGTGTAAACTTAAATGAATAAAACCAGAGACAAAGTATATACAATTGATAATGTAGCTACAGTATATATGTTTAAATAAGATCATCGTTGAGAACTAACAATCACCAAAATAAAAACTAGACAGTTAGAGAGAATCTAACATTTAAAAAAATGGTATGTGGACCCCATTGATTTTGATATGTTTGAGTCACTCAGATAGCATAAGAACACGGCATAAGACAAGGCAAAATGTGTAGAATTGCTTTAAAACAGTTTTAAAGTAGGTTCTATGATTATCCATTATAGGAGTATATATATTTTTAAATAGAAAGGTATCCTTGACAATGAGCTGTATCGGTGTTTCCCTAGCAGTTTCCCTAGCCAGGTAAATACAGGTGAGTCAAAGGTCACCTCTGCAGTGTGTTCCAGAATCGCCTGATGACGGAGGTACGGTAGGTTGAGGTGATGGGTTTCCTCATGGTACAGCTGATATCATGGAGGATGTCGTAGCTTCCCTCCATGGTGACCTCTACCCAGGTGGTCCTCTTGGCAGGATCCAGGGGCCACTGGGCCACTGCCAGGTACTCTATACGCATGTTGTGTTTCCACAGCAACACCAGCTTCACCTCCAGCTGGGTGCCACCTACGGGAGGGACCAAAACACAAATTGAAACATTTTTGTAGTTTGATTTATTTAACACTGTATAGAGTCTGGAAAAGAGGAAGAAAGTTGGCCTTGTGGATGCACTTGCAGTAAAACAGATGTTCTATATCGTGGGTCTTCTGTGGACAGTAGAAAGTCCACAGAGTCTAATCCCACCTTCCTGCTCTCTCACTGTCGAGACGTCTACTTTCCGAGCGGACTTGACTGGAAGTCTATGGCAGTCAGCGGACGAATTGGCTGATCTCTCAGCCAATCACCACCTAGCACAACCCTTAGAACCTCCTCTCTAGATTGTGGACTTTCAAAGTGTGAGCAGTGCAACTGGATCGGAAACAAATAACATGGTCGCTGTGATAGAACATTTCTTTTTTTGTTGTGATTTTCTGCAAGTCCCATCTAACAGAGCTGTAATAGGCTCTCTTTCTCTCCCATCTCAATTTTAACCCGCACCCCTTTCACTGCCACTTTGTTGCAAAGTGTTTCCAGCCTCTATCTTTGTTAGCAATTTAGCCTGGGACGAGGTAAGGCTTGAGGCTGGTGTGAGCCGGTACCTTTAGTGAGGTTGATCTCCCTGATGGTGTATCCCTCTCTCAGTCTGACCGACACCACACTGACCAGGTGGGCGTGCACTTCCTTCTCTGTGTGCTTCTTCCTCCTCATCACTAGCGCAGGGTTCCCACTGGCCGACACCAGGTGCTCGTTGAACAGCTTGTGCTGAGACACTGGAAAACAGAATTTGGAACATGCCAACAAGATGTTCAACGTTTACAACAGCGTATAATTAGGCAATTAGTCTGCCTTTTAATGAAAATAATGTCTGCTGAACTGCCTGGGAGCACTGGATCATTTCTCTACCTCAATGCTATATTTTAGAAGCAGTGAAGGGATGTGAGAGAAAAAAAAAGCATATATGAAATGAAAGTACGATTATCAACATCATGCATTTTCACTTCCTCTGTTGATATCTCCACTGTGACAAGCTCTCGCCCAGTAAAATAATTTACCGGTAGGTATACTAGCTAACGTAAAGAGATATATTGGGAAGGAAGTACTCTAAAAAGCAGCAGGAAAAAAAAGACAACCCATTTCATTATGTCTAAGTCAGACCCAGCCATTAAACATTGTACTTTCATCTGCATCTCTTTATGCTAAACCTCTCACTATGAAAACAGACTTCTATTCAGTGAGCAGCCATCACTGTGGGTGTCTCCAACACGATTCAGAGATAATGGCAGGGTGTTTGGAAATGACAAGAGCCTTGCTTAAAAGCCACTGTGTTTGGGCTGTCACAGAGAGCACTAACGAGTACAATCAAGAACACTATATTTAAAACAAACTTGTTTCAGCCAAAATTGCACTCTGATGGGATCGGGGACACAGCAGCAGAAAGACAACTTCATTTTCAACATATTGATACAGCCTAAGTGCTAAAACTGTACAGTTTTGATTTGTAAAGTTCAAATAGAGTATAGTCTTTCACATCATGATATATCGTCTTGCACTTCACATCTCGGGCATCTTGCACCTGTATGGCGCTTCATCAGGAAATGCATCGCTGACGTTGTCCCCACAGTGATGTTTCGCTGCTTCCCCAACAAAAGCCCTAGATTAACACTGAGGTATACACTAAAGCAGAGAGATACTGCACACAGGGCTATCGCAGCCAACCCCGAGGCTATGGATGAGGACACTAACATGTACAGGACGTCCCGCTACGACCGCCGCAGAGCCGTCAAACAGGCAAAAGGACAATATAGAAACCAGGTGGAATGCTATTGCACTGATGGTCAACGCATGTGGAAGGGGACACAGTCCATTACGGATTACAAAAAGTAGACAAAGTCTGCATATTGCACCTTTAATTATAATGTCAATACTAGCTACAGTGGTTAGCTAGCTTGGAAGAAGTATTTAGTGTTGTGTGCATTGTGTCTGTGCACTTTGCTAGCTACCATCCCATTGCCTACATTGCATTTTGTTGTCACTCCTGTTGGCTCCCCCACGAACGTGCTCTCTGATTGGCTCCAAGTTGTTGGCCAATGACGAGCAGTGCAATTCTACAAGTAGAAACGGTAGGTTTGTCGCTACTGGGTCAGCAAGCAGCAGGTATCGCTTTTGTTCTAACAAGAGAAGGAACAGCCTCCCACTGTGATAAGCACCGATAGGAAGACTATCGGCAGTTAGATTCTCTTTGTCTTTCATGCTTTAGGAGGCTACCTGCTACAATGGATGCCGCCCCGCAGCACTAACATCTGTAATCATGAAGTACTCTGAAAGGCTGGTCATGGCACACATCACCTCCATCATCCCAGACCCACTCCAATTTGCATACCGCCCCAACAGATCCTCAGGCGATGCACTCCACACTGCCTTCTCCCACCTGGACAAAAGGAATACCTATGTGAGGAAGCTGTTCATCGACTACAGCTCAGCATTCAAAACCATAGTGCCCTCCAAACTCGTCACCAAGCTTGGGATCCTGGAACTGAACACCTCCCTCTACAACTGGATCCTGGACTTCCTGACGGGCCGACCCCAGGTGGTGAGAGTAGGCAACAACACCTCTGCCACAGTGACACTCAACACGGGGACACCCAGGGGTGTGTGCTCAGCTCCATCATGTACTCCCTGTTTACCAACACGCACGACACCATCATCAAGTTTGCTAATGACACGACGGTGGAAGGCCTGATCACCAACGGTGATAAGACAGCCTGCAGGTCAGATAACTGGCAGTGTGGTACCAGGACAAAAACCTATCCCGCCACAAGACCAATGAGCTGATTGTGGGCTACAGGAAACAGGGGGGGTCCACACCCCCATTCACATCAACGAGCGCGGTAGAGATGATCAAGTTCCTCAGTGTCCACATCACCGAGGACTTAGCATGGTCCTCTCACACCAGAGCTGTTGTGAAGAAGGTACGGCAATGCCTCTTCTCCCTCAGGAGGATGAAATGATTTGGCATGGCCCCTCAGATCCTTAGCAACTTTTACTGCTGCATCATTGAGAGCATCCTGACTGGATGCATCACTGCCTGGTATGGCAACTGCTCGGCATCTGACCGTAAGGCTATACAGAGGGTAGTGCGTACGGTCTGGTATGGCAACTGCACTGCCCGCAACGGGAAGGCCCTACAGAGGGTGGTGAGGACGGCCCAGTGCATCACTGACAAACAGAATCCTAAACAGCTTCTATCCCCTGGCCATAAGACTGTGAAAGGCTCACAACAACTCCCACAGACTATCCACCCACTCAGACACAACATATGCTACTGCTAAAATCATGATTGATTAGATGTATTATTCCATTAATATGCTGTCGATTGATTATTGATTGCCATCTCTGCAGCACTCCACCAAATCAGGCCTTTATGGTAGAGTGGCCAGACAGAAGCCACTCTTCAGTAAAAGGCATATGGCAGTGTGGTTGGAGTTTGCCAAAAGGCACCTAAAGGACTCTCAGACCATGAGAAACAAGATTCTATGGTCTGATGAAACCAAGATTGAACTCTTTGGCCATGAATGCCAAGTATCGCGTCTGGGGGAAACCTGGCAACATCCGTACGGCGAAGCATGGTGGTGGCAGCATCATGCTGTGAGGATGATTTTCAGCGACAGGGATCCTGATCAAACATCTCTGGAGAGACCTGAAAATAGCTTTGCAGTGACGCTCCCCATCCAACCCGACAGAGGTTGAGAGGATCTGCAGAGAAGAATGGGAGAAACTTCCCAAATACAGGTGTGCAAAGCTTGCAGCGTCATACCCAAGAAGACTCGAGGTTGAAGTCGCAGCCAAAGGTGGTTCAACAAAGTACTGAGTAAAGGGTCTGAATAGGGAGAAGGTCAGAGAACTGGTCATGTGGTGCCAGGACAACAACCTCTCCCTCAATGTGAGCAAGACAAAGGAGCTGATCGTGGACTACAGGAAAAAGCGAGCCGAATAGGCCCCCATTAACATCAACTGGGCTGTAGTGGAGCGGGTGGAGAGTTTCAAGTTTCAAGTTCACCAATGAACTACCATGGTCCAAACACACCAAGACAGTCGTGAAGAGAGCACGGCCACACCTTTTCCCCCTCAGCAGACCGAAAACATTTGGCATGGGTCCCCAGATGCTCAAAAAGTTCTACAGCTGCACCATCGAAAGCATCCTGACTGGTTGCATCACTGCCTGGTATGGCAACTGCTCGGCATCTGACCGTAAGGCTATACAGAGGGTAGTGCGTACGGCCCAGTACATCACTGGGGCCAAGCTTCCTGCCATCCAGAACCTATATAATAGGCTGTGTCAGAGGAAAGCCCATAAAACTGTCAGAGACTCCAGTCACCCAAGACATAGACTGTTTTCTCTGTTACCGCACGGCAAGCGGTACCAGAGCGCCAAGTCTAGGACAAGAAGTCTCCTTAACAGCTTCTACCCCCCAAGCCATAAGACTGCTGAACAATTAATCAAATGGATACTGGACTATTACATTGACCCCCCCCCCCCATTTGTTTTGTACACTGCTGCTACTCGCTGTTAGTACAGCTGAAAACTGCTGTTCTGATTAAAGAAGCAATATAACTGGCCTTCTTTAGACTAGTTGAGTATCTGGAGCATCAGCATTTGTGGGTTCAATTACAGGCTCAAAATGGCCAGAAACAAATCACTTTTTTCTGAAACTTGTCAGTCTATTCTTGTTCTGAGAAATGAAGGGTATTACATGCGAGAAATTGCCAAGAAACTGAAGATCTCGTACAACGCTGTGTACTACTCCCTTCACAGAACAACGCAAACTGGCTCTAACCAGAAAAGAAAGAGGAGTGGGAGGCCCCGATGCACAACTGAGCAAGAGGACAAGTACATTAGAGTGTCTACTTGAGAAACAGACGCCTCACAAGTCCTCAAATGGCAGCTTCATTAAACAGCATACTGGAGTCGCCTCTTCACTGTTGGCGTTGAGACTGGTGTTTGCGGGTACTGTTTAATGAAGCTGCCAGTTGAGGACTTAAACAAATCAAAATAGATTTGAGATTCTACAAAGTAGCCACCATTTGCCTTTGACAGCTTTGCACACTCTTGGCATTCTCTCAACCAGCTTCATGAATGTATTTCAATTAACAGGTGTGCCTTGCTAAAAGTTAATTTGTGGAATTTCTTTCCTTCTTAATGAGTTTGAGTCAATCAGTTGTGTTGTGACAAGGAAGGGGTGGAATACAGTAGAGAGCCTTATTTGGTAAAAGACAAAGTCCATATTATGGCAACAACAGCTCAAATAAGCAAAGAGAAACGACAGTCCATCATTACTTTAAGACATGAAGGTCAGTCAATCTGGAAAATTTCAAGAACTTTGAAGGTTTCTTCAGGTGCAGTCTCAAAAACCATCAAGCGCTATGATGAAACTGTCTCACATGAGGACCGCCACAGGAAAGGAAGACCCCGAGTTACCTCTGCTGCAGAGGATAAGTTCATTAGAGTTAACAGCACCTCAGATTGCAGCCCAAATAAATGCTTCACCGAGTTCAAGTAACAGACACATCTCAACATCAACTGTTCAGAGGAGACTGCGTGAATCAAGCCTTCATGGTCGAATTGCTGCAAAGAAACCACCCACTACTAAAGGACACCAATAACAAGAAGAGACTTGCTTGGGCCAAGAAACCCGAGCGATGGACATCAGACCGGTGGAAATCTGTCCTTTGGTCTGATGAGTTCAAATTTGAGATTTTTTGGTTCCAACCGCTGTCTTTGTTAGACGCAGAGTAGGTGAACGGATAATCTCCACATGTGTGGTTCCCACCGTGAAGCGTGGCGGAGGTGTGATGGTGTGGGGGTGCTTTGCTGGTGACACTGTGTGATTTATTTAGAATTTAAGGAACACTTAACCAACATGGCTACCACAGCATTCTGCAGCAATATGCAATCCCCTCTCGTTTGTGCTTAGTGGGACTATCATTTGTTTTTCAACAGGACAATGACCCCCAAAACACCTCCAGGCTGTGTAAGGGCTATTTGACCAAGGAGAGTGATGGAGCGCTGCATCAGATGACCTGGCCCCCACAATCACCCGACCTCAACCCAATGAGTTGAGTTTGGGATAAGTTGTACCGCAGAGTGAAGGAAAAACATCAAATGCCCAGCATATGTGCAAACTCCTTCAAGACTGTTGGAAAAGCATTCCAGATTAAGCTGGTTGAGAGAATGCCAAGAGTGTGCAAAGCTGTCATCAAGGCAAAGGGTGGCTACTTTGAAGAATCTCAAATATAAAATATATTTTGATTTGTTTAACACTTTTTTGGTTACTACATGATTCCATATGTGTTATTTCATAGTTTTGATGTGTTCACTATTATTCAACAATGTAGAAAATAGTACAAATAAAGAAAAACCCTGGAATGAGTAGGTGTGTTCAAACTTTTGACTGGTACTGTATATTTTGGGGTAAGGTGACTAGACATCAGGATATATTATAAACCGTTTAGCAGCAGTGTATATGATGATGGTATGTGAGTGTGTGTCCGTGCGTGTGGAGTCAGTGTAAATGTGTGTGCATGTTGTGTGTGCGTAAGCAAATAAAGTGAGTCGGTGAGTGAGTGAGTGAGTGAGTGAGTGAGTGAGTGAGTGAGTGAGTGAGTGAGTGAGTGAGTGAGTGTGTAAAGTCCTGTGAGTGTGCTTAGAAACTATAAATAAAATACAAGGGTGTAGCCATTTTGTTAGCTATTTAGCAGTCTTATGGCTTGGGGATAGAAACTGTTCTATTTTCTATTATTATCATCATCATCACTGAACTGTTGGAAAGAGCTCTCAAGTTAAGAATTTCACTGTACTGTTTTACACCTGTTGTATCCTAGGCTCGTGGCGAATACACATTGAAACTTGAAACATTGTCAATGTCAAATATCACAATATTCAACTTAATCATATAAATCGGCCCAACCCTTAACGAATGCCATGCTCTTTCTTACCACAGTAGTACTCAGGGTTCATGGATTCGCTGGTCTTGAGGAAGGAGTATGTGAGGAAGGCCTTGTGGTAGGTGTTCATATCCTGACTGGCCAGATCAGGCTCAGGGCAGCTGGACAGGTAGGAGCCAAAGGTCGCCAGGGAGATAAACTTCATCAACTCAACATTAGGGATGTACCCAAAACTACAATTGTAGGAGTAGGCCCCACCCACCTAACAGACAGACACAGAGAATAGCAACAAAATATGAAACAAATCACAACTACAGACTCTCCACAATATGTAAATTACAGCGGGTACATAAGTATTCATACCACTTGGATATTTTTTCGCATTTTGTTGCGTTACAAAGTGGGATTGAAATGCATTTAATTGTACATTTGTCATTGATCTACAGAAGATATTCCATAATGTCAAAGTGAAAAGAAAATTCTACAAACAATTATAAGTTAATATAAATTAAATAACTAAAATATAGTCGTTGCATAAGTATTCACCCCCTTTGTTGACGCAAGCCTGAACTAGTTCAGGAGTCATTTAGGCTTGCGTGTGTATGGACCATGAAAGTTCGTTGGTGATGTGGACATCAAGGAAGTTGAAACTAAAATGTGGGTTTACACATGGGAATTGGCCAATATGGATAGGGCTAAATTTAAATATTTGTGACAGAATAAATATGAAAAGCATAAGCATGGTAGCAATTGAAAGGGAACCGTTGGAGAATATGGGACAATTATTAGACCAAAGTTGAGGACACAACAGTTCACCTGACAGAACTGAATCCAAACATTACACTGTTGATTTTAAGTTACATTTACCATACTTGTTGATAACGAAATCTGAAAATACTCTAGATACATTCAGTAACATAAGAATATTCCTGAAAAATGTGGGGTAGGACAGGTATGAGTTATAGTCTTGCTAACACTAGCCTCTCTACATCCCTGCTGTGTAGTCATGTGGGTCGCGTGTCAGCCACGCTAGGTTACGAGTGTTAAGCGCTACCAAATCACATACGTTCAACAAAACACATCACTGAGTAAGTGCTTGCTTATTTTCAAGCGTAGTGGTAGCTGCATCAAGAAACGGGATGGAGATAAGCACAGGCAAAATCCTAGAGGAAAACCTGCTTCAGTCTGCTTTCAACCAGACACTGGGAGAGGAATTCACCTTTTAGCAGGACATTAAACTAAACTCGGCAAAAAAAGAAACGTCATCTCACTGTCAACTGCATTTATTTTCAGCAAACTTAACATGTGTAAATATTTGTATGAACATAACAAGATTCAACAACTGAGACATAAACTGAACAAGTTCCAAAGACATGTGACTAACAGAAATTGAATAATGTGTCTCTGAACAAAGGGAGGGGTCAAAATCAAAAGTAACAGTCAGTCTCTGGTGTGGCCACCAGCTGCATTAAGTACTGCAGTGCATCTCCTCCTCATGGACTGCACCAGATTTGCCAGTTCTTGCTGTGAGATGTTACCCTACTCTTCCACCAAGGCACCTGCAAGTTCCCGGACATTTTTGGGGGGAATGGCCCTAGCGCTCCGATCCAACAGGTCCCAGACGTGCTCAATGGGATTGAGATCTGGGCTCATAGCTGGCCATGGCATAACACTGACATTCCTGTTTTGCAGGAAATCACGCACAGAACGAGCAGTATGGCTGGTGGCATTATCATGCTGGAGGGTCATGTCAGGATGAGCCTGAAGGAAAGGTACCACATGAGGGATGAGGATGTCTTCCCTGTAACGCACAGCGTTGAGATTGCCTGCAAGGACAACAAGCTCAGTCCGATGATGCTGTGACACACCGCCACAAACCATGACGGACACTCCACCTCCAAATCGATCCCGCTCCAGATTACGACGGTGGGTTTGTGTACGACGGTGGGTTTGTGCCCATAGGCGACGTTGTTTCCGGTGATGTCTGGTGAGGATCTGCCTTTCAACAGGCCTACAAGCCCGCAGTCCAGCCTCTCTCAGCCTATTGCGGACAGTCTGAGCACTGATGGAGGGATTGTGCATTCCTGGTGTAACTTGGGCAGTTGTTGTTGCCATCCTGTACCTGTCCCGCAGGTGTGATATTCAGATTTACCGATCCTGTGCAGGTGTTGTTACACGTGGTCTGCCACTGCGAGGACGATCAGCTGTCCATCCTGTCTCACAGTACGGACATTGCAATTTATTGCCCTGGCCACATTTGTAGTCCTCATGAATCCTTGCAGCATGCCTAAGGCACGTTCACGCAGATGAGCAGGGACACTGGGCATCTTTCTTTTGGTGATTTTCAGAGTCAGTAGAAAGGCCTCTTCAGTGTCCTAAGTTTTCATAACTGTGACTGTAATTGCCTACCGTCTGTAAGCTGTTAGTCTTAACGACCGTTCCACAGGTGCGTGTTCATTAATTGTTTATGGTTCTTTGAACAAGCATGGGAAACAGTGTTTAAACCATTTACAATGAAAATCTGTGAAGTTATTTGGATTTTTACAAATTATCTTTGAAAGACAGGGTCCTGAAAAAGGGAGGTTTCTTTTTTTGCTGAGTTTACAACACAAGGCCAAATCTACACTGGCGTTGCTTCCAAGAAGACAGTGGCCAAATCAAATCAAATTGTATTATTTGTCACATGCACCGAACAGAACACCTTACCGTGCAATGCTTACTTACAAGCCCTTAACTCCATTTCTTGAACTGTGTTGTTGATTAAGAAAATATTTACTAAATAAAATAAAATAAAAAATAAAAATATAAAACTAACAAGAAAATTACATAACAATAAAGAGGCTATATACAGGGGGTAGCGGTACCAATATCAATTTGCGGGGGTACAGGTTAGTCAAGGTAATTTGTAAACTAACTATGCATAGATAATAAAGAGCGAGTAGCAGCAGTGTAAAAACAAAGGGGTGGTGGGGTGTCAATGTAAATAGTCCGGGTGTCCATTTGATTAATTGTTTAGTAGTCTTATGGCTTCGGGGTAGCTTTTGTTAAGGAGCCTTTTGGTCCTAGACTTGGCGCTCCGGTACCACTTGGCGCTCCGGTACCGCTTGCCGTTCGGTAGCAGAGAAAACAGTCTAAGACTGGACTGGAGTCTCAGACAATGTTTTGGGCCTTGCTCTGACACAGCCTAGTATATAGGTCCTGGATGTCAGGAAGCTTGGCCCCAGTGATGTACTGGGCCATATGCACTACCCTCTGTAACGCCTTACGGTCAGATGCCGAGCAGGTGCCATACCAGACAAAGATGCAACCGGTCAGGATGTTTGATGGTGCAGCTGGAGCACTTTTTGAGGATTTGGGAACCCATGCAAAATCTTTTCAGTATCCTGAGGGGAAAAAGATGTTGTCATGCCCTCTTCACAACTGTCTTGGTGTGATTGGATCATGATAGTTCGTTGGTGATGTGGACATCAAGGAACTTGAAACTCTCGACCCGCTCCACTTCAGCATTGTCGATGTAAATGGGGGCCAGTTCAGCTCTCCTTTTCCTATAGTCCATGATCAGATCCTTTGTCTTGCTCACATTGAGGTTGAAGTTGTTGTCTTGTTTCTGACCTCCTCCCTACAGGCTGTCTCATCGTTGTCAGTGATCAGGCCTACCACCGAGTCGTCAGCCAACTTAATGATGGTGTTGGAGTCGTGCTTGGCCACGCAGTCGTGGGTGAACAGTGAGTACAGGAGGGAACTAAGCACGCACTCCTGAGGATCCCCAGTGTTGAGGATCAGCAAGGCAGATGTGTTGTTGCCTACCCTTACCACCTGGGGCCAGCCCGTCAGGAAGTCCAGGATCCAGTTGCAGGATCCAGTTTCCCTTTATAGTCTATAATAGTTTTCAAGCCCTGTCACATCTGACGAGCATCAGAGCCGGAGTAGTAGGATTCAATCGTAGTCCTTTATTGACGCTTTAGCTGTTTGATGGTTCGTCTGAGGGCATAGCTGGATTTCTTATAAGTGTACGGTTTAGTGTCCCGCTCCTTGAAAGCGGCAGTTTTAGCTTTTAGCTCGGTGCGGATGTTGCCTGTAATCCACGGCTTCTGGTCGGGATATGTATATGCGGTTATTGTGGGTACGACGTCGTCAATGCACTTATTGATGAAGCCGGTGACTGATGTGGTGTACTCCTCAATGCTTTTGGAAGAATCCCGGAACATATTCCAGTCTGTGCTAACAAAACAGTCCTGTGGTGTAGCATCCGCGTCATCTGACCACTTCCGTATTGAGCGAGTCACTGGTACTTCCTGCTTTAGTTGTTGCTTGTAAACAGGAATCAGGAGGATAGAATTATGGCCAGATTTGCCAAAGCTTTGTATGCGTCTCTGTGTGTGGAGTAAATGTGGTCAAATGTTTTTTTCCTCTGGTTGCACGTGACATGCTGGTAAAAATTAGGTAAAACGGATTTCAGTTTGCCTGCATTAAAGTCCCCAGCCACTAGGTGTGCCGCTTCTGGATGAGCATTTTCAAGTTACCGTTTTGACTTAAATCTGCTTGATTATCTATGGCAAGATTAGAAATTTGCTGTGTAGCCATGACCCTCAACTCCTTGACAGAGCATACATTTTGTTTTAAGAATAATGGGCAAACATTGCACAATCCAGGTGTGCAAAGCTCTTAGAGACTAACCCTAGAAGACTCACAGCTATAATCACTGCCAAAGTTCTTTCTGACATGTATTGACTGAGGTAAATACTTATCTAATCAAGGTATATTCGTGTTTTCATACACTTTTATTACTTTTTAAGAAATGTTAGAAAGGAAAACCCCTTTGACATTAGAATATTTTGTGTACACCAAAAATTCAATTAAATAAATTTTATTCCCACTTTGTAACACAAAATGGGGGTGAATACTTATGATACCCACTTACGATACCCACTGTACATAAAAATATATTCATATATATTTGATTACAAAAGTACTTTCATTGAATGATAGATATTAGACAGTAATTAGTAAATGGACTTTTGTAAAGGGCAGTTGCCTGCTAGTCTGGAATCCAAACTGAATCCATGCTGCGTTTCACTTTGATTCACTTAGTTAAACAGAGCATGGATTCAGTTTGGATTCCAGGCTAGTTGCCTGCCTCTGTTGAGAAGATACAACAATCTATGCAGTAGATGACAGACAGCAATTCTCATGGTGTGTCATGTTGTAATGTAGACTGAATACAAATAGCAGTTTGACCCACTGGGATATGTTGTGGCATGTTTCAGTACCTGGACGAAGGAGCAAGCGATGGTTCCACTCCTGAGCTGGTTCAGAAGGGTCTCACACACAGCCACATCAGGCACACTGGTCACCCCATCTGTGATGATGATTATACCTGGGAGAGGTGACAGGAGCTGTGTCATAGGTCTAAAATAATCAATCATATATAAATAAATCAGATCTCCCTTCGAATGGTGCCTTTAGACAATTACTCCGATAGTGCCCTTTCAGACCTGGCTAGATCACTCAATAGGCTGTAATAAAGGAGGACCTTATAAGTCTGACTCAAAGTGTCATTTCTCCCTATGGAACCAGCCTTGAGAAGCTCAACTTTAACAGTGAAGGTATTGACAGACTTAACCAACCTGCGGAGGAGTTGGGGGGCAGCAGCTGTAGAGCTAGGATGCCCTGTCGCACCATGCTGACCAGCCCGACGTCTGCAGTCACCATGGAAACGCCATGTTTCCTCACAGGCACCTCCTCCATGGTGATGTCACTGCCAAGCCCGGAGCACGGGATTGGCCCATCAGACTATCAGAGACAAATTGAATAATAATCAACTGAGATCAACCTGGAAATTATATCAAACATCTTCTAACAACATTTTCATAGTCATACTCTACTCCAGAGCCATATACTGTACAGTCAGGTACAAAATTATTGGCACCCATGATAAAGATTAGCAAAAGAACTGTATAAAATAAATAATGCAAATACTGAACTACTGTAAATTTTTGCTCCCAAAAATTTTGAAATTATATTATTTTGTACTAATACAATTCCTCAGAGAAATATATTTTGTTAAACAAGTAATAATTTAAAAAATCTCAAATCTAAGGTAAAAATGATTGGACCCGTTTTCAATACTCCGCAAAACAACCCTTGTGATGATAACGACACTGAGCCTTTTTCTAAAATGTTTTATGTGTTGGAGACCACATTGGGAGGGACCTTACACCATACAGAACCTTTCCAGATGCTATCCTTCGTCTGCACTTAAGGACTGCCCTCTTCAAATTCAAACCACAGGTTTTCAATGGGGTTCTTTCAATGGAGACCATTTGTCTCTTTCAATTGTGAGTTCTTTGCCTTTTCCCATGGTGATGATTATCAAAGTGATTTTACATGTGTATTACCTAATTTTTATACCCCAGTGAAACAGAAAGCCATGGAAGGCCATAATACAATTCCTTAAAATACGACTAATAAAAATTAAAAGTAGAATCTTAATGTAGATGTAATTTTGTTTGTTTATATTTATAAGAATCTTTAGGGTTGGCAATCATTTTGACCCCTATCTTTTTGAGATTTCTACTTTTTTTAACCAAATCTCTTTCTCTTAGCATATATATAATAAAATAATATCATTTCCCCCTCTTTTTGAGCATACCATATAGCTCTGTATTTGAATAATTTATTTTATACACTCTTTTTTGCTCATCTTTATCAAGGGTGCCAATAATTTTGGACCTGACTGTATTATACATATGTAATTATATGGTTCTGTTCTAGAGTAAAAAGATTGACGGATGACCTAAAAGGTATTGTAATAACCATATAGTACTGTAATAACCATGTGTCCTCTTGCCTGGTCGTGCTGCTGTTGAAGATGGCTGTGCTGCTGTTGTAGGACCTCTGCAATGTTGTTCTCCACTGATCGCAGCTGCTGGTAAACCTGGTGTAGGAACTGAACCAGGTCTGTACGATTCAGCTGACAACCCTGCACCAACACCTACAGTCAAAGCAGACACAACACAGTTTCCTTATAGGTGTGATGGAGAGTGCTTCTAGTTTTCAGTAGGGATACACTTAACAATCAGCTACATTGGCTCACATGAATAGAATGTATTACTATAGTTCCCGTCCCCTTGGGTAGCACATCTACCTGCACCAGCAAAATAATGATTTCATCTGTCTCTCGTTCAATCACCAAGTAGTATATCATTTTGATATGAATAATATGATCACCTGGTGTGTATTGAGCCCAATAATGGAGGAATAAGCCAGGATAGTGACAAAGATTTCCGGCTGGAAAACAAGATCTGTGCCTGGAACATTGAAGGGTCGGACCAGTCCAGCTAAGCATCGTGACAAGGCATGGAATACCTCATCAAATATCATCTCCCCCGTGCTGTCATCCTGTGAACAGAAGGCAAAACTAACATGATGTACCTAACACACCAAACAACACATCATGAGGAGGATCTGCTCTTGGCAGTCGACCAAAATAGCTATAGCATGAAAGTGTGATATGTAGCACGATTTTCATAAAGGATTGTAAACTTCCTCCTGCCGTCAAAAAGAAAAGCATCCTTTCATAGATTCCCATAGATGCTTGTAAAATAGTTATATTGCACACATTGTAGGGTTCAAATCCAGGTCTCCTGCATGCCATTGCTTATAACGGCGTGCTTGTTTTCTAATGGAGCTCAGCGGTTCAGAGAACCACCTCCATTATAGGTTTTCCGTTAGGAAATTGTAGCGCCGGACAACATGACCAGGAATATTTTAATTTACTGGCCATTTGAGAAATTTACCGGAACCATATGCATTGGCTGCATAACCCATTAGGGCATCCACCTACGACGCTCAGAAATCACATTTAGATTATGGTAATTCAAATTCGCAATTTGGGCAGAGTGCGTGGCCCGCGGCTGTCAGTGAAAAGTAATTCAAATGTGTGTGAACATAATGTGTCTTGTGAATAACATAACATGTTGAGACAAGAAGAAGGGGAGGGGTGTGTGGCAAATATATAGGCTAGTCTCTCTCCAGAATGGCTCAGCAGTCTCCCGCCAATTCTTAGCATTCATTGTTTAACTTTGTGAACTGTTTGCCCTTTGATTGTTCATTTTGATCAATTCCCCATTACATACAGTACCAGTCAAAAGTTTGGACACACCTATTCATTCAAGTGTTTTTATTTTATTTGGACTATTTTCTACATTGTAGAATAATAGTGAAGATGTCAAAACTATGAAATAACATGTATGGAATCATGTAGTGAGCAAAAAAGTGTTAAACAAATCTAAACATATATCTTTTTTTATTTGAGATTCTTCAAAGTAGCCACCCTTTGCCTTGATGACAGCTTTGAACAATCTTGGAATTCTTTCGACCAGCTTCACCTGGAATGCTTATCCAACAGTCTTGAAGGAGTTCCCACATATGCTGAGCACTTGTTGGCTTTTCCTTCACTCTGCGGTCCAACTCAACCCAAACGGGTTGAGGTTGGGTGATTGTAGCTTTATTTAATGTTTTATTTATCTGTTATTTTACCAGGTAATTTGACTGAGAACACCTTCTCATTTACAGCAACGGCCTGGGGAATAGTTACATGGGAGAGGAGGGGGGTGAATGAACTAATCGTAAGCGGGGATTATTAGGTGACCGTGATGGTTTGAGGGCCAGATTGGGAAGTTAGCCAGGACTCCGGGTTTAACACTCCTACGATAAGTTCCATGGGCTCTTCAATGACATCAGAGAGTCAGGACACCCATTTAACATCCCACCCGAAAGACGGCACCCTACACAGGGCAGTGTCCTGGGATATTGGGATATTTTTCAGAGGAAAGAGTGCCTCCTACTGGCCCTCCAACACCACTTCCAGCAGCATCTGGTCTCCCATCCAGGGACTGACCAGGACCAACCCTGTTTAGCTTCAGAAGCAAGCCAGCAGTGGTATGCAGGGCGGTATGCTGCTGGCTATAGATGCCAGGTCATCTGAGGCAGCACTCAATCACGCTCCTTCATGGTCAAATATCCCTTACACAGCCTGGAGGTGTGTTTTGGGTCAGATGGGATTGCGTATCGCTGTAGAATGCTGTGGTAGTCATACTGGTTAAGTGTGCCTTGAATTCTAAATAAATCACAGACGTTGTGGGGTTGCTTTTCTGGTGACACTATCACACCTCCTCCTCCATGCTTCACGGTGGGAACCACACATGCAGCGATCATCCGTTCACCTACTCTGCGTCTCACAAAGACAAAGCAGTTGGAACCAAAAATCTCAAATTTGGACTCATCAGACGAAAGGACAGATTTCCACCGGTCTAATGTCCATCGCTTGGGTTTCTTGGCCCAAGCAAGTCTCTTCTTGTTATTGGTGTCCTTTAGTAGTGAGTGGTTTATTTGCAGCAATTTAACCATGTAGGCCTGATTCACACAGTCTCCTCTGAAAAGTTGATGTTGAGATGTGTTTGTTACTTGAACTCAGTGACGCATTTATTTGGTCTGAAATCTGAGGTGCAGGTAACTCTAATGAACTTATCCTCTGTAGCAGAGGTAAACCTGGGTCTTCCTTTCCTGTGGCTGTCCTCATGAGAGCCAGTTTCATCATAGCGCTTGATGGTTTTTGAGACTGCACCTGAAGAAACCTTCAAAGTTCTCGAAATTTTTCAGATTGACTGACCTTCATGTCTTAAAGTAATGATGGACTGTCATTTCTCTTTGCTTATTTGAGCTGTTCTTGCCATAATATGGACTGGGTCTTTTACCAAATAGGGCTTTCTTCTGTATACCACCACTACCTTGTCACAACACAACTGATTGGCTCAAACTCATTAAGAAGGAAAGAAATTCCACATATTAACTTTTAACAAGGCACACCTGTTAATTGGAAAAGCATTCCAGATGAAGCTGGTTGAGAGAATGCCAAGTGTGCAAAGCTGTCATCAAGGCAAAGAGTGGCTACTTTGAAAAATATAAAATATAAAATATATTTTGATTTGTTTAACACTTTTTGTGTACTACATAATTCCATATGTGTTATTTCATAGTTTTACTGTATTAACTATTATTCTACAAATGTAGAAAATAGTACAAACAAATAAAGACAAACCCTGGAATGAGCAGCTGTGTCCAAACTTTTGACTGGTACTGTATGTCACCAGCAGTAAATATATGTAATTGGGAATTGATAAATAGAGTAGCTCAACACCTACAGAAAGGGAGGCAGACAGACTGATTAGAGAGGAATGCAATTGAAAGAACCTGAATGTATCATATTTTCTGTTTTTGTCAGCTTTATGTATTTGGACTTAATTGACAATTAAGTTACATGCCTACGGCTGCATTAGCCTATAGGCTATGAGTTCCATGCGCTAATTTCTTTAGCCGCCAATGGATCACGGTGTGTCAATGTGTCCATATGGCAGAGGCTGGTGCTCTCGCAATAGTTGAATTTGAACTTTTAGATCTATACAATTTTTATTTTTATGATTAACCACGTGACGATTTTAAGAAACAAAAATGTTTTTATTAAAATTAAAAACTCTTCCATGGAAATGCACATTTGAAAATCATAACTGGCACACAGATGGGTACAAATGGTTGGATAAATTGTAAGCTACCACAAACTTGAAACTCACGCACCTATGAAGTCTTTATAAAATAATTGCCTCCACGTTTCCATGGTTGGATTTGTCTATAGGCTACTTTGAAGCAAGGTAAGACACGCCTCATAATATGGTGTAAAACATTCAGGTTTCAAACAATTAAGTAGGTCTATGTTTTCAAAATGCATACTGCCTCCAGCTCATATTGTAAAGTGGTGGTGACGCGCTGATAGTCTGTTGCCTGCACTTGAATGTGAGGCGCCCTTCAATTAGGCTAAAAATAGTAGGCCTAGCTTTTTTTAATCGTGCACAAACAGATTTTAACACACGATTGCATGTAGAATTGTTGCGCAATGAATGGGCTTATTACAAAAGCCAGCTGCAGGAGAAATCCCTCTCTGTATGTTGTATGTTTGTGATAGTTGTGTTGGATAATTAAGATAGGCTACATGATGATTAACGAAAATACACACACAGCTACTTAATTCCACTATATTATGCAAATTAACCCAGACAGATAATCATGACGGTATTTCCGTCATGACGGTATTGATGTATTTCCGTCAACTGGTATTTCCATCTATGAATAAAAAGTATTATTTTACAATGGGATGCTTTTTCTCCTGGTCATTTTGGCCAACCACAGTTTTATAAATCTGCTTTTCATTTTTTTTGGGGGGGTGCAAAAGCCGGCAATTGCGGGCTAATGGAAAACCTGCTCCATTAGGTATCTGTTTTAACCCAAGTAGCCTAGATTGTGTTTAGTAGCCTAGTTTGTAACTTGTTGAAGAAGCCTCTTTACTCACCACGATCCCAGTGGAGGGGCTGAGGTCCAGCTCGATGATGAAGCGGTACCTGCGGGCCAGGAAGGTGACCCGAGTGGAAGGTACCAGCAGGTAGGGTATGGTGGAGGGGGAAAAGTCTGGCTGCCATCCCTTCGGCAAGATGCTGAGCAGATCCAGCTCATTCTCAGAGTTCAGCTGCACAGTAGGTGGAACCACAACAATCATCATCAACAACAACCCAACGTAAATATGATCATTTAGCAGACGCTAAGTTTCATTCAAAGCAACTTGAAGTGACACATCAATTCAGTATATATGGACCATGCGGGAACATCAGTACATCATAATCATAAAAATAGTGATTGAACCATCTCCTCTGGGCTGGTCCCAGATCTATTTATGCTGTTTTTCCAACCCCTATGGTCGTTGTCATCGACGAGACAGCACAACAGATCTAGGAGCATGCTACATCTCCTCCAGTAGAGCTAATTAACCCACCAGTTCAGACTTTGGGACCGGCCAGATGACCTGGTTGAGCTTGCCCAGGAACCAGGCCAGACGTACATTCCGTGAGATACGGTACTCCTCCTTCATCAGCAGGTACACCTGGTCTGCCTCCTCCACCTGAAGAAAGAGAATATCTAAACATATAGTATTCTCCTGAAAAGAATGACAGAGCCTGATCACCCATGCATGTTTCTGCAAATATCTTGGTGAAGTTTGACACCTTGATGAACTTTTCTAATGGGTACTGAGGTCGCAGACTGCATCTGCAAAGGAAGGACTATCCTGACACTGTACCTTTTGTTCAATATTGTCTTAGGAAGAAGATACACTTTATTTATGTCAGTATGAAGGCTTTACCACAATACATTGACAACATTAAACATTTAGCATATTCTGGGTGTAAGGTTTTCCAAATAGTATCATATGCCATTACGCTGTGTGACATCATTGCAAAGCTTAATGAGCAGCAATCTGATCCCAATTTGACTCATGGGATGCACGGCATGACACTGGCCAAACAACTTGGCTATAGCTAAATATGGCCTGTCAAGCTACTGTAATTGTCCCTGTATTTTACAGCATGTGTAACGTTACAGTATCTTTGGTATGCTCAGTTCAGGCGCGAGCGCTTTGCAACACGCCAACTAAAGTTAGCGTTGCTCTGCTAGCTGTTTTACTTGGAGAAGTTAGCTATAGCTAGCATAACAAGCTATAGCTAGCGCTAGTGACAGGTCAGGGCTACAAAAACATGAACCTCAGTAAATTACCTCGTTGTCCTGTCTCTCTGCCATGCCTTGTATGGCATAACTAGCAGGTTCTGTGAAAGCTCCGAGGATATTTTCAGGACCTGGCTGACATATAACGATTTGTTTAGTTCGTTTTCATGCACGATTGCTGGCTATCGTTGTATTGTTTATTTAGTTAAGAAGCACGTGATCTGGATGCTCGCGTCCTAGTCTTTCCGCCGGAACAACACAGCTAGGCTTAGACAACGCAACAACAACAAAAAAAGCTAGGCTTGGACGGTTTTGTAGTTCTAATTTATTTTGATTCCGATATGACCAGCTTTCTGAAAAATAATGCGTGCAGATAAGCGATATAGCATATATTATAAAATATTTCACGGCATGATGACTCAAAGACACGATTATGTGGCGACTTCAGTATAAAGATGTGGAACATACAGCAAAATGATTCTCAACGGGGCATGCGCACTGTTGCGCTCATTGTTTACTTCCGGTTAAGATTTTTTATTTTTTTATCTAGCTAGCCAGTTACCATAAAGAGAGGCTGATAAAAATGCAGGTAAGGTGCGTTTTCTACAAATGTTAAATTCCTAAGCAGTCAGTTGTTTGAAATTCCATCCATTGAATAAAAAAATCACCATCGCAGGTTAAATATTTCGTTTGATTCAGCACACATTACCCCATGTCACTCTGCTACTTTAGCTAACCAACGATAGCTAAAAAACTAACGTTATTTAGCTAATCAAATGTCTATTTAATTGTTTATATCAAGCAACGGGAAGAAAAACTACTGGACGCCTCCGTGGAATCCCTTATTTCCCGCGTGGCTCATCTCAAAAACGCTCTTCACAGTTTCATCTACAAGTTGGAAAACGAGTATGAACGACTGACATGGTAACTTAAGTGACGAGCTAACTTTAGACAGCATTGCGCATGCAACACTTTGAAATTATGAGTTAGTTAGCCAACTCTCGAGAACCCAAGCCCGTACAGCCATTGGGTTCTCATTCAAACAAATTACCACAGCGTGGCGTGTATAATTCTGAGTTTGGAGAAAGCGAACTAAGGTCCTAGTGTTGCTTTTAGAAAAACATCACGTAAACCAATATGTAAGACTTGGCTAGCTAACGAGCTATTTGGATAAATGCATATGATTGTCTGAAAATGAATATACTCTACTAGCTAATGAAGTTGTTGTGTCTCTGTAATTGAACAACTTGGACAACAGGCCCTCAGTGTTGGACAACTTTGCCCTCCTGTCCGGTCAGTTGAATACCATCAATAAACTGTTGAGGAATGAGAAGACGCCATCTTTCCGTCAGCAGGTCATCATCCCCCTTCTGCTGTCTCCAGACAGGGATGAGGAACTAGCTGTAAGTATATTTTCTGTGGATATGGATTAGCCTGGTTAAACCAGACTGTGCTCACTAAGTGAAACAATGGTGAGAATAGCTTTGATTCTGATTTAACTAGGCTAGAGGAGGATGGATTTACAGATACCGTTACCCTAGTCTTTGCTTACATCCATACATACTGCGCCCACTCTCCAGAAACTGACAGAGCAGCGTGTGCCTGTGTTCAGCCATGAGATTGTGCCAGATCACCTGCGCACCAAGCCTGATCCTGAGGTGGAGGAGCAGGAGAAACAGCTGAGTGCAGAAGCTGCCCGGATAGGACCTGAGGTGGCACAGGTAAACAGACATGGTCTTTATCTAAACATAAAAGTCCTTTATGGTAGGTGTGTGAGGAGAGTAGGTCCCTGGTTCACATAAGGCAACCTGTATCCTTTTCATACTACTGAGTGAAGTTGTACATCCACCATTTGTTGGAAAGGACAATACGACAAGAAAATATTGAGGCCACTTCAAGCAAGTGTGACGGACCTCAATATGCTTGCTTAGCAGCTTCACTTCCTCCCGGTCTCGGTACAGTGCTGTACAACAGCTCATACCAGAGTCATCTGCCCGCTTGACAACGCCGTTAGCCAGTTGTGCCACTGAAAAGGTACCAATTTGGCGAAGCGAGTGGATACATTTCAAGCTGTGGAGTAAGCTTACAGTACAATACCTTTATTACGTAATGAACATGACCATGGTGTGTGGTGGGAAGACACAATTCTAAGTAAATGGTACTTGTCATGTAACGCACATTGAAGTCTTTTTATCCCACAACTATATTTGGAAGCAATGAGTAACAAAAGAATCCCTTGTTTTTCCCACAACAGAAACAAATCCAGACACTGAATAAGCTTTGCTCAAATCTACTGGAGAAACTGAACAATCCTCGCGATGATAGGGATGCAGAAAGTACAGGTACACTGTTTGAACCAATAATGTTTTTTACCTGAACATTTAAACAAGCTAACCTAAGAACTGCGTTATGGAGTTGCTATTGATGCTTATTTACTCAATGTACACACTGTCTAACCTAAGATCCATGTTATGGAGTTGATACTTATGCACTCTACTCTGTTTCAGCTATACGGCAGAACAAACCATCATTCAACACCGCTGACACCAATGCACTGGTGGCAGCGGTGGGCTTTGGCAAGGGGCTTTCTAAGTGCAGGCCCCCTGGGCCAGTTGCCCCTGGTCACCCAGGACAAGGACCCATGATGAGTGGAGGTCCCACCTTACAGCAAGTTACCATTGGTGGGGGTTCAGGCCAGCAGCAAGGCATGGGGCCTGGTGCTCCTCAGCAACAGGGACAGCCAGGTATGATGCGCCTGAATATCATTATCTGGCTTTGCTATACTTTGAAGTCTTGTATTTATTTGAAGGCCCTAAATCAAGGTTCTATAGACTTGTATACTAAAGGCAGTTGGTTGTTCAGACACAGATTATACCGAGTCCTGGACTAAAAATAACTAAATAGAGAACTTGGCTTAATGTGTATCTGGGGACCCGGCCCTAAAGGTATTGATCAAAGGACTGCTCTGTAACTGACCTTTTTATTATTATTACATTTTTTGGATTTTCAGGGAAAATGCCAAGCAACATCAAGACAAACATCAAGGCTGCCTCCTCAATGCATCCTTACAACCGATAAGATTCTCTCTCTATCCCATACTGAGAAAGTGTTCAGGATGCTGAGAGAGTGATGTAAAGCAATGAAAATATTCATATATGCTGTGTTATCTTTTATCTTTTGATTAAATAAATCCATTTGAAAAGGAGGTGTCATACAGTGTCGGTGAATGTAGTGAAACGGATATTTGTGCTTCAATTTGTGAACACTAGATGGCACGGTCTTCCCATTTATATTCGAGGGACAAGACATTTTGAGAACTTGGTAATTGCTGCAGGAGAATCTAAATGAGATTTGATATTAATATTGAATGAAGGGAATATTAGCACTTTATTTTTCAATGTACCTTTATCCAGATAACCCACAATGTGTTAAGTTATCACACAAAGAAAATGTGTTATCACAGACATGTTGAGCTATGTCTTTCAAAATATATAACACAAGTGTGGAGTTTAGTGTCAGTGAGTCAGAGAACAGGCATTATATTTCAGACCTTATATTTGAACTGCTTCACCATGTTGTCTGTCCAGTCTTTTGAACCCTCACACCGCTTCCTATCCCTCCCTACACTCTGCCTACATTGTGGCCGCTATGAATAATGTAGGACCGGTGAGAGTAATGCAGCTGGACATTGCACTGCCTGGCCTGATAACGTCAAAGTCGTTAAGGGAGGAGATGAGAAAGTTGACGCTGACGTGTGGGGGAGGCCTCTGCCCCACCGTGGTCTGTCCACTCTAATCCCTATCCCGCTGGGCGGGCGACACCACGGCACAGGCACAATGACCGCTGTGGCTGTCACCAGATACGACACAGGTCGCTGGGTGACCTACATACAAACACACAGTGACATACACACACATACACCCTCTGTCCTACACACACACACGCCTTCTGTCCTCTGCCGGGCCGACGTCTCGCTGGGTCAGCCTTCATGCCCTGTTATGAGAGGAGAGTCTGCTGAGACAGCTAGAAGATGCACAGGTTCAGACTGTCTATAGATGTCTTAGAAAACAATCGACTTCATAGCCAGTAGAATGTCCATCTGCCTATGTCCTATTGACCTACCTCTGAGAAAGACCTCTGAACAGGCTTATTTTGCTACTGCAGCTTCCTTTTTATATTAAGAAAAATTAGGGCTGCAACTCTTGATTCAATAAAGAAAATGTTTTCGGTTGACGTGAGGCCCTTGTAAAATGACATACAGTGCCTTCAGAAAGTATTCACACCCCTTGACTTTTTCCCAGAATTTGTGTTACAGCTTGAGTTTAAGATTGATTAAATTGAAATGTGTCACTGGCCTACACACAATATCCCAAAATGTCAAAGTGGAATTATGTTTTTAGAAATGTTTACAAATTAATAAAAATGAAAAGCTGAAATTTCTTGAGTCAATAAATATTCAACACCTTTGTTATGGCAAGCTTACGTAAGTTCATGAGTAAAAAAATGTGATTAACAAGTCACATATGTTGCATGGACTCTCTGTGTGCAATAATTGTTTAACATGATTTTTGAATAACTACCTCATCTCTGCCCTACACATACAATTATATTTAAGCTCCCTCAGTCAAGCAGTGAATTTCAAACACAGATTCAACCACAAAGAACAGTGAGGTTTTGCAAAGCCTCGGAAAGAAGGGCACCTATTGGTAGATGGTTAACATTTTAAAAATAACAGACATTGAATATCCCTTTGAGCATGGTGAAGTTATTAATTACACTGGGTGGTGTATCAATACACCCAGTCACTACAAATATGCAGGCATCCTTCCTAACTCAGTTGCTGGAGAGGAAGGAAACCACTCAGAGATTTCACCATGAGGCTAATGATGACTATGGGTATGCCTGTCATTGGCAAGGAGTAGGGAGTCTTTTAGGGTAAAAAAGTAACTGAATAAGGCTAAGCACAGACAAAATCCTAGAGGAAAACATGGTTCAGTCTGCTTTCCAACAGACACTGGGAGACAAATTCACTTTTCAACAGGACAATAACCCAAAATACAAGGCCAAATATACACTAAAGTTGCTTACCAAGGCGACGTTGAATGTTCCTGATTGGCCTAGTTACCGTTTTGAGTTAAATCAGCTTGAAAATCTATGGCATGACTTAAAAATGGCTTTATAGCATTGTACAACAACCAACTTGACAAAGGTATGAATACTTTCTGAAGGCACTGTATGTTGCACTTTCTCTTATTTTCTTTATCCCTCCCCCCTTTTTTAATCCTTGGGAAGGGTGGTGATAATGAAGCAGGTTGGGGGTTGGACTGACCTCTATGCACATTAAATTAGCACTTACTGGAAGATAATATTATGTGAATAGATTAATTGTCCTACTAAATATTTAATTAATAATGTGTACAGAAAATTTGTCACGAGACGAATTGCAAGGTGTACCAGAAGTGCCTTAATTTGATAAATAAGCAGTGAACTGGTCTTGTGGTGAATTTAGAGAGAGGCTGCATTGTTCTTATCATTCTCCTATTAATTGTTTGGGGATCCATTATGTTTCCTCTCATTCACATACTCCATGTGATTCAGGTTCATCATCAGAACACGTTTTACAGCTTATCTAAAATGATAAGGTGAGATCTGGAATTTCTGTTTAAGTGTTTTACCTTTTCTAGGATACAATGAGCTTCAGGACATGACTGAATGCCACTTAACAGTAGCCTGTTCTCTCTAGTACTGTAGAGCTTATGTAAATCAGTCAGGCCGTATCCCTTTGGATTAGTCTGCCCTAACTGACCATAAGGGGTCAGCGGTGTTTCACAACAGAATCGGGCAACGTTCTACAACCTACAGTAGCTCCTTCAGTCTTTAGGGTGCAAGTTCATGGTCCAGATGTACACTCTCTGATAGAGATATTTTAGAGGTCGTGTTGCCTTTTCTCTGACAATTATCATGACACTTACATATTTTACTTAGGTGATAATTACATATTTTTTCTCACTGAGTTTTGTGCATAAATACATACAGACACAAATAGAGCATCTCTCCTACAGAGTCAATGAGGGGTAGGAGACATTCTGTGGTATGATACTTGGGACGGCAGGGAAACTCAATGTGACAGCTTCCTACCCATCCAAGTTCCTCTCTAAAAATCAGTTTCCCCCGAAAACACCTTTGTAGATACGAAGGCATTTTTGTTGCCTTACAACCTGGAATTAAAATAGATTTTTGGGGGTTTGTATCATTTGATTTACACAACATGCCTACCTATTTTTTATTGTGAAACAAACAAGAAATAAGACCCCAAAAAAAACAGAAAACTTGAGAGTGCATAACTTTTCATCCCCCCCAAAGTCAATACTTTGTAGTGCCACCTTTGAGAGCAATTACAGCTGCAAGTCTCTTGGGGTATGTCTCTATAAGATTGGCACATCCAGCCACTGGGATTTTTGCCCATTCTTCAAGGCAAAACTGCTCCAGCTCCTTCAAGTTGGATGGGTTCCGCTGGTGTACAGCAATCTTTAAGTAATACCACAGATTCTCAATTGGATTGAGGTCTGGGCTTTGACTAGGCCATTCCAAGACATTTAAATGTTTCCCTTAAACCACTCAAGTGTTGCTTTAGCAGTATGCTTAGGGTCATTGTCCTGCTGGAAGGTGAACCTCCGTCCCGGTCTAAAATCTCTGAACGACTGAAACAGGTTTCCCTCAAGAATTTCCCTGTATTTAGCGCCATCCATCATTCCTTTAATTCTGACCAGTTTCCCAGTCCCTGCCGTTGAAAAACATACCCACAGCATGATGCTGCCACCACCGTGCTTCACTGTCGGGATGGTGTTCTCGGGGTGATGAGAGGTGTTGGGTTTACGCCAGACATAGCATTTTCCTTGATGGCCAAAAAGCTCAATTTTAGTCTCATCTGACCAGAGTACCATCTTCCATATATTTGGGGAGTCTCACACATGCCTTTTGGCAAACACCAAACGTGTTTGCTTATTTTTTGTCTTTAAGCAGTGGCTTTTTTCTGGCCACTTTTCCGTAAAGCCAAGCTCTGTGGAGTGTACGGCTTAAAGTGGTTCCATAGACAGTTACTCCAATCTCCGCTGTGGACTATGAAGATCCTTCAGGGTTATCTTTGGTCTCTTTGTTGCCTCTCTGATTAATGCCCTCCTTGCCTGGTCCATGAGTTTTGGTGGGCGGCCCTCTATTGGCAGGTTTGTTGTGGTGCCATATTCTTTCCATTTTTTAATAATGGATTTAATGGTGCTCCGTGGGATGTTCAAAGTTTCAGATATTTTTATAACCCAACCCTGATCAGTACTTCTCCACAACTTTGTCCCTGACCTGTTCGGAGAGCTCCTTGGTGTTCAAGGTGTCGCATTCTTGGTGATGCCCCTTGCTTAGTGGTGTTGCAGACTCTGGGGCCTTTCAGAACAGGAGTATATATACTGAGTTCATGTGACACTTAGATTGCACACAGGTGGACTTTATTCAACTAATGATGTGACTTCTGAAGGTAATTGGTTGCACCAGGTCTTATTTAGGGGATTCATAGCAAAGGGGGTGAATACATATGCACGCACCTCTTTTCCGTTTTTTATTTTTTAGAATTCTTTTAAACAAGTAATTTTTTTCATTTCACTTCACCAATTTGGACTATTTTGTGTATGTCCATTGCATGAAATCCAAATAAAATCAATTTAAATTACAGGTTGTAATGCAACAAAATAGGAAAAATGCCCAGGGGGTGAATACTTTTGCAAGGCACTGTGTGTAGCCAAGCACGATAGTCTTGGTTCTGGCTTTGAATGCAAAGTGATTGTAATACCAGTATATATATGTCCCTGATCATCTAGAGAGGATAATGTTTAGCATTTCTCAGTTTGTTTTGGATTTATATTCCAAGATGGGTTGTCTTTGGCTTTGAATTCTCTTGAAAGAATGTCTTTGGGCACAGTTTTTGAGGGAAATATAGGCTACATTTTTTGGAAGAAGATGATAAGGTCCATATCTGGCTCATTAAGAAAGCTTTAGGCTAACATTATAAAGCAACATTTTAGCCTACAACATCAAACTCCCACACTAGAAAATGGACCATATCTCCCAAATGTAAAATTATTACACGGTTTAAGACATGAAAGACCATGATGACACACTGATTTGTAAAATCGTTTCGAACATGTCTCCTTTATGAAACTTCCAGCACCAGAGGATCAGAAGAATTCATTACAGATCTGTGGGTGGCAATGCAAAGGTAAGAAGAAACGCAAGCATTCCTTCCAACAACATTTTGCTCAAGTGACTTTGCCACACTGAAAACCAATACAGATAGACACACACTTAGACCAGAGTTCCATCCATTTCAGTCCAGTCTATTCAAGAGGTAAACATTTGAATTTCACTTTACTTCCTGAATTGAAGTGGCATTGACCCCAACCCTCCCTCAGTCGAGACTGCAGTATCTCCCTCACCATGAGGTGTCGATCCTCCATCTCCAACTGCCCATCATCATTCCCTGCCCAGTAGGACCCAGAGAGAGGTCCTTCCCTTAGCGATCTCTTCGAATGAGGGAATGAGGGACCTCCATAATCTCCTGCCCCCCAAGACCACAACCCTTCTGCCCCTGCAATCAGACCACAGCCCCTCAGACCCTGCCATGTCTCTGCTTCCATAGCCATTCCCTCGGGCTTGCATTGCAGCCCTTTATACGGTGTATGATGGTTATTGTACTCCTACAGTGTATGTGTATTGTGCTGGCAGGTATTGGTTTTCTTTATGAACACTGAATAACACTAAACTTGATATGGGGGGTGTACATTGTGCATTGTGTTGCCATTGATATGGTGTGGGCATTGGCAAGGGATTTGTGTGCAACATGCATTAGGTTGAAAGTATAGATATGACATAAGCTATGTATTAGTACTGAGACAGTTTATGCTCAACACATGTGTGTTATTGGATACTATAGCAGAAAACAAACACAAAATCAAGCACAAATGAAAAATATGGATTGTGAGGGACTACAAATAGTGGCCAGCAATAAACACCACCACTTTGGTTGGCATCGGTCTTCTTCCTAACTTAATTTGTTTCTCAGACACCGGTCCCTGGCTGCTGACCTTTCAAAAAGACACTTCTAAAACAGCCAATATGACAAAAACTATTTAAGTTTGAGAAGTCATTTATTCATGAAGTGCAGCTGGAAAAAGGAGTATGTATTGATAGAACTAGAGAAATGCCAGAGCTTTTTAAAATATATGTCCCTTTAATTTGCCCAACTACAAGACATAGAACAAGCGGCTTCCCCTTGTAGATCAATATTGACATACTAAATACCACCTAAAAACCAAAGCATGTTAAAGGGATTATGCTTATTGCATATTTATAAGAAAAATATAACCCATTACCACAGAATATATAATATTGTTACATACACTGTGTAGAGTGCTGTGCATCCCCAATTGCTCTGTGCATTCAGTAGGATAGCTTACAGTACAGTGAATTCACAACAAGTGTTTGAATGGGCAGCAAGGTACAGGCGAAACTCATTAACCAGGTTGTTTTGCTGATGATTAAAGCACTTGAATAGTAAGTGCAACTGATTTTCTACTCAGTATGGGATTTATGCCTTTTCAAGAGAGCAGCGTACAGTAATTAAACTCACAATACCTTTTTGGTTTGTAAAGCCATGGTGAATATATTAAAGCATACAGTACACATCCAACAGTTCCTCTCTTTCATCCTCCTAACAGAGCCTAGAAGAAACCCTTTGATAGAAACAAGGAGACATCCCCATGTAATTATATTTGATCATGTTTGCATATGTCACTCCCACAGTCTCTGTCACGCTCTGTGATTTGGCTGCTCTCTGATCGTTTTGGAAACCCTTCCTTGTTCCTTATCCCCCCCTCCTCCCCTCTGCTATGTGTGGGAGGTAGGAGGTAGGAGGGGGAACCGGGGGCGTCTGTCTGCTTGCTGTAAGCACACAGCTTTCACTCACTTAGAAAACTGAGAAAATGTCCCCTTCACACCCTCTCCAGCTCACCCCAGCTCTGACGTTATGTCAACAGTGAGAAAATGCCCCCAATGCTTAAGCATGTTTTTGAAGTGTGATGTGCGATCCTATCCAGAGGTGAAGGACTGACAAGTCTGAGACGTGTAAACTTGTGTCCTACAGTAACTTATGACCCTGACCCTGTTACTGAAGTCTTATGTCTTAAATTCACAATCTTTGATTTGTTTTTCAGTCAACTGCATCCCCACTACTTGGTTTTGTTATAAAGCTAAGGGACGGGGCTGAATAAATTAATTTAATGTATGGAAATCTCCATAGTATGTGTGTGACAAGGAAAACCAATGAGGACAATACAAAAGTATGCAACAAAAGAAACAATTTATTTGGAATATGCATTACCAGTACAAAGAAAGAGACCATAAAACCTACACCTTGTTAGCTATTTTTTTCTCCACAGAAAACAGGTTTTAAATCGGAATTAAAAAGACAATAGTTTTGCGGTTTCCAATGTTATACTTTTTTTTTTTTTTTTTTTTTTTTACATATGCAGAGAGATCTTAAAATGTCAAACCTGTCAAGAAAAGGATCCATGATTTCACTCTGAAATCTTTATAAAAAATAAGTAACATTCAAAAACACTGCAGTACGGTATTTTATTAAAGAACAAAAGACATGCCACAAAGAAAACATTTGATGTTTTACAAATTGTTCAGTTTCTTCTTTCTTTTTTATAGTTATTTTTTCTCTCCCTTTTATATCCAAAAACTAAAAGCATCATTACATGAAGCTTTCAATAATAATGATGATACTGGAAAGTCAATGTGAAAAGTAGAGTAACTTTTACTTATTTTACGGCCAACGCATCACAAAAGCTATTGTTCTGCTTGCCACATGGCTAAAATCTGTATCGAAAGGCCAGGACACCACTCAAACATACTCCACTCATAGTGTACCTATGTGTTTTCCGTCAACTGGACTGTCAGATGTGGGAGCAAATTAAGCCATTTGTAGTTATCAAAAAAATAACAAGATTTTGCTTCACTCATCATAGTACACTTCCACGTCTCCAAAAAGTACATCAAATATAAAATGTAGTTTGTGAAAGAAGAGCTTAGTTCTGTGATATGCAGTCTATGGTGGATTCAGCTGTGTGGTACTGTAGTTATCTATACAGATGTTGGTTATGATTTTAAATACTATATAATGTATATCTATTACCATGGATTTAGTTGGGCTAAAAACACTGTCGTGAGACAGTGTTCATACAAACTTTTCACATCACCTTTAATTAACAAGACAGTACCCATTTTAGAAGCAAGCCTTTGTGTCGATGCTTTAGAAAGTACAAAGTGAACCAGTGAGTGGATTATATCCGTAATGTGAAAGGAACTCTGTCCTACTGTCTGTCTGTCTCGGTCAAACATTTACTGTAGCTGCTTTGTTTTAAAATGGATACTGTCCAATTCCCCAAAAAACGCTAAACAAGAATAAAGGTGTACATCTACATACATAGAGTATTCTTGGGCTAATTCACATTATGCTAGCAAGAAAATAAAATAGAACGTACTGTAAGTCCTGTAACCAAGCAAAAGAAAAGTAAAACAGTAGCCAAATGTATTTATTCACAACATGAGGACATAAAAATATATCCAAACATCTGTATCTGTCTGTGTGCCATCAGGGTTAGTCTTTTCCATTTCATTCCTATTAACAAACACTACCGTGTTCGGACTGCATTTTGGTGTTGAGTACAGAAAGAGTACCTGAACATTCCTATGAGATGTTCGTGGAGTACTTCAGTTAATACACAATTTTACAAAACAAACAAAGTCGAGTTGGTCAAGCTGATCCCAATGTATAGAGCTGAAGTTTCTGCAGTTATTTTTTGGTATCTACGTAATAGTATGGTCGATATGTTGAAATGCCCAAGAAAGCAATGTGTATTTGTGTGTACAAAAATACTGTAGCTAAAATCTAATACAACAAAATTATACATCTAATTTCAAATTATTTATTTTTTATTTGCGTAATTTAGACTGACGCCATATGCTAGGAGGATGCTGAAACATAAGAGTGAATAGAGACCAACCTTGATAACCAAAATGTAAAAACAGGATGATATGAGTGATGAGGTTGAATGGAGAAATTCAAACTGGGTGACAATAATAAATGGACAGAAATATACTACTGAGAAATAGGAAATAAAAGAGCTAACTAGCACCAAAAACACCAAACAAAGACTGTAATTTTGAGAGATATTTCATCATGTGTAGTCGTGTCTTCAATTACTACAACATTATACCACAAAATCAGAATTAAAATCTACATTAAAATGCCTTTTTTTGCACTTAAACAAGTGATTTTGGTTACCAGCAGTATTTGGCTATTACGATAACACTGATGCACAGTGATGGTGATAATGGTAGTGTATGTTTGTGTACAGTATGTATACACACCATATGTTCCGTATATGTAGACTGTATAGAATAGAGTACAACTATCATTCATGTGTGTTCTCTGTACTGTGTTCTTCTCTTTGACAAATATAAGTGTTACCCAGGGTAATCACTGTAAGTCACTGTGCTTAAAGACATATTGGCTTATTATAATTGATGCTAATGTACTCATTGATTAAGTGTTCTGGGTAGATTTTAAACTGCAGGTCAATGGTCTCTGGATGCAGTGCACACTACAAACAATATTTCAAGAGCGGTGAATTTATTAGAATTCCAGTAGCTAGAATCCCCACGATCCATTCCCTTCTGACCTTCCAGACTGTCTCTTCCATTTATTCTGGAGCACACTGTTACTCTCATAATGTTTGCTTATGCATTGGTTATCACTCATGCTATGCTGCATTCAGTATGAGCAGAAAACATAGGCTACCATTCTTGCAGTAAAAATGTTTAACGTCTTATTGGCCAATGTAGAAGCTCTGAAACGGAATGCTTAAAATGAGGAGGAAAGGTTGAATCTCCTTTTCAAAGCACCCTGTTGATACTCTGCTAACATGAAATGTAATTAAATACAGTGATGAACCCTTTTTCGATATGAAATGTCAGAGGGATGTTTTATTTACAAGCACAATTCATATTATACAAATTCATCTCCTGTGTTGAACTTTGGCACTGGACAATTTTAATAGAATTTATTTTATGTTGTGAATTAAGTAATTATGTAGGGTGAAACTTGTCACAAAGGCAAAACTGTCCTTAAAAACAAGCCTTGAGACAGGACAAGAGGAGATTGAGAGCTACTGTCGATACCAGTAATTACAACAACAAAAAACAAAGCTTATTTAGAAGATGTCCCATTGTTGTTGTTGTTTTCTTGTTATTTTCAATAGAGGTAGTGTGAAAAGCATTTAAATCTACAAGATACGGGCCATACTGTATATACGTGTTGTAACTGTTTGCCTACTGTGTTATAAGTCAGATGATCACACAATGAGGCAACATGGATAAATGGCGAAGAAAACTGTACAAACAGACAGTGAGGGGGTTGTAGATAGGTGGAGGAAAAGAGCCCTACTCAGGCTACTGACTGACTGACTGTGTCATGGTTGGTTGTAAAGAACTGTCTGGTGGTGGTGATGGTGTTTCATTCTGTAGTCCCCCCCCGTAGAGAGAGGTCTCCTGCCCTGTGACGAGTCTAGTGTGTCACCTCCAGTCCTGATGGGGGGGGGGGGGGGGGGGGGGGCTGGCTGGGAAGCTGGCTGGGAAGCTGGCTGGATGATCGAGGGTGGAGGTTAGGGCTGTCTGGACGGTGGTGGAGGAGAAGGGTGGAGGGTTCAGTTGGACGTGTCCGAGTGAACACTTCCGGGTCCTTCTGTGGGTGATGTCACTGATGAGGGGGTGGTAGCATCCTGCCAGCCTCCGTTTGCCTGAGAGAGAGACAGGAGAGACAGAATGGAGGGAGGAAGTATGAGCCCAGGCATAAAAGACACTAATTATACCCTATGTCTTTGCTTCTTATTTTTTCTCTTCTCTTTCAGAGTACATATTCATTATACAGTTCAATTAGTTTATAATATCATCTTATCTGCAGTACTGAATGCCATATCTGTGAAGTCCTGGGGACACGTGTAGTAGGTACGGTATGAGCTTTACTAATGCTAGAACGACCTCAAAACAACAACAACCAACATTCCACTAAAGCCTCAAGCCAAATCTGTATTGGACGAAGATCTGATTCACTCAAATTACAGTAACCTAGACCTCATATTTCAGAACAGAATTGTCACAAAAATTGTACTTGTTTAAAGCAACTGAAAATTATGTAAATCACATATATGTACCTCTCAGATCACATGCAGTGTGCTCAAATTTCTATAATGAAGACAATTTTGTCTTCACTTCAAAACCAATACTGCATTCTTGTATCACTGGGGTTGAGATAAATGCCTGTTACATTCAACGACACACATAATAATAACAGTGACAATGTCTGAAAAGGACCTTAAAACAAAAGTCACAAAACAGTCTTAAGAGGAATCAATGGTCGCCAATTGTGACATTGAATGAAAACACAATGAGGGACGCGTAAGCCATTTCCAATCCCGGAGACAGTCCTGCTAAAGAGCATTGAGATATTAATAGCAAATTTCATGCCATCAGAAAAACTGGAAATGGTCCTTGACAGCCTTTCATTTCAAAGCCTGTTATTTTAGCCAGAAGAAAGTCTGTAATCAAAAATGGAGGAAAAAGAAATGTCTTCAAATGTCTGACTTTGGTGACACTCTCTCTGTCTATTTCCAAACTGTAATTACTGTTCTTGTCTACCACAAAACCCATTATGTAACTGCTCAGTCATTATCAACACAGAGAGAGGGGAGTCTTTTCTCCGTTCACAGATAGAACATACTGCCGATCTCTCTCTCTCCTCTCTCTCTCTCTCTCTCTCTCTCTCCTTATCCATCTGTAAAGCTGGACGAGCATAAAGTTTGATACACTGTTTCTAGGTTCGATACTGAGGTAAATGTGTAATTTTCAACTTCATATTCATCTATTCATCTCCAGCACCACCCCAACATCAACATATGTGAAAATGGCACGTTTCTAAGTTTTGTATTAAAAAAGATGGTGGAAGATAAGTGTTTCCAATGACATCATCGGTGTGCATCGTGTGATTTTAGACAATTATGAGTAGGCATTGCCTACCAATTGGTTGATGATATAATTGGAAACACTTATCTTCCTCTCTCTTTTACTACAAAACATAGAAACGCGTCATTTTCACATATGTTGATGTTGGGGTGGTGCTGGAGATGATGAACATAAGCTAATTGTGAAATTTCCCTTTGACACAAATACTATTTTCGTAAAATGCTGCAGAGAGGCAAGGAAATAAAACTAGTCAACCCCACTCTAGAATTCTAAAATGTATAAATCATTTCTGTAAGATATGATTACAGTTATTATATCTCCCCAAATCCTACATTAAAAATGGGGAACCATATTTGTATGTGATATTTTTGTTCGAAAAAAATGAAAGGATAACAACGTAGGCCTAGTCTGCTGTTACATTTTTATTTCAAAAATCAGATAACACGATATCCTTCTCGTATTACGCAGTAAGAGTGTTCTTTAAAAGCTATGAAAGTGTGTGGAAAAAATAGAATATTGTGGCATTTTAGGACATGGTACAGCAAGCAGGGGTCCAAGGATAACGATATCCATGAGGTCAGAGTGCTGTCTGAGAACAAGGCTTGAACACATTAGTAGTGCTCTCTCAGGGTTATCACAGCCTGTTCTGTGGGAGGGAGATGAGCGTAGAGTGGAGAGCAAGCCAGGAAAGGAGGGGGGATTTGAATACACACTACATACCCCACTTTTGTTTTACAGGAGGCATTTCATCTCATTATCATATGGCCATTGAGGCACGACGGGAGAGGAAGCCAGAAGCCTAGCCGCGTGGCTGTGTGTGCCTGTGACCGTCCTCTCTCTCGTCGTAGCTCTCACCGACCCACACTGCCGCGGCTCGCTGTCAGGGCCATTAGTGTGGCGGGAGCATGATCTGAGCAATGCGCTTGGATTGCTGTCCCAAGTCCACACTCCGCTCTCCTTGTGTCTGTCTTATTGATTTTCCCTTTTACGACACGGCTTGTCGCTGTGAATTTCCCTGCTGTTTGCAGCCGCCAGCTAACCTCCCCCCTTCCTCCCCTCCTCTCCTCTGCCCTCACCCAAAACACACACACTCCCCCAAACCCAAACCCCCCCATCCCCTAAAAAATAAGAAAAAAATATAACATGGTGGAAATACGCCCCCATGTTATGCCCCTCAGTGCTCTGTCGAGGGGCTAGCAGTTTGGCTAGTTTTATTTTTAGTGTGACTCTACTCTGGGGTTGTTCTGATAGGGTTTTAACGGGGCCTCTGGATCCGCAGTGATGATTAGGATCAGGTGGTCGGTGAGGGCGTTGGGGGGCTTCCGATCCACGCGTCAAAGGATGTGTCACCTGTTTGTGCCATTCCTGCACGGCCGCGATTGGCTGCAGGTGCTACGGGAGAGCTGATTGGACGTGACAGGCTCAGGCGGCCGCTCCGAGTGTGTGTGTGTGTGGCCGGCCCCACGCCGTTCTGGCGTTCTGCCCGTGGCGTGACCGATACAGAAGCAATCAACTAGGTGACTGTGGTGGAGCTGAGACAAGTCCTACTAAGTGGCATTCTGAGCCCTATGGCTTTAAAATAATTGGTAGGGGGAAGAGAAAGCGGGGAAAAAACGTGTGTTTTTTTTTCTCCTTACATTGATGCCCTGCGGACTGTACATCTGGCTGGCTGTGAGGCCCTCACTGTATCCGCCTGTCTGACTGATAACATGGCGAAGGGTATCCACCTGAAACACAACAGAGGAACACAAACAAAGCAAGGTCAGAGCACAGAAGATAAACAAGACTAACACTGTAAGACAAAGACAAGAAGAAGTGTGATACACAGTACAGGCAGAGACAACACACAGGAAATACATCCAGCCATGGACAATATGAAGCAAGATAACCCAAAAATGTGTTCAGAAGACTGTCGAAAGGATGAAATTAGTGAGAGCTGCAGAGAGCACTGAATTATTTTCACTGTTACACTCGCTGTAATGTTTTAGTATGGTAGAAGAAGATACCTTGAAAACCCTATGGTGTGGCGCTATTAGGAGCCCATAGTGATGTAGACACTGGAGGAGTACTGAGATGCCTGTGGTGCGTTTAGGATAGCTTACAAGGCCTATTCTTAGGGAGGTGGATCTGTTCCTATAGTAGTATCTTCTGCACTGCTTAGTTATAGGGCCCTACCTGTGACTGCACGTTGGCTCCCACCTGAGCCCCTTGGTACGAGTCCCCATTGAGAGACTGCACGCTCATGAACAAGTCACCGGAGTTTGACATGTTAAAAGATCCAGCAGAACCTGGAAGAGGAGAGAGGGAGCACTGGAATCACAGAGCAGCGAGAAAGAGGAGCAAGCAGAGCAGAATTCAGCCACTTGGCCCCGTCCAGGGTTAGACCCGGAGAAGCACCATGCAAAGTGTCAGCAGGCAAACAAATGCAGTTAGCGCTGGACGCAGGGGTGGGCAATTCCAGTCCTCAAGGGCCTGATTGGTGTCACAGTTTTGCCCCTAGCCCCAGCTAACACACCTGACTCCAATAATCACCTAATCATGAGCTTCAGTTTAGAATGCAATTTGATTAAATCAGCTGTGTTTGCTAGGGATGGAGGGAAAGTGTGACACCAATCAGGCCCTCGAGGACTGGAGTTGCCCACCCCTGCGAGAGAAAAAGTTAGAAATAGAGCTAGTGTTAGGGTTAGGGCCAGAGCGAGCAGACAGATTAGAGAGTGGCAGCATAGAGCTGAGGGAACGGTGAGTCGAATACAGTCGTCAGATGTGTTGTTGTTGTGACTATTTGTCAACAAGAAAGTAGAATGGTAGTAGGACTCTAGAGTCAAAGTATCATGAATGATATGTTATGTGTTTCTGTAAAACTGTTATTCATGGTCAACAAGATTAAATGAATTCAGTAAATTCAATTGGTACAAGAAAATGTAAATGTTCTGTATTGAGATAAAGTACAATAAAAGGTGTGTTAATTGAAAAGAAGACAACAGCTAAGAAAGTATTGGGAGACTTGACATGGGGCCCTGGTATCCTACTCTTGGACAAAGCCATTTTTCCTTTTTTTCTTTTGACTTGAGCATGGAAAAATGCCCTTGACTGATATAGAGTGCATTCAGAGCCTTCCAAATAACCCATTGGTATTATTCTTTAGTCTCACCTGCAGAATTTGGAGTGGAGGGCGAGTTAGCCTGGCTCCCGTGTGAGGATACGTTGGTCGCGTTCACAGCAGTTTTGGCAGCGTACATGTTGGCTTCTTCCTGGAACTTTCCAATGTTTTTCTTGTATCTGATTCTTTTATTTCCGAACCAGTTGGAAACCTGTACAAACAACATGCAACTTGTAAATGCTTACACAATGTTAATGTTACACAAATAAATGTCCCACTTTTTTACTGAGCAAATTCTGAGTGTGAAATCAGAATCAGAATGAGCACTGCATGCATGGCCCTCCACTGTCTGGCATATCCTATCCGACACTGAAGAAAGACTATACCCTTTATAGTGCACTACTTTTAACCGGAGCCCTATAGGCCCTGGTCAAAGGTAGTGCAGTATATAGGGAATAGGGTGCCACTTGGAACACAGCCTTTTGAGGTATTAGTGAGTACTACCACTCGCTACGTAGACCAGTACTGTGAATCCACATTAGTGGCAGAAGGGAATGATTGCCAGTAACAGTCTCATTATGTCAGTATGACTGCAGCTATCATCAGAGCTCACGCTAGCACCAATCAGTCAACATCCACTATCTAACACCCATTACAGCTAATGGACTCCCCGATGAAGCTACCAGGATAAGCCAGGTAGCGCTAATGATAAACAACATTAAAATCAAAAACGAAATCAATCCTGTTGCTGAGTTTGAACGAATGCAGAGAGAAGGTAGGTAAACATATTATTTTATCATAGACCCAGGAACACAGAGGTCGAGTCCCAAATGGAACTCTATTCTCTATGGGACCTGGTCAAAAAGGGCTCTGGTCAAAAGTAGTGGACTACATAAGGAAAAGGGTGCCATTTGGGGCATAGACAGATGCTCAACTAATCATTCAGACCCTGAAGCACGTTGTTTTCATCAAACAACGCCCAGATGCATCCTCAAAATAATTCTGCATAAACTTAATGAAACCGTTTGAGGAGATGATGGATGAGAAACACATAACATAACTGCTGTTCACCTTGGTATTGTTGGTGCATTCTTAATTACATTATCAATCATCATATTACACTATCAATTTAGTCCCTGTGATGAAGCCTATGAATTAAGAAAATAATGTAATGCTCACATCTTAAAGGCCCAGTGCAGTCAAAAAACAGATTTTTCAGTTTTGTATGTATATTTCCACACAATGAGGTTGGAATAATACTGTGAAATTGTGAAAATGATTATAATGGCCTTCCACATGATCCACTACTGCCTCTAGTCCTGTTCTACGTGTACTGTGGCCTTCCTGAAGACAGGTGGCACTGTACTGTACCTGTGAAACTGTGATGGAGCACTTCTTGGCCAGCTCTTCCTTGGCCTCTTCACTAGGGTAGGGGTTAGACAGGTGCGAGTAGAAGTACTCATTCAGGATCTCTGTCGCCTGTTTGTTGAAGTTCCGTCTTTTCCGTCTACAAGGAGAATGATAGAAATTGGTTAGTTAGGACCGGAATAAACACTATGTAAAATAGATACAGTTAATACCGTCCGGTCAAAGCATATACAAATCTGAAGCCTACATAGAGGAAATGTGTCAAAGCCACTTGTGGTAAAACAGGCAAAACTGGGGCACCTCATACAGTATCAACACAACTACCACCCAATTCGATCCAATACCTTCCATACAACTTCCACCCCATTTCAATACAGCTGCCTAAGCTGGTACGAAATATGTTTTCTTTGCGGAGGTTCACTAATAGAAATGCCTGCAAACGCCTGCAAATCCTGACAAACAACAGAACACTGGCCTTCCTTATTAAAGGCTAGAAAACGTGCCGTAAGCACGCGCCGATGCCGGTTCAGTTCACTGACCCCTCCATCTCTTCCTCCTTCTCCATCTCCACCCTCTATCAGGTTATGTCTGCATGTGCCACATCTCATGAGAGGGCTTTACATAAGCTAGGTCGGGAACCCTGTAAAATGCGTGCCTCCATGCATCGCATCGATTGACTGGTGAAAGAGATTTGTGCTGAAATCTTCGTCCCGCACTCCAAAAGCCTGCTTGAGAATATGTAAATGTGCACAGCATGGTGCTAGGGCAGGCTGCAGATTAATCAGTAAAGATGAGAATGGTAGGGAGGCAGTGACTCTCTCTCTCTCTCTCTCTCACTCACTCTCTAACTGAAAGCCCTTCCCTTCTTCCCCTGCCTCCCTCCCTGCACCACGGCCACAATCATTTGCAGAAGAATAGGGGGGGAGCTTTGTAAGACGAGCCCAAGCCTAATTTAAATGTTATGCTTCCGACTCCGACTCAGAGTGAGATTTATCCTCAGAGAAATGTATGCAAATCCAAAACATGCATCAAAAGGAACAAGGGATTATATTAAAAAAAGGGAAATATTTAGCGTTATGGAGCCTGGAGAGAGGAGATAATTGTCAGTGGCCAAGCAGCAAGGCTGTATGTGCTGGTTGAAATGGCACCAATAGATGTGCCGTAGGTAGGCTCAAAACTAGAATAACATGCTGTCAACATGACTGTAAAAGCACCTGATGTGAATAATGCAGTTACATGTATGGAAATACTGTAGCTAGCTATGCAAGTCAACAAAAACATTGCAGTGGTACAGTGACTTTGCACACGGTAATTTGTACAGCTGTAGGCACACACACAGACACACACCTGGCGTCGAGGAAGCGTGAGCGCAGGATCATGACGGCTTCGCAGGTGCTCTGTTTGAGCTGCATCTGGATGGAGCTGAACTTGCGGTGGATGATCCCCACCATGCGCTCTATCTCCTTGGGAGAGATGGGCCGTGTGCGACTCTGCTCCCTCAGCAGGTTCATCACATGGGTAGTAAACTCGTTACAAGCCTGCAGAGGGGGGGAAACAGACAGAGAGAGGTGATCAGATAGATAGAGCAATCGGGTTTGTTACATTTACATTTGAGTCATTTAGCAGACACTCTTGTCCCGGGTGACATCAGTTTCTTCTATCTAGACTGTCAAAAGAAATGTTGTTGGTGAGAGTTTTCATAGCCTCACTCACCATGATGATGGTGATATACTATATGGCTATTGACGGGCTGGGTGGTGTCCTCTAGCATTGGATTAATGCAGTGTTTGCATACAGTGCAAAAATATACTGTATGGTATTCTACATCAGTCAAGGTCATGCACAAAGACAGAAAGGAAAAATTTGATGCAAATTAAGAGGTGTTTAATGTATGTAGTTCTGGGGAATGCTTCCATGTTGTGAAGCCAAGAGGGAATATAAGTGGTGATATTTTTCATATTAAACAGAAGTGGCAATGGCAACTGTAAGTCTCGTTTTTCAGAAAGGAGACATGGAGAAATGACAGCTGCTGGTCCCTGCTGACGAGCAGCAAACCTTCTCTTCTTACCGCAGTCGAGTCGCAGCTGAGCGGGTTGAGAGATTAACATGCCATGATGATACACTCACCCTCCTGTGTGGCACTAGGCGTGAGCCTGACATGATATTACAGTATGCCTCTGTCTCTCTCCCTCTCTGTCTCTCTCCCTCTCTGTCTCTCTCCCTCTCTGTCTCTCTCCCTCTCTGTCTCTCTCCCTCTCTGTCTCTCTCCCTGTCTTTTTCTCTTTCTCTATAACTCTTTCTTGTTCTCCCTCTCCCTCTTTCCCTGTCGTGTCTTGTTCTCTTTCTCCTTCTAATTCTCCCCTCACTTTCTCTCTCTCTCTCTCTCTCTGTCACTCTACAATATGTCTGTCATATTCACACTCATCTCAAAGGGCCTTTATTGACATGAAAGCAATAGTTATCAAAGCAGAAGGATGTGAATGAAGAGAGACAGTAACAAGACAAAGTACAACAATACAAAAATGTCTGTACAACGGATGTAAATGACAGTGAATAGGTGGTGATGATATGAGAGGTAAGGTGTAGAGTAGTCATGCGGTTGGTGTCATACAGTGATGCATGTGGATGACAGTGAAGCCATCTGGCACAGCCCCAGATAGACTATAGACATAATGTCATCATGACAACATTGGTTAACACACACACACACACACACACACACACACACACACACACACACACACACACACACACACACACACACACACACACACACACACACACACACACACACACACACACAGAGAGAAATGTATATCCTGGTTCATGTGTATGTGGGCCTTGTCTGAAACAAAATACATGCAAACATGGTATAGTGCAATGTACTGATTATGATGCTACTGGAAGCATCCAAAGCAAGCAGACATAGCATCAATTACAAATAAACGTATAGAAATAAATACATATATAGAAAAATAATAAAGAAAAAAAAAACTGTTAAACCACGAATAAATTGTGGTGATAAATGATAAGTGAGTTATAGTATTTTTTTTCTCCGTAAGCAACACTACGGCTTTAAAAGACTGGGTTGCCATCCAGTTCCTAATCGTGATCCTGACAGTGAAGGTCTGTTCCCTATCACTGAGATTGTAAGGGAGGGAAGCGTGGTATAAAATGCTGGGTTTAGAAAGCTCTGGGTTGTAAATAAAAACACTGGAGCCAAGTTCACATTGGATTCGCGAATAGATTTAGTTACTAACCCAGCTTTATAAATACTAGTCAGATGTGGAAAAATGTACTTGATTCAACTCCTCCCGAAGGGTGTCTATTTGGTAAACAACCTAACCAAAGTAAAATAATGTTATTAACTAATGATATTATCTATAAAATATATTATCTCTCTATATAGTGTATGGTTGGGCAGTGGTCTGCAGTGGAGGAGTACCTTGTTTCCGTTGCCATGACTCCCTGTGTAACTCTCCCCCCTCCATCCGCACTGGGATACCATCTTAAATACAGTATATTACAGATATATTACATATTATATATAATTATATAGCACATTGTCAGCATGTAATGGTGGCATAGTCGCAGGACTGTTTTCCACACTACTTCCGACTGCTACAGTCCTGCCTATTGTATGTGGCTCCGGGGTGAAGTTCCCCCTAGGTACAGATCTAGGATCAGCTTCCCCTTCTCCAATCCTAAACTTAACCATTAGTGGGGACAATGCAAAACCGATCCAAGATCAGCGTCTAGAGGCAACTTTACCCTACTCCACTGTATGTGTGTTTCAGGATGGCAACCCTGTCTACAGACTAGACTAACATCACAACACTGAATCCTGTTTACAGACTAGACTAACATCACAACACTAAACCCTGTCTATAGACTAGATTAACATCACAACACTGACTTTGCTTTTTTATATAAATATAAGCAGTGTCTGGGACTATACGGAAAATACATTTGCATTTAATCAAACAGGGCATGCATTCATTCCAGCCAGTCAGGGGCTTAACATTTGACTGTGTGTATATTGGTTAGGAAGTAGACAACGTTATGCAGTAAAATCCACTCTGATTTATTGGCATGGTGGATAATGACATGGAGGAGAAGAGAAGGAAACTGCACATTACATAGGGATGCAATGGAGATGAGAGAAAATCTGTCACATCTTTAGATGGATGCCATAAATGTAGAAAGTCTCCTTAAATTGGGATGTAAATATAAAAAGATGAATGGCTCATTTGGTAGAGCATGATGCTTGCATGCCAGGATCGTGGGTTCGATTCCCGGGACCACCCATATGTAAATTGTATGCATACATGACTGTAAGTTGCTTTGGATAAAAACATCTGCTAAATGGCGTATACAGTGAGCTCCAAAAGTATTGTGACAGTGAGACTTTATTATTGTTTTTGGCTCTGTATTCCAGCACTTTGCACTTTGACCTCATAGTCATTGTATAATTTCAAATCCAGACTGTCAGCTTTAATTTGAGGGTATTTTCATCCATATCAGGTGAACCGTTGGGAAATAACAGCCCTTTTTGTACATAGACCCCCCATTTTAGAGGACCAAAAGTATTGGGACAAATTCACTTATATGTGTATTAAAGTAGTCAAAAGTTATGTATTTGGTCCCATATTCCTAGCACACAATGATTACATCAAGCTTGTGACTCTACAAATTTGTTGGATGCTTTTGTTGTTTGTCTTGGTTGTTTCAGATTATTTTGAGCCCAATAGAAATTAAATGGTAAATAATGTATTGTGTCATTTTGGAGTCCCTTTTATTGTAAATAAGAATAGAATATGTTTCTGAACACTTATACATGAATGTGGATGCTATCATGATTACAGATCAATTCTGAATAAATCGTGAATAATGATGAGTGAGAAAGTTACAGGCGCACAAACATCATACCCCCCGAAAATGCTGACCTCCCCTGTTATTGTAATTCTCCTCCAAATGGTGAGAGGTTTAACATGTCTTTGGTGGTATGATATTTGTGCGTCTCTAACTTTATCACTCATCATTCTTCAGGTAGTCATAGGTTAACAAATAATCACTGTGATGGGAATGGTGATGGGTGGAGCTGGTGCGTTTGGGTTACAGGGTTAGAGTATGTGATTATGGGAAAAGACACCTAAGACAGTAGTTCTCTGAGGGGTGAGTGTATCCCGTCCATCCTTACCTGTTCGTATTTCTCCAGCTCTGTGTGGTAGATCTGTCTGATCTGAGAGAGCTTGGCTCTGTAGTCCGAGTGTTCCGCTGAGTTATCCGCTCCTGCCCCGCCTCCTGAGGCTGCAGCCGCAGCCGCGGCCGCTGCAGAACCGCCCCCTTTCTCAGGTCCAGACACGCCCTCCGCCAGCAACATGTTGTCCAATCGCATGAGCTGGGCATCTGGAGGCTCCTCCTCCTGGGCGCCACGGATACTCAGCACTGCAAACAACAGGAAGGGTCAAAGGTTAGAGGTCACACAGGTCACCAATCACAGCGTCGTGACGCCATAGGTCACTCACACACAGCGCTGTGACACCATAACAAGCTGTCGGCTGTAGGCAGCGCTGCACACCCTGCCTGACACACAGAACACACACACACCATGCCTGACACACAGAACACACACACACCATGCCTGACACACAGAACACACACACACCCTGCCTGACACACAGAACACACACACACCATGCCTGACACATCCTCCTCCTCTGGTCTGGAGAGCAACGGCGCGGCAGAATTGTTTTCTTTTCACAGCGGTAACGCTTGGTGGTGCATCCATGTGGACTGTAAAAGCCAGCAGGCTCAGACTGAGACTCAGACTACTCGAGTACAGTGTGTAGTGTAAATGGCAGTAGAAGTACATAGTGTAGTGTAGCTGGCAGTAGGACATTCCTGTCTGGACAGGGTTCATCCAGTTGATAAATCACCTGCCTCTTTATGGTTCATCTCTGTGCCAGAATAAAGGCTACGGCGCTAGACTCTGGCAAGACTACACTATAATAAAACTCAATTTATATAATTTCATTAACTTAAAATGCAACTTCAATAATAACTACCAGAGCATTGGCCAGGACTGTTTGGTATTCAATACATATGTCATAAAGCAATTTATGATATTGGAGGAATAAATAAACAAATACTATAAATGGGGTTTACGCTCTGATAATGAATGAGGCATCGTCTCTGAGGAGTCAGTTATGGCTTCCCAAATGGCACCCTATTCACTTTATAGTGCACTACTTTTGACAAGTGCCCACAGGGTTTTGGTCAAAAGTAGTGCACTATACAGGGAATAGTGTGCCATGTGGGGACATCACGTCGGTGACATCACTGGTGTCTTAGGTGCCTTATATTAGTATTGGGACACATTGAACTGTGGATAATGGTGGTTTTGTACTTCACTGATTACCAGTTCAGTGTGTAAATGTGACCTCCATGCATTCACACAGAAAATACACTGATTGATGCTCTTACCGTGGTGCTTGGTTACTATTCTTACAATGCCCTAACAGTGCTGGTTCTTAAAGCGTAAGGATCTGGGCGACAACGGAAGTCTGTCATTGAGCGATAGTGCACATTGTGAGGCCAAGCACTGGACTTGGCAGTGCGTGTGGAGTGGCAGAGCGAAGGTATTCATGCTGTTCCCTTTCCTTCCTCTAGAGGTCTCCCTCGCTGTTCATTAGCGTAGACAAGGCCGACCTTCCACTTTCTGAAATAACACACACTCACACTATCCATTCCAATTACAAACACCTTCTCCCACTGTCTATGAATTCAAACTGATAACAGGGAAGGCAAGTGCATCAAATGTAGCATACACAATGTCATTACTTTAAAGGCTACAGCCACTTATCCAGGCTGCATCACATCCTGCCGTGATTGGGAGTCCCATAGGGCGAAGCACAATTGGCCCAGCGTCGCTCGGATTTGGCCGGGGTAGGCCGTCATTGTAAATAAGAATTTGTTCTTAACTGTCTTGCCTAGTTAAATAAAGGTTCAATTTAAAATGTAAAATATGCAGTGTCTATATACGGTGCCTTTGGAAAGTATTCAGACCCCTTGACTTTTTCCACATTTTGTTATGTTACAGCCTTATTCTAAAATTGATTAAATAATTATTTTTTCTCATCAATCTACACACAATACCCCTTAATGACAAAAAAAAATGGTTTTTAGAAATGATTGCTAATTTATAAAATAAAATCAACTGAAATATCATATTTACATAAGAATTCAGACCCTTTACTCAGTACTTTGTTGAAGCACCTTTGGCAGTGATTACAGCATTGAGTCTTCTTGGATATGACGCTACAAGCTTGCCACACCTGTATTTGGGGAGTTTCTTCCATTCTTCTCTGCAGTTTCTCTCAAGCTCTGTCAGGTTGGATGGGGAGCGTTGCTGCACAGCTATTTTCAGGTCTCTCCAGAGATGTTTGATCGGGTTCAAGTCCGGGCTCTGGCTGGGCCACTCAAGGACATTCAGAGACTTGTCCCAAAAAGCCACTCCTGCGTTGTCTTGGCTGTGTGCTTATGGTCGTTGTCCTGTTGGAAGGTGAACCTTCAGTTCAGTCTGAGCGCTCTTGAGCAGGTTTTCATCAAGGATCTCTGTACTTGGTTCCATTCATCTTTCCCTCGATCCTAACTAGTCTCCCAGTCCCTGCATCTGAAAAACATCCCCACAGCATGATGCTGCCACCACCATGCTTCAACGTAGGGATGGTGCCAGGTTTCCTCCAGATGTGACGCTTCGCATTCAGGCCAAAGAGTTCAATCTTGGTTTCATCAGACCAGAGAATCTTGTGGTCTGAGAGTCTTCAGGTCCCTTTTGGCAAACTCCAAGCGGGCTGTCATGTGCCTTTTACTGAGGAGTGGCTTCCGTCTGGCCACTCTACCATAAAGGCCTAATTGGTGGAGTGCTGCAGAGATGGTAGTCATTCTGGAAGATTCTCCCATCTCCACAGAGGAACTCTATAGCTCTGTCAGTGACCATCAGGTTATTGGTCACCTCGCTGACCAAGGCCCTTCTCCCCCGATTGCTCAGTTTGGCAGGGAGGCCAGCTCTAGGAAGAGTCTTGGTGGTTCCAAACGTCTTCCATTGAAGAATGATGGAGGCCACTGTGTTCTTGGGGACCTTCAATGCTGCAGAAATGTTTTGGTGCCCTTCCCCAGATCTGTGCCTTGACACAATCCTATCTCTGAGATCTACAGACAATTCCTTCAACCTCATGACTTGGTTTTTGCTCTGACATGCACTGTCAACTGCAGGACCTTATATAGACAGGTGTATGCCTTTCCAAATCATGTCAAATAAATTTAATTTACCACAGTTGGCCTCCAATCAAGTTGTAGAAACATCTCAAGGATGATCAATGGAAATAGGATGCACCTGAGCTTAATTTCGAGTCTCATAGCAAAGGGTCTGAATACTTATGTAAATAAGGTATTTCAGTTTTTTTTTATAATAAATTTGCAAACATTTCTAAAAATCAGTTTTTGCTTTTTACTTATGAAGTATTGTGTATAGATGGCTGAGAATTATCATTTTTTTTAAATCAATTTTAGAATAAGGCTGTAACGTAACAACATGTGGAAAAAGTCAAGGAGTCTGAATACTTTCCGAAGGCACCGTATGACTTACTGACTTTAAAGCCAATGTTTGAGAATTGCTATTTAAAACATTAACCCTCCTCACATGTCTCATTGTCTCAGAACAAAATGGAACAGGCAGGGAATACTTCATTAATCCAGAGACAATGGGAGTAGTTTGTAGCATTAGACCCAGATTAGATCGCTGCCCCAGCCATAGGATGGGATGGCTGAGGTGGTTAGGGTGGGGGTGTGTGGGCTGGGTGGGGGTTTAGCTGGGTGGGGGTTTAGCGGGATGTTGTAAACAGTACAACATATACAGTGCTGTGAAAAAAGATTTTCTTTACTTTTGCACATTTTTGATACTAAATGCTATCAGATCTTCAACCAAAACCTAATATTAGATAAAGGGAACCTGAGTGAACAAATAACACAACAGTTCTGCAACACCCAATGCCCCTGTGTGAAAAATGCATTGCCCCACCTTTAGTTGCAAAGACTCCAACGAAACGCTTCACTCACGTCGCCGTGGAGGAATTTTGGCCCACTATTCCATGCAGAGCTGCTTTAACTCAGCGCCATTTGTGGGTTTTCAAGTATGAACTGCTCGTTTCAAGTTCGCAAAAACATCTACATTTGGATTCGGTCTGGACTTTGACGAGGCCATTCCAAAACTTTTCATGTAGACTTGATTGTGTGTTTTGGATCATTGTCTTGCTGCATGACCCAGCTGCGCTCCAGCCGCAGCTCACAGACAGATGGCCTGACATTCTCCTGTAGAATTCTCTGATACAGAGCAGAATTCATGGTTCCTTTTGGCAAGTCATCCAGGTCATGAGGCGGCAAAGCATCCCCAAACTATCACACAACCACCACGTGCTTAACTGTTGGTATGAGGTTCTTAATGTGGAATGCAGTGTTTGGTTTTTGCCAGGCATATTGGGACCCTTAATGGGACTTACTATATATTGTACTCTAGTCATGGCTCATACTATATTATGTGTGTATTGTTATTTTAATTGCTAGGTCTTATACTGTAATGTTGGAGCTAGAAACACAAGCACTTCGCTGCATCTGCGATAACATCTGCAAATCTGTGTGCCCGGCCAATAAACTTTGATTCGAAAGTAATATAACCCTGTGTAAAAATGTGTTGAACAATATTGTTATCACCTTTAATTCCTCATAGGATAATACCACAGGAATACATTTCTAGAATAGTGGGAATGAAATACTTACTGATACTGTATGCAAGTTATACTACATTTTGGACTTTGAGTAAACCTGGATGACTAAACCAAGTTTATTGTTTACTGCAAGTTCACACGATCTTTCCTGTCCATTGGTTAAAGGGCAGGGATAAAGACTTCCAACTAAGTCGCACAGTTAACAGAATTTTGGGACTCAAAGAGCACACGAAAGCTAGGGAGGATGCTCTTCTCCTCTTCACAGCTGTTTGCAGCTGAAAACTGAGGCTCACAGATTTCTTCCCAAAGTCATAAAATGTCTAGACTGTCAAATGAAAACGGAACATAAAGGGTATGTCCCAAATGGCAGTCTATTCCCTTTATAATGCAGTACTTTTGTAGTGCAAAAGCTGTGTACTAGATACGGAATAGGACGCCATTTGGGATGCTCCCAAAAAACCCTCCTGCATTCATGCAATGATTCGATTCTCGTCTGCCAAGTCTTGGAAGAGGAAAAAAGAAAAGGAAAGAAATTGCTGGAGTATGTCTTTAACATTCACAAAGTGTTTATTTTACTTGGCCTGAAGTACCTCCCCCATCAGTCTTATAAGTGAGCGACCGTTCTTCTGCAGGTCAGAGCTTATAAAATCTTTCTCGTAGAGAAAAACAGAGAAGGAAAATATTTGATCCACATTTAGATAGTGAACTAAGAACAAAGTTCAGCAACAAAATGCACCAGAAAAAATGAAAGATTTACGTGATACTGTAGTTAATAGAGAGTAGTTATTTGTGGAAGGCTATAGGCTAGGGACATGAATAATACTATCATTTAGTTAGCATAATCTGAACATTCCCAGCGTTTCCCTGTGTTTTCACACATGTGATGCAAAGACAGAATTGTTTTCTGAGCAATACAATAGCTACAAGAAACTGTCACTGTTCAATCCCTTCATCCTCCCTGTATCCTGGTTTCACCCTGGAGTTATTTGGGCATTTGGTTTACACAGATGGGACCCCCAGAGGAGAATTATCAGGTCTTATGAGAGACAGACAGGACCCCCAGAGTTGAATTATCAGGTCGTATGAGACAGACGAGACCCCGAAAGGAGCATTATCAGGTCGTATGAGAGACAGAACCAAAGAACCTGCTGCAGTGTGTGTTTGCCTCCGAGGATATTGGAGTATATTATTTAGGTATGTATATTGTATAATATAATTGATATGTAAAATATTGGAGTTATTTGGGTATTTGGGGTTTCCGCAGACAGGAACCCCATAGCAGCAGTCGGCTGAACCAGGGATCTGGGACCTGCAGTGTGTCTGGCTGCCTCTGCCTGGTCTGGAGGCGATTCTGCCCTGATGGAGGCAAATTATGATTTATTTATTCCGCCCTGAACCTAAAGCACATAATTAAAACCACAGAACGGATTATCTTAAACAAATACAATAAATAAAGAAAAGAAAGAAAGGGGGGAACAATGTGCCTCGGAAAAACGATCTTTGCTGTGGGTCATAATTACACGAGTCATTGAGGGCCACTTTAGTGGCTAATGGCAGGCTAATTGATTCATCCTAATGTTTCCCAGCCTTGGGTTTGTGTTGTGTTGCTCCAGACCTGGGTTCAAACACTATTTGAAATTATTTCAAATACTTTAGCTGGGCTTGATTGAGCTTGCCTGTCGCAATGGACCAATAGAATAGTCACAAAACTCTGCCCATCTGGCACTCCAGGCAGGCTAAAGCAAACACTTAAAGTATTTGACAGACTTCAAATAGCGTTTGAACCCAGGTCTGCTCTGCTCTGCTCTCCCTGTCCAATAGTGCTGCTGAATTTACTTAGCCACCCTCAGACAAACATTGAGGGTTCTCCCAGGGATAAACAATTATCCGTGTGGGATTTTAACTCCTTCCCCTCCTATCTCCCATCTCCCTTCCTCCTCCTCCTTTCTCCCCTCCCTCCTCCTCCTCCTTTTATCTCCCCCTTCTCCTCCATCTCTCCCCTCACCAGAGAATATCACGTTTGCTGTAAGTCTCTAATGGACTCCCTTTCCCTTTCATTGATGGCTTGTTGTCTGTCTGTGTCTGTGTGTATGTGTGTGTGTGCGTAATGCCTTATTCTTCAACTCCCCAGGCGTCCCTGACATGTTATTCCCACTAGGTATAGGCGCGAAGCCAAACTTTATTCCTGCACAATACTGTATATTATTGTGCCATAGCAGGCTGATACATTTATTGTTACCCCCCAGCATCTCTCTCGCTCTCTTTCTGGAGATAGAAAAGTGTCTTTGAAAACAGTGAGAGCATTGTTTAGGCCTAATCGACTCCCTCTTGGCAGGTAGTCTCTTTGTTTGCCTATATAGACAGTGAGCAGGCAGGCATCAGTGTGGATGGATGCATACTGTTCGCAGTGGAGGGTCACTGGATCGAGCAACAAAGGACAGACGGATGACAACCATTGGTCAGTTTCGTCGTCACTGCAAACACACAGTCCAGGCATCCAGGAAAAATGTCAACCACTGAAAATAAATTTAAACTAAACCAATGGGAGACCATGACATTAATTCAACTCTGGCCTTTTACAAATCAAATCTATATTAAATAAAATAAAAAACCTGGGGGCACATGGCTTTTGGATAGCTGAATTTCTGACTGTCTGGTCGTTTATAGGAGAATATTTATTTCCTTTCCAAGAAGCCGCTCAGGAAACAGCCGTGTTCTTTGAGGATAAACTGGGAATATTAGGCATGGTGATGATTTACACCTCTATTTGGAGAGCTCTCTCTCTCTCTCAGGATGTGTAACACTCTCTCCATCTCCCTGTATTTTCCATTTACCAATCACCCAGCTACAGGCTCGTGGCTCTCTGTGGGGGGGAACATCATTGGATGTTGAAATATGAATTGAACTGCTAGAACCGAGCGGTAGATAATTTCAGCTTAACCCTGAGTTTGGAGCGAGCCTTAATTGAACAAGGTCAAGGGACAAATCTCACTCCTCTCTCTGAGACAGACTGAAGCCTGTCAGAGAGGAGGAGAAGAGGAGAGGAGGGGATCGGCTATGGGAGACACCATATGCAGACAGAGGCAGGTTATAACCAGCTAGTATAGGAAGGGAAATATTCACTTGACTCTATAGACCACGGTAGTAATTGACAAAATAAAGGAATATCCTCCACAGGCACTGGAATACCACACTGTTTTATTGAAAAACATAAACAAACTGGAGAAATATAATAAACAATACAACAGCATAAGAGGATCTATCTCCCACCCTCCCAAAATATACCAGCTTTGTGTCTGTATGTCAGTGTTTGGACAGCAGTGACAATATTTGGAAGTATATCAAATCAAATTGTATTTGTCACATGCGCCGAATACAACAGGTGTAAACATTACCGTGAAATGTTTACTTACAAGCCCTTAACCAATATAATAACAATAACGAGGCTATATACAGGGTGTACCAGTACCCGAGTCAATATGCGGGGGTACAGTTTAGTCGAGGTAATTGAGGTAATATGTACATTTAGGTAGGGGTAAAGTGACTGTGCATAGATAATAAACAGCAAGTAGCAGCAGCGTGAAAAAGACGGCGAGGAGGTAGGGGGGGGTCAATGCAAATTGTCCGTGTAGACATTTGATTAACTGTTCAGCAGTCTTATGGCTTGGGGTAGAAGCTGTTAAGGAGCCTTTTGGACCTAGACTTGGTGCTCTGGTACCGCTTGCTGTGCAGTAGAAGAGAGAACAGTCTATAACTAGGGTGGCTGGAATTTTTGACAATTTTGTTGTTATGCTGGTGAATGAGGACCCAAAAGCGACTTAAGAGAAACAGAGTCTTTAATCCAGTCTTAAACAAACAATGATACTCCTGGATATTATCATAGGAAAATCCAAAACAGGAAACTGAAATCCTCTCGTCAGTAGAGAGGAACGACTGGAGACGCGACCACAGACTGCAGGTCGCTTCAGGAAGGCACAGGCCGTAGCTGACATAGACACCTGCTCACACGCAGCATCTGAAGAAGGCAAAAACACGACAGGGCGGAACAAGGACACAGAACAGCAAACATCAAACAAGAATCCGACAAGGACAGAAGCGGAAAACAGAGGGAGAAATAGGGACTCTAATCAGAGGGCAAAATAGGGGACAGGTGTGAAAGAGTAAATGAGGTAGTTAGGAGAATGAGAAACAGCTGGGAGCAGGAACGGAACGATAGAGAGAGAGAGCGAGAGAGGGAGAGAGGGAGGGGGAGAGAGAGGGATAGAAAGAGGGAAAGAACCTAATAAGACCAGCAGAGGGAAGCACAGGGACAAGACATGATGATCAATGACAAAACATGACATTTGTAGGGCCTTTCTCTGACACCGCCTGGTATGAAGGCCCTGGATGGCAGGAAGCTTGGCCCCAGTGAAGTACTGGGCCGCAGTACTCTTTGTAGCGCCTTGCGGTCGGATGATGAGCAGTTGCCATACCAGGTGGTGATTCAACCAGTCAGGATGCTCGCAATGGTGAAGCTTTAGAACATTTTGAGGATCTGAGGACCCTTGCCAAATCTTTTCAGTCTCCTGGGGGGGAAAAAGCGTTGTCGTGCCCTCTTCACAACTGTCTTGGTGATTTTGGACCATGATAGTTTGTTGGTGATGTGGACACCAAGGAACTTGAAGCTCTCGACCTGCTCCACTACAGCCCAGTCGATGTGAATAGGGGCGTGATCGGCCCTCCTTTTCATGTAGTCCACGATTGTTGAGGGAGAGGTTGTTGTCCTGGCACCACACTGCCAGGTCTCTGACCTCCTCCCTAATTGCTGTCTCATCATAGTCTGTGATCAGGCCTACTAACGTTGTGTCATCAGCAAACTTAATGATAGTGTAGGAGTTGTGCTTGGCCACACAGTCGTGGATGAAGAGGGAGTAAAGGAGGGGACTAAGCATGCAACCCTATGTGATGTGTTGTTGCCTACCCTTACCACCTGGGGCGGCACGTCAGGAAGTCCAGGTTCTAATTACAGAGGTAGGTGTTTAGTCCCAGGGTCCTTAGCTTAGTGATGAGATTTGAAGGCACTATGGTGTTGACCGATGAGCTGTAGTCAATGAACAGCATTCTCATGTAGCTGTTCCTTTTGTTCAGGTGGGAAAGGGCAGTGTGGAGTGCAATAGAGATTGCATCTGTGGATCTGTTGGGGCGGTATGAAAATTGGAGTGGGTCTAGGGTTTCTGGGATGATGGTGTTGATGTGAGCCATGACCATGCTTTCAAAGCACTTCATGGCTACAGAAGGAAGCGCTATGGGTCGGTGGTCATTTAGGCAGGTTGCCTTGCCATTTTTGGGCACAGGGACTATGGTGGTCTGCTTGAAACATGTTGATATTACAGACTCAGTCAGGAACAGGTTGAAAATGCCAGTGAAGACACGTGCCAGTTGGTCAGCGCATGCTCTGAGTACATGTCCTGGTAATCCATATGGCCCTGGGGCCTTGTAAATGTTGACCTATTTAAAGGTCTTACTCACATCAGCTATGGAGAGCGTGATCACACAGTCGTCCGGAACATCTGGTGCTGTCATGCATGCTTCAGTGTTGCTTGCCTCGAAGCGCATATAGAAGTCATTTAGCTCGCCTGGTAGGCTTGTGTCATTGGGCAGCTCGTGGCTGGGTTTCCCTTTGTAGTCCATAATAGTTTGCAAGCTCTGCCACATCCGACGAGCATCAGAGCTAGCGTAGTAGGATTCAATCTTTGTCCTGTATTGACACTTTGCCTGTTTGATGGTTCGTCGAAGGGCATAGCGGGATTTCTTATCAGTGTTAGTGTCCCTCTCCTTGAAAGCAGCAGCTCTACCCTTTAGCTCAGTGTGGATGTTGCCTGTAATCCATGGCTTCTGTTTGGGGTATGTACGTACGGTCACTGTGGGGGCGACGTCATCGATGCACTTGTTGATGAAGCCGATGACTGATGTGGTATACTCCTAAATGCCATCAGATGAATCCCAGAACATATTCCAGTCTGTGCTAGCAAAACAGTTCTGTAGCTTAGTATCTGCGTCATCTGACCACTTCCGTATTGAGCTAGTCACTGGTTCTTCCTGCTTTAGTTTTTGCTTGTAAGCAGGAATGAGGAGGACAGAATTATGGTCAGATTTGCCAAATGAAGGGCGAGGGAGAGCTTTGTACACGTCTCTGTGTGTGGAGTGAAGGTGGTCTAGAGTTGTTTTTCCTCTGGTTGCATGTGACATGCTGGTCGAAATTTGGTAAAATGGATTTAAGATTTCCTGCATCAAAGTCCCCAGCCACTAGGAGCGCCGCCTCTGGATAAGCATTTTCTTGTTTGCTTATGGCCTTATACAGCTCGTTGAGTACGGCCGTAGTGCCTGTATTAGTTTGTGGTGGTAAACAGACAGCTACAATAAATACAGATGAAAACTATCTTGGTAAATAGTGTGGTCTACAGTTTATCATGTGGTACTCTACCTCAGGCAAGCAAAACCTTGAGACTTCTTTAATATTAGAATACACGCACCAGCTGTTATTGACAAATAGACACAGACCACCACCCATCGTCTTACCGGAGGTAACTGTTCTGTCTTGCCGATGCACGTAAAACGTAAAACGGTAGCCATCCCCTCCGGTGCCATTCTGTTCAAAGCCTTGGGGAAGGGGGATTCAGCTATAGCTAGCTCTCTTCCAGGACACTGCCTGCCCGCCTGTCTGTCTGCCTGTGTGCCTTATCCAAGTGATTCAGCTATTTTTAAAGTAACTGTCCAGTGTTTCAAGATTTCAATCAAATATGACCTATAATTAATTACAATATGAGTTAAACTTCTTATGGCTGGGGACAGTATTGAGTAGCTTGGATGAATAAGGTGCCCAGAGTAAACTGCCTGCTACTCAGGCCCAGAAGCTAATATATGCATATTATTAGTAGATTTGGATAGAAAACACTCTGAAGTTTCTAAAACTGTTTGAATGATGTATGTGAGTATAACAGAACTCATATGGCAGGCAAAAACCTGAGAAAAAATCCAACCAGGAAGTGGGAAATCTGAGGTTTGTAGTTTTTCAAGTCATTGCCTATCGAATATACAGTGTCTATGGGGTCATATTGCACTTCCTAAGGCTTCCACTAGATGTCAACAGTCTTTAGAACCTTGTTTGATACTTCTGCTGTGGAGGAGGGGGGAATGAGAGCTGTTTGAGTCAGAGGTCTGGCAGAGTGCCACGAGCTCAGTCTCACGCGCTCCCGTGAGAGTTAGCTGCGTTCCATTGCATTTCTACAGACAAAGGAATTCTCCGGTTGAAACATTATTGAAGATTTATGATAAAAACATCCTGAAGATTGATTCTATACTTCGTTTGACATGTTTTGGCTGGAAAAATGGCTGTGTTTTTCTGTGACTAGGTACTGACCTAACATAATCAGATGGTGTGCTTTCGTCGTAAAGCCTTTTTGAAATCGAACACTGTGGTGGGATTAACAACAAGTTTATCTTTAAAATGGTGTAAAATACTTGTATGTTTGAGGAATTTTAATTATGAGATTTCTGTTGTTTGAATTTGGCGCCCTGCACATTCACTGGCTGTTGACAAGTTGATCCCATTAACGGGATCTCAGCCGATCTCAGCCGTAAGAAGTTAAATAATTTAAATTTTTTGGAAGGAAAACTAAGTATAAAATGTTATGTGTTGAAATGGTGTGGGCGTACCCCAACAACAGAATGGTGTGGGTATATACCAGTCATTAAAAATATTAACACGAGTAGACCAATGATTGGCAAGCTCATCCTCAAAAATAGCAAGCATTTTTTAAATGGTCTGTATGAGATTCAAGTTTGAGGTTGGGTTTTTTAAATGTTTTTTCTCAAATTTATGCTTTGGCCACAAACATGTGTATAGGATGAGTCAACAACATTATCTGGGTATGATTTAACAGAATATTAACCTTTTAAAGTGAGATTTTCACTGGACAGGTAATTTAAATGGCATAACAATATCAGGCCCTGATAGTTACAGCACAGTACACCCCGTACCCACCGCAGTCCGCGGTCCAGATATCTTATCCTATAGGATTAGGGGAGGGAGGCGAACCAACACCAACGACAACGAACGGGGCTGTCAAAAGCTATTACAAAATGTAATCCCAAACTAGATTTCTCTGACATGTCGACAGGGAATTTCTGTGGAAGCTCGCCATGACTGTCTGATGATAGGGGAAACCCTGATGTTTAATTAATGATGTTCGGTCGTTCTGTCACAGTTAGAGACATGTATGGTCAAGGTGTATGTGTGTGTCTGTGTGTGTCAGGGGAGGCTGGTGGTAGGAGCTATAGGAGGAAGGGCTCATTGTAATGTCTGGGATGCGTACAGTGGTTCCTCCTTTAAAAGTTGTGAGTTTACACCGCGGGACTTAGAGGTACCCAGCGTCATGGCTTCATTGCTCCAGACCTCCGCAAGGGGGCGTTAGAGCACTCATTATGCATTTGGGTACCAAGGTTTTTATAGGACCAATCATATCGAGTGGTTCCAATGGCGAATTTGACGCGAGCCACATGTCTCTGGTGACTTTCTTCAGCAAAGATGGCTGACAAAACATTATGGTGGAAGCAAATTGAAGTAATTATAACGTCATAACGAGTCAAGCAAAAAATGTGCAATTGAGAGGAATATGTTAGTTAACGTAGAGACAAACGATTGTGCATATTTTTTTGTCATAAAGTTAATTTACGACAATCGCTATTTAGCAAGTTTTTTTCCAGTCATATCCAATACCAGGTGTATCAAACTCCATTCCTTGAATGATGTATTACAATTATAAACTTCAACAGTGTTTACCACTCCTGCTCCTGGGACATCAATGATTACACATTGTAATTATGCAATAGACTAGAAACGTGATTTAAGTAAAGGCTGATTTGTAATTCATATATACAGAATAAAAAACAGTACATCCTGCCAGCACGCCCACAAGCGAGCCCCTCGGGCGGAGAATGAAGCATGGAAGAGAGCGAGGAACGAGATGGGAATAACAATCCAGGCTATTTGCTCTGAGACCGGCATAATAATGTAATGAAACAAGCAGGGAGCAGGTTTCGAACCCTCAACATTCTAGCCCGAAGTCCAGCATGCTATCGACTGTGCCCAAATGTTTTAATTGGTGTTGGGGCCGATTGTGGCTAAAAACACTTTATCATTTGGAATCTTTAACGTGGAAAGGGGAAAATGTATTATTATTAGTTTTTCACAAGCTTAGCAGGATGGGCTATTAGCTGAACAATAGACTATTCAACCTTTACTAAAGAATTGTCTAATAGCCGAGCTAGGTGTGACCCCCCCCCCCCCCCCCCCCTTCGTTTTTCTCTGAATAGAAACACCATAATATTAATAAAATTAATTAAGCCACATTTCTTAAAATCAATCCCATATACTATGTTATTACAAACAAGGTTTTAAATTCTCTGTTGAATGCCAATATGAAATCGCTTCTCAAAGATGCCCTCTGGTGGTCAAACTAGCAATAACTTGCATTAAAAGAAGAAATGTCTGACAAATAGATAACGTGCCACAGAATGCTGCAGCAGCCCGCAAGGTGTGCCGCAGTATGACGCAACTTTTAAAGGAGGAACCACTGTACACTGGTGTGTGTGTGTGTGTGTGTGTGTGTGTGTGTGTGTGTGTGTGTGTGTGTGTGTGTGTGTGTGTGTGTGTGTGTGTGTGTGTGTGTGTGTGTGTGTGTGTGTGTGTGTGTGTGTGTGTGTGTGTGTGTGTATGCGTGCGCGCGCATGTGTGTGTGCGTGTGTGCGCACGCGTGTGTGCATGTGCATGTGACAGCCTCTGACAGAGATGACGGGTCACTGTGCTGCGGTCTCAAACTGCGTGGGCTGACAGACAGACAACAGACACCTTTGGAGCCTCTCCGTTTTGCATAGCGATGCTGTAACGTGATCTGCTGTGTTACGTCAGGGTCAGCAGGGCCGGGCGAGTCCCCTACTAGACACCATGCACAGGACACACACACTAGTCTGGTCTGAATATTGATTAGGACTGAGTAGGGCACAGCGTCTGGCATTATAGTTGGCATACGTACTGTAGTGCTAAGGGTAGCATTATGAAAACAGGGTGAGGTTAGTTGTGTTAAACTAGCAGTTAGGGAAAAGGGATGGTGGTCATGCTCACTAGAGTAATACACAAAGTGATTGAGTAAATATTTTTTTAAGTGGAAAAAGAGAAGATCAAAAATATGAAATATCTCTGCGTAATTTAGAAAGAAACATATGCAGGAACAGATGAAAACATTTTAGAATTCAAATAACTCTATTGAAAGGCATAATGTATATGGTTTCTAATGTTGTTCTCCCAGCTGAAGAAAACTCAACTATAAAGAACCAACATCAACCCAGCTAGCACAAGTTCTGAGAACCATACGTTTCTTAGAGCTTGGTGAAAGCGTAGTTGTCCTATTGTTATTTTGCATACAACCTTCCAACAACATTCTGGAATGATGCAGGATAGTTGCTTGACTTTGAAACATCCTCAACACAATTAAGGAACTTTATTTCATTACTTTAATAACAGAACGTTTCCTTAAAGTTCGAAGATGGTTACATTTCATTTCAATTTTGTTAATATTTTAGGAATGTTCTCCAACTGGTTTGACATTGGGAATGTTATCAAATAGTTCAGAGAACGTTAAGAAACAACATTCTTGTGGGAATTTCAGCACTTCAGCATAATGCTTCCTTACAGGTTTCCATAGTTCTATTTCAATTCATGTTCTCAAATTGTTCCGTGAACGTTAAGAAAACTTTTCATAAAAACTACAAGAAAACTGTAGTAATGTTCAGAGAACATTCTAAGAACATTCTGGAATGACAACATATACATTCCATTCTCAGAATCAACAAAATTCTCTAGCCTCCATCTTGTTAGTGTGTTCAGGTGTGTTGGCCGTGCCCACTAATTGGCCACACCTGCTCTTAATGAGTGCTTGTTTCCTTTGAAATGGGGTCTGTTTGAATAAACAAAAATGAACAATGTGAGCTAAAAAAATCATGGCACGCTAGCTCCATCCTGGCGGCGCAGTGGACTAATTCCATGGAAAGAGAATCATACAGTATGATCAAATCTCACTGATGCCATGCCACAATAAAACAAAATGTTTTTGCATGATTAACGCCGAAGCAAATTAATTTCCATGTGTTCTTATAACAATGTGCGCTGAGAGTCGGGAAGCAAATTCAGGGAGTGAGTGTAACATAATATAAAACAAGAAACACGAACATCGCACAGACATGACACAGAAACAATGACGCCTGGGGAAGGAACCAAATGGAGTGACATATACAGTATAGGGCAGGTAATCAAGGAGGTGATGGAGTCCATGTGAGTCTGATGACACGCAGGTGTGTGTCATGATGGTGACAGGTGTGGACCATAACGAGCAGCCTGGTGACCTAGAAGCCGGAGAGGGAGCACATGTGACAGTACCCCCTCCCCGACACGCGGCTCCAGCCGCAGGATGCAGACCAAAATGACTATCCCGGGGATCAGGAGTGGACCGGTCACCTCTGCTGAGGTGTGGGAGACCTGTCAATCCGGCTGAGACACGGGAGCATGGCAACCTAGAGAGCCAGAGAGAGAGCATACGTGACGGTAACCCCTCCCCGGTGCATTCGGCTCCAGCCGCAGGATGCCAACCAAAGGGACGATCCCAGGGATCAGGAGTGGACCGGTCACCTCTGCTGAGGCGCGGGAAACCTGTCAATCCGGCTGAGCATGGCAACATAGAGCGCCGGAGAGAGAGCATACGTGACGGTAACCCCTCCCCGGTGCATTCGGCTCCAGCCGCAGGATGCCAACCAAAGGGACGATCCCAGGGATCAGGAGTGGACCGGTCGCCTCCGCTAAGGCGCAGAAACCTGACGAACCGGCTGAGGCGTGAGAGCCTGATGAGCTGGGTGAGACCTCCCCAGTTACCCCGGTCGAGGCATGGGAAGCTGTTCACCAGCTGAGGCAAGGGAGCCTATCGATCCCGTTGAGGTATGGAAACCCGTCGAGTCAGCTGAGGCAGGAAAACCCGACGAACCGGTTGAGGCCACCCGGACCCATCATCACCTCCAACACAAAAAAAATGTAAAATCCCCCCCTGATGCTTCCCTTTGGTGAAGCGTCATTCTATAACGATATGCACTGAGAGTCGGGAAGCAAGTTCAGGGAGTGAGTGTTTTAATAAATAAACGCAACATAATAAGAAACACGAACAACACACTGTCATGGAACAGGAATAATGACGACTGGAGAAGAAACCAAAGGGAGTGACATATAGGGCAGGTAATCAAGGAGGTGATGAAGTCCAGGTGAGTGTCATTATGCGCGTAATGCTGGTGACAGGTGTGCGCCCTAACGAGCAGCCTGGTGACCTAGAGGCCAGAGAGGAAGCACACGTGACAGTTCTATCTGAGCTTGGAGTTCAAAACAGTTAACCTAAGCTAGCAGTGTTATTAAGTCTTATTGGACCATGTTCTCAGAACATTATTTAATTACCAACATTTCCGTTCTCAGAACGTTAATAAACCTTCCAAGAAAACATTCAGGGAACCATAGTAAAACGTTCTCAGAACCTCCCTGCAACCTTTAAACTAAAGTTCCCAGAACAGGGGAAAGTTCACTTCTGTTCTCAGAACACAAAAATAAACTTATGACTTTATTCCCAGAACCAATGGGAAAACAAAAACGTACATTCCCACAACTTCCAAGAAACCAAATGTGCTTGCTGGGAACATTGTGGTGTGTGTGTGGCTGAGCCAAAGTCCTTTGCATAATTAAAAACCCTTTCTGGTTGGGGGGGTTGTGGTGGGCTTGTCTAGATTAATTTATAGTGACAGCACTGGCCCTATTTGTTTGCATTGGTGATTCAGTGGGCACACTTCATTGTGGCTTTAGAAGTTAATAAATCACAGCGGCCCCCTCTCTCCCAACGCCAGTGAGGAGCGTGTGCCGCGGTGGTCCTGTCACAAGGCAGGCAGCAGAGCCGAAGCGACAGCTACATGCTAATTCAACATCGGCATAATTCATTATACAGTCACGAGGGTAGTGGAACGGAAAGGGAACCAACACACACCGGGAGGATAACGACAGGCATCAAATTGTTAAAACCAGGCCAGGTCAGTCCTTTAGTAGTGTTGTCTGTTCCCTCTCTGTGCCTTTATAAAATGTATACTGAGCCTGTTATCAGAGGTGAAGCTGCAGCTCATGGGTAATGTTGAAAATAATCTATAAAACATATAATTAAGACAGAATATAAATGTACAGACATATAAAACATTTATGATCGTGATCAATTATGTTTACAGTCAATAGCATTTTGTTTTTACTGGTCCAATATTTTATTTCGTAAGGAAGATTTCAAATTGATAAAGGCCTATCATTTTTTTTAAATGTAAATACTGTAGAGTAGGCCAAGTGTAACAGCAGTGAGAGAGGGAGCCTACTCATACCATTTAAATGCCCATTAGTCACATCGAGGAAGATACTAGAGCAGACACACGAAAGGTACAATAGATGAAGGCTATTAAGCTAAAGGAGATATTAACAATAAGATAAAATGTCAATTAAGAGAATAATCCCCCGTGCTCTTCAGAAGGTGACAGGGGGCGGGAGAGGAGCTGACATACGTTGCATTAAACATTAGCTTGCTTTGGTGGCTTCTTGTCGTTTACGCGGTCCCACGAGTTTGTGACCAGCAGTTCCAAAGTGAGCAGATCGCAGCGAGTGCTAGCTACCCTTTGGCGTGCGTCCCAAATGGCACCAGAGGGCTCTGGACAAAAGTCAGGCACTATATAGGGAATAGGGTGCCATTTGGGACGAAGGACTACATTTTTTGTTTGCTGTGTCCTCTCACCCTCTTTCACTGCAGCCACCTCTAACAATGGCAATTATAATCAGTACAAGCCGTAGCCAGGCCTAGGGGCGGGTAGTTATGATGCAGTCCCTGCTGCAGTGGAGAGACACCCGTCCCACCACTCCTACGAGCTGGGATCTTAAGTGAAAGGTATTCATAAGAAAGATTCTGTTCATTATTCAAGGGAGAGACAATATATTGGGCCTCGGGTCAAATACATTTTCTCAAATACATTTCTTCTGTCAAACTCCTCTTTCTTTTATGAAGACGCTTTAAATATGTAATTTGAGATGCTTGATCTGATCACATTTGAGGTCATGGTGTAGGATACCATTAATGCAATAAAAAGAAGCCTGAGGCTTCATGGAAAGTCGTGCTATATTAACATCTATGAAGCAATGTTAAAGAGTGACAATGTTTTCCAGGAAACAACGGAATAGCAACTCTATTCCACCCATCCGATTGACAGATTTTGAATGAGTAAAAAATAAAGTCTGATCAGTAGACTTTAATAAGGGCTGTTTAAAACATCAAGGAAAATATCTTTCATTAGTCACTAGAGCTGATATTGACTGTTGGTGAGCCGAACTATGACGACGATGACTGCTGATATGATACAATTGCTGCAAATCTCTTCTATATGTGAACATAACCCAGTTGCCAGTCAATAGTTAAATAAAGGTTAAATAAAAACATATATAAAACAATAGAGGAGACAGTCACTCAACTGTAGTGTTGTCTAAGTTAGCATCAAGGCAGCAGGCACCAGACTGGGGTGCCTGTCCTGATCTAAGTGCCTGAGGGGGTGTGTTGACTGGGACTGGGCCATGTCATTAACATTGGCCTCCCACTCCTCCTCCCCTTATTAAAGCCATTCCTTCAGGAGATCAGATGAACATGTCACCGATGCCTCAAACCAGGCCAGAGAGCTAAAGGTGACTGTGCACACTGCAATCATGAGCACCGAGACCAAGCAGAGATGAGCACTCACTCAGCCAATGTTTGGTCACTACCAGATCTCTGTGATTCTCTTGTCAGTGTGAGTTAATGGCGTTCAAGTGGTTCTTTGTCCTCTCTGTCCTTCTGAAGGGTGAGTGGACGGTCAAACAACCTCTCACTGTACGCGCCCACCATGGGCCGCCCAGAATGACAGACTGAAGGGCAGAGACAAATATGCTTATGAGATCAGCATATATATTGTTACGTACACCTGATAGGTGCAGTGAAATGTGTTATTTTACAGAGTCAGCCATAGTAGTACTGCACCCCTGGAGAAAACAAGGGTTAAGTGCCTTGCTCAAGGGCATATCGACAGATTTTTCATTTTGTCAGCTCAGTTATTCAAACCAACTTTCGGTAACTTGCCCAACGTTCTAACTGCTAGGCTACCAACCTCCCTGAATAGGAAGGACACCATAGATGGATTAAAGGCAATTCATGCTTCAGAATTAATAACCAATATTTTACAGACTGACGGTGCTACTGCATAAAGTAAGGGGGGGGGGGGGGGGGGGGGGTGTTCTTATGAAGTTTACAATGGTATTGTGTGGAGCGAGTGTAGGGTAGGGTCTTTTAGATGTCACTGGAGTGTGAGAGGAGTGCTCATTGGTCAAGGTGATAGACGATATCCCAAGCTGACTCTCTGTAAACCCCAGCAGAATGGAGAGCACGGCTGCCTCTGTTCCTCCCTTTCCACTCCATCCCCCAATCTATCTAACTGTTTTAACTTGGGGGGTTATTTCTCATTCAGCACAGCTCTCCTACTGCCAACCAGCTTATGTAAAAGTGATTAACAGTAATTAATCCTTAATCACCATGATTAGCCAAGTCGCAGTAAATTAGTCCACATCTGGAGCAGATGAGGGCCTGTGATTGAAGTAGACTGAGAGAGTAGAGGCTGGGATAGTGTCTGAGTTCGGCTAGCCTGCAGCCTTTACTGAACTGAAGCCTAACTTGTACTGGAAGTGTTGCTGTGTTTGGACGCACTACTGTGCAGAGTTGTGTGCATATAATGTTTTTTTTACTGTAAATGGGGGGTGTAATGTCTTTACTCACTTAGCTGGAGAAAAGTCCTTTAAGCTATATGTTCAAACACAAACAGATCACACATTGCTTTGGCATTAGGTCATCTCCTCCTCTTGCTAGCTATATTAAGGCTGTACATACATCACATGATAAAATTGTATGCTAAGAGAGCATATCTCTAGAGATTCAAAAGTGAGAACACTCCAGAGATTGTCATCTTTTCTCAACCTTACCCAACAAGTAAAACCTTCTTTTAAAGTGGAACTGACAGCATTTTAGCAACGTAAAATCGTATCTGTTAATATACAGCCCCAGGAAGAATGACACTTTTTAACATTTTCTGACAAGTGAGAGTTTTTTCACGTTTTACGTATACTATATACTTATACTAATTCTATAGCAATATAGTGGTAAAGTGGCCGAGTGTTTGGACAATTAATAGAAACTGCAGTAAATAAAACCTAATAAAAACACCTGTCTCGTCCAGGACCGGAGTCTGCGCAGACCGGTGCGCCATAGCCAATCCAATCAGAGTTACAGTAGGCCTATATGCAAACAAGCCATTTGCCACAAGGGCCTGTCATCATTCACTTTGAACTGGACTGTGTATTTACAGGCAGTTGCAATAGCGCAACTTTAGATCACTAGAACGCATCGGGAAAAGCCATAAAATACACTAGGATTTTGGATTTCTGCAAATATGTAGCTAAATACCACGGGAGTCCTCTTACATTTGGGAACTTTACAGTTCTATTGATCAAACAACCATACAACAGTTGGCTATCTTTTCCTATATGCACATCAACAACAACAAGATCAACAACTAAGACTAGCCAAAGCAAGATGAACTAAAATCTAATGAAGGAACATCAGATAAACCCTCTCAAACTTTATCAGCTAGTTGGCTGTCAAAATTGCACTGCTAATATCCTGCTCGCCCTTCTGAGGCTTGCCTGCCAATGCATACGTCCCAAACACGCTAACTGGGTAAAGTTGGCTATCTTGCTAGCTAGCTACTTCCAGACACAAATGAGAGAACACCTCACTGACAATTTTACTCACCCTAGTAGAGCAGGTTAGGCTGTTTGCATGTAACATGTAGAGCGTTCGTGACCAACTATTTTGCGCGTTGGTAAATTCATCAGTTATTCTGCGCTCTGGCACACTCGGACAAGAGTACGAGTGTGATAGCTAGCAATAGTTAGTTTGCAAAGGCAAGAGATATGCTAACTGGATAACAGTAATTTAACATAGCTGGCAAAGCGATTCAAATGTCTTGCTAGCTAACCAAATTACACGTTCATCTCTAGCTGTGTAGCCACCGAAAAACAATATGAGGGGAAAAAGTCAGTCACTCACCCAGTCCTCCAATGACATGACGCCCTCCTAGCAGCTAGCTAGCTAACGTTAGGCTCTGTTTGTAGCTTGCAACATAAATAGATACGCTAGCATATTATCCACATTATTACTGACTCATGATCATTGCCCTTGCTAGTTTGATTGTATTGACATTCCCAGACTTAGTTACATTCGTTCGTTTTGTCCAAAATATTGAGTAATTGAAACTGAAACAGTGCATCCCGAAGGGAAGCTATATATCAATCATGCATTGTACTGCATCCATCTATTCTGCTAATAATGCCTTATTGTACATCATGGAATGTTAAGTCAAATATAACCTATTTTTAAAACCTCTTATAAAGTTGATTTTGTAGCATAAACTGGGAATTTGATATTTTTGACTGATATGATTTTCTGTTTGTTTCATATCTGCAAAGTAGTTAAATGCTGTCACTTCCACGTTAAATCCATATCCACAATATAAATATTATCCGAGATATACTGACCTCAGCATGTATTACAAACAGACACATCAAAGCATGTTCCCCACATTCATTATTGAACAAGGACAAGCACAAACACACACACACACCTGTGCACAAGCATGCATTCACACACATAGACTTTTAAACACACCCCTCACCCTCTGCACTCTAGTACACATGCTGCATTCTTGATTGTCTTTGATGCCTGAAGATGTCTCTGATGTCTCTGTGTCCCCAAAGTCCCCAAAATAACAACATGGGAGCTATAGTTATTAATATGCATGTGTGTGTATTTGTCTCTCCCTCTGTTTCTCTCCCTCTGTTTCTCGCTCACACACACACACACACACACACTCTCTCTCTCTCTCATCCTATCTATTTATATTCTTCCATTGAGACATTAATGATGCATCAGGCATGGTCGTGTTGCTGTGGAGGCTGGCTCCCTCATAGTGGGGGGTGTTGTATTTCTCTCCCCCATTTCCTCTCCTCCTACTCCCCTTATGGTGCGCCCCAGTCTATCCCTGTTACACACAAGGGGCCAGGGTTCTGGTCTAGAAGCATGGTTTCGACTGCTCCTACAGTTTTGCTCGGTACTGCAATTTAACTGACGCCCGGCCCAGAAAGACAAGTGCCATAGACGGCCACATAGAGAAGTCAGATTAGAATAATCTGACTATTCCTAATAAGACACTTTACTCATCACATTTGTGCACAAAATGTCCACTGAATTATTCAAATAATTGTCACTGAGGCCCAATTTAGTTTTTCATCACTCACAGCCGAAGATATGAACATTTTATATTCGCCCAATGTCTGCCATGTTTTTGGAAGACGTGATGACGTCGACACTGCTCACGTTGCTTCCTGTGCGCACTGAGTGCTAAAGCGCATGTGAAGTTGTGCCGTGTAAACCGGATGCAACCTGGTTATAGACGGTCCATGAATTGGCATATGCGAACGTGAGTAGATAATGTTATTTTATACCATAGGGGACTGTTCATGACATGGCCTGCATCCCAAATGGCACTCTATTCCTTATATAGTGCACTACTTTTGACCAGAGCCCAGTGCAGTATAGAGGGAATAAGGAGCCATGTGGAATGCAGACAATGTCATTATGATTGCAGGCCCATTCAGCCTGGGAAAATGAAAGCGCATTCAGTATAGCCGCTGGAAAATGCTCCCCAGCTGACGGTTCATAGCAGATAGGAACATATCGTATGAAATGGAGTGGACTAGAAAATGGATGAATGAAAATAAACAATAATTTCAAGGAGAATGTGGCAGTGTTAAAAGCAATTATTTGCAGTGTTACAGTGTATTATTAGTTTAAAGCTTGTAATAAAGGCGGAGAGGTTAGCCATTTGCAGTGCACCGATTGTCTGTCTGCATTTGTTTAAATCCCAGAGAGAGAGAGAGAGAGAGAGAGAGAGAGAGAGAGAGAGAGAGAGAGAGAGAGAGAGAGAGAGAGAGAGAGAGAGAGAGAGAGAGAGAGAGAGAGAGAGAGAGAGAGAGAGAGAGAGAGAGAGAGAGAGAGAGAGAGAGAGAGAGAGAGAGAGAGAGAGAGAGAGAGAGTTCAGTGAGGGTTTAATGATTAAAGTTATAGGGTTTTGTACACTTGGTGACACTAGTACTATCCAGCTCTAAGACACCAGACCCACCCTGTATTATAAGATGAACCACAAGTAGTGAAGATTTACTGTGAGTGACTGAGTGGACTGGCTCATTACAGGAGGGTAGAAAAAGGGAGAGGAGGGGAGGGTAAGGAAGGGCTAAGGGAGACGAGGACAGGAGAGCCCAAATCTGGGTCACGGAGCGGATGCAAATTTAGGTCTAGACGAAGCCCTGTTGTCAATCAAGAGACAAAAAAGAACGGAGTGGAAGAGAGGAGTAGCAGAGGGGTGAGGGGGGTGGAGAAAGTTAGATAGCGGGGGAGGGAGGGAGGGGGGTCCGAGGAGGGAGAAAAGAGAGTGAGAAAGAAAGAGACTCCCTGGAAAGGGTGAGAGATCAGGCCTGCTGCACATCACAGCCCGTCCCTCCCAGAGGAGAGGTGTACAAAAGAATATTAAATGAAAGCAGAGTGAGAGGTGGGTTAGGAGGGTAGTGATAGGCTTCCTCATTCAACCTGGTGAACCGTCCCTAACACAGCATGTGACTCATGCTTTGTGGGGCTTTGACTTCCATTACCCTTTAGTGAGTGAAAATATTTGTTTTAATTATTATTATTATAGTAAGTGTTAAAACTAGGATTTTATATTTTCAGTAATTATTGGCTAATATTGGGTAAACATATATAACAGACCCTGATGGGTTTTTAAGAGGAGACATTTTGTTTACTCTCTGTGACCCTAAGCTCTCAGAATCTAACATGGTTCAGAATAACGTCCAGCTAATGCTGGTATTTTGAGATATGCTTTATCATACTGTTTTCACAATCAAGTTTGCTTTTCACTTTTGGTTTGTTGAGTCCTTTCCTCTCCTCGGCATACTGTAGTGTGCTGGCTGGATGATAAAAGCAGTAATCTGACCTAGATGCTACATACCCTCCTGCCTGCATCCAGCTCCTCTCTCTCGGCTCCTCTCTCTCGGCTCCTCTCTCTCTCGGCTCCTCTCTCTCTCGGCTCCTCTCTCTCGGCTCCTCTCTCTCGGCTCCTCTCTCTCTCGGCTCCTCTCTCTCTCGGCTCCTCTCTCTCTCGGCTCCTCTCTCTCTTGGCTCCTCTCTCTCTCCGCTCCTCTCTCTCTCCGCTCCTTTCTCTCTCCGCTCCTTTCTCTCTCCGCTCCTTTCTCTCTCGTCTCCTCTCTCTCGTCTCCTCTCTACTCCTCTTTGTCATCCTCTCTTCTACGCTGCACTACACAGGCCTGTCTTGGACACCACATCTAGCTGAGAATGACTTCACCCTGCAAAAGGAGCAGCTGTTGTCATGTGCCCTTACCAATAGTTGGAATCATCTTGAATTATTCATATATTTCTGAGGAATGAGGCACCTAATTGTTTATTTCAATGGACTTTAAGTGAAAAATCACATGCTAGATGTAAAAAAAATCTAAAATATAAATGACAGGCGCATATGTTTAGCAGTTCAGCATTTTTAGGCAATTCAAACTCTTCACCAACTTCCTAGTCTTGACTGAAGGCCCAGTCTTTATCCCCCTTGTCCTCCCACTCCTGATAACCCTGCTAGCTCACACTGTGCTCTGACGCAGAGGGAACTGCTAAAGGCTTGACACTTACCTGAATAATGGTATGCTAATGCTTCAGGCTACCTGTATTTACCCCTAAGTGCAGAAAAAACTCTGTTGATTGCGGGAAAGCAATTTTCCTGAAAGAGGGAAAGCGGAGAGAGAGAGCAGGCAGGAAAGAGCGATTGAACGAGAGCGGAACGAACGAAAGGTCTTCTTTAAGCTACAGGAAAAGTACAGGCAATTTATAGAGGATGACAATTTTCCTTCCCTGCCTCTGAAAGGAGGGCTTTATAATTGTGCTGAGGCAGAGCCGCCATGACGGGGATGGGGGTAGAGTTGGGTTTTGGGTGGAGGGGACTAGTATACCAGGCAGATACACTTTACCCATAATGTCTAGCAGCCTCAGAAGAAATACAAACACAAAGACTCACATGAAATTGATAGTATAGTAAGGATAGTAAATTAACCAAGGAAAATAATCTCTACTCTCTGTTAAAGTTAACCAAGGAAATGAATCTCCACTGCATCTCAATTGTTTTTTATTTTATTTTATTTCACCTTTATTTAAACTGGTAAGATAGTTGAGAACAAGTTCTCATTTACAACTGCGACCTGGCCAAGATAAAGCAAAGCAGTGGGGACACAAACAACAACACAGAGTTACACATGGAATAAACAAGTTTACACAATAGAAAAAAAAGAAAGTCTATATACAGTGTGTGCAAATGGCATGAGGAGGTAAGGCAATAAATAGGCTATAGTAGCGAAGTAATTACAATTTAGCAAATTAACACTGGAGTGATAGATGAGCAGATAGTGATGTGCAAGTAGAAATACTGGTATGCAAAAGAGCAGAAAAGTAAATAAAAACTATTTTGGGATGAGGTAGGTAGATTGGGTGGGCTATTTACAGATGGGCTATGTACAGCTGCAGCGATCAGTTGCTCAGATAGCCGATGTTTAAAGTTAGTGAGGGAAATATAAGTCTCCAGCTTCAGCGATTTTTGCAATTCGTTCCAGTCATTGGCAGCAGATAACTGGAAGGAAATGCGGCCAAAGGAGGTGTTGGCTTTGGGATATGAGATATGCTAACTCAATAGTTTTGTATCGCCCAGTAAGTAGTAATACGTCACATTGCTTAAAAGCATACTTAAAGGCCTAATGCAGATGTTTTTATATCAATATCCCCCCAAAATTGGGGAACAATTAGGTACTGTACTTTACTGTGATAGATTTCATTTAAAAATGGGCAACAATTGCTTTTTAGGAAAAACAAAAAATATTTCTCAGGCAAGAATTTTGCTAGGGCTGACTGGGAGTGGTCTGAGTGGGGAGGGGACAACTGAAAACTAGCTGTATTTGGCAGAGAGGTTTGGAACTCTCTTTGTTATTAGTCTATTAACCAATTTGTTATGTCACCATGGAAAGCCGAAACTCCATCCCATGCAAACCTGCTGAATAGAAGGTCCTGTGTAGATCGTATTTTCAAGAAGAAACTATCAGGAAATAACAATGAACACATCTTTTCACACTTTTACAGTGTTAGTTTCATCAGCTGTTGTACAATATGATACAAAACACAGGAACATTTTTATTTTGACTGCACTGGGCCTTTAAATATGGCACAGTAACCATTTCATTGTTCTTCACTGCCGGTCTTATATAACCTCAAACTTCCTAGTCTTTAGTTTCAGACAAACCTGTACTGCTGCACTCCCACCATTCATTATTTACCAACTTGTAAACAAAAGCCCCAATGACGAATGAGGACATGGTCCTTTTAATTTAGTCTGCTGGTGTCCATGTTGCCTCTAAAGGCAGATGTAGAAATTGATTGCTCTTTCCGGCAGTGTGTCTAAGGGGGACAGGGCTTCTAAAAATAACCGTGCAGCAGAACCGCGTGTGCATACGTGCGTGTGTGTGTGCATGCGTGAGTGAGTATGTGTGCGGTGCCAGATTGGGGCTCTGTGTTGTACTCTGCCCTGCTCGTCTCGCTCTGGCTCTGCCTTTATCTGGCCGTGTGATAAAGCTGCTAACAGGCCTTTATCGGGGAGCTGAGGGGAAATATGCTGCTGCCAGATTAAGCCCCAGACTCTGCCAAGGTTATAAACAGCCTGTTATCTCAGGCCCTAACACAGTAATCCACGCTCTATCAGCAGCCAAACATATGGGCCACACAGAGCACAGATAGCCCTCTGACGGACACACACACACACCCACACACACAGCACAGCACAGATAGCCTCTGGCGGACACTTCCTTTTAATTGCAACAAGAGCCACCAGAGCAGAGCATCCTGGGTAAAAAAAGAAAGAAAAACACCCCCCAAAAGAGAGAGGAAATGCAGCCCTGGTTCAAACCAGCCCAGGCTCACAATGCTCACCTTTCAGCTGTCCTCCACCTGCTCCTCCTAGATATCATGACTGAGCAGAGCAGAACCACTTCAACGTTACACCTCCTCCTGGCACCAATTATAGTACCATGGGTTCTTTAGTTCTTGTCTGCATTTCATCTGGTGTCAGTTTCATGTCTGTCTGTTTGTTTTGTTATCTGCATGGTCAATTAGATGGGGAGGCCACTGTGAGTAGGCATGGCTTACATCAGGCGATGATGTGACGGGAGATGTTTGGCTGTTAGCAGAGCTGCGTCTAGACAGATGCCTCTTACTCAGATGCCTCACTTCACCGACAACAACGGCTAGGATTCTCTCTCAGACGCGCTCTCTGTCTCGCTAATCAATACCAACTCTAACGTCCGCAGAGCCAGGCTGGGTAAACAACAGTAACTCAGACACACTCCCAGACACACTCTCAAAACAAAAACGACTTTGAGATTCTGAGACAGACGCATTAAAAATCTTGCTGAAGTGAGAGGTAGACAGGTAGAGAGGTACAGGGCTCCCATAAAGTGAACAGGTTCAGACTCTTGCATGCATAAACAATGTCTGCGTAGCATAGCGGGTGACTTGACAACACTCCCAAGGGTGAACATAGCAAAGAGGCACAAAAACAATGTTGTCAAGATGTACAGTATTCATTCATGTAAGGTCTGCAAAATACCAAACATCTGTGAAATGATTTGGAGAAAATGAATCTGTAATTCACATCTGGGAGATGCATCAGTGAAAAAACACACATACTGCATGTTGTCGAAAACCTATTTCCGAGCCTGTGAAAACACTGTGGAGTTTTGACTTTAAAAAAAACAAAAAAACCTTGATCAAAGATTTCTTTGACAGAACCGGAGGTGAGTGTAGCTGTGGTTGCAACTGCCCTGCACTAGATTCATGGCCTGGTGTAGGCTCTGGGCTTCAATAGGATCCTGTAATAAAAGCCTCTTCCCAAAGATGAATGATATTGGGGGAAAACAGACTTTACCTGAGAGCAGCACATTACACACAAGACTAGAGGTCAGCTGCACACAAATGTAATATACTTTGACAGTGAGACAGTCAAGTTTAAGCATTATCATTCTGGTTTCTAAAAACGTAAAATAACGATCCTACGTTATGTGTCATAGTCCACATAAGTCACGTGTTTAATGAGACGTTTGGTTGCACTTCAACATACCTGCCTGATTTATATTTTTGCGAACCCTCAGAAAGGTATGAAAATTCATCTGAAATTCACACAGACTCAAGACGAGCTCGGCAGTAGAAAGGGACTGGTACGTTAATGAGTCCTGAGGTAAATCTGAGGTAGATATAGGCCCTCTCCCAATCTCCTTATATACCTGTAATCAGCAGGCCTCTGTCTCTCTCTCTCTCTCTCTCACCTTATTGACTTCCTCCTACCTTGCTTTCCCCACAGAGCCTCAGCCTATCTACCTATATACCAAGCTCTTTTGAAATTCTCCTCTCGACCGCGGCTGAGGCAGATGCACACATGCCTCACGATCACACAGCCGTCTTAGCAAAGGGATTCTATACCTGCTCCTCCCAGCTGCCTGAGAATCTTGTTTTTCATGGTCTGAGAGTCTGGTCTGAGGTGCCTTTTGGCAAACTCCAAGCGGGCTGTCATGTGCCTTTTACTGAGGAGTGGCTTGCGTCTGGCCACTTTGCCATAAAGGCCTGATTGGTGGAGTGCTGCAGATATGGTTGTCCTTCTGGAAGGTTATCCCATCTCCACAGAGGAACCCTGGAGCTCTGTCAGAGTGACCATCAGGGTCTTGGTCACCACCCTGACCAAGGCCCTTCTCCCCAGATTGCTCAGTTTTGCCAGGTGGACAGCTCTAGGAAGAGTCTTGGTGGTTCCAAAATTCTTCCATTTAAGAATGATGGAGTCCACAGTGTTGTTGGGGACCTTCAATACTGCAGAATTGTTTTGGTACCCTTCCCCAGATCTGTGCCTCGACACAATCCTGTCTCGGAGCTCTATGGACAATTCCTTCAACCTCATGGCTTGATTTTTGCTCTGACATGCGCTGTCAACTGTGGGATCTTATATACAGAGGTGTGTGCCTTTCCAAATCATGTCTAATCAATTGAATTTACCACAGGTGGATTCCAATCAAGTCCACCTCAAAGATGATCAATGGAAACAGGATGCACCTGAGCCCAATTTCGAGTCTCATAGCAAAGGGTCTGGATACTTATGTAAATAAGGTATTTCAGTTTGTTATTTTTAAGACATTTGCAAACATTTCGAAAAACCTGTTTTTCGCTTTGTCATTATGGGGGAATTGTGTGTAGGGATAAAAAAAATGTAACCTTTATTTAACTAGGCAAGTCAGTTAAGAACAAATTCTTATTTACATTGATGGTCTACCCCGGCCAAACCTGGGCCGAGGTAGACGGTGGACCAACTGTGCGCCGCCCTATGGGACTCCCAATCACGGCCGGATGTGATACAGCCTGGATTCTAACCAGGGACTGTAGTTACACCTCTTGCACTGAGCCTTAGACCGCTGCACCACTCGGGAGCCCAAAGCTGTAAAAAGCTGTTAAAGCTGTAATGTAACAAAATGTGGAAAAAGTCAATGGGTCTGAATACTTTCCGGATGCACTGTATGGTATGTATCATTAGATCACCCAAAAGATGAAATGAAGTAGATTTTATTTCAACAATGTTGAATACTACAGTATAAGAAATGTTCCATTACAGTAAATCACACAGGACATTTTAAAAACTAAAGAGGCTGACCAATTAGAAGAGTTATAATCAGACATCTTGATATTCACTGTTTGTTTATTGTGTTGTTGGTAATTAACTGGAAGATATCACTCTGTTTGCTACTTAGAGGGGTCGATCGGGAGATTATTGGCATTGTAAAAACCAAGCAAAATCTGTGGTGCTAAATATTTATAAACTCAGTGTACAAAACATTAAGAACACCTTCCTAATATTGAACTGAGGGTGGAAACCCCAGCAGCGTTGCAGTTCTTGACACAAACCAGTGCGCCTGGCACCTACTACCATACCCCGTGCAAAGGCACTTCAATCTATTGCCTTGCCCATTCATCCTCTGAATGGCACACATACACAATCCATGTCTCAAGTGTCCCAAGACTTAAAAATCATTCTTTAACCTGTCTCCTCCGCTTCATCTACACTGATTGAAGTGGATTTCATATTCAGAGACTCAGAGATTTAGTGTTTAATAGTCCCATGTACACAAGTGACATCAATAAGGGATCATAGCTTTCACCTGGATTCACCTGTTCAATCTATGTCATGGAAAGAGCAGGTGTTCTTAATGTTTTTTACACTATAACATGGTTGGTTTGTTTCAGCAGCTGTCTGGGAAATACTATTTATATTTACTGCCTGTAGTTCTGAATGAATTACTCATTAGAACATTAGATAGACACACAGACTGTGGCTGCAACACAAATGGCACCATTTTCCACATTTAGTGCACTACCCTATGGGTCTTGGTCAAAACTAGTGTACTATGTAGGGAATAGGGTACCATTTGGGACGCATACTGAGTTCAGCTGGTTGCGTCTACAACACAATCTTTCAATCACCATGCAGTCTACACATACAGGGAACAAAATCAAATAAATTCCTCACTTCATATACTTCCTCCAGATTTCAAAGTATTGTCCAATAAAGTTTTAAATGTCACAGAGGGGTTGTAACATAGACAGTGTAAATCTGCGCCTGGAAAACCACACTGCACACTGTCACCTGTCCCTCCTCCTTTTACCCAATAAAGTTTTATATCTTTGAATCAACTATGAAATTGTTTGAAAACGGTCGACTAAGGAATAATTGGGGCTGTTTTACTGTTATCATTATAGGTCTCAGGAGACTGTTCTCTATGCTCCGATCTGGCTCAGTCTGACATTCTGACATTTACCTTCGAGGAAACGCCAAAGATGTAGTGTCACTATCTAAATAAGATACATTGTGATATATTACTGTTCTACACTTTTCCCTCAGAATCTACACTGCAATCCACACTGTGGGAACTGGGAGCACAATTTATCATTATAACATAGATTTCGGATAAAGCTGATGTTTCAGACATTTACCAAGCAATACCTTAAAGAAAGGTTATTGATTTATGATCAATGAAAAATGTAGACTAGGGTTCAGTCAGGTGCAGTCAAGAAAAGGCTGGTTTAATATGAACAAAGCATGACAAAAAACATTCCGCCATGGTTATCCTTGACCCTAAAAAGCAGCACTATCCCTCTGTCCAGGATTTCCATGTTGCAACACTCTGATGGAACAAACAAAAGCAGACCAGCATCTCTAAGGCGCTGCATTTCACACTTGGGTAGAGGCAGAGGACGGCCCTTTAATGACACACTGTCCCCCCAGTCACCTAGAATGAGAAGCAGAGCTGGAAATAGACCAGAAACTCTGCCAGCCTCCCCACTGCCTCCTCTCAGCCTAGAAACCAATCCAGCAACAACTAACTAACTCCCTCCCTCCCTCCCTCCCTCCCTCCCTCCCTGTCTGTCTGCCTCCCTCCCTGCCTGCCTCCCTGCCTGCCTCCCTCCCTGCCTCCCTCCCTGCCTGCCTCCCTCCCTGCCTGTCTGTCTGTCTGTCTGTCTGTCTGTCTGTCTGTCTGTCTGTCTGTCTGTCTGCCTGCCTGTCTGTCTGTCTGTCTGCCTGCCTGCCTGCCTGCCTGCCTGTCTGTCTGTCTGTCTGTCTGTCTGTCTGTCTGTCTGTCTGTCTGTCTGTCTGTCTGTCTGTCTGTCTGTCTGTCTGTCTGTCTGTCTGTCTGCCTGCCTGCCTGCCTGCCTCCCTCTCACAAAGGGATAATAGAGAGATACTAAGCCAATAGACATCACGTGAACAAAATGCTATCATAACATAGTGTATCATACTTATATAGTGTAAATATCACCTCATCTACAGTACTATACTATATTTGTGCATGGTTACATCGAGTGAGACTGTAGGCCAACTATATTAAGCTTAGTGGCCAGCTATGTGAGAGCACAGTGCATGGCAAAATGCCCATTCCAGGCTTTTCCACTCAGTAAAATCTATACATTTAGAGGGTTCAGTCTACTCTCACATATGCGACCAGATTACATTGGGGCTCACAGGATTCATAGATATACTGTATGTATAACACACACAGACTCCTACACATACATATCAACAGTACTGTCACTCACCCATGCCTCCCTCATGTACACACCACCTCATTCCTATAAGTTGTGCGTAGGCAGTGACCTTTCTAGTGCCCTTGGCAAACCAAGACAGGTACAGGGAGAGAGTCACAGGAATCATAGTAACGCAGCAGCTAGCACTGTGGGCTCTATACACAGGGGTAAACACAGACATGTTGCATGTGGAGTAATAACTACACACTATTCTTATTGCAAATATGTAATATGACAACTTGGTCACTGGCACAACATACACTAATCATTTAATGTTTTCATATTGATTATATTTCCCCATGAATGTATAAAACATGTACAGTGCAGATATACTGGTAACTATAATTTTTCTGACATGAACTACACACCTGTACTTTAATGTACTTATCCGACACACATTGAATACACTGACTTCCCATCTACTCCATCCTAAATCCCATGCCTTATATTCGGAAGCAGTACAGTGAATGTGACCCCTGGAGGAACTGAACCTACAACCGTTGGTGTTGCACCACACACTTACCAACTGGGCCACAGAGGACCACAGTCATCCCAGTCTATGGCTGCGTGCCAAATGGTACCCTATGCCCTACATAGTGCACTAATTTTGACCAGGGCCCTTAGGGGTATCCGCGGTATCTAATGAGCTCCTCTGTTCCAGTATGTTGCATAAACCCATTACCTCCCTTCACATTACCTCCCTGCACATTACCTCATTCATTTTGTATATGTGGATGGCTCCCCCTCTCCCAGGACAGAGGCTGTTATGGAAGCTTCAAGACACGGCTCATGGTACACACACGCACAAATACACGCAGGTGGGCAGGCACACACACACACACACACACACACACAGAAACACATAGAAACACACACACACCTCCCCTCCCCCTCGGTTGTTCTATAGATCACAGTTAACACTCTGACAGTAAGAGTCTATAATGTTTCTATTCCACAAAGCCATCGAGTCGACCCTGAGATATCACGCTAAGATGGAGGAACATTTTTAAAAAACAACCCTGGCTGCCGGTGGGAGATATATAATTCAGAGAGAAGCAGAGAGAGTGAGAGAGAGAGAGAGAGAGAGGCGAAAGAGAGAAGAAAAAAATTGACGCCTCTCCTTTTGAGCAAAGAATTTCCTCCGAAATTCCTTCATCTATTTTAGCATGCAGCTACTGACTGTCAATGCTCCATGTGGCAGATGTTCATGCATTCTTGAGGGATCTCACAAGCCGAGGCCTATGCAACAACAATACATTCAACAAAGAGAATAGCCATTCTCATAAAACTGATGGAGGCAAGACAGATAAAGAATACTGGACTCACAGACAGCACATAGAATCTTATAGCAGAATTCCAGAACTGTGGAATCAGAATCTAGAACATATTATTTTGGATGACACCAATGTGGACAATGTATGACAATCAAAGACATATGTTTCTTTCAAACAACAAAACCTCTTCAGAGTCCTGTGTTGATTGATTGTGGATGAAGCTGAATAAATCTAACTGTGTCTGTGAATCAATTATCCACTGCTAATCCTGTGTCTGTCTTTTGTCTGAACGAGGGGAATATTATTTATGTCTGTTGGGACGAGGAAATTACTCCCACTTTCACGGCACTGAACAATTGATTCCTATATGCGTCTCCAAACATCCACATGCATGTTCGCTCTTACTTACAGAAGGATTCAAATTTATTGACAGCTTGGTGGAACAACGAAGGAACATGAATTTCAATTTGGCGTTTGAACACTTTGGTTTGTCACCGTAAATGACAAGTCAAGAGAAAACGATGGGACTATTATTCAAGCTAATAGCCGCTTATTCCTTTCTGACTCCAGCTCAGGATGCGTCCTAAATGTAGTCCATTCCCTATAGTGCACTACTTTTGACCAGAACACTATGGGCTAACCCTGAGCACTGGTCAAAAGGAGTGCACTATAGGGAATAGGGTGCCATTTGGGAGTCTGATGGCTGTGACTGAATAAACTGCTGAATATGGGACGTGTGTTTACATGGATATCAATATTTAATTGTAGTTTTGAGACAGCAACAATTCAGACAGACAATGGATGGAGTTTATATAAAATAATGTTGTTGCCTAAAGCCAGAAGACTTTTCCATCAGGTCTACTTCAATACTTGAATGAAAAAGTAAACGATCACATCAAGACTCTAACACAGCCAAGAAATAACTGAATCCTCCTCATATTACAAATGATGACTGGAATAATGTGGAATCGTGTCTCATGTTCTGTTTGTTCATTGTTCATTTTTCTCATTTCTCTCACTACCATAGTCTGTATCCTAAATGACTCATATTCCCTATATAGTGCACTACTTTAACCTGAGCCCCAAGAGGGAATAGGGTGCCGTTTGTACTGAGGATACAATGAGGTCTGTTATTTGTGTTTGTCAGAGAGAAGTCAATAACAAACGTTGTTATCTCGACCATTTGGACTTCATTAGGGTTAAAACCACAGCCCTCACACATCAATCACAGAACAAGTCCTGACCAAATGTGTTCCTGCTATAATTGTTTGCATACAGCCCTTTTGTCATTGACAGTGACACTGCATGCAGTGATGGAAAATTGCAACGCAACCAACAATACATAATTCTGTTTGAAGAGGGAAACGTCTGAAATATGAAATCCCTATGAATGTTGCACAACCCGCTCCAAGTTTCCAACAAAAATATCATTTCCTAATAGACAGAAACTGAGTGAAAGTAAAACTGTCACCATGTCTCTTTGTCTTTTCTCTCAGGTTCTGGGGAGAGGGGGATAAAACTGAGGCTTGGCTGGGGATACTGTCCTATGCATGTGTCTCCTTTCTCCTCTGCCCTCTAATTCAGGGCAACGTTAAAACAGAGTGTCAGAACCCAGGCTTTCTTTAATAATTGAGGGAGTGACTGCTGCAGAGAGGAGAGCAAGGTTCTCTGCTTAGGCCTTGTTGATGCAATGTGGAGGAAACCTTTAATAGATGCATGGATGTTTCCCTGGGGGGACGTGTGGAGGGCTGCACAACGCTCAGAGCTAAGGCTCTCTAAAGGAAGATGACCTGAAAAAGGCTCTGTGGACCATTATTCTACTACAGAGTGCGCTTGAGTTAGCCATGATTGTGATCGTCTACAGATAGTCAATATTACTTTTCCCATAGTCAATTAGATTTACTTCTAATGCAAATCATTTGGCTGCATGATGGTCTTATTCAGAGTGACTTCCAAGACTGGCATGGCCTCACGCAATCTACTGAGTGCAGGCCATAGAAAGAGGATAGGTAAACAAGAACATACACAGGCTATACAAAACATTAGGAACACCTGCATAATATTGAGTTGCACCCCTTTTTGCCCTCAGAACAGCTTTCAATCGTGGGGGCATGGACATCTACAAGGTGTCGAAAGCATTCCACAGGGATGCTGGCCCATGCTGACTCCAATTCTTCCCACAGTTGTGTCAAGTTGGCTGGATGTCCTTTGAGTGGTGGACCCGTGCTTCTACACCTGCATTACTAGCTGTTTGGGGTTTTAGGCTGGGTGTCTGTACAGCACTTCGAGATATTAGCTGATGTACGAAGGGCTATATAAAATAAAATTGAATTGAATTGACCCTTCGTGATACACCTGGGAAACTGTTGAGCGTGAAAAACCCAGCAGCATTGCACCTACTACCATACCCCGTTCAACGGCATCTCAACCTATTGTGTTGCCCATTCACCCTCTGAATGGCACACATACACAATTGTCTCAAATGTCTCAAAAAAGTCCTTCTTTAACCTGTCTCCTCCCCTTCATCGACACTGATTTTGAAGTGGATTTAACAAGTGACATCAATAAGGGATCATAGCGTTCACCTGGATTCACCTGGTCAGTCTATGTCATGGAAAGAGCAGTGTATATAGATACCGACTCAGCATTTACTGTGATAGGAGTTCCAGAAAACACTAAACGTGCCCGGCACATTTAAGGGAAAACAAAGTAAGACGCTTACTTTTGCAGTTAACTATCCTTTCAGCCTCCTGTTAGTGTTTCACTTGATCTTGGCTGCCAGGCTGTGCCTTTCAAATGTAATCTCTGACTCAGATGTATCGGTTTTCCTCACCCCACCATTAAGGCTCGGGCCTAAATTATTGATTCCGCGCCTTCATCCGCATAGCAGTCACGTCCGAGCGAAGGGAGAGGAGGGAGCACTAGGGATCCAGCTCCACACACACAGGCACGCACACAGACACACGCACACACACACGTACGCACGCACGCACTAATGCCCGCACGCACAAAGCCAGGATCGTTCTGATCAAAGCCTGAGGCTGGGTCTAAAGATGACAGGCCTTACGAACCGCAGAAACACAAACGCACACAGAGCGCTGCTGACACACATACCACAAACACAGACACACACACACACACACACATTTTGGCCATGGACACACAGCTATGCACAAATAATACATCAAAACAGAGAGAGGGAGAGACGGAGAGAAAGTGAGAGAGGGAGAGACAGTAGACGATGCATAAACAAAGATGTAGTTCGGCTCCAGCAGATTAGTAATGAATTGTGAAGGTTGGGATCAATAACATCAGCACATAGCCTTGGAGAGTATTAATATGATGGGAGAAAAGGAGCTCCTCCAAATATATCAAAAATAAACATAGCAGCGTGAATTAGAGCATTCCCTGCTCATCTCCCTTTTACTTCTGCCAGGCAGGCATCCACATGGGGCCTCATAGTCCCAGGGTGATACCAGTCAGATGCACAATGCTTTGTGGATGTATCAGCTGGATCAGATATATACCTGGAATTCAGAGGTGGGATTGAAGAGGAACATCACTGCAGCACCATGGGAGCTATAGTTATTAATATGCATGTGTGTATTTATGTCTCTCCCTCTGTTTCTCTCTCTCGCTCTCTCGCTACTCTCTTTCTCTGTTTCTCTTACCCTCTTTCTGTCTCTCTCTCTTTCTCCTCCCTCTGTCTCGCTCTCTGACTCTCTCTCTGTCTGACTCTCTTTCTGTCTGACTCTCTCTCTGTCTGACTCTCTCTCTCTGTCTGAGTCTCTCTCTGTCTGACTCTCTCTCTGTCTGACTCTCTCTCTGTCTGACTCTCTCTCTGTCTGACTCTCTCTCTGTCTGACTCTCTCTCGTTGAGAAGACTTTAACATAGGAGACCCCAACGCAAGTGTGAGTGAGAGGTGTCAGAACCTATGGCTGGATACTTCACAAATGTGTCCTGTATATCCCAAACACAAATGAGATGTGTGGAGGTACCAACTGAATAATTATACAGTTGTAATGAAGATTTGATGCTTCACGATGCATCTTGTTTGTCACGTTGTGCTTCCTCAGTTCCTCTACTATCCTCGCCTCACGCTGCTACGAGACTCCTGAGTTTCCTGACGAGCTTGTTGCTGCTGCTGCCGCTAAAGCCACACCCCTCGTTAGTGGGGAGGGTTCATTATGCAAATGGTGCTGCTGGAGCGGTATCAACGAGGCGCACGCTCTGTTATCGCTTTCTGCCGCCGGGGCTCTTCCTCTCCCCGATCGCTCACACGGAATCATGGCCTAATAGCAACCCATTAACATAATTGCCAGCACAACTAGTGTTCCGTGTCTCAGAGCCACTCTGCTGCTCCACCAGGCGAACGAGAATGTGGAGAGAGGGAAGGGGGGGGATGAGGAGAGAGGGAGGATGGGGGGAGGAGGGGGAGAGAAAATTTAATTAAGCCAAAGCAAGGGGAGAGACCCTCCCACCACCCGTAACACTGTCTCTTTTTTTCCCGATCGGAGTGGGAGAGAGGGACTGGGAGAGCTTTTGTATTTAGGGAGACCTTGAGATGCTCCCCCAGCTCCTGTCAAAGCGAAGCAGCATGCATCAAGCAGAAACCCACGGTGCTCAAAATGTCTCTGATGATCTCACAGCAGACGCTAGGCAGCATCCCATCTACTGCTCTACACACCCGGCCCAGTACGCCAGCCAGGCAAACTGAAATCCCCATTATTTTTTAATTAATCCTTAATTAAAATGTATTATGCCGCTGATTCCGCAAATCTCTCTTAATGTGCAAATGCAGCTCATTGAAGGATATTTACATATCTTTAATTAAAGCTGCGCATTCTTTCAGTCTAACAAGCTGATGGGAGGGCCAAGGTGATCCACCATGGCACCAATGTACTCTGGGTAATATGGGGAGGGGATCGCCGTCAGAGTCAGAGACACTGGACTTTCAAAATCACTCCCACCTATACTGGAGCATCATTCTGGAAAGCTCAGCAGGTGTGTAGCCAATGGCTTCTGTGGGTCAGTGCTACTGACTGTGCTTCTTGAGTATCAAGTGTTGCAGTGCAGAGGGGTACCTCATTGAGGACAGGGGCGGGACCTACTCACATAGGGGGAGGACAATATAATGGTCATGTCATCTAAGCTCTGTGTTTTATCTTCCCCTCAAAGACATGGCCGACCCATCTTCAGATCAGATACAACTGGTGAAGTCACAACAGTGATGATCACAGTCACAACAACGCAATGAATCACTCTAAATCTGGGCTCTCCCACCCTGTTCCTGGAGAGCTACCCTCCTGTCGGTTTTCACTCCAACCCTAATCTAGCGCACCTGATTCTAATAATTAGCTGGTTGATAAGCTGAGTCAGGTTAGTTACAACGGAGGGTGTCTCTCCAGAAACAGGGTTGGAGAGCCTTACTCTAAATCATTATCACTTACATGGGGAAACAGTTATTTCCCCAGTCCCACATTTATCATCAGTCTTAGATGATGGATTGGTCTTTGAGGTGATATTTGGGGTGGTCTTTCCCATGGTCTCTCCCATGCAGACCAGGCAGTCTCCATCGGCACCTCCTATGACCATCTCCACACAGCACAGATACGTTATCTTCACCACGCCCCCAGCTCTCCTCCCAGTCCCAGTCCCAGTCCCAGTCCCAGTCCCAGTAGAAACAGAGACACGCTGCTATGGTGAATTGATAGACACAATTTTCCATCTGCTGACGCTGTCAGCGAGAGAGAGACACATAGGGATGCCTCCTCCTCCTCAGATGGCCCAGTAGCGGTCATTTCTGATGGTTACTCAGTCCACTGGGAAATGCACATAAGTAGACGTCACAGAGCTAGCCTCACTTAGCTACCAGATATGTTTATAGAGTAGCACAAGCCTGGTGCACGCCGAACACTACTGATATCGTGACTAGCAAGCGCTACCTGGTATTGTAACAATAGCTAGCCCTCTCCCAAACAGACTACCCTCATGTACTGCCCGAAAGCACTTGCAACCTTCCAGTATGTAACCCTGTTCTGTAGTCAGTCGCAGTCAGAGAAGCAATGCTATCGCTATGCCTGTCCCAGGCACCTCGCAGCTCAATAGCCCGTCTACTCTCGTTACCCTTATAACATTGACAACTTAAATGAGCACAATTAGCAGATCACCAAGACGCTCTCGATGCTGACGATTTCATATACGGGGTTATCCGAGAGACACAACTGTTGTGTGCAACTCCCTGCTTTCATCATCATATAACTGATGGTGAGCACAGAGGGAGAAATGAAGGGAAAGTTCAACCCGAAAGTCAATATCTGAACCGTATGCTATGGCAGGAGCCTCTGACAACAGACGCGTGCTTTCATTGATGTAGATGAATTCACTCACGTCGTTCAACTTCTGCTGTGAGATTTTTTGTCTTGGTCTAAGTACACAGCTATAATCTTTCATTTCAGCTGTCTTCCTGACCACTGTACACATACAGTATATTTGAATCTCTCAGGCTTCAACCATTCATTCATTAGTCCAAATCCTAACCCCTGGACACGAGTTGGTTCAACAAATGTGGGTGTATACACATGCTAACATACACATGTGAACTCACACTCTCTCTCTCTCTCTCTCTCTCTCTCTCTCTCTCTCTCTCTCTCTCTCTCTCTCTCTCTCTCTCTCTCTCTCTCTCTCTCTCTCTCTCTCTCTCTCTCTCTCTCTCTCTCTCTCTCTCTCTCTCTCTCTCTCTCTCTCTCTCTCTCTCTCTCATGCTGTTTTAATTTATCACCTTGAGCCTGTGTAACAAGCTGGCGGGATGGTGGAGGGGAGCAGCCACAGTGGAATTCATTAGGAGCAGCCACTACAGGGTACCTGCTCCTCCTCACTCCCCCACCGCTCCTCTTCACTCCCCCTCCCACCGCTCCTCCTCGCTCCCCACGTTAATGACATGGGAAAATATGGAAATGAGACAGCCCAGGAAGACGCAGGATGAAATAAACATGAGGTCTGTCAGTCCCTGACAGCAGCAGCTAAGGGGACAGAGTCATTTGGGCCGAAGACCTTCAGACCTTAGGTCCCAAAGATCAAAGCAAACAGCATTAGGACCGAAACAACACATTCTTGGTGGATTTTTATCTTCTTAGGCCCTTAAAAATTAGTGACGGGGGGGAAATTTGGGACAATTTTATATTCATTCTTTGACTCCAAGTATCGATTTGTAAAATATTTAGAAATATCTAGATCGCGTTAGCTAGCGCTTCACAGCAATACCAGCACCAAAACTCCTGCATTTTTCATCCTATAGCTTGTTATCCATCTTCTTTTTGAATAGTGAGCCAACATGTTTTTAGCACTTTTATTTCCATGACTGATCAAAACTCATTTTCTCATGCTCTCTCTTGTCTTTCTACAGCAGACATAGCTGAGCAATATGTTTGGAACATCAAAATCTCAATAAAATAGCAGTATCTAATCGCAATACATATAGAATCCTGAGAATCTCAATACATATCGTATCGGCACCTAAGTATTGTGATAATATCGTATCGTGAGTTACCTAGCAATTCCCAGACCTAAACTTTCTCTTGGTCACATAGCTTAAAGCTGAAGTTGTAACGAGTCTGTACACATTTGAATGGTGTTTCTGCATAGCTCAGAGGACGCTTGGCAGTGAAGTCTCTGTTGTCAATTATATGAGATGGTGCCAATATTGTACTGTCACTAAGTATGATTGTATTTATTTTACAGTTTTAGGACGGTAGAATCTTAAAGTAAGTCATTTATAATTGAATTGTTACTATATTTAGAAAGCATTTCAATCATTTCAAGCCCCATTGGCCCACTAAATATAACTAAATATAAATCTTTATATTTGTAATATGTACTTGATCTGGTGTCCTCAAACGTGAGTACATCTCAGTAATTTATGAGTATTTTTTTACCAGAAAGGTGAGTTCAGGACCTTTCTAAAACCATGCAGCATTTCCAATTATTGAGATAGCCATCTCATGAAAAATAATGACTTATGGGTGGAAATCTATTTAGTTGGAAATAAAAAAATTCACCTAATGTTCAAGAGGTACAGATAGTGGTGGTGTGTGTGAGATGATGGCATGTGTGTGTGTGTGTGTGTGTTTGCATTTATGCATGTACAGTGCACTCGGAAAGTATTCAGACCCCTTCCCTTTCTCCACATTTTGTTACATTACAGTCTTATTCTAAAATCGATTAAATATTTTTTTTCCCTCATCAATCTACCCCATAATGACAAAGCAAAAACTGCATTTTAATAGTTTTTTACAAATGTATATATATATATATATACGTATATTATTTACATACAGTTGAAGTCGGAAGTTTACATACACCTTAGCCAAATACATTTCAACTCAGTTTTTCACAATTCCTGACATTTAATCGTAGTAAAGATTCCCTGTCTTAGGTCAGTTAGGATCACCACTTTGTTTTAAGAATGTGAAATGTCAGAATAATAGTAGAGAGAATGATTTATTTCAGCTTGTATTTCTTTCATCACATTCCCAGTGGGTCAGAAGTTCACATACACTCAATTAGTATTTGGTAGCATTGCCTTTAAATTGTTTAACTTGGGTCAAACGTTCCGGGTAGCCTTCCACAATCTTCCCACAATAAGTTGGGTAACTTTTGCCCCATTCCTCCTGACAGAGCTGGTGTAACTGAGTCAGGTTTGTAAGCCTCCTTGCTCGCACACGCTTTTGCAGTTCTGCCCACAAATTCTCTATAGGATTGAGGTCAGGGCTTTGTGATGGCCACTCCAATACCTTGACTTTGTTGTCCTTAAGCCATTTTGCCACAACTTTAGAAGTATGCTGGGATCATTGTCCATTTGCGACCAAGCTTTAACTTCCTGACTGATGTCTTGAGATGTTACTTCAATAAATCCACATCATTTTCCAGCCTCATGATGCCATCTATTTTGTGAAGGGCACCAGTCCCTCCTGCAGCAAAAGCACCCCAACAACATGATGCTGCTACCCCCGTGCTACACGGTTGGGATGGTGTTCTTTGGCTTGCAAGCCTCCCCCTTTTTCCTCCAAACAGAACGATGGTCATTATGGCCAAACAGTTCTATTTCTGTTTCATCAGACCAGAGGACATTTCTCCAAAAAAGTACGATCTTTTTCCCCATGTGCAGTTGCAAACCGTAGTCTGGCTTTTTTATGGTGGTTTTGGAGCACAATAAGATTTATTTTGATTTCCCCATGATGTCAAGCAAAAAGGCACTGAGTTTGAAGGTAGGCCTTGAAATACATCCACAGGTACACCTCCAACTGACTCAAATGATGTCAATCAGCCTATCAGAAGTCTCTAAAGCCATGACATCATTTTCTGGAATTTTCCAAGCTGTTTAAAGGCACAGTCAACTTAGTGTATGTAAACTTCTTACCCACTGGAATTGTGATACAGTGAATTGTAAGTGAAATAATCTGTCTGTAAACAATTGTTGGAAAAAGTACCTGTGGTAAGAAGATAAACATCTTGCCTAAACTATAGTTTGTTAACCAGAAATTTGTGGAGTGGTTGATCATTTTGTTTTAATGACTCCAAGATAAGTTTATGTAAACTTCCGACATCAACTGTAAGTATTCAGACCCTGTGCTATGAGATTCAAAACTGAGCTCAGGTGCATTCTATTTCCATTGATCCTCCTTGAGGAGGATTCAATTGATTGGACATGATTTGTAAGGCACACGCCTGCCTATATAAGGTCCCACAATTGACAGTGCATGTCAGAGAAAACAAAGCCATGAGGTCGAAGGAATTGTCCGTAGAGCTCCAAGACAGGATTGTGATGAGGCAAAGATCTGGGGAAGGGTACCAAAAAAGAGAGGTGACCAAGAACCCGATGGTCACTCTGACAGAGATCCAGAGTTCCTCTGGGGAGATGGGAGAACATTCCAGAAGGACCACCATCTCTGCAGCACTCCACCAATCAGGCTTTTATGGTAGAGTGGCCAGACGGAATCTACTCAGTAAAAAGCACGACAGCCCACTTGGAGTTTGCCAAAAGGCACCTAAAGGACTCTCAGACCATGAGAATCAAGATTCTCTGGTCTGATTAAACCAAGATTGAACTCTTTGGCATGAATGCCAAGGTTCACATCTGGAGGAAAACTGACACAATCCCTACGGTGAAGCATGGTGGTGGCAAGATCATAATACAGGGAAGTTTTTCAGAGGCAGGATCTGGGAGACTTGTCAGGATCGAGGGAAAGATGAATGGAGCAAAGTACAGAGAGATCCTTGATGAAAACCTGCTCCAGAGCGCTCAGGACCTCAGACTGGGGCGAAGGTTCACCTTCCAACAGGACCACAACCCATAAGCACACAGCCAAGACAACGCAGGAGTGGCTTCGGGACAAGTCTCTGAACGTTCTTGAGTGGCCCAGCCAGAGATCGAACTTGACCCGATCTAACATCACTGGAGAGATCACTTTATGTAAACTCAGCAAAAAAAGAAACGGCCCTTTTAGAGGACCCTGTCTTTCAAAGATCATTCGTAAAAATCCAAATGACTTCACAGATCTTCATTGTAAAGGGTTTAAACACTGTTTCCCATGCTTGTTCAATGAACCATAAACAATTAATGAACATGCACCTGTGGAACGGTCATTAAGACACTAACAGCTTAGAGACGGTAGGCAATTAAGGTCACAGTTATGAAAACTTAGGACCCTAAAGAGGCCTTTCTACTGACTCTGAAAAACACCAAAAAGAAAGACGCCCAGGGTCCCTGCTCATCTGCGTGAACGTGCCTTAGGCATGCTGCAAGGAGGCATGAGGACTACAGATGTGGCCAGGGCAATACATTGCAATGTCTGTACACTGTGAGACGCCTAAGACAGCGCTACAGGGAGACAGGGCGGACAGCTGATCGTCCTCGCAGTGGCAGACCAAGTGTAACAACACCTGCACAGAATCGGTACATCCGAACATCACACCTGCGGGACAGGTACAGGATGGCAACAACAACTGCCCGAGTTACACCAGGAACGCACAATCCCTCCATCAGTGCTCAGACTGTCCGCAATAGGCTGAGAGAGGCTGGACTGAGGGGTTGTAGGCCTGTTAAAAGGCAGGTCCTCACCAGACATCACCGGCAACAACGTCGCCAATGGGCACAAACCCACCGTCGCTGGACCAGACAGGACTGGCAAAAAGTGCTCTTCACTGACGAGTCACGGTGTTGTCGGATTTGCGTTTATGGTGGAAGGAATGAGCATTACACCGAGGCCTGTACTCTGGAGCGGGATCGCTTTGGAGGTGGAGGGTCCTTCGTGGTCTGGGGCGGTGTGTCACAGCATCATCGGACTGAGCTTGCTGTGCGTTACAGAGAACACATCCTCCTCCCTCATGTAGTACCCTTCCTGCAGACTCATCCTGACATGACCCTCCAGCATGTCAATGCCACCAGCCATACTACTCGTTTTGTGCATGATTTCCTGCAAGACAGGAATGTCAGTGTTCTGCCATGGCCAGCGAGGAGCCCGGATCAAAATCCCATTGAGCTGTTGGACCTGTTGGATTGGAGGGTGAGGGCTAGGGCCATTCCCCCCAGAAATGTCAGGGAAATTGCAGGTGCCTTGGTGGAAGAGTGGGGTAACATCTCACAGCAAGAACTGGCAAATCTGGTGCAGTCCATGAGGAGGAGATGCACTGCAGTACTTAATGCAGCTGGTGTCCACACCAGAGACTGTTACTGTTACTTTTGATTTTGAACCCCCCCCCCTTTTTCAGGGACACATTATTCCATTTCTGTTAGTCACATGTCTGTGGAACTTGTTCAGTTTATGTCTCAGTTTTTGAATCTTGTTATGTTCATACAAATATTTCCACATGTTATGTTTGCTGAAAATAAACGAAGTTGACAGTGAGAGGACGTTTCTTTTTTTGCTGAGTTTATATTTGTTTGTGTGTGCATGCATGTGTGTTTGTGTTGACACGCGGTCGTTGATCCACCTAGCCTTCACTCTTCATTTACATCATCAAAAAATATCACTTTGAACTCCACACTGTAAAAATAGAAAGACTAAAAACACCACGTTGTATAATGAAACCATGAAAAGTAGTGCACCGAGCCTGAGATCTGGAGGGTGTTTGAATGTAAACCCAACGTACGTAAGTGTTCTGATACATAGAAAGTGTTTTAAAACAGAATAGAAGTACTCTGAAACACCCAAAGTGGTTCTTCCATCTGAATATTGGTGTTTTTAAGAGAAAAAACTTTTGGGCGTTTCAGTGCATGTAAAAGGCAGCATCAAAACACACATACAAAAAACTATTTGCAGACTGTATCTCTCATGCAATCAGTGGTTTAGAAATGGAAATGGTTTATAGCCTAAATATTGATTGATGATAAGGGCCTATGGAGAATATTTTTGGTGGAATCACACTTTTTTCAATTATTTATTTATACAGATTAGAAAAACAGAAGGGGATAATAGAGGGCAAATTGAAACTGATTAAAAAATATAAATGAATGCAAGTCATTTCAATTATTATTATTTCATTTTACCAAAACATTTAAGAAGAAAATCTAATTTATTATGTTTCTCAAAATGTAAGTATCTTTTATGAGGATAACCAAAGATAGAGAAGATTGAGTGATTGAACTTGTCACAGTGACTAGGGTGGGTTATCTAGGTGATTAATGATCTATGTTGGCCTGGTATGGTCCCCAATCAGAGGCAGCTGTTTATCATTGTCTCTGATTGGGGATCATATTTAGTCAGCCATTTTCCCCATTGTGCTTTGTGGGATCTTGTCTAGGATTAGTTGCCTGCGAGCACTACATTGAGCTTCACGGTTCGGTTAACGCTTTATTGTTTTTTCATTGAGTTTCTTTTCCTAATAAAGAGGATGGAAACATACCACGCTGCATCTTGGTCCACTCCTTATAACGATCGTGACAGAACCCATTGGACAACTGGCTTTAATCTCCTTGCACTTCCTATTTTGCCAAATGGCTCTGTTTTTAGAGGATTGTGGGTAAATCAAAAAATTGTGACTTTCTTATACACAATGTTGTATGCATGTTTAAAGAAAGAAAAGTAAATTTATTTTAGTATTAATCAGCTTGTTGTGTAATGGATCATGATGAACGGATATCAAAACTTTAGGCAAAATTACGTTCAATGATGTACATTTCCAAGTTCAGTATCCTGCAATGCTTGCTGTAAAATCTCTAGTTACTGCTGGTAGATTGAGCACTGTGCTCAACAATGTCTGCCAAAATGGGTTAAACTGGCAAATGATCATATAGATAAATCTATGTTAAACATTAAAATACTCCAGAAGAAGTGATCTAATTCTGCAATAGACAGGATTTGAAACACCATAATAGTGTTTTGACACTATAGAGAGAGGAAATGACACCAAAAGAGAAGGTATCTAATTCTGCAATAAACGGAACTCGGAACACCAAAATAGTGTTTTCAACCATTTTCGATAGTGCAAGGTATTGCACAACACTTGATTAAGTGGTGTTACAACACACCATGTAATGTTTCAAAACATCTCAGGATGATGTGTTTCAATACTCCAGAAAAGTTTAGGTTTTGTCTCCTTCAAGTTGGTGGCAGCTCAGTTGCCACTAGTTTTGGTGTTGCAAAGCACTTCATTTTAACAGTGCAGTAGCATTCAGATACACAGCTGCAATTAAATGATTAATGTCACAGCATTCCTATTCAACCGACAGCCTCAACGTGCCTACCTGGTGAAAGGCATTAAATATGTAGCAATCTTTGTCTGGCTTCACCGCAGATCAATTCAAATGACTACAAAAATAATACGTGGAGAGGTAATGGGACAGCTAGCCACAAAATAAGGAGATGTGAGGCTGCGTCCTAAATGGCACCCTTTTCCCATACAGTGTACTACTTTTGACCAGAGCCCATAGCTCTGGTAAATGATGCGCTATATATGGAATAGGGGGCAATTTGGGACGCAGTTTGTGAGAAATGGGTGGAGGAGGGGAATAGCATTAGTCGTTTTGGCTTCCAGTATTTCATGTCACTTCTTTGAATAAATTTGTCAGGTACTGGCAGGTGGAACAGCAGGAAGATGTGGATGAAATTGCCTCTAAAATGCTGGACCCTTTTTGGGGTGTTTTTTCCCTTCCTCGCAAAAAGGCAGGTCACAGGCAAAGTAAATAAATAAAATAATCTACATCTAAGCACTAGGTCTAGGAGTTTGTCAGATTCTGCAATCTATTACCGAAGAATTTCTAAACCCAGAGGCGCAACATTGCGAGACTTCCGGGAATGCTTGCAAAGCAGACCAAGCAGACCAGGCCGTGGTTTGGGGTTTGAGAAATCAATGAGAGAAGAGAACAATTCTTCCTTAGCTGTTCATTTTCTAGAAATCTAAAGGCACAACCTACATTCAAAACAATGTCTTAAGTAGTTGAACATGTTATTACTACAACCTCGTGAAAGTGACAAACTGACACGTTTTCATTTTCGTCAAAAAACAACTTTATATTGAAGGAGTGCCTTTGATTTGACGGTCTGCACAAGCGAAGATCGGTGCGAGATGACCGTCAGACCCGATTTATGTTTTCTGTGAATGAGCATAGCTAGCCAACGTCGCCATGACATCGCCTGCAAGCGTGATCGGGGATTTCTATAGGAGAAGCAGTTTCTGCATATCTTCATACTGTACTGTCTTTGCTATTACTGCCTCCTGAGCCTCCGGTGTCATTTGTTGGCCCTTTCCCACAGTGCTGATCTCCACTGGCAGTCTCTGTATGTGTCCCTAATTGCACCCAATTCCCTATTTAGTGCACTATTTTTGACCAGGACCCATAGAGGTGTAGTGCACTATGTAGAAAATAGGGTGCCGATTCTATGTCTGGGAGAAGGCAACAGCGTCAGAGTGTTCCAAGGAAATATTGTATGTGGGATGACTGTGTTGCTGTAAAACAATAAATAAAGCCAATAAACGGAGGAAGAAAAATGAGTTAACGAGGTGTATCCTCCTCTCTTATCGTTAATGTGTGGACGGGTCTTCCTCTCTCTCCTGTCTGCTAATGATGATGTGTAGCACAGGTAGCTGTCAGCAAGCTAGGATTAATTAAAAGGAAAACTGGGCCACTTTGTCATCTTCCTGTGACTCTGTGTGGCCGGTCAGAGAGTAAGACAAGTGGCAGCGCCTCCCCTCTGCACCGCGCTGCCGATATCTCTACGCCACCCAAACATATTCCCGATATTGTGCACTACTTCTGAAGAAGTGTATTCCCATTGCAATACTGTGTGCCATAATCAAATGTCCTCCATGCAATCCATTCAAGTGTTAACAGGCATCCAATTCACTAGGAGTGGCTACATAATTCATGCCATTTTACGGCACAAACACAACTTGTGGATTACCAAGCATCGAGCGTTATTATGAATTTTTAACCACACCTTTGCTAAAAACAAAACATCATTCCTTTTCCTCTGTCAAAACGCATCAATGAAAAACCAAATGGATGGCAGTACTGACTGAAACTGCATCACTATATCACCTTCATCCATAGAACTGTATCTCTCAACCTTTGTGCCTGTCTTTGTGATATTATGTATATTCAAATTGAAATTATACATTCATGGGATTAGGATGGCAACCTCTGGTTTGGCCATATAGCCAGGCCAGCAGACAGATACAGATATGCACTTGTGGCAACAAAAGTCATTGTTCTGTTCCAGTCCCTGCTCTAATAGCAGAACAGCCTCAGAACAAACCAACGCTCCTCTTTAGGGCAGAGTCCCAAATGGCACCCTATTCCCGACAAAGTGCACTACAGGCCCTGGTCAAAATTAGCGGACTATATAGGGAATAGGGTGCCATTTGGGATGTATCCTGAGTGTCTGTGAGGGAGGTTGGACTTTTGTAGATTTACAGTATCTGCTCATGCTGATGATTGATTCAGTGCCTCTATTTTATCTCTCTGGTTCACAACTGGCCTCCCAGAGCACTTTGGGCCCTGTGGGCGGGTTTAGGGGATGGCCTTTGGTGTCTACTGTTTTGTTGGATGATGGCCTCCTATAAAGAGGGAGCTGTCAATCAAATGATGGGCTTCCCAAATCCTATTGTGCGTCCAAAATGGCACCATATTCCCTATACAAAATTACACCCTATTCCCTATTTGGGCCCAGAGGGCCCATAAGGGTCTCTAGTCAGAAGTAGTGCACTGTATAAATAGGGTGTCTGGGAATAGGGTGTCATTTGGGACGCACACTCAGTTTAAACTGACGCTTAGTACAATACAATTCTTAATCCACAAGCATTGAGCACCACCACCATCCTTTATTTTGTGATCCTCGTTATAAGCTTGTTGCCTATCGCGCACGCTCAAATTTTAATTGGGCCTATATATTTGTTTATCTTGGCTATTAAAAGTTATGTGTATATTAATAATCTGTCAAATACCATCTGTTAAACACTATCCCAAATGTGAGCAGTGGTGTTTCTAAAAGGGTCTGGTCCTCTCTCATAAAAACTTCAAAACTGAGATGATAAAAGTCCCAATAAACACCTATCCTAAATCACAAAAGGATACATAATATGCAACGTCTTACCACTGAGCAGATACTATGTAGAAAAAGATGCCTTTAGAGTGCCTTCAGAAAGTATTCACACCCCTTGACTTTTTCCCAGAATTTGTTGTGTTACAAAGTGGGATTCAAATGGATTTAATACACAAAATACTCTGTAACGTCAAACTGGATTTTTTTGTTTACATACTGTATATATTTTTTTTAATGGGGAAAAAAACACTACAGTACTATAGTTGAAGTCGGAAGTTTACATACACTTAGGTTGGAGTCATTAAAACTCGTTTTTCAACCACTCCACAAATTTCTTGTGAACAAACTATAGTTTTGGCAAGTCGGTTAGGACATCTACTTTATGCATGACACAAGTGCTCAGCATGTGTGCGAACTCCTTCAAGACTGAAAAGCATTCCTCATGAAGCTGGTTGAGAGAATGCCAAGAGTGTGCAAAGCTATCATCAAGGCAAAGGGTGGCTACTTTGAAGAATCTAAAATCTAAAATATATTTTGATTTGTTTAACACTTTTTGGGTTACTACATGATTCCATATGTGTTATTTCATAGTTTTGATGTCTTCACTATTATTCAACAATGTAGAAAATAGTAAAAATAAAGAAAAACCCTTGAATGAGTAGGTGTGTCCAAACTTTTGACTGGTACTGTAGTTAAAAATGAAAAGCAATGTGTCGATGTAAAATTCTCTACATGCTGTTAATATTTTATAAGTAGCCACTCTGACACTGTGCAGTATATCTGTAATGTGTAAGGCAAGGCAGGATAGAAAAAGAAAGGGAGCAAGGGAAGAGAAAGACAGAGTGGGGGAGGAGGGAGAAAAAAGGGAAAAGAAGACATGACCAAATCTAGAGAGATGGAGAGAGAGAGAGAGAGAGAGAGAGAGAGAGAGAGAGAGAGAGAGAGAGAGAGAGAGAGAGAGAGAGAGAGAGAGAGAGAGAGAGAGAGAGAGAGAGAGAGAGAGAGAGAGAGAGAGAGAGAGAGAGAGAGAGAGAGAGAGAGAGAGAGAGAGAGAGAGAGAGAGAAAAAAAAAAAAACACTTGAGCATGCACTGAATTGGATGGTGGTAAATTTGGAAGTCAGCATGGTACACAGAACATTTGAAATGGCCCATTTAACAGCACTGTATTGTACTCCCATCCGTTCCCATCCCACAGTTCCATTTGCATATTTCATAATGGATGAAGATAGATGGAGAAAATCAGTGTCATTGAGATGAACGTTTTATCAAGGTTATCCTATCCTCCAAACTCCTAAACCCCTCTTTATCTTGCCTCTGTTGACAGAATATAAAGCTATCAACGCAATCTCTTCATGGCAGAGGGAAATAAGAAAACACTGGAGCGGTGATGTGAATTTCAGAGGAGCAAGCGACCAATGACAATGTTATCAATGGACACTTGCATACAATTGAGTGAAACAACATTGATACAAACAGGACAGGGGTGATTGTATCATACAATCAAATTCCAAGGATCCTACCTCTAACAGCAAAATCCGCAACATCTTACATACAATCAAATTCCAAGGATCCTACCTCTAACAGCAAAATCCGCAACATCTTACATACAAAACCTATAAAAACATCACTCACCAACACCAAATCTACATTCTTGACCTACTCTAGTTCACATGTATGTAAAACGAAATGTTTAGTGTACACACTTCCCATTCTGTCATATGTTCTGCAGCAGTTGCATACAGTACAGTATTTAGACAGTCCACACTGTCCCCAAGGACAGAGAGCAGTATTTTCCATTGTGTGTGTGATTAGACCTTCTGCCATTGCATGTGGCATAGTTATAGCTATAGCGTACACTTCCTCCATTTCAGAGTAGATCCTCTGCCTGCACTTCCACCTTTAGTTCAGGCAGCACCACAGTACCAGTCATAAAAATGCCATGCCAGCTATAGCTCTGGAACAAAGGAGCGAGGGCCACAGGAGTGAGAATAGATCCCAAATTGCAACCTATTCCCTATATAGTGCACTACGTATGAACAGGGCCCATAGGGAATAATGTTCTATTTGGGATGCAGACTGAGTTCTAACAGGAATCACACGCTCAAGGGCACATGCCCGGGGAAAAGAGGTGAGGCCGAGAAGGTCGCAATTTGGAGATGTGCCAATTGTCTGTATATAAACCCGTCTATCGTCACAGTCACACCATCCCAACTCTTCCCACAAGAAAGTCCTAGCGTGTTTCCCAAATGGCACCCTATTCCCTATATTGCACTATTTTTATCCAAGGCCTATAGAGAAAAACACTGAATGTGACTTCAGTCATCAATTGAATCATACATCCACTTTTTTGCTTTCTCCTTCCAAGCCAAAGGTGCTGGTGTGTATTACTGCACAGCATCACAGAATGGAAACGATAGCCATTTATAGAACACAAACTGGACTTCAGTAAGAATAACTACTACTGTACAAGGCCCTCTATGGATAACAAAGACCTGTCAATTAATCTAACAAGGCCAAGGTTGGCTTATAATAACATCTCATGCTCAGAAAAATGCAACACGACAAAAGCTTTTCTACACTAAGCAGAGTTTACACCAACCCTAATCATAGCCCTAAGTAAAATTGAGAAATTCTATATTGCAGAAAATTGCTTTGCTGTTGTTTGTTTTGTCATTAAATGTATGGGGATTCTGACATAAAATGCAATATCGGTTTAGGAAGCAATCATTACTTCTCAGCACTGGGAGAAATATTCTGTAGAAAGGTACAGGAAACAAAGCATTGGATGGGTTGTAATGTAGCTAATGTAAGAGTATTTTAAAAGGTTTTAGGATAAAATCCATACGCAGAATTTATATTTAGTACAATTCTGTGTGTTGGTATATATTTCCATGACATGCATAAGTTATTCAAAATAAAATTGTGAAGCCATCTGAAATACCCAAAACACTTCCACTCATCAGTGAGCTTTTGATTACATTATTGTTACATTAGCTACATATCATAACACACTCCTAACTCACCAACCTCCTTTACCACACTACCCTGTCCTCCACTGATACAGCAGCATCCCCCCCTCTCTTCCTCCCCCCTCCTCCCTTCCCCCCCCCCCTTCTTCCCGTGCTAAAAGTTACCCGAAATGTCTCTTGTGTCTGTGTACCAGGAAACTGTCCAAAACCACCGCAGAGCTGCGTTTCTGCTACGGAACATTTGTTTCCTTTCAGGGGGCACGAGGCCCAACACACTCCTTCTACATTTACACACACACAGACACAGACACACACACTCCCCTGCCAAGCGGCCATGCCATGAAGCTGGCTGATCTATTCCGATTGGCACCTGAGATAGTGCCTGTCCCAATTGGTACCCTATTCCCTATATACAGTAGTGCACTACTTCTGACCAGGGCACATAAGGTGCTGGTCAAAAGTAATGCACTATATAGCAAATAGGGTTGCCATTTGTGACGTCAGTCATAGAGAGCTGACAAAGCTCTTGGTTGGTGTCGCTTCGAGGATGCCAGTTGGTGGCACAACAATGACTATTCAATCCTATAAAGATAGTTTGGTGAGAGGGCGTGGGGTGTATGGTGGGTGGAATACATTATGTAAAGGATAGATACCAGCACGGGTATCTGTGCTCAGCGGCGCAGATATAATTGTTTTGTTAAACTTATTTTGTAATCAAAGGATGTGTAGGAAAATAAAATGGAACTCTGGTGTACTATTAGCCTTAAATGATTTTGATTCATTTCTGTTGTATTGGGAATCCAGCATATTTAGAGACTTAAAGGTAGAGATAAAATGTTCCTCCAGAGCATGTTTCCCAGTGACACAGTGGGGAGACAGGAAGATATAATGAGCACCAGCAGCTGATTACTGCCATGCATTAGACTGTCTAATTATAAAAGATTTGCATAACGTTAGACGGGTGGTTTCTACCAAGGATATTTAGGCTGTTCTGTGAAACAGAGGAATCTCTTCATCTTTGCTCTGCATTAGGGGTGTGAACGTTTAAACGTTTATACTAAATTGGTAGTGTTAACGTTAAGAAAAAATCCCTGACTGAAAAACATGTTTTTTCCCACAAAATTTAAACCACAGTGCAGTTATCACAAAACTACCACTAACAGGTCCCGATCATCATCGTAAATGGAACATTTTTAAATAAACAAATACCTAACGCAACAATGCATTAACGTTAGTACACTGTATGTATCTTTCATATTATTTGCCACGGATATAGAGCACTCCACACGTTATCGTCGTTAACAGTTGGAGAAATGGAAAGGCAAGCAATAGCAGTGAAGTCCTGTATGACAACACTTTGAGAAGTTAAATGAGAAGGTGGTGAAATGCAAACTTTGTGAGGTGGAATTGAGGTACAGTAATGGTAGTACAGGCGCAATGCAAAAACCATCTGAAAGGACGTAACGTGAGACCCAAACCGATTCTGTCCCCGCCACTTCTCAGAATGGTGCTTGTTTAATGTCTTACAAGATCACTTAATGATTTATCAGTATTCTACATAACAAACCAAATAGAATAAATAACCTAGTACAATGTTAGGCTCTATTGTTAAACAAAAAACACCACACAATTAGGCTACTTATGACATTTTATTTCTCATGTGGCCATAACTCAACAGCCACTAGGCTAAATACTGTAGGGGGTAACTATGTTAAATTCAGAAAAAGTTGAAGATATATTTAAATGAAGTTAGATCTATAATTGTTTTTTAGATATACAAGTAGGAAAGCCTTAAGATTAAAAAAAATCCACTTGTTTAGAGAGAAAATGTTATATAGTTTTTGAGAAAAGTAGTAATATGTTGGATGAGTGTGTTTAGGGGGTAACTGGCCCCTGGGGGCTAGTTTACCTTTATGGTTATGAATGTGTTTCTTCCTGCCATTAAGACAATGACTAGCCCAGTTAGTGCTAGTTTATTATACTAACTTGCTAGCTAGCAACTTCACTAGCAGTAAATGCTAGCTAGCTATCTAGTTAGCATAAGCTGCTAGGAGTGCTAGCTAGCAACCTTACTATCAGATCGTCTGAGGTAAAATACATTTTAAAAAGTTTACGTAACTTAAATGCAGTTGTAAATGTTTCTACTAGTGACTGATAGCGTTACAGTTAATGTTACTTTATAGCCTTTTAGCTATTTTACACAGCATTTTATGTCATATAGCTCAATAGCTGGCTACGTTTTTAAGAGAGAGCTTTTCAATTGGCATCCCTCCCTCTGTTTTCAGTCACAGGTGGGGACTGGATTAGGTGCGAGCAGTGCTGGAGGTGGGCTCAAGAGTTGTGCTCCAATTGTACTGGGGATAGCTTTATTTGTAACCTATGTACAAATTAGAATCATACAATATCAGCGCTTAAGAGAGTTACCACATCAATGTTACACTGAATTAATTAGTTAAGTTGTTGTTATTAAATGTTATATTTCAATGTTATTTAATGTTATTAGTTATATTCCATTCCAATATATATTCCAATTAATATGTTTTTAATTCATTAAAAACAACTATTGAAAACATTTTGCTCCTGAATGTCATTTTAAAGACTGCTGGGATTTAAAATGTTGCATTTTTCAAAAGATATTGAGTGCAATTGAACATAATGTATTATATGGAAAAGAACAACAAAGAAAGAACAAATAAAATTAATGTGCAGGTGAGTTAAAAAGCGGGACTTTAGATCAAATCTCCTCATAGTGCGGATATTAATGGTGATATGTGCAACACCATTTCCCCCCATATTTTATTTAAATAATTAAAATAAGACAACTAGACTTAGCTTTTAAGTATTAGTTACTAAAGAATTTCTAAATAAAACCGATTAAATGGATTTTAACACACTTGTGTGAAATGCCTCGCCGATCCATCACGACTGGCCTGCTGGTCTGCTGACATAATTCGTCCGATGTGCTCTCAACCGGCCTCTGCATCGTGGATGTTGGTGATGATCCATCTGCTAGCCCCGGCCTGCTAGCTTCCTGAACGCCGTGTCTCCTGCTCGCCTATCATAGTAATCGACTACCGAACGGCTCCCTGTTTCATCTATTGCTGCTCATTGGACCCTATGCTCACTCGGCTACACAGCTGATGCATGCTGGACTGTTCATTAACACAGTAATTAATTGTGTTTATCTGTCGGCCCCAGCCTCAAACTCAGGCCCTGTGTGTAGCAAACTGACCCTCTCTGCCCATTCATCGCCATTTACCTGTTGTTGTTGTCCTAGCTGTTTACCCGTTGCTGTCTCACCCATTGTTGTCTTAGCTCTCCCAATCAACACCTGTGATTGCTTTATGCCTCTCTCTAATGTCAATATGCCTTGAATACTGTTGTTAAGGGCAGCTCTCATTGTTTTATTTTACTGCGGAGCCCTTAGTCCTGCTCAACATGCCTCAGAAAGCCCGCTTGTACCTCCCCCACACATGCGGAGACTGCAGCTAGCTTAACAGAGATGCAACCTCTCTCATCGTCACTCAATGCCTAGGTTTACCCCCACTGTACTTGCACCCTACCATACCCTTGTCTGTATACTATGCCCTGAATCTATCCTACCACGCCCAGAAATCTGCTCCTTTTATTCTCTGTTCCCAAAGCACTAGACGACCAGTTCTTATAGCCTTTAGCCGTAGCCTCATCCTACTCCTCCTCTATTTCTCTGGTGATGTAGAGGCCCTGTGTGTCCCAAGGCACTCTCATTTGTTGACTTCTGCAACTGTAAAAGCCTTGGGTTCATGCATGTTAACATCAGAAGCCTCCTCCCTAAATTTGCTTTATTCACTGCTTTAGCACACTACGCCAACCCTGATGTCCTAGCCGTGTCTGAATCCTGGCTTAGGCAGGCCACCAAAAATTCAGACATTTCCATCCCCAATTACAACATTTTTGGTCAAGACAGAATTGCTAAAGGGGGCGGAATTGCAATCTACTGTAGAGATAACCTGCAGAGTTCTGTCATACTATCCAGGTCTATGCCCAAACAGTTTGAGCTTCTACTTTTAAAGATCCATCTCTCCAGAAATAAGTCCCTCACTGTTGCCGCTTGTTATAGACCCCCCTCAGCTCCCAGCTGTGCCCTGGACACCATATGTGAATTGATTTCCCCCCCATCTATTTTCAGAGTTCGTACTGTTAGGTGACCTAAACTGGAATATGCTTAACACCGCGGCCGTCCTACAATCTAAGCTAGATGCCCTCAATCTCCCACAAATTATCAAGGAACCTACCAGGTACAACCCCAAATCCGTAAACATGGGCACTCTCATAGATATCATCCTGACCGCGTCCGTTATGGGTCCGCGGTCAAACGACCACTCCTCATCACTGTCAAACGCCCACAAAAACACTTCTGCGAGCATCGACCTGGCCCAGGTATCCTGGAAGGATATTGACCTCATCCCGTCAGTAGAGGATGCCTGGTTGTTCTTTGAAAGTGCTTTCCTCACCATCTTCAATAAGCATGCCCCTTTCAGCACAAAAACACCCTGTGGCGTACTGCACGAGCATCGAATAGTCCCCGCGAATGCAACTTTTCAGGGAAGTCAGGAACCAATACACAGAGTCAGTTAGAAAGCAAAGGTTAGCTTTTTCAAACAGAAAATTGCATCCTGCAGCACTAATTCCAAAAGGTTTTGGGACACTGTAAAGTCCATGGAGAATAAGAGCACCTCCTCCCAGCTGCCCACTGCACTGAGAGTAGGAAACACTGTCACCACTGATAAATCGACGATAATCGAGAATTTCAATAAGCATTTCTCTACGGCTGGCCATGCTTTCCACCTGGCTATCCCAACCCCGGCCAACAGCTCTGCACCGCCCGCAGCAACTGGCCCAAGCGCCTCCCTCTTCTCCTTCATCCAATTCCAGACAGCTGATGTTCTGAAAGAGCTGCAAATTCTGGATCCCTACGAATCAGCTGGGCAAGACAATCTGGACCCTCTCTTCCTAAAATGATCTGCCGCCATTGTTGCAACCCCTATTACTAATCTGTTCAACCTCTCTTTCGTATCGTCTGAGATTCCCAAAGATTGGAAAGTGACCGCAGTCACCCCCCTCTTCAAAGGGGGAGACACTCTAGACCGAAACTGTTACAGACCTATATCCATTCTGCCCTGCCTTTCTAAAGTCTTCGAACGCCAAGTGAACAAACAGATCACCGACCATTTCGAATCCCACCGTACCTTCTCCGCTATGCAATCTGGTTTCTGAGCTGGTCACGGGTGCACCTCAGCCACGCTCAAGGTCCTAAACGATATCATAACCGCCATCGATAAAAGACAGTACTGTGCAGCCGTCTTCATCGAACTGGCCAAGGCTTTCGACTCTGACAATCACCGTATTTTTACCGGCAGACTCAACAGCCTTGCTTTCTCTAATGACTGCCTCGCCTGGTTCACTAACTACTTCTCAGATAGAGTTCAGTGTGTCAAATCGGATGGCCTGTTGTCCGGACCTCTGGCAGTCTCTATGGGGTTGCCACAGGGTTCAATTCTCGGGCCGACTCTTTTTTCTGTATATATCACTGATGTCACTCTTGCTGATGGTGATTCTTTGATCCACCTCTACGCAGACGACACCATTCTGTATACATCTGGCCCTTCTTTGGACACCGTGTTAACAAACCTCCAAACGAGCTTCAACGCCATACAACACTCCTTCCGTGGCCTCCAACTGCTCTTAAATGCTAGTAAAACTAAATGCATGCTCTTCAACCGATCGCTTCCTGCACCCGCCCGCCCGACTAGTATCACTACTCTGGATGGTTCTGACTTAGAATATGTGGACAACTATAAATACCTAGGTGTCTGGCTAGACTTTAAACTCTCCTTCCAGACTCACATTAAGCATCTCCAATTCAAAGTTAAATCCAGAATCGGCTTCCTATTTTGCAACAAAACCTCCTTCACTCTTTCTGCCAAACATACCCTCGTAAAACTGACTATCCTACCGATCCTTGACTTCGGCGGTGTCATTTACAAAATAGCCTCCAACACTCTACTCAGCAAATTGTTTATCCCATGTGTTACTCTGTGTTGTTGTTTTTGTTGCACTGCTTTGCTTTATCTTGGCCAGGTCGCAGTTGTAAATGAGAAGTTGTTTTCAACTGGCCTACCTGGTTAAATAAAGGTGAAATAAAAAAATATATATATATTCTACTGGGGTAACTGGCACCCCCGGGGGTAAAAAAAACCTCCCCTTTTCTAAAAACAACATTTAATGAAATAACTAAAAAAGTGTAAACTGTAACCATTTATTTCCCTTTATAGATTATTCACCTAAGCATGACCTTCATCCACATACCAATTATTTCCCAAATGTAGCTTTTTTTGTGTCAGCAATTAGACAACTAGTCCTTAGGGGGGGGGGGCTAGATACCCCCTAGTACCCTATGATTTGATTGAAACAAAATACAGGTGGAAGTGTAACTTCTTAACTCCCTCTGCTTTAAACGTTGATTATACAATAGTTAGGCTACTTACATCATTCAAGCAGAATAAGATCAAAATGCATATTCCCATGAAACTGATTGGGATCAAATGGTTGGCATGCCGATGCATGAACGTTTCACACATAAAACGTGAAGAATTATCATTCACGTTTGGAAGTGATGATGGCCTAATTTATAATAATGTAGGCCTAGTTTGGTGTTTTAGGATAAAAAAAATGGAGCCACTATGTGTAGGCATATGTTACTTTTTAGATGATGCATTGTAGGCTATGTGCAATAAGAGACGGCGTAAGAAAATCACAGCGCTGATTACAGAAAGCCTAATGTATCTATCTATGACTATATAGAACTGCGGTATATATCTGTGATTGCGCAATAGGACTTTTTTATGCATTGTGAATTCACATGGAATTTTATCAATATTTTGTATCGTTTTAACGGAAAACCCAAAAACTTTAAAACATGAAGAAAATGTTCAATTTGTCACATCCCTACTCTGCATGAACACAGATGAAACAGTAGCAATGTTATCTGTACAATGATCAATGTCACAAGTGATGTGAAAGGTAGTCTGTTTAATCTAATGAATGCTGAAAAAAAATCCATATCCTTACAATAATTCAATTTTAGTCAAACACGGATAGATAGTTGGTCTAGGTCTGCATAGTGTATATAATATGTAGTACAACAAAATTGAGGGCAACACTAGAATGAAAGACAGCAAGGCAATCTGATGACTTCACAGAAATGGATATTATGTTTCTTTGAAATGAGGACACAAATATACACGGGAGATTGCCTTGTCTTTCACTCTGAAGGAAATACAAGCCCTATTGGGAGAGAAAGAGGTGCTCAGTTTCCTAGTCATGGGCCATACACATACATAATGTTTGTTACTTTCAGAAAAACCCACTCAAATATGTACATAATGCATACACACAACACAACACACATCTTGCTAGTGATAATTCAATGTGAGATTGAGGACAGATAATGTCACAGATCACTCTGATTACAAAATATACTCAGATGCACACACACACACACACACACACACACACACACACACACACACACACACACACACACACACACACACACACACACACACACACACACACACACACACACACACACACACACACACACACACACACACACACACACACACACACACACACACACACACCTCCTGCAATGTAAAGTGCCAGAGCAACTGCTTTAAAGTGTTAAATATCAGAGGCAAATGAAAAGAGAAAATCTATCATGACTGTAATGTGTCCTGATGGGAGGGGGCGATCTCCCCTGCGAGGAGCCAGGCCGGGGGGCGGGAAGGAGGGAGGGAGCAGGGTGATGTATGAAGGAGCTGGATTGGAGGTGAAAAGCGTAGCAAGACGGACGGGGGAAGGCGAGGGGGGGAGAGGAGTAACACAGTCCTGCTGCCTGCAAGACTCCTGAGGGCCCAGGGCAAAAGTGGAATAAATGTTGATTAGTGTTGATTTTGTCCAACGAGCACTCTGCAACTGACAGTGGGACTAAGCTGCCGCGAAAGGCAACCATTAATCTTAGTCTGGTTTAAGTAGTGTATATTAATTTGTGTCATTTCCACTACGTGGAGAGAGACATCTTCCTCTCTCTCTCGCTCTCTTTGCTCTGTCACTCTCTCTCTCTGCTCTCCCTCTCCCTCGCTCTTGCTCTCTATCTCTCTCCCTCTCTCACCCCCCCCTTTCTCCCCCCCCCCCTCTCACCATCTCTCTCTATAACAGCTCCAGTGTTTGAAGGCTGTGATAGTAGACCGAGGCTCTGTCAGTGGTACCGTGGAAGCCTTGAGCTAGCGCCTGCTCGGAGCAGCTCCTAGCAGCAGGGGAGAGTGTATGAAATGAGATTCCGAGCCCTGCATTAAGAAAAATGAACTCCTGGGGGGTTGGTATGGCAACCGCATTCGAAAGTGCCATTGCATGTTCAATTTAATGTACATAACAAATTTGCAGATTTGATTAAATTCAGAACATATTAGAGGAAGCTATGGCAGACCAAACCTTATTGCAAACAGAGCTCTTTTAAAAGCAAGCAGAGTCAGATTTAAGCTACCATATCCCCATCTTAAAAGCAGTGGATACTGTGGTCTGTTAATTCAGTCTGGTGAGGCATGAGGGCTAAATCCAACCAAACAGCTATCCATTTGATCAATTTCATTCACTACCCCGACTGGAATATGCTTTATTTTGGAGATCACAAGCACATAATCTGCATTTTTAATGAATAGCATTTAGCATTGCCGCTGATGCTATAATAGGAACAAATTACAGTGCTTTTAGTAGCTAGGTCACCAGCCTATGAAATAGGAGTTCGACTTATGTTAGTCATTCCACTTGTGTTTATTTTTTCTCAGGCCTCTCTGTCTTTCTGTCTTCGCTACTCACGTTCACACACAACATAGAAGGTTGCTCCCTGTTATCATCACTGGGATAATATCACAAAAAAACAACGAGGGGAAAAACAACAGATCAACGCGAAACAGCAAGATCAATTTCACAGTCACCACCATTGTGATGCCATTGTTAATGACCCAATCACATCACACTAATAATTCTATGATTAAGCCCCTTAATGTGATTAACATGTATCAGTTAGGCCTCTGGTCATTTCCATAATTGATAAGGTAACTAAATGATCCTGTAAGATTGGAGGAAAAAAACACAAACCTAACATAGCATGGGACTCAATAATACGACGAATCCCTTCATACTGTGTTCATAATAACGCTACTAACAAAAAGAGGTGAAGAGCAAAGCTTTTTGAAGGCTTCTCAAAGAACGCACAGTCACATTTTCCTACTTTGCCACTGCCTGTGTTTCTGTGACTCTGTGAGCAGTAGAAGTAGAGCTTCAGCTGGATGGATGATTAAACAGAGGGATAGGAGGGAAACAGCTGTGGAGGAGAGTACAGCTTTGTGTTTCTGTTTCTCCTGTGAGTGCTGCAAGCACACACACACACACACACGGAATGCTGCAGCATCAGCATAGAAGAGTAGGCTGGATAAAAGGAACGACAAAAGCTGCTGTATTAGCAACAATCCCAGCTAGTGATGGGAGGGGGATGCATATCACCGTGACACAACACTCTGAGTAGACATTTACATCCTCCTGCATTGATAGGAAGGAAAATAAACTGTTACAGGCTGCTAGTTAACATTAACTCTGAACAGGCCCCAGCTTAGCCTATGTCAGCATCCCAAATGCTGGGGCCCTGGTCAAGTAGTGCACTATAGAAGGAACCACCATACCAAAGTGACACCAGGGGGATTTAGATAGAGAGCGAACTGATATGTCAACATTAATCTTTCGACTACCATCAGTTTGGCATTGGCAATACACTTAGATACACACTCAAAATACACCATTGTGCTAATCTTAAAAAAAACACAAAATACTGTATATACAGTCAAATTGTTAATTCCTATGAGTTTCTATACCACATTGGTTTTCGAAGGTAAAATAAATATGATATTTTCTTCTGTGGATCATGACGGCTGACATAAATTGTTTATATGACGATGGTGTGCTATAGTGTGTAGGGTTCTGAATGGACTCTACATTCTCTAGTAAAAATAGGCAGATGCCAAGCCATCTGAATGGACTGACAACTCAATGTAATGTACTGTACAATACACCTATCTATAATCAGATCTCTGGCTCATTTCACCCACGTCAAATATTACTCCGCTGCCCTCTGTAAAACACCCCATTTTCACCCTTCAAAAAATAACATTACATCATTCCACTAGACATTTTTATAAATGGAGCATCCCCCAGGCGTGAAACCTTACACTATTCAAACACGGGCCACCAGAAAACTAGCCTTTTGTTGAGGTTGAGAGGGAAAAAAACTAAACAGCCAGTCAGAGCAGTAGGGATGAGTCTCAAATGGCACCCTACTCCATATATAGTGCACTACTTTTAGTAGTCGGGAACAAATGTTGGGCGTGCCATTTGGGACACACACTAGATTTACTGAGCGAGCATCTCAGTCACAGAGAGGTTGTTTGACACTGGTGGAGATTTATGACGTTGCTGAGGTGTTTACAGAAGTCAATTAGTTTTCTAAAATGTTCTAAAGCACAATTTTCGATGTCAACTGTTTGCTTATCAAAAAGAGAAGGACAGTTCTTTAGATCATTCTAAAAACAAACTGTGGAAATGTTTTTCAAACATGATTGAAACATATATTTTTGCAATCTTCTACATTCAGGTTTTGTGATTCATTAATTTTGTGTTTAAGATAGGAAATGAATGACACTTAAAATATGTTATTTCTTTTAAAAACCCTGATGTTAGATTGAGTTGTGTTACATTTGTATATGTTATAATGCGTTGAGTTTGCAGAAGGTTAAGGTTTCATGGCACAATAGCATTGGAGTCAAATTGTTTGGGTATATTTGTGGAAAGTACCCTGTGCCAAAACCTCTTATTACATGGTTCTGGGTGGGTATTGCTGGGACATGTAGCCTACTGTCATAGACAAGACACTAAGACTAATTTTAACTTATCTTCCTTAGTCTGACTGTACTTCAAAGTGACCTTGGGGGTAAGTGGTCAAACAATGTTTAGTTCTAAGAATCTATGGAAGTAAATTAGACATTTTCTTGTCTCTTTTTATAACGTATTACAGACAGAGACACACACACACACAGACCCACACATGCACACACGGTAGGCCTTTTAGTGAACAGCAGCATTCCTTTCAGTAGAGAAAGACAACCAAAACATGCAGTCAAGGAGGGAAAAAATAAACCAGTGTCTGTGAGAATTTTAAAAAAGAAAAAGAAAAATGCCTGGCAGGGGGAAAAAAAATCAACTGTTCAATCTTCTTCTCCTTTCCTGTGGGGTGTGAGCTGAGCACAGGATTGTGCTTGTTTATAGTGAGCAGTCATTCTGCTAGGCACCGTTCGCTAACCACACCACACCGCAATATCCAAGTACAAATACATAGAGTCGGTCAGGAGTTCAGGCACTGGCTTAATCAGCGCTGCCTGCCTGTCCTGCCTCCCTGAGCATGGCATTATATCCTGTCCTGACTCCTGCAGGTGAGTTGCTCTTGTACTGGGGACAGTCAGAGACGTAAAACGCGTAGTGGACATTGAGGGGAAAGATTTCCATTTGCTGAAACTAAATTCCACGAATATTGATATATTCACAAAATCAAAAAACTGTGAATGAAGGTTCTGACTAAAAACTAGGCCACTTTTCATTTAATAAAAACAAATATAATGTAATGTGCTATATGCACTTATATCAATTCTTAGCACTCAAATTTTGCTATGACAAAATTATACAAATAAATAAATGTTACAATAAGATATTAACAACACAGTTATCCTAAGTGAAAATCATGTGGTGTAAAAACCAGACTACAAAATAGCCTTTCTAATGCATCTGGTGCATTCATACATATTTAATGGTTAAAAACAAGACAGATTCCAGAGCTGCAGCAGCAGAGGTCTGTGCAGTCAGTAGGTCCTGCGCTGAGCTTTATTTACTTTAAGACCTAACAGTAACCGTGCTCACCGACAAACCGGCTCAACCCTACACAGCCTCACTAGGGCTAGTCTGTAGTCTGTACTGTGGCAGGTAGAGTCGTAATAATGTTTTTAAAAACAGGTAGGCTCTTTTTACATGGAGAATCATCATAACGTTTTTAATACTTTGGCACCCAGCCAAGAGGACCCAGTCGAGGTTTACTCGACAGAGATATACTCCAGGTTTCAGCAGAAGACATTTCCCCAAAATATTATCAAAACTACTGGTGACAATTTAATTCTAACACCTTATACAGCACACAGTATATAACACAGTATCTCACACAGTATATAAAAGAGTAGAGATGTACAAAACCATCTATCTTGTACATCCATATATCTATATTCACTTGATGTAATGAACCCTAATGTTCTCCACCCAGAGTGGGTATGTGTAACTAAACCTCCTCTGAGAAGAGGAGGTCAGAGTCAGAGTATTCTCCTTCAGGAGAAACAGAAACCTGGGCTATTGGGTTGTTGGGGTCGTAGCCGGCTTAGAGCGAGACTGAGAGAAAATAAGCACAGGGTGCACAGCACTCCCAGCCAGGACCAGATCCAAGTTACTTTGTGCTCCATGCAGAGACGAACTTTGGATGAACTCAGAGAAACGCCAGGGAGTAAAACACTATGCATAACTTGTGCCACTCACTCCCCCTCCAAAACCCTACCGAGAGAACAGAGAAAGGAGAGAGAGCCAGCAGGCCTCAAAAGCCCCCCTGCTCTCCTGAGACACTGGCCAGATTGAGAGTGAGCTACATGGGGCAGAAGGACTGGGTTGGTGGGAGGGTGGAGGTGGAAGGTGGTGGCCTCTATCTATCTACCTATCTATCTATCTATCTATCCAATTTTATTTAATGCACTAATGACAATGAAACACAGTGGACATGCTTCCATATTAAACGCACACAGCGATAGAATCTCAATAAATTGAAATGAGTCCCTATTCCACGCCATGTCTTAGAAAGGGAAAACATTGGACAAGACACAGTGCCTATAGAAAGTCTACAAGGCCCCTTGTATTCATTAACATTGTATTGTGTTACAAAGTGGGATTCAAATGGATTTAATTGCAATTTTTTGTCAACGATTTACACAAAATGTAATGTCAAAGTGATTTTCTTTTTGTTGGTACGATTAATGAAAAATATAACCCCAATATAGTACATGCTAGAAACACCTCTGGCAGCGATTACAGCTGTGAATCTTCTGGGGTAAGTCTCATACGAGCCTTGCACACCTGGAATGTGCAATATTTGCCCATTATTCTTTTCAGAATTCTTCAAGCTCTGTCAAGGTGTTGGGGATCATGGCTAGACAGCAATTTTCAAGTCTTGCCTTAGATTGTCAAGCAGATTTAAGTCAAAACTTTAACTTGGCCACTCAGAAACTTTCACTGTCTTCTTGGTAAGCAACTCCAGTGTAGATCTGGCTTTGTGTTGTAGGTTATTGTCCTGCTGAAAGGTCAAATCCTCTCCCAGTGTCTGGTGTAGAGCAGACTGAAGCAGGGTTTCCTCCAGGATTTTGCCTGCGCTTAGCTCCATTCTGTTTCTTTTCATCCCAAAAAACTCCCCAGTCTTTGCTGATGTCAACCATACACATAACATGATGCAGCCACCACCATGCTTCATTCACCATAAGGAGGCAGTTACTCAGTGATGTGTTGTGTTGAGTTTGCCCCAAAGATAAGCCTTTGCATATAGGCCAAAAAGTGCACTATTTTGCCATGTTTTTTGCAGTATTACTTTAGTGCCTTGTTGCATACATCCAGTATAAGCATTTTTTGGAATATTCTGTATATTTTTATTCTTATTTTCCCTCTGTCATTTAGGTCATTATTGTGGAGACACTACAACGTCATTTTTCTTCCATTACAGCCATTGAACTCTGTAGCTGTTTTAAAATCACCAATGGCCTCATGGTGACATCCCTAAGCAGTTTCCTTCCTGTCCTGCAGCTCAGTTCAGAAGTACGACTGCATCTTTGATGTGTCTTGGTGGTTTAATACATCATCCACAGCATAATAATTAACTTGACCATGCTTAAATATATATTCAATGTCTGATTTGTTATTGTTACCCATCTACCAATCACAGCCCTTCTTTAAGGCTTTTGAAAAGCTCCCTGGTCTTTGTAGTTGTCTCTGTGTTTGAATTTCAATACTTGACTGAGGGACCTTACAGATGCTATATGTATTGGGAACAGAGGAAGGGGTAGTCATTCAAAAATCAGATCAACCAGGGGTGGCTCCTCAGAGGAGGAAGTGGGGGACCATCTTACTCAGTGAATTTTATAAAAATATAAATAGTGAAACATTTAAAAAGTTATCCTTTTTAGATAAAACTATACAAAATATATTCACGTCACCAAATAACTGATTAAAACACACTAGCAGTGCGCTCTCGGAGCGCACACTAGATGCTCGGGCCTAGCAGTAGGGTTGATTCGAGCATTCTGGCCTTACAATGGCAGTCAAGCACCCAAGCTAACGTTGGCTAGCTTTCTAGCTACTTCCAGACACAAATGACCTCACTCTGACCATTTTACTCGCCCTAGCAGAGCTGGTAAGGCAGTTTTCATGTTATCCAGATCAGTGGTAGAAAAAGTACTAAATTGTCATACTTGAGTAAAAGTAAATATATCTTAATAGAAAATGACTCAAGTAAAAGTGAAAGTCATGCAGTAAAATCCTACTTGAGTAAAAGTCTAAGTCTAAGTAGTTGGTTGTAAATATACTTAAGTATCAAAAGTAAATTAATTTGCTAAAATGTACTTATCAAAAGTTAACGTAAAAGTATAAATCATTTCCAATTCCTTATATAAAGCAAACCATACGGCACAATTTTCTAATTGTTTCTTTTAAATTGATGGATAGACAGGGGCACACTCCAACACTCAGACATAATTTACAAACGAAGCATTTGTGTTTAGTGAGTCTGCCAGATCAGAGGCAGTAGGGATGACCAGGGATGTTCTCTTGATAAGTGTGTGAATTGGACCATTTTCCTGTCAAATTGTAACTAGTACTTTTGGGTGTCAGGGAAAATGTGTGGAGTAAAAAGTACATTATTTTCTTTAGGAATGTAGTGGAGTAAAAGTAAAAGTTGCCAAAAATATAAATAGTAAAGTACAGATACCCCAAAAAACGAAATAAGTAGTACTTTAAAGTATTTTTCTTAAGTGCTTTACACCACTGATCCAGAGTGTTGGTGACTGTAACTGTGCTGCTGGCAACAATTTAATTACGCTTTTTTGACACCGGGCATGTTCAACGGGTGTTGAGCGCTTGTAAAGTCATCATCAGTTATTCTGCGCCCTGGTACACTCAGATGAATGAGAGTGCTCTGAAATCAGAGTAGATAGCCAGAGTGAATATACGAAAGCACCCGAATGTCCATTGAGAACACACAACGACTATACCACACAGCTAAGCTAAGAATGACGGGAATAATCACGTCAATAAACATTGGGTAGTTAGATAGCATATAGTTAATATGCTGGTAAGTTGATGTATTAGTAGCTAAATAACGTTAGGCAGCTAGCTAACATATCGGTACATACTGCTGTAATGATATATTATGTGGTTCGTAAGGATAGAGTAGCAAACAAATTGTTAGCCAACATAACGTGTAAGGTAACTTATTTGAAAAGTCATTACTTTATTACATTGCTCAACATTTTCTTAACATTTGTCATAATTAGTTAAAGCAATTAATTTGTATCCGCACTCATACTTCGGCTGCATATTTTCTGCCATTTTCTTCAAATTTGAAAACGATGTGAAGCCACGCCCATTGTCTGAAGAATTGCATTATGGGCCCTAAAAGCACTGAAATAGTGTCCATAGTTGGTATACTTCGTATTTTGGAGAATGTAGTATGTATGACATCCGGGAATTTTTGGCATACAAACTATATCCATACTATGACCAATAAGCATACTATATACTCAATTTACATCACAAATAGTCAGTGCAGTTTTTTTTTTTACCCCTTTTTCACCCCAATTGGTAGTACAGTCTTGTCCCATCGCTGCAACTCCCATACGGACTCGGGAGAAGCGAAGGTCGAGAGCCATGCGTTCTCCGAAACACGACCCTGCCAAGTTGCACTGCTTCTTGACACACTGCTCGCTTAACTCGGAAGCCAGCCGCACCAATGTGTCGGAGGAAACACCGTACAACTGGCGGCTGTGTCAGCGTGCATGCGCACGGCCCGCCACAGGAGAAGGTAGAGCGTGATGGGACAAGGCCATCTCTTCCGGGCAAACCCTCCCCTAACCCGGACGACGCTGGGCAGATTGTGCACCGCCTCATGGGTCTCCTCAAGCACTGCGATGCATTGCCTTAGACCGCTGCGCCACTCAGAAGGCCCCATTGTCAGTCACCTTGACTCATCCAATTTGGTTTGGGACCTCTGCACCTACGTTATAAACTTCCATTTGTAGGCTAGGTTGTAGCAACCACATGATGGGTATAGGGCAAATTCGAGTATCATATAGTAACCTAAACCTATCGGTGTTACATTGAGCTGGGTGAATGGAATATGAATGACAGTGATCCAATATGATGTAATAGAAATAAGACTATGCTCGTAAAAAAATTGGCCTCCTAATCTAAAACGGCACTGACTGCCACCGATGTCAACCCTTATTATTTCACACAGAGTGAGTCCATCTACCTTATTATGTAATTTGTTAAGCCAAATTTGACTTTTGAACTAATTTCAGCTTGCCTAAACACAGGGGGTGAATACTTATGCAACAACTATATTTTAGTCATTACATGTTTATAAGTGTGTGAACATTTGTGGAATTTTATTTTCACTTCGACATTATGGAGTATTTTGTGCAGATCAATGACAAAGATGTACAATTAAATATATTTCAATCCCACTTTGTAACACAACAAAATGTGAAAAAAGTTCAAGAGGGTGTATACTTTCTATAGGCACCGTACTTTATATACACACTAAACAACGCTGAATTCTATCTGTGCCAATTTCAGAAATGTCAAGGGAAAAGGGGATTGTATTCTGGAAAGAGGACGTATGTTATGCCTCTCCCTAAGCCTAATGTCACTGCATCTGCTCTTGGTGAAATTATTCTAGCGACAAGGTCTCTCACAACAGCACAGACAAATGAAAAAACAGACACAAGTGAATTAAATGAGACACACTCAGCAGAGAGACTTGACAGCTAACACACAAGGGGGGAAAATGATGATGCAGATGGTAATTTAGCGCTCAGATGTTTGACACAATAATTGATAAGGATTTCCAATGTAGTAGCACTGACTGTAGGCCTACATAGTGTGTAACAGCATAAAATGGATTACACGACAACACAAGGCAAAAACACAAGTATAATAAACCATTTGTACACCTCATATGTAATTCAAAGCACATCGAAAAACGATCATTCATGTCCTGCAACAAGTTTGTGGATAGGAATGGCTGTGAATTGAAAAACGCGCTTTCGGTGAAGACATTTCTGAGTCCTATGCGCGCATCAGAGCGCATACAATATATCCCCTTTACGTGGGCTTCTGTAGCCAATAGTATAAATAGTTTCCCTTCAAATTGTGCAGGCTAGGTCTATATTTGATGTGCAATCAATATCTTACCAGTAGATAACTTTATTAAACGCATTGGGCCTACCTGTCTTTTCTTTGATTTCACACAAGACGTTGAAGAGAGCAGGCTTCATCCTGTGGCAATTCAAGGCGTGTTTCCTAAAACAAAACAAAGTCAATTAAAAAATGATCGTAAATCACAAAAGTGTTATATCTTAAAAACATATGTATGCTATAACGGGTTTATTGAAGCATGGGCCGCAAATTATGGAGACTGGCAATTGTGTGATACAATTGCGCATCGCATCAACCTTTTTTTGATAGCCTGATGTGTTTTTTATATGCATGCTTAATTTCAAAAGTAAAATAGCATATGTACTATTTAAAAATGACAAGTTAATATGTATAGGCCTATTATTATTAATAATGATATTATTATTATTACTGGACGCAAGTAAAGAAAGTAAACTAGAATATATGGCTACTTGTTACTGCCTAAAAATATCATGCAAAAAAAATCATGCTGAGTTATGGACTGATTGAGCAACAATACCAACAACAATTTATACAACAGCTTTGAAGATGTATTTTTGTTGTTTAGAAAGGTAAAGTTTTATCAACAATTATTATATGTCTTGTTTGTTGTTGACTTTGTATAAATTACAGTCATGTATATTGCAGTGAAACAGGCGACAGCGGAAAAGGTTGTCCAAAGAGTTTAATAGCATTTTAACAGATTCCTCTCTGCTCCTCGTTCTCGACGATGTAGGCTAAACACGCGCACCGTGCCCGTCTGAGCACTTCTCTTTAGCGTCTGAGTCAACAAAATATGTAATAACAGAATGCAAATTATTTTCTGCAATTACTATCAATAGCCCATTGTATTTACCATGTAAATAACAAATGATAACCTAATAGTTTAGTCTCGATTTATATTAGATTTAAGGCTATGCCTTATCAGTTATATTTTGCCTGGAGTGACACAGAGAGCTGTGTTTGCACAAAAGTTCATCAAAATGATGATGTTGTCAATCAATGTGATGCTTGTTATTTTGATGACAAATCGCATGCACAAACTTGAGATGTCAAATTTGCGAGTCTTTATTGATTTGTCAGTAGTGTGAAAACACTTTGAATCTATAGTTGCAGCCTGTAGACTAAACTGCTGCAATTCTACTGTGTATAATTTCTGGAAAGTCAGGAGGAAAATGATCTGTTTTCTAAATATTAATAATAATAGAACTTCAAAGTGTACATTTAGTAACTGGTGCACTTTGGATGTCATCATTTTTCCAAATGCCCGCTTGCCCGCGTATCATTATTGTAGGCTGTTGGGCGCGAAAACCGAATTATTTTCAATTCATCAATATAATATTTTTCACTAGAAATCTGACTTTCTTGAAATGTCTTATTATCCATCGTTATTGAATGCATAGAGTAGTTTGCCATAACGATTCGCTGTGCATTTTGACCAGGTAGGTCCCGAGCACCTTACCTAGCTTGAGCTTCGTCCAGACTTTGATCTGTGATGGTCATTATTTGCTGTAAAATGTCTCCAATGTCCTGTTTTCTCCCATCGCCGTCCGTCCCTCCGGTGCCTTCCATATGTTGAGACAAGCCGGGATGCCCTGCCATCCCTACTCCCGCATGAGAGTGCATCAACCGCGGCTGCTCGTCCATCTCTTACGATCTATTTGCTCTCACCTATGTGTCAATCTCGCAAAAGAGAATCCTTAACAAATTCCGACGGACGTTTTATCTTGCCTACACAGGTTTAGGGTTCCACGCCGTGGTTCGCGTTCCTGCGCTCCTGAGTTCCAAGACCCAGAGTCGGAGGGGAAGAGAAACAAGCCCTCTCTCTCCCTCTCTCTGCTCTCCCAGCTGGTCAGAACTGAACGTGAAATCTGATATGAAATACTCCCTTTAGCAGATCAGACTGTGCGTGGAAAAGATAAACTGTCTTCAACTACAACATTGGAATCTGTATGCGTCTTCCTTTCATGTATCAGAGCCTGTGTCTTCCCGAAACACAATCACTTTTTCTCCGAGAGACTGGGCGGTATCGAAGGAGGGTTTTGGAAACCTGAAGTGCAAGCTATTTCGACTTATTCCATCCGCCTGCTTTTGCTGAGTAGCCTACAGTACGACACGGTAGTCACTGAAAGGCAGCACATAGCTAGAGTATGAAAGTGAGACTCCGCCTACGCGAAATTATTGGGAATAGAGACCATTTAGCCCCACCTTGAGGTGCCTCTCGTGAAACTTCAATCATAGCGCTGTGTGAAGGAGGGATGCAGGAGATGTTGCCACAGATGTTGCCACATGCAAGCACTGGGAGCAACCTGGTTTCAGAGCATTTCGTATTATTATGTACGTTAAACCAAGATATGTAAATCGTATGATTTGTTACGCATTGCAAATCCTACAAAGTGTTGTGTCTAACATTAGCTAGGTGGCTAGGTGGAACACGTTAGCTAGCCGGCTAATGTTAGCTAAGCTAGGGGTTATGGTTAAGGATTAGGGTTAAGGTTAGGAGTTAGGTTAAAAGGTTAAGGTTAGGGGAAGGGTTAGCTAAAAGGGTTAACCTTTTCACATGTACCAACAAACGGGTGTGATCATTCTACAGTGGTCCCTGCAGCTTACGCTCAAACCGGGTATGATTAAAATGCTTATTTAGAACGTCCAGTTTCGATTGACGCAGCAGTGAGCATTTGAGCTAGCCACACAGAAACATTTTGCACAATCACAGTCCTTACAAAGTTATGTCCTGAATATGACCAGTTTATTTTTGGATGCAACCCAGCTAGCAATGAGGAATCGGCCCAGAAGCAGCTCTATTCCAGGGGGCCGGAATTGATTGAATCGGCCCCGGAATTGGGTGTCAGACTCGGCCCGGGATCAAAATGAATGACTGCCCAGAATCGGCCCAAGTACATCGGGCCGTTTCCGTCTACAGGAATTCAGTCGACTTTGCCAGCATCTTACCAGAATCCCCCCAGAAGCAGCCCGATGCAAATGTAAATAAATGTATACAAAATTACCAGATTTAGAAATTGTAAATATTGCTATTATACATTTTATGCATACAAATTATACCCATCCACCCCCCCAAAAAATGGAAACACTGTACACCTGGTGACCGTGTCAGCCTGAATGCTCCTGGCCCGCCACAGGAGTTGCTACAGTGCGATGGGACAAGGACATCCCGGCCGGCCAAACCTTGACCTTACTCGATGACGCTGGGCCAATTGTGCGTCGCCTCATGGTTCTCCCGGGTCGCTGCCGACATGGGTATCACACTAGCATCTGTAGCAACGCAGTTTGCACCGCGATGCAGTGTCTTAGACGGCTCCGCCACTCGGGAGGCTCCATCCACAAAGTTTTGAATGTTTATCAATTGCCTTGTACGAAGTATCAAAATACTAAAATACTACTTAAACAGGACTCTTAAAGAATTGAATTTAAATGTTAATTGTATTTTTTGATCACAGAAACAATGAGAAAATGTGGGGGGGGGGAATGAAATGTTATATAAAGCGGTCCGTGTAATCATCTACCAGAGAGTAGCCCAAATCAGCCCGGGACCCTAGTAATACATTTGGGCCAGATAACTCACTCTGGAATTGTTCCGAGCCCCAAGGAATACATTTGGGCCAGATAACTCACACCGGAATCAGCCCGAACTCAATCCCCACATCCTAGCCATAAGTAATACTGCTTAAGGCGGCCCAGACTCGGGCCACATGACTTCGGCCGAGTCTGACACTCAGCTGAGTGCCCCGACTCTCAGCCGGAATTGCCCCAGATCCACTGTGCTAGCTGGGAATGTTCAGACATTCACAGAAGTAGCTACAGCATACACAATCATCCAAACTGGAAAATGTAGTCTACATTAGGTCTACCGCTAACTGAAGAAAGATTGCCGTAACATAAGCGGTCATATTTAGAGAACCCTGGTCTGACAGAAACCACAATATGAAATAGCTAATAGCAATTCATATTTATAATTCATAACATCACGGGTGAGCTCAACATTGATCGAAATAAACACTTTCTAAAAAATCAAAAGTAATCTGACAATGGTAGTTTGTGCGCACCGCCATGTTTTTTTCCCGCTTCAACCAAAGATAATAAGATGAGACAAGATGATTTTGGTCAGTTTGCAGTATGCATGTTGAAGGGGGTTGTGTCGTCTACAATACTTCTCTTTCCTTCATTCACTTCCGGAAGTTTACTCAAAAGATAAGTGAACCATTCCTTCACCTCATTATAACATCTTTGGTCTGACATATGTTTAAGTGACACCCAGAATGCATTGTATCATGTCAATAAACATGGCGCTACACATAGCTGGCAAATAGCTTAGCATTAGCTCATTATAATCAGTGCAACAAAATACCCCAAAAGTATTTTACACAGACCATAGGTGTCCATTCCAATCTATGCAATATTCAGAATGCATTATTTGTCACCAGTACTTGAAAATGTGAATAAAACTATAAATACATTATGCTCCATACATACATACATACATACATACATACATACATACATACATACATACATACATACTGTATGCTACAGTACAAACGACAACACGATATACAGAAAATAAGGCACTTATTTTGATAGGAACGCACACATGTCCAAAGCTTTTATTTGTAAAGAAAACAACAATGCAACAATGCGAGCGTCAGCCAGAAAATGTGCCAGTTCGTGCAAGACTGCGCAAATGTCTGCATACTTGATGTGCAGAAAAAATGGGAAAGGACTCTTCTAGAAGAGGGAAGTTTGTCTGACTCAGTAAAGCCTCAAACATAAATTGTCCTCAACACTGAAATGGGATACTTCTATGTGAATTAATGAGGAGGCAGAACACACCTCAATTCAAACTGTTGTTAGAAAATACAACTTGTTTGAAAATAATTGTAAATTGACAAGTTGAAACATAGCCTATAGATAATTAATAGGTAGCCCGTGTTAACTGTCCTGTTGCGTAACAATCAAATTTTGGACAGTGACTGCATTCTTACTTCACGTGCATAAAACAACTCACGCTGGGGCGACCGTTAGAGATATTTGGACTCGCGTGTGAAACGTTTAAGGTTAGGGGAAGGGTTAGCTAACATGCTATGTAGTTGCAAAGTAGCTAAAAAAGTAGTAAGTCGTTACGAAGTTTCTAAAATGCTAAAGTTCTCCGTGATGAGATTCCAACACACAACCTTTCGGTTACTAGACTTTCTCGTTATACACCCGACCAACCAACCTCCTTTAGTTTTTGACTTAAGTAATCTTCTGTCTTATGTAACCATACCAAATGTAACATGTCATGCTAATTCGAGTGTCCTGGATATACTTTTGTTATGTTACGTCTAGTCTATGAGACTAGGCTGTTCAGAGTGGCAACCATGTGATGGATAGAACCTGAACTACAAATAAATAATAGTGGTTGACACAAGAGGTTGGCTGTATTTTTCCCCTCTGACCACAGACGTGTCTCCATTTTCTCTCCACACCAGTCCATTTCATTTCCCCTGCCTGTTGCCAAGGTAGCCTACATGAATTAAAACAATTGACAATCCCCTTCATTTAGGAAAATGATTAGATAGATAAGGTAGGCCTACTTATTTAAAGATTAACACCAGAGAAGAAGAATCCACCTACTAAGTAGAATGATCACACTGAAATACATTGGAGGCAACATTTTAATAACAACATTACCATATGTTATTTATATTTATTTTGATACAATGTAACATTTTATTTAGAATAGCCTATAACCATGCTTGTATCTGTGCAAATTTACACTTGCATTTTGGTGCACTGAGACTACACACTGCTCTCACATTGTTTGTTAGTATTTCAGGTAGGTAGGTCTACAGTGCTGTCTGTATGTTGGAGGGCCCCGCATGGCTGGGTTTGGCTGGGTGCTCCTAATGTAAGCCGGTGACCCATGGTGCGCAGCCAAGCAGTAAGGCCCGCGTGCGTCTGGCCCGGCTGAAAAGTGCCCTTAAGGCCCAGGCTGCACAGCACAGGGGTTTGTCCCAAATGACACCCTATTCCCTATATAGTACACTACTTTTGACCAGAGCCCTATGGGGAATGGGGGGCATTTGGGACGCAACCCACAGCACAGCCCTCAGTCCTTTAGTACCACTCCTCCTGCTGCTGTAGTGGGCATACACAGCTAAGGGAGGATGCTAGGGGGAGAGCCAAAGCTCTCTAGTGTGGAAGTAAAGTATGAACAATGCTGTACTATTCAGAAAGCTAGATTTGCACTCAGGTTAAAAAGGGAGATTTTTAGGAATTGAATAGAATGGAATAGAATACTCAGGTAGGCGAAAATTGTCTAGAGTAACAAACCACTTCATTTTTCAATAAAATCCGACATGTTCCCTAGAACCCAACAGTGTTCTAAGCTGAATGTGCTGTGTCAAATATTTTTCTTGACTATCATCGGGTCAGGGGGTTGTTTTTATAACAAGAATAACATATACAGTACAATCAAAAATATACAAATGAGCTGAGCCCATTGGAATACAGCTGTTTAGCATATCAAGTTTGAGCTGTACTGACAGTGACATGTCAGACTCTCTTCTCCCACAGTCCCAGGTGAAGCCAGCAAGCTGCAGTTGTATCCTTGAGCTTGGTACTGTCTCTTGCTGTGTGCACACACAACACACAAACAACCACACACACACACACACACACACACACACACACACACACACACACACACACACACACACACACACACACACACACACACACACACACACACACACACACACACACACACACACACACACACACACACACACACACACACACACACACACACACTCTCTCTCTCTCTCTCTCTTACTCGCCTCAGCTGCCTCTGAGTCAGTGGCTATGTAAATAGAAGTCAGAATATGTATGATGTAGAAGTGGTAAGTGTAGCAAGTTTTCCTGCCATCTGCTAAGTGAGAGAAAAATGAGAATACCTGAGGGGGTGTATGTTGTTGCAGCACCAGACATCCTTACACTAAGTAACATCTGCCGAGCTCTCTTATCAGCCAAGACATTTAGCTAGCTAAACATATGCTGATGTTATTCTATTCTGTTCTATGCATGGCCACAAGACACATTAACCAATAATACATTCTTATTTACAGTTTTTTCTGAGTGCTTAGGCACTATCTTTGAAACTATAGGCTATTTTTACAAAACTCTACACACTCAAACCAGCAAAACATTATACATCTCTTGCAAAAGCAAAAATTCTTGAAAAACTCTTCAAACTCTTTAAATAAATGGTGTTGTTGCGTCAATACAGTACACACAAACCATAATTTGAATAAGCACACAAAGCACCAACTACATACTGATAGTATAAATTAATAACTTGTGACTTTTGCTTTTTCTGTGTGCAGGGAATGGCTGTTTGCAATAAGGTTTTGTCATACATGTAGTAAACACACATACACAAACGTATCCGAGTGTGTAAAGTACGGATGTGTATACCGAACGTCACACACTGTCAATACAAATAAGGGGGAAAAGTTAGATATTTTTTCTCTCAAAATGTTCTAACACTCCTCAAACAACAGTGCAGTAGAAGAAAACAAAAACATTTGACTAGAAAAAATAGAACAGAAAAAAATGAGGCTACATCTCTTCTTCTTTGTGGGTCTGTCCATAATACTTAATCCACATCACATGCGATGTTGTCTTGAGCTAGGCATCGTGGGAAGTATCGCCTGGAGTGCCGTATCCAGGCCTGGCATGACCCCTGATCCATGTCTCCACAAGCCTCCTCCATTGCCTGTAGAAGGGGCTGGCGAGAGAGTCCGTGGGGCTGGCGATCATACACCTTCCAACGCCATGCAGAGAAGAATTCTTCAATAGGATTCAAGAACAAAGAGTATGGGGGAGATTGAGTGCGATGAAAAGTGGGTGACCTGTGAACCAATTGCGAACCACAGCAGCCCGGTAGAAACTAACATTGTCTCAGATGATAACGTAGCTGGGCTGCTCTGGCCCCTGGTCATTAGGGATTAGTCTGTTGTGGAGGGTGTCCAGAAATGTGGTCATGTGTGCAGTGTTGTATGGGTCTAGGATGGCATGATGGTGAAGGACGCCGTTTTTACTAATACATTGTTATGTTGCCACCGTGTTGTCCCGGGACGTTGATGATGGCACGGTGTCTGATGATATTTCTGCTGTTTTTGCAGGGTTGAAACCTGCCTCGTCCACATATATTAGCTCATGATGCACTGCATCTGCTTCTAGCTCCATGACTCTCTGAAAGAGACAAGACAAAACAATGTAACACAGTACGAAAAGACAGGGATCAGTCAATATGATGTAGCACCATACACTTCCAGATCCAGTACCAATGATAGGATAGTATAGCTTACCTGCACATATTCATATCTCAGTTGTTTTACACAGTCTGAGTTTCTTTTGAAAGGGAATCTGTACAGCTGCTTCATCCTAATTCTTTTGCGTTTCAGTAGACGACACAGTGCAGAGAGACTCACTCTGTTGACGTTTTGGAACATGGTGTTATCTGCCATTATGTGGGCCTGCAGGTCTCTGAGTCTGATGCAATGATTTGCAATGACCATATTTACAATGTGGGTCTCCTGCTCTGGGGTGAACAGTCGACCTCTTCCACCAGATACTGGTTTTCTTGCAGTTCTGTAAAAACATTTGAGTGGTTTTAGTGATAGATCCTTCTCATTATGAAAGTACAGTACATATTACTGTACCAGTAAGACTACAGCACTTACAGTTGCTTGCCAGTTCTCATTTCGAAATATCCGGTTGATACCTGCAACAGTATAGCGGCTCAGATTTGGTTGAACCCGTTGGCCAGCCTCCCTCATGCTCATCCCATGGTTGACAACATGGTCAACCACAGTAGCTCTGATTTCATCAGTTATTGTGTTCCTGACTCGCCTTCCTCTTCCTCTTCCCCGTCCTCTCCTTCTCCCCCGTCCTACTTCACCTCTTCCTCCTCTTATTTCTTCACCTCTTCGTCCTCCTCCTCGTCCTCCTCGCCCTCCTCTAGTTCTCACCCCTCTTACTCTCTGCCCAATTTTGGCCTCCATTGTTGTCCAAACCAAAGGCCCATTATCAGCAACCATCACTCCTGTGTTCCAATGGAACGTTGTGTTAGCTAATCCAAGTTAATAATTTTAAAAGGATAATTGATCATTAGAAAATCATTTTGCAATTATGTTAGCACAGCTGAAAACCATTGTTCTTGTTAGGTGTGTATAAGGGAGGCAAAGTCAGGTGCAGGAGAGCAGAGTGAAATAAATAGGCGCACTTTAATTGCGTTCCACAAATGACATACATGAAAAATCAACGTGGCAAATAACACGGAAACAATAATAAAGTATAGCGCCAGATAAAAACACCATCTAACAATAAACAATTACACACGAAGACAAGTAGGGGAACAGAGGACTAAATACATTCAGTATGATTAGGGAATGAAAACCAGGTTTGTATGGAACAAGAGAAAACAAATGTAAAGATGAAAAATGGAGTGGCGGTGGCTAGAAAGCCGGTGACGTCGATCGCCGAACGCCGCCCGAACAAGGAGAGAAGCCGACTTCGGTGGAAGTCATGACAGTTCTGATTAAAGAAGCAATAAAACTGGCCTTCTTTAGACTAGTTGAGTATCTGGAGCATCAGCATTTGTGGTTTCGATTACAGGCTCAAAATGGGCAGAAACAAAGACCTTTCTTCCGAAACTCGGCCATCTATTCTTGTTCTGAGAAATGAAGGCTATTCCATGCGAGAAATTGCCAAGAAACTGAAGATCTCGTACAACGCTGTGTACTACTCCCTTCACAGAACAGCGCAAACAGGCTCTAACCAGAATAGAAAGAGGAGTGGGAGGCCCCGGTGCACAACTGAGCAAGAGGACAAGTACATTAGAGTGTCTAGATTGAGAAACAGGCGCCTCACAAGTCCTCAACTGGCAGCTTCATTAAATAGTACCCGCACAATACCAGTCTCAACGTCAACAGTGAAGAGGCAACTCCGGGATGCTGGCCTTCTAGGCAGAGTTCCTCTGTCCAGTGTCTGTGTTCGTTTGCACATCTTAATCTTTTATTTTTATTGGCCAGTCTGAGATATGGCTTTTTCTTTGCAACTCTGCCTGGAAGGCCAGCGTCCCGGAGTCGCTTCTTCACTGTTGACGTTGAAACTGGTGTTGTAATGTTAATTTAATGGACCAAAAATGTACTTATCTTTAAAAAACAAGGACATTTCTAAGTGACCCCAAACTTTTGAACGGTAGTATAGGTAAAACCACAATCTCGAAACCATAAGGAAGAACACGTGATCATTCATGCACAAACCAATTGAAATAAAATGCTAATAAACCAAAATGGCGACATTAATTGCAGCAGTGATCAGTTGTATAATAAGGATTGTCTTTGCAATGTATTTGTTCATTTCATATGAGACAATATTGCCCTGGCTAATATGATTCTCTGTAATATAATCCCAGTTATTATAAATTACGACGGCAGCAGCTTCTAACAGTCCTGTCAAATATAACAGCATGGGGGGAGCAGCAACCCTAGCCCCTCACAAGTACATATAGAACTTCAGTGACTTTGCTTTGCTTCTTCTGTCGATAACATACATTTTTTTTTAATCTCTTTTGCAAGAGAGTTGACTTTTTATCTCTAGATTGTGTTTAGAAGAACATAACATAATGTATTTTCTATGTAGAAAGTGTAATCCAAAGACTCTATGAAATTAATTCGCATTCTGTAGATTTATTTGACTTGTACCATTACCTATAGTGTATCACTCTCAGATTACTTAAAGATGCACTTCGGGATAATAAGCACAAGAAATTCGAACACAAAAAAACAGGGACCCATTTATGCTCGTGACCACCAGTTTTTAAACTACTGGCTGAAATTATATAAAATGAATAAAATTAAACAAATGAGGTATTATGTGGTATCAGTTCTCTCTGATAAAACATGAAGAGAGACACCTGACAGGTAGCATTTGAAAAATATTGACTTTAACAGTACTATCGCTGCATTTCAGTAGACAATAATTCATGACATGCCTTATATCACGTTTCTCGTCTATGAAAGAGCCTCAATGTTAATCACGCCAGGGAGACAACACAATGCAACAGCAAACACACTCTCTACCATTATCAGCCACATATTGTGTGTGTGTGCCGTGCTCACCCCTGTTTGTTAGGCTCAAATATGGCTGAAGCAAATGGGAGCTCACAGTGCTGCAGTGTAAGTTCAATCATTTTATTGTCACATATAACGTATAGGTGCAGTGAAATGTGTTTTTTTTAACAGGGTCAGCCATAGTAGTAAAGTGCTCCTGGAACAAATTAGGGTTGCTCAAGAGAACATCGACAGATTTTTCACTTTGTCAGCTTGGGCATTCGAACCAGCAACCTTTCGGTTACTAGCCCAATGCCCTAAACACTAGGCTACCTGCTGCCCTAGTTCCCCTAGCTAGTGTAGTGTAGGTCCCCAAGCTAGTGCCTAGTGCAGGGCTCATCAACTAGATTCTGGAGCAGATGGTCGAGGGGCTAGAACATAATTACAAATAATTCTATAGACTACAAATTGATCGTAATAATAATATTTGACTAAAACATAATCATTTTAAACCTTGCTTACATTTGTATATGATCATTTGTCTCTCTATTATGCGTGGGGCAAATAAAACCACCCACGGACCGCCAGTTGGGAAACCCTGGCCTAGTGCATAGTAGCTGAGACACAGTGCTGTTCTTTCCCCTCTACTCTTGGCTTCAGGTCAACTCATGTGATGAGGTTATGTAGATACATCTCTCTGTCTCACTCCGAAAGGCTTTAGGACTTCCCTTCCCTGCATTTTCATGTTTGTCTTTGATTCTTGTGGCATGCCATGTAGGATATTGTAAGGTGAAAAAGGAAATAAAAGGATTGAGATCTACCCCAAAGTATGGAAGAACATTTTATCAGACAGCACTGCAGAACAGTCACTTTACAATTCTTCAGACTGATCGGTCCTTCTATTGACATGGGATAGGAGAGAGAGAGTCCGTGTGACACAGTGTGAGAATGAGGCCTCATCTATTCACTGCTTCTATGTTAACTAAGACGACGGACGGCTGACTCTCAAAGTCATCTTCTTCATCTTTCTGACGTTTGACTTTTCTTGTCTGGAGTTGACTACAGAAAAACATAACATACTGTCCTTATTTCTCAAAACAAAAGATGGCGAGGTGAACACATTGATGTCTGCCCTCCCCTAACCCTCCCCTGAGGCAGTAACAGATATATATACATTGGTACATGGTACATTCTTTTACAAGACAGGGATGGGGCTGAGCCTATCAATCGATGAGCAAATAATGGAGTAATTCATCCATCAATGATAACAAGAAATAGGAACAGTGTCATCTACAGTCAGTATCGGGGAGACAGATCTATATCCCTGCAGCTACTGAAACTACTGTATGTTCAAGATAGAACTATAGATATCGGACAAATACTGGAACCCAGAAACAAATCTAACAGTCTGTCACCAGAGACTAATATTGGACATCACACAGAACAAATATAAAAACTGTAGCCTATGAGTCATCAGGACAACTAGATTCACCTTTATGTTATGTAATAGTTTCTGTGCATTAATTGCTTTTGATAAAAGCAAAAAGACCCACCATTCCACAACCATACTGCCAGGAGTCTTGGGAGATACAGCCCATCGGTCACATAGTGGAGCAGAAAAACAAAGGAAGCAGGGGATCTCCCGTTGAGGAAGTTAAGCCACGTGGGGTCTGTTTTGTGGGGAAGGCTGCTGAGGTGTGAACTGTGAATGAAAATGAAGGAGGAATTTAAAAACTGGTTGGAACGGAGTGAGAGAACCAGAGAGAGAATGAGCGAGAACGAGAGGAGTATATAAGGGAGGTCTAAAATGGGAGACACGACAGAAGCTGGAATTGGAGCAGAGTGAGAGAATGAGAGAGAGAGAGAACCAGAGTGTGGAGTACATTGCGGAAGGGAGGTCTGAAAGGATCGATACATCATGGAACAAAAGGGAACTGTATTTGGACAGGGGCTCCAGAACACGACAGGCCCCATTTCTCAACCAGCTCAACCACTGTCACAGTAGTGTATCACAGGCATCTCACATGTACCTTTCACAGCTTAGAGGCCCCTGTTACACACAACCTGTGTCCCAAATGGCACCCTATTCTATATAAAGTGCACTTTATGGTGTCATTTGGGTCTCAGTAAATAGTCTAGGATGAAGACAGACAACTGTATGAGTGAACGAGCTGTGGAACACACCAGGAAACCTGGGGATGGACGATTGATGCTGTGGCTTGGTGGTTAAAGCTTGTTAACGTAGCTGAAATGGGGCATCATTGTGACTTCTAATAACTTAACCATTGAGCGACATTCTCTGTCAGATACTGTATGTGTTGTTATGTACCATTAGAAACCAGTTATACACAGGGAGAGCCTTTACTTTCTTTCGTTTAGCCATTGAAGTCTGAGGGTGTCTGTACAAGCTGCCTGTGACATACATCATGACGTTGTTTATTTGCAGTGTTGATAGTGTTTCCCCAGTTGCAGAGAAGGCTTTGCACAAAGTGTGTGTGACATAGCGTCCATTCACATTCTGTAGCTTCCAGCAACACATAGCATTCATGTTGCTGATAGACACAAAGGATATATTTTCTTGTATGGTAGCTACTATTTTTGTTGTTGACTTAAGCAATAGAAAGTAATCTATATCACAAAGGGGTTGGGTTAAATGCGGAAGACACATTTCAGTTGAATGTATTCAGTTGTACAACTGACTAGGTATCCCCCTTTCCCTTTCCCTGTAGAAAGACCTTTAATGAAATAATATGTCGACTTGAGCTCCATTTGACGCACATCTTAACACTGCTTGCATGCATCCCAAACATTGCAAAATGTCTCTTAGTTCAAAAACAAATCTTCTTTCATTTCCCGCCTGTGGTGGTAGTAGAGTGGTGGAGCCTTAAATGAAGCTCTAATCTAACCCGGAGATAAATTCAGAGGCAACAGAACAGTACAGCTGACTCAGCCTTTCGTCTCCCCAGCGATCCATTGACCCTGAGGGGTGGCAGGGAGAAAATTGAGAAATGCTGGTTTTAATGCCTATCCAATATATACGGCATCTACCTCGAGATGGGGCCGGGCAATCAACCACCAATCCATTAGACAGAGATGTTTTTCAAAGATTGACGCATTATTGTACCGCTGCCTGCACTGGCTCACGTTCAAGGTTAACCTTTTAGAGACGCCTGATTGTTGCTAGAAGGTTAAACAACACATTAACATGCGTTAAAAATGTTAAATTATGGCACCATTTACTATACGAGAGGAAAAACAACAACATAAAAAAGGCTTTTAAAATTATGAAGGCAATTGATGAAGTAAGTGGCCGGTGGAGTCATTTGCTCAATAGGGGAATGTGTAAGGAGGAGGAGGAGGGTATTAGATGGTTTTTGAATGGGCAGACTGGATGCCGTTTTGGAAGCATGAGAACTTATTTTATTGTCAGGTTAATGAACTGATGGGGAGGGTCAAGTGTTGAAGCCTTTGCAATTAAGATGACTCTTCAAGGTAGCTACGTTCAAATCACAATGAACACAGGGTGAAAAACACCCTGTTGGAAAATATGTTTAATTTCACGTGTTTTAATAATTTGCACATGTTGATACATTTTTGGACATTGGCATGTAACCTAGGTGTACTGTGTGCACAGGATGTTCATACGGCCGCTGTATTGAAAAAGGTATCTGAACAAAATGTTGACACACCGTAAAACTTCAATTAATAGCCTGCCGTTTATTTGCTTCGATCACTGAACACAACTGACGCTTATTAGAAACAGGCTTCAATTTGAGCCAGTGTCTATTTCTAACAGTAGTGTGCCATCATACTGAAAACCCATTGCGCTCTAGGAATTTGTCAAGCCAGCCTGCGCTAGCAGCAAAGTCAGAGGCTGTCACGTTCTGACCATAGTTCTTTTGTGTTTTCTTTGTTTTAGTGTTGGTCAGGACGTGAGCTGGGTGGGCATTCTATGTTGTGTGTCTAGTTTGTCCGTTTCTATGTATGGCCTGATATGGTTCTCAATCAGAGGCAGGTGTTAGTCATTGTCTCTGATTGGGAACCATATTTAGGTAGCTTGTTTTGTGTTGGGGTTTGTGGGTGGTTGTCTTCTGTCTTTGTGTTCTCTGCACCAGATAGGACTGTTTCGGTTTTGCCACGTTTGTTATTTTGTATTTGTGTAGTGTTCACGTTTATCATCTTTTATTAAACATGTTGAACACGAACTACGCTGCGTCTTGGTCCGATCCTTGCTACACCTCCTCTTCGGACGAAGAGGAGGAAGGCTGCCGTTACAGAGGCCCCACTGTCACTCACGGTGGAGTAGATCTCCTTTCGCGTTCACCCTGATCATCTTGCGGGACACCCAGACACATCAAAGATACAGTCGTCCTTCTGAACGGAGTTGCGGGAAAGAAATGAAACTGCTCAAGGATGTCACCATAAGGCCATTGGTGATTTTAAATTCAAGGGCTGTGATGGAGAAAACTGAGGATGGATCGACAAAATTGTGGTGATTACACAATAAATTACATAGTAAAAACAAGAATACAAATATACAGAATAAAAATTTTCCAAAACATGCATCTGTATGCAACAAGGCACTAAAGTAATACTGCAAAAAAAGACAGCAAAGAAATTCACCTATATACGAAACCTAATAACTGGGGCAAATCCAACAAAACACATCACTGAGTAACTGCCTCATTTTAAAGCATGGTGGTGGCTGCATCATGGTATGGGTATGATTGACATTGGCAAAGACTGAGAAGTTTTTAGGATAAAAATAAATGGGATGGAGCTAAGCACAGCCAAATCCTAGAGGAAAACCTGCTTCAGTCTGGTTTACATCAGAAACTGGGAGAGGAATTCACCTTTCAGCAGGACAATAACCTACAAAGCCAAATCTACACTGGAGTTGCTTACCAAGTACATAGTGAATGTTCCTGAGTGCCCAAGTTTCAGTTTTGACTTAAATCTGCTTGAATTTCTTTGGCAAGACTTGAACATTGCTGTCTAGCTATGATAACTTCACATTTTCAGAGACCTTGAAGAATTTTGAAAATAATAATACGCAAATATTGTACAATTCAGGTGTGCAAAGCTCGTAGAGACCCAAGAAGACTCACGTCTGTAATAGCTTCCAAAGGTGTTTTGACTCAGGGGGTGAATAATTATCTAATCAAGATATATTAGTGTCTTCCACTTTGACATTGGAATATTTTGTGTGTAGATCGTCGACATAAAATGACAATTAAATAACTTTTAATCCCACTTTGTAACAATAAAATGTGAAGAAATCCAAGGGGGTGAACACTTATGATACCCACTGTACATACCCACTGTGAATCATTGTAGAAAAAATAACCCCAGCAGACATGATATTGTCCATGATTTTGATTACCGTAAAACCTCAATTTATACATAATCCGCAGCATAATTAACGTGACCGTGCTTAAAGAGATATTCAATGTCTGATTTGTTATTGTAACCCAACTACCAATCACTGTGTCACGGCCGTCGTAAGAAGCGGACCAAGGTGCAGCGTGGTCAGCGTACATATTCCTTTTATTTTGGTATGACACCAACAAAAACAATACAAAAACGACCGTGAAGCTTAAGGGCTATAGTGCCACAAACAAAGACAACTACCCACCTCGAAAGGAGGGAAAAAGGGCTACCTAAGTATGGTTCCCAATCAGAGACAACAATAGACAGCTGTCCCTGATTGAGAACCATACCCGGCCAAAACATAGAAACACAAAATCATAGAAGTAAAGGACATAGAATGCCCACCTAAATCACACCCTGACCAAACCAAAAAGAGACATAAAAAAGGCTCTCTAAGGTCAGGGCGTGACACACTGCTTTTCTTTATTAGGCTTTCGAAAAGCTCCCTGGTCTTTAGGGACCTTACAGATGTTGTATGTATGGGGGACAAAGGAAGAGGTAGTTATTAAAAAATCATGTCAAACCCTATTATTGTCACCCCTTTTACATCTAACTTATTATGTGATTTGTTAAGCCACATTTTACTCCTTGCCTAAACAAAATGGTTGAATACTTATGCAACAACTATATTTGAGTTATTGCATTTGTATTAATGTGTAAAAATGTGTATAATTTTATTTTCACTCTGACATTATGGAGTATCTTGTGTAGATCAATGACAAAAAAACAAAAACCTTTAAATCTATTTCAATCCCACTTTTTAATGCAACAACAGGTAAAAATAAATCAGATTGTGGTGAATACTTATGAAACCAACTGTACATACAGGTCACCCAGAGATACAGAGAGATTGTGTTGAGAGGCCCCCTGCACTCTCCTCCTGTCTGTGTTATTGACAAGGAGAGGCCTCTGAGTGAAATACTGCTGCTACCTCGATTGTGCCCCAAATGGCACCCTATTCCATATGTAGTGCACTACTTTCGACCAAGCTCTCTGGTCAAAAGTAGTGCACTATATAGGGAATAAGGTGCCATTTGGGACTCAGCCCTTGTTTCAGCAGATAACCAATTAACCAATCTGAGCATTATAGGATAGCTACAGTGGCAAGGCCTGCTCTATCCCCATCTCCTCCATTTAGATAATTGAAGGATTGGAAAAGCTATCCCACTTTAAACCTTAGGAATGGAGAGGAGCAAGCAATCCCATCACGCATGTCTTCGCCATGACCATCCCCAACTTTCTCTGAGGATGTGTCCTAAATGACACCCTATTCCCTATAAAGTGCACTACTTTTGACCCAAAGTAGTGCACTATATAGGGAATAGAATGCCGTTCGGGATGCAGACTTTCTCTTTCTCCTGTCACATGATATTTGATTGACAGCTATTTATTTTTAACTATCCTCCCACATCCCCACTGGGTTATATTTATGTTATTGTGATTTGAGTGGCTAGTTGGAGTGGAGGGGGCATGAGGGGGTTGAGAAGTACAAACTACCTGAGCCATGGGGGGCGGGGGGTAGAGAAAAAGTGATGCGGAAGAGGGGCAATGAGAGATACTGAAGACAGGGAGGACAAGCAGAGGATGGAGAGAAAAAGAGAGCGAGAGAATGAAAGACAGAGATGATAGAGAGAAAGACAGTAAGAGAGGGCGAGAGAGAGGATGGATGGAGAGAAACAGAGAGGAAGAGAGACAGCAGGACAGAGAGACAGAGAGGATGGAGAGAAAGACAGAGAGGGTGAGAAAGGAGAGCCTGTCACTTGGAATCAGCGTCACAGAGCAGGTGGAGAGAGATAAATGTCAAAGGACTCTCGGCAAAATAAAATACAACTCCTCCTGCTCTCTGCTCATCCAGCCCTTTACAGCGAGGCACCACGCAACCACAGCCTCTGAGTCCCCTGCCCTTTTTTAAAATGGAGACACAGTCACAGCAACATGAAAACCCTTGACATGTTACACAATATATGATATTCAATCACAGTGTAAACAAGGATCAAGAGGAACCCGTCAATTGAAATGGGTCTGTATCCAGTTAGGGAGAATGGGGAGACATGAGAAAATGTGTGCATACTCTTAGGTGTTATATTGTGGAGTTGGCATGTCTCTGTGAGCTTTTTTCTAATATTCATTCTTTTTTTAAATCTCACGAAAGAACAGAGGTTTTTCGTGTCATATTTTCCTAAATACGCAAATAACACTAGCCTACCTGGAAAGGACTAGTAAAAGTGAAGTAAGAGATCCAGAAGTTTGTCCTGATGTCCATTTCTGTGTTTGAGTGTCACAGCTGCAGAGTGTTTGAGTGTCACAGCTCTAGGCCCTTACATACCCAGAGCCACTCTCCATACCCACCCAAAATAACAGAGACGGATCCAGGAGTGTGCAGCCAAGTAACTGTTGCAGGAGCTGGAGTAGCCAGCATTTTTCTGGTCTCATTTGCATTAATGAAGAGGCTGTTCCTTGTCGGAATGTGTTTTATCCGGCTCACACAATCCCTGGGCGATCCCTCTCCTCGGACCGCCGGGAGAATCCGACTGTCAGAGCCGACAAGACAAATGAATCCCGGTGTCAGTGCCGAGTGGCTCCACGATGACAGATTGAGAAGAACTGTCCCTCTGTCGACAGGCATGCTTTATTTTCAAATTAATAAATCTGAATAAAATATTTTATCCTTCGTTATAAGTGCTGCCTGTCTGACAGCTCTGCTGACTGGGGGAGGGGGAGGGAGGGGAGGAGGAGGGGAAGGATGCTGGTGAAAACAGCTTGTTCCCCAATCCACCTGGGCTTCAGCTGTGTGTTTGTGATGTGCTGTAGAGGCCCGTGCGTGTGTGTGCGTGCGTGCGTGTGTGTGTGTGCGTGTGTGTGTGTGTGTGTGTGTGTGTGTGTGTGTGTGTGTGTGTGTGTGGGTGTGGGTGTGGGTGTGGGTGTGGGTGTGGGTGTCTGTGTCTGTGTCTGTGTCTGTGTCTGTGTCTGTGTGTGTGTGTGTGTGTGTGTGTGTGTGTGTCCTACACATTTGAAAATGGGCTTGCATAAACAGAATCGGCAATTTAGTGCTATACTAAAAAAAAAAACGGTTAAAATTGTAATGACTGCAGTTATGATTCTACGACTACTAAAATTACCACAATAAAAATGTACAATACACAGTGGCAGATATAAGCTGTATTACATATTTATATAATCAAATCAAATGTTATTAGTCACATGCGCCGAATACGACAGGTGTAGTAAACCTTACAGTGAAATGCTTACTCACGAGCCCCTAACCAACAATGCAGTTGAAAAAAAAATATGAATAAGAATAAGAAATAAAAGTAACAAGTAATTAAAGAGCAGCAGTAAAATAACAACAGCGAGACTATATACAGGGAGGTACCGGTACAGAGTCAGTGTGCGGGGGCACCGGTTAGTCGAGGTAATATGTACATGTAGGTAGAGTTATTAAAGTGACTACGCATAGATTATAACAACAGAGAGTAGCAGCGGTGTAAAAGGGGGGGCAATGCAAACAGTCTGGGTAGCCATTTGATTAGATGTTCAGGAGTCTTATGGCTTCGGGGTAGAAGCTGTTTAGATGTCTCTTGGAACTAGACTTGGCGCTCCGGTAATGAGGGCTTATAAGAAAATGAATATACATGAATACCCTGTCAAATGTGTTGCATCACATTGTCATATACCTCAACATCAATATAATCACCACTCTGATCTCATATCAGATTCTAACATGATCTACTGTATCTAAAATGCTAAACGGCATTGTATTAAATAAAAATGGATTGATTAAAAGTCAAGTGTTTAGCAATGGATCGATAGATAGTCTCCAAACAAACTCTTGCCCACCATTTATGACAGACGGATAATAAAAAACATGTCAATACATGTACACTGTTTCATTAGAATGTGTTGAAGGACAGATTGAAAATAAAGGTGCAAGTTGGAAGCAAATAAGGTTATTGAGAGCGGTCTCTGAAGAATCATAAGTGGGATGGTTCTTCAGGACTGGAATTGAATAGCCCTGCTGTAGGGTTTTAAGCCTTATTTGCATATTTCCCAGGGTCCTTTTCAAGTAAATGTTTTAGTTACCAGTACCACCCATTACTGTGTTTGCTAGTGACAGAGACATGATTGTGAAAATGTTGTCATTATATTATGTTCTTTACAACAATACTTATTAAATAAATCCTTCTTTTGGGGTTTTATTTTATCCCAATACAGTTTGAAACTCATGATTTATATGGCACATTATGCTTGCTTGCAAGGTGATGTGTATTTCCTAATGGAATCCAGACAGTGGGGTTAGCCAACATTTACTCATCCTCAACCTGCATTAATAATGACTACCAGTGTTAGGAAGACTATGAGACTACCTTAACCATGTTAACTGGCACAACCATTTCAGTAACATGAGCAAAATGTCCAAGTAACAGATTGGAATAGTTTACAAAAATTGTATGTTATTTACATTTGAGTAGCAAACGATTAATGAATCAATCAATGTACATGCAAAAACATAGATATTGAAACAAACAATTCTAAAAATCAACCAGCAATAGAGCATGCTGGGAAATATGATAATGATGGGCATGGTTTTGGTTCAACTCAGGTTATTAATACTAATAATGGGGTTATTTTATACCACTGAGTGTTAATTTAAAGGACACTTCATTAAATATAACAGGCTTTTAAAATGTCTACAAAAAATATCAGCACTCATTTCGTGGAACGACCCAAATATCAGTAGTCGTTATAAAAGTTTCCCATATACACTGCATTCGGAAAGTATACAGACCCCTTGACTTTTTCCATATTTTGTTACGTTAAAGCCTTAATCTAAAATTGAATAAATCGTTTTTTACCCCTCATCAATCTACACACAATACCCAATAATGACAAAGCAAAAACAGGTTTTTAGAATATTTTGCAAATGTATAAAATAAAAAAAACTGAAATAGGACATTTACATAAGTATTCAGAAACTTTACTCAGTACTTTCTTAAAGCACCTTTGGCAGCGATGATGCTACAAGCTAGGCACATATGTATTTGGGGAGTTTCTCACATTCTTCTCTGCAGATCCTCTCAAGCTCTGTCAGGTTGGATGGGAGGGTCAATGCACAGCTATTTTGAGGTCTATCCAGAGATGTTAGATCGGATTCATGTCCGGGCTTTGGCTGGGCCGCTCAATAACATTCAGAGACTTGTCCCGAAGCCACTCCTGCGTTATCCTGGCTGTGTGCTTAGGGTCATTGTCCTGTTGGAAGGTGAACCTTCACCCCAGTCTGAGGTCCTGAGCACTCTGGAACAGGTTTTCATCAAGGATCTCTCTGTTCTTTGCTCCGTTCATCTTTCCCTCGATCCGAACCAGTCTCCCAGTCCCTGACTCTGAAAAAGATCCCCAGAGCATGATGATTTCCTCCCGATTTCCTCCAGATGTGAGAGTTCAGTCTTGGTTTCATCAGACAAGAGAATCTTGTTTCTCATGGTCCGAGAGTCCTTTAGGTGCCTTTTGGGAAACTCCAAGCGGGCTGTCATGTGCCTTCTACTGAGGACTGGCTTCCGTCTGGCCACTCTACCATAAAGGCCTGATTGGTGGAGTGCTGCAGAGATGGTTGTCCTTCTGGAAGGTTCTCCCATCTCCACAGAGGAACTCTGGAGCTCTGTCAGAGTGACCATCAGGTTCTTGGTCACCTCCCTGACCAAGGCCCTTCTTCCCCGATTGCTCAGTTTGGTCGTGTGGCCAGCTCTAGGAAGAGTCTTGGTGGTTCCAATCTTCTTCCATTTAAGAATGATGGAGTCCACTGTGTTCTTGTGGACCTTCAATGCTGCAAAAATGTTTTGGTACCCTTCCCCAGATAGGTGCCTCGACACAATCCTTTCTCGGAGCTCTATGGACAATTTCTTCCACCTCATGGCTTGGCTTTTGCTCTGACATGCACTGTCAACTGTGGGACCTTATATTGACAGGTAATGCCTTTCCAAATGAAGTCTAATCAATTGAATTTACCACATGTGGACTCAAATCAAGTTGTAGAAACATCTCAAGGATGATCAATGGAAACAGGATGCACCTGAGCTCAATTTCAAGTCTTATAGCAAAGGGTCTGAATACTTATGTAAATATGGTATTTCTGTTTTTTCATTTTTAATAAATGTGCAAAGAGTTCTAAAAACCTATTTTTGCTTTGTCATTTTGGGGTATGGTGTGTAGATTGATGAGGATTTTTATTTATTTAATCCATTTTAGAATAAGGCTGTAACGTAACAAAATGTGGAGAAAGAGAAGGGGTCTCAGTACTTTCCTGAATGCACTGTAAAGAGCAGAGACAAGAGACAAGGAAAGATAGGAACATAGAAATTTAGAAATATAGCAAGCAGGATTAGCCCTCTGTCATTTACATACTATCATGTAGAAATGATAAAGAAAATTTGATTTCTCAGGATTTAAAAGGATTCCATCCTATACATTGTGGCCCCTCATAATCACCCCTCTGAGGCAGGAGTAAGGCATGATGAGGGGGGAGGGTGGAGTGTGTCCAGTATGAATCATTGTAGATGCTCATACACTTTATGAGCTTTACTTTGACAAAACTTTGTTTGATTGTAGTGCGTAATAGTATCCGGTTTTTGTCTTGTCATTCGTCAATACAATGGCTGTGCAGGTGCCTTATATTGCGCGGAGGGAGCTCCCATCTCACTTTGTTCATGGTGCCGGCCAGACTTGTTTTATTTGTAAGCTACTTGTTCGCCAATGACCATGGCCTCGGAGGTGTAGGTTCAGGCTGAGGCTCAGAATCAGAAGAATAAACATCAGAGATGTCATGATTAATTTCTTCCCCACCATCTGAGTAATTTTCATTCAGATCTTGTTGCGTCTTGTGTGCATCCATAAGTCTTGGTCTTCTTGCCATTGTAAATTATGTACACTCTCACTGTGTCCTCCAAGTAGGCCAGAGTAGACTGATTTGGTGGACTGATATGGGGTACATACCATTTTCACATTATAATTAGAATATATCAATACAATAGAATGGCCCACCATGTTCTTCATTCACAATCGATGATTACATTATAATGCATTGTTTGCTTCCCCTCACTCATCAACTCATCAACCCATTCTCCCCCTTTCTCTCTCATCATACTTTACTTAATTTATGTAATCTGTGGTTACAATATACACTACAGTTCAAAAGTTTGGGGTCACTTAGAAATGTCTTTGTTTTTGAAAGAAAAGCAAAACATTTTACCATTAATATAACATCAAATTGATCAGAAATACAGTGTAGACAATGTTAATGTTGTAAATGACTATTGAGCTGGAAACGGCAGATTTTTTATGGAATATTTATAGGCGTACAGAGGCCCATTATCAGCAACCATCACGCCAGCCCAATGGCACGTTGTGTCAGCTAATCCAAGTTTATCCTTTTAAAAGGTTAATTGATCATAAGAAAACCCTTTTGCAATTATGTTAGTACAGCTGAAAACTGTTGTTCTGATTAAAGAAGCAATAAAACTGGCCTTCTTTAGACTAGTTGAGTATCTGGAGCATCAGCATTTGTGGGTTCGATTTCAGGCTAAAAATGGCCAGAAACAAAGACCTTTCTTCTGAAACTCGTCAGTCTATTCTTGTCTGTGAAATTAAGGCTATTCCTTGTGAGAAATTGCCAAGAAACTGAAGATCTGGTACAACGCTGTGTACTACTCACTTCACAGAACAGCGCAAACAGGCTCTAACCAGAATAGAAAGAGGAGTGAGAGGCCCCGGTGCACAACTGTTCAAGAGGACAAGTACATTAGAGTGTCTAGTTTGAGAAACAGACACCTCACAAGTCCTCAACTGGCAGCTTCATTAAATAGTACCCGCAAAACACCAGTCTCAACGTCAACAGTGAAGAGGCGACTCCGGGATGCTGGCCTTCTAGGCAGCGTTCCTCTGTCCTGTGTCTGTGTTCTTTTGCACATCTTAATCTTTTCTTTTTTATTGGCCAGTCTGAGATGTGTTTTTTGCTTTGCAACTCTGCCTAGAAGGCCAGCATCCCGGAGTCGCCTCTTCACTGTTGACGTTGATACTGGTGTTTTGTGGGTACTAATTAATGAAGCTTAATGACACATCACTGAATACCACTTCACATATTTTCAAGCATCATGTTAAGTAAGGGTATGCTTGTCATCGGCAAGGACTAGGGAGATTTTTAGGAAAAAATTTATGGAATAGAACTAAACACACAACATGTTTTCACATGTGCTCAAATGTTTTCACGTGTCGTTTCATGTTGCTTTTACATGTTGTCATATGTGACTGACCGGCTCGATTTGGTCTCATGTAGCAAAATTTGAAATTGTGTTTTTTACATTGGATAAAAGTAGAGACTAAGGGCTAGAAAATAGTATATCATACACTACAGTTGAAGAACAATGGGAAAGTAATTCTGCTTTGAAAGTTTATCAACTTTTAACCTCACTTTTGAGAAAAGGGACCTTGAATGTTTTGGTACACCTACTGGAGAGCTCTTCCGTGTCTACACCCATTCAGCATCGTTCACACCCTCTTAAGCCTTAGCCCCACCCATCTCTTTTAGGATTCACATGTGAGGCCATGTACTAAACAACCAAAGATTTCAAGACTAAATGCTGGTTTATAATATTTCTATCGACAGTTGTTGCAGTGACGTCAGGAACATTCTATTGTGGGGTATTAACACCAATAAGCGCATCCGTAAAAAAAAATATATATATATATATTTCACCTTTATTTAACCAGGTAGGCCAGTTGAGAACAAGTTCTCATTTACAACTGCGACCTGGCCAAGATAAAGCAAAGCAGTGCGACACAAACACAGAGTTACACATGGGATAAACAAACGTACAGTCAATAACACAATAGAAAAATCTATATACAGTGTGTGCAAATGTAGTAAGATTAGGGAGTTAAGGCAATAAATAGGCCATAGTGGCGAAATAATTACCAGTTCACTGGCTAGCCAGTTCAAATAATGACCATATCATGTAGCTGAGAATGTCTTCACTTTAGCTAATTTGTCTTCATTATTAGAGCAAAATAAATTCCCAGCAAGATCATTATTTACAAGTTAATGTCAAGCCAATTACAGAAAATAACTTAGGGTTGTGAGAGTGATGAAATAAAAGCAGGGCATTCTACCGGATAATTTTCAAACTTGTATACTTTCTCGTTGGCCTAAAGTCATATCCTAGTCTGACTTTAGTGCAGGGCATGGTCTTCACATTACCGTCTCTGGTAAACACATACTATATCAAATAAAATCAAAGTTTATTTGTCACATGCACAGGACACAGAAGGTGTAGTGAAATGGTTACTTGCATAGTGGAGTCTTTTGTTTAGACATGTAGCTAGCTAAACAATGAACCATAATGACAACTCATAACGTTACCACCCTACATGAATCTGCAGGTAGCTAACCAACCAGGTTCAATGTTAGCTACCTAGCTAACATTAGGATATAACTAGCAATGCAAATGGCTCTGAGATACAAATAATATTACTACACAGATCATACATGTAAAGTTAACTAGCGAGCCAGCCAGCTAACATTAGCTAGCTAACAGTATGCTTTAACTTTAAATGAAAATGACTTTCTGACAAAATTAGAAACGTATAATATCTGAAAATGTAGTTAGCTAGACTATCTTACCCATATACATGGATGGACCTCCCTCTATGTCACGAATGCCATAGTTGCCCTTAGTTTGAAGATGTAATCCAGAGACGTGTTATATACAACAGCATTCGGGTTTGTTCTCTTTTTGACTCCCTCTGCATATTTGCAATCAAATGTCTACATTTTCTCCATCTCCTTAGATATCATACTTTAATTCTACCGGTCATTCCACTGATTTCAAAACTCGGTCCTTCAGAAAGTGGAGAGCAAAACTTTTGCAGTTCTACCACAGATAAACTCAGCAAAAAAATAAATGTATCTTTTTCAGGACCCTGTCTTTCAAAGATAATTCATAAAAATCCAAATGACTTCACAGATCTTCATTGTAAAGGGTTTAAACACTGTTTCCCATGCTTGTTCAATGAACCATAAACAATTAATGAACATGCACCTGTGGAACGGTTGTTAAGAAAACTTGCAGACAGTAGGCAATTAAGGTCACAGTTCTGAAATCTTAGGACACTAAAGAGGCCTTTCTACTGACTCTGAAAAACACCAAAAGAAAGATGCCCAGTGTCCCTGCTCATCTGCGTGAACATGCCTTAGGCATACTGCAAGAAGGCATGAAGACTGCAGATGTGGCCAGGGCAATACATTGCAATCTCCGTACTGTGAGATGCCTAAGACAGCACTACAGGGAGACAGGACGGACAGCCGATCGTCCTCGCAGTGGCAGACCACGTGTAACAACACCTGCACAGGATCGGTACATTCGAACATCACACAGGTACAGGATGACAACTACAACTGCCCGAGTTACACCAGGAACGCACAATCCCTCCATCAGTGCTCAGACTGTCCGCAATAGGCGCAGAGAAGCAGGATTAAGGGCTTGTAGGCCTATTGTTAGGCAGGTCCTCAGCAGACATCACTGGCAACAACGTCGCCTCAAACCCACCGTTTCTGGACACTCCAGCATGACAATGCAACCAGCTACACTGCTCGTTCTGTGCATGATTTCCTGCAAGACAGGAATGTCAGTGTTTTGCCATGGCCAGCGAAGATCCCGGATCTCAATCCCATTGAGCACGTCTGGGACCTGTTGTATCAGAGGGTGAGGGTCTAGGGCCATTCCCCCCAGAAATGTCCAGGAACTTGCAGGTGCCTTGGTGGAAGAGTTGGGTAACATCTCACAGCAAGAACTGGCAAATCTGGTGCAGTCCATGAGGAGGAGATGCACTGCAGTACTTAATGCAGCTGGTGGCCACACCAGATACTAACTGTTACTTTTGATTTTGAACCCCCCTTTGTTCAGGGACACATTATTCAATTTCTGTTAGTCACATGTCTGTGGAACTTGTTCAGTTTATGTCTCCGTTGTTGATTCTTGTTATGTTCATACAAATATTTACACATGTTAAGTTTGCTGAAAATAAACGCAGTTGACAGTGAGAGGATGTTACTTTTTTTGCTGAGTGTAGAACAGCAATTGAAAAATATTTGGTTCTACTACCTGATATCTTTCAAAAAAACGCGTTAGAAAGTATTACCTACACATACTGACCAGCTCATGTTATATACAGAAGCATGCTACATGGCAGACCAATCCGCACTCATCTCTCGGGCATGTCCAGCCCATTCATTATCTCAGCCAATCATGGCTAGCTGGAAGGTTTCTGGCTTTATCCATGGCTAAACCAACTAGGCTCGTAATTTAACAATTGTATTCGTTTTTACATATCCATACAAGTTTGTTTTTAAGGCACGTTAAAGGTCACGTGTTCCAGAAGGCAGTTATGCCCAAAAATGCATTTTGATAAAAATAAATAAAAAGTTTACGTTCAAATGGCTCTCCTGTGAAGTAGTGACGTGCGACAGTACTTTACAGTACTTTCCTGAAACTAGTCACATATGTTATAACATTAACTTCAAATAAGAGCAGAGGATCACATATGAAATTCATATGTTTTTTCTGTAAGGGAGGACATGTACGGTGAAATGCCGTCGTAAATTCAACACAACAAATTTGCTGGTTTTTGTTGTTTGAATTTTTGTATATTCTCTGCTGTTTATTGTGTTGTCTGGTAGGTCAGATTTCCAAAGTATTCATTGCACATGGCAAAATAAACTTGAAACAAATCAAATATAGAGACATGTCCAGTAAAATACACTACATAAAGATTAATAGTAAATGACAGTAAAGGGCATTACTGGGGACATGACTTGCAATGTCGAGCCATACCAGTTTTGTGACCTTTCTGTAGCTTCCTCAAACAAAATACATGCTTCAAAGGAAATTCTAGTTGGTCTGCACCATGAATTTCAAACGTACGTATTATACTTTTCTAATAATGTATATGATTTACGAGATTTATCAAAAATATTTCCACACTTATAAATTCTTAGACAATTAAGCACATAACAGAACTTCAGTAACATTATCTTGAACTATCATTTCACTACCGTTGAATCAGGTTACAAAGAGAATGTGTGATCCAACCAATTAATTTACACCATCAAACAACACACGATAGACAGACAGCACAAAGCACAAGGTGTTCCTCCTTGCTTGTAAGGCCTTAAATATTTAAAGAGCGAACATGTGTTTGGGCAAGGGTGCTGCAAAGCATGTCAGCTAAACTTCTAAGACTACAGATCGACTCTGTCTATGTGAGCATAACAAACAACATCCCAAAGGAAAGACGGCACTTTATCAAACTAAAACCAATAAATAATAGAACAAACAAGTTGAACATATGTACCTTGTGTGACAACATCTAAGGGAAAACTGTCACACGCTAATTTGGAACCTTGTATTACATCCGAAGAACCATATAATTTGTGTCTATCATTGTGTCAAAAGTAGAGAGAAAACAATGTGAACTTTTTAAACCAAGGCCTAGCTTTATTTCCATTCCTTGGTTGTTGTTTTTGGATAGAGGGATCAATCCCTGCAAAAAGACATCTACTGCATTAGATAGACAGAAAGATTGACACTATGGACAGTGAGACAAATGCAATAGATAGAACGATAGAGCGATATACGCTATAGAACGATAGAGTAACATAACAATAGACTGATAGATTGAATGATATAACAGTATATATACAGTGCATTCGGAAAGTATTCAGACCCTTTCACTTTTTCCAAATTCTGTTACGTTACAGCTTTATTTTAAAATTGATATTTTTTTTAACTATCTCATCAAACTACTCACAATACCCCATAATTACAAAGCAATAACAGGTTTTAGACATTTTAGCAAATAAAAAAAATGAAAAACGGAAATATAACATTTACATAAGTATTCAGACTCTTTACTCAGTACTTTCTTGAGGTAAATTTGGCAGTGATTACAGACTCGAGTCTTCTTGGGTATGACGCTACAAGCTTGGCACACCTGTATTTGGGAAGCTTCTCCCATTCTTCTCTTCAGATCCTCTCAAGCTCTGTCAGGTTGGATAGGGAGTGTCGCTGCACAGCTATTTTCAGGTCTCTCTAGAGATGTTCGATTGGGTTCAAGTCCGGGCTCTGGCTCAAGGACATTCAGAGTCTTGTCCAAAAGCCACTCCCGTGTTGTCTTGGCTGTGTGCTTAGGGTCGTTGTCCTGTTGGAAGGTGAACCGTCGCCCCAGTCTGAGGTCCAGAGCGCTCTGGAGCAGGTTTTCATCAAGGATCTATTTTTTCTTTGCTTTGTTCATCTTTCCCTCGATCCTGACTAGTCTCCCAGTCCCTGCCGCTGAAAAACATCCCCACAGCATGTTGCTGCCACCACCATGCTTCACCGTAGGGATGGTGCAAGCTTTGCTTCAGATGTGGTGCTTGGCATTCAGGCCAAAGAGTTCAATCTTGGTTTCATCAGACCAGAGAATCTTGTTTCTAATGGTCTGAGAGTCCTTTAGGTGCCTATTGGCAAACTCCAAGCGGGCTGTCATATGCCTTTTACTGAGGAGTGGCTTCCGTCTGGCTACTCTACCATAAAGGCCTGATTGGTGGAATGCTGCAGAGATGGTTGTCCTTCTGGAAGGTTCTCCCATCTCCACAGAGGAACTCTGAAGCTCTGTCAGAGTGATCATCCGGTTCTTGGTCACCTCCCTGACCAAGCCCCTTCTCCCCCGATTGCCCGGTTTGGCCATGCGTCAAGCTCTAGGAAGAGTCTTGGTGCTTCCAAACTTCTTCCATTTAAGAATGAGGGAGGCCATTTTGTTCTTGGGGACCTTCAGTGGTGCAGACATTTTTTGGTACCCGTCCCCAGATTTGTGCCTCGACACAATCCTGTCTCGGAGCTCTACGGACAATCTATTCAACCTCATGGCTTGGTTTTTGCTCTGACATGCACTGTCAACAGTGGGACCTTATATAGACAGGTGTGTGTCTTTCCACATCATGTCCAATCAATTGAATTTACCACAGGTGGACTCAAATCAAGTTGTAGAAACATCTCAAGGATGAACAATGGAAACAGGATGCACCTGAGCTCAATTTCAAGTCTCATAACAAAGGGTTTGAATATATATGTAAATAAAGTATTTCTGTTTTTTTATGGTTTTTATACATTTGCAAAAATTCTGAAAACCTGTTTTCACTTTATCATTAGGGGGTATTGTGTGTAGATTGATGAGGAAAAAAATTGAATTTAATATATTTTAGAATAAGGCTGTAACATAGCAAAATGTGGAAAAAGTCAAGGGGTCTGAATACTTTCCGAACGCACTGTATTTTATGTGTTACAGCCTGAATTTAAAATAGTTAAAATTTAGATTTTGTGTGACTGGCTTACACACAATACCAAAAATATCAAAGTGGAATTGCGTTTTCAGGAATGTTTACAAATTCATTAAAAATGAAAAGCTGAAATGTCTTGAGTCAATACGTATTCAACCCCTTTGTTATGGCAAGCCTAAATAAGTTCAGGAGTCAATAACCTTAATCATTGAATATCCCTTTGAGCATGGTGAAGTTATTAATTACACTTTGGATCGTGTATCAATACACCCAGTCACTACAAAGATACAGGAATCCTTCCAAACTCAGTTGTCGGAGAAACTGCTCAGGAATTTCACCATGAGGCCAATATTGACTTTAAAATGTTTACAGAGTTTAATGGCTGTGATAGTGGAAATCTGAGGATGGACCAACAATATTGTATTAACTCCACAAAACTAACATAAATGACAGAGTGAAAAGAAGAAAGCCTGTACATAAGAAAAATATTCCAAAACATGCATCCTGTTTGCAATAGGGCACTAAAGTAAAACTGACCAAAATGTGGCTAAGAAATTAACTTTATGTCCTAAATAAAAAGCGTTGTCTTTAGGGCAAATCTAACACAACACATCAATGTGTACCACTCTTTATATTTTCAAGCATGGTGTTGGCTGCATCATGTATGGGTATGCTTGTCATCAGCAAGGGTTAGGGAGTTTTTAAAATTGTATATATATATATAAAGAAACGGAATAGAGCTAAGCACAGGCAAAATCCTCCAGGAAAACCTGGTTCAGTCTGCTTTCCAACAGAAACAGGGGAACAAATTCAACTTTCAGCAGGACGATAACCTTAAAGACAAGGCCAAATATACACTGGAGTTGCTTACCAAGACGACATTGAATGTTCTTGAGGTGCCTTAGTTACAGTCTTGGCTTAAATCGGCTTGATAATCTATGGCAAGATTTAAAAATGTCTCTAGCAAAGATCAACAACCAACTTGACAGATCTTGAAGAATTAAAAAATTATAATTTGCAAATAATGTACAATCCAGGTGTGCAAAGCTCTTAGAGACTTACCCTGAAAGACTCACAGCTGTAATCGCTGCCAAATGTGATTCTGACATGTATTGACTCAGTGTTGTGAATACTTATGTAAATTAGATATTTCTGTATTTCATTTTCAATACATTTGCAAAAATGTCAAAAAACACATTTTCACTTTTTCATTATGGAGTATCGTGTGTAAATGGCAGATAATTTTTTTTTTTAAATCCATTTGGAATTCTGCCTATAACAACAAAATGTGAAATTAGTCAAGGGGGATGAATACTTTCTGAAGGCACTGTACATAGATAGATACTGTAGATATCTTGTGAGAAGTGATTAGACGTGGCTGGTCCATGAGGAGACATTTAGGAGACAGAGAGTGACAGTACGCTGTTTGTGATCTCTACAGAGGGAGGGTGGGTGGGTGGGAGGGAGGGAGGGAGGATAACTGAGAAGGAAAGGAGAGCAGGAGAAATGTGCCATCCCTAATGCCTCATGGCAAATCATGTTCAGCTGATAAGACAATATTTCATGTGGGGTCAGGGCCAATAAGAGCCCTTTTCAACACCATAGAGATGAATAGAGCTTGACTGTCCTATGTGATCAAGATGCAGACAGCAAACAACCAGTGCTGCGTTTGTGACCCAAATGGCACCCTATTCCCTATATAGTGCACTACTTTTGGACCAGAGCCACATGGGCCCTGTCCCATAAAGGGAATAGGGTGCAATTTGGGATGCAGATGTGATTCTAACATGGGTGGGCAGGACCACTGACAATCTCACTCACTCATAATAATGCTAACTGTTATGTAGCCTGGAAGAAGAAAAAAAAAGGTTTTAAAACTGATTGAGAGGTGATAGCAGTGTGAGATCATTAATAGGGACATCTCAGTGTGTGTGTGTGTGTGTGTGTGTGTGTGTGTGTGTGTGTGTGTGTGTGTGTGTGTGTGTGTGTGTGTGTGTGTGTGTGTGTGTGTGTGTGTGTGTGTGTGTGTGTGTGTGTGTGTGTGTGTGTGTGTGTGTGTGTGTGTGTGTGTGTGTGTCTGTGCGTGCGTGCGTGCGTGCGTGCGTGCGTGCGTGCGTGCGTGCGTATGTGTGTGTGTGTGTTCACTATAGTGTGTTGAGCGATTGACAAGAATAAGTCTGACAAAACAGATGCTTGTTTTATATTGTCAGCTGTAAATGAAGGGTTAGAGGGTGATAAAAGATTGGCTATACGGTCCATTTAACAGTGTAGCTAAAATGCCAACCATAGCCCCTAGCACTACAAAATAACTATTGCACAGTTAGCAATGGACAACTGTAAAATTGTCAGATAGATAAACATGTGAAACCAACAAAAATAATGTTCCTGATAGATACGAGACATATTAGTGTAGTGGTCCTTGCTGTTTTTCAATATACACACACACACAAACACACACACTGAAAAAACGATGTGCAGGTTACAATTTGTTTTACATTCAAACGGTTTCCTGATGGTGTCCAGCTCTCTAAAAGTCACCGAAATGAAAGCTATACAGTCAGGGACCATCAACAATTTTAAAAACCATACATAGTTTAAAAAAATAATGGGAAAACAGAAATATAATACATTTTCAGTGCGGCCCTCCGGACCTAACTGAAGACCGAATGTGACCCCCAAGGCAAAATGAGTTTGACACCCATGATCTAGATAGAATGGAGGGTGGATGGGGCCAGGGCCCAATTGCATAAAACACCTTAAGTACATTTTCCCCTCATCTCTTCCTTTAAAGTTTCCTTTAACTTTAAGTCAGTTGCACAAAACATTTTAAGGTGAATTTCCCCCTTAAATTCATGAGGTCCCTTAACTGCTTCATTCAGTATGGATATCAATGTAAACAGCACTTGTGGCGGTGAATGTTGCTTTCATTTGCTCTGGTTACAAAAGGAAAACATTAACCAGCTAAATTGCTAGCTAAACAATGGAAGGTGCACAACCCATGGCTACAAAGCTAGCTGGCTAATTAGCTATAGTTAGTCTGTAAGCTAGCTTGACATACTAGAAAGTAATACAAACAAGTTGAGAAAAAAGTAACTACAAGCAACATGGTTTATTATCTTCTGAAGCAAATTGGTTATCCTGTCTTGACTGTAGAAGTTCTATGTTGCTATCTCACAAAATGAAAGAGATCTCTTTGTGAAGACTTTTTGGCAGTGAATCAGGTTGTCACCAAGATAACCAGAGAGTCTTTCTGCCATACATTATTATTACATTTATTTTCTACCTTTATTGAACAAGGCAAGTCAGTTAAATTCTTATATACAATGAAGGCCTACCCCAGCCCAACCTGGACGTATTGTGCGCCGCCCTATGGGACTCCCAATCATGGCCAAATGTGACGCAGCTTGGATTCGAACCAGTGACTACAGTGACACCTCTTGCACTGAGCTGCAGTGCCTTAGGCCACCGCACCACTCAGGAGCCCAAATGGCCATCAAACTACCGTAAAACCCCTTAAGTATGCCCTTAACTAAGGAACTATTTGAGGGGCTCTATGCAATGACCTTAAACAATTCTCATAAGTAAGGGAAAATTATTCCTGAAGGTAAACCCTTAAGGGAAACACTTACGATGTTTTATGCACCTGGGCACAGAGCCATTAAGAAAGAGAGTTAGGCCAACTTTTAGAAATGTTAATTTTCTTCTGATTCTAGACATTGTTACATAGCATTATTTAAATATTTCCCATGTGACGTTAATAGTGCGCGAACATGGCTGCCATATCATTTTATTTTTAGCTGCTTCTATCATAATGCTCATTCTAGACATAAGATTCCCCATGTATTGTTCATGTGGCGCTGCCTCTGCTGGCATAGAATGTTGTAGTGTCATGTAAATGCATCATAATGCAGAAACCTCAATGGCCCAACCATATAAAAATCAGCAAAAAAAGAAACGTCCTCTCACTGTCAACTGCGTTTATTTTCAGCAAACTTAACATGTGTAAATATTTGTATGAACATAACAAGAATCAACAACTGAGACAAAAACTGAACAAGTTCCACAGACATGTGTCAGAGTCGTGTGTATAGGTGGCAGGGAAGTCAGGCGCAGGAGAGTTAAACGGAGTTTAAATGGAGACTTTTAATAAATGTCCACTTAACATGCTCCAAACACGAAAATGTACATACATAAAATAAACATGGGTACGAGGACCCGTCGCGCACCTATACACCAAGAAACAACACTTGACATAAAACAATCTCTGACAAAGACATGAGGGGAAACAGAGGGTTAAATACACAAGAGGTAATGGATGGGATTGAAAACAGGTGTGTGGGAAGACAAGACAAAACCAATGGAAAATGAAAAATGGATCGATGATGGCTAGAAGACCGGTGACGTCGACCGCCGGACACCGCCCAAACAAGGAGAGGCAACGACTTCGGCAGAAGTCGTGACAACATGTGACTAAAAGAAATGGAATAATGTGTCCCTGAACAAAGGGGGGTTCAAAATCAAAAGTAACAGTTAGTATCTGGTGTGGCCACCAGCTGCATTAAGTACTGCAGTGCATCTACTCCTCATGGACTGCACCAGATTTGCCAGTTCTTGCTGTGAGATGTTACCCAATTCTTCCACCAAGGCACCTGCAAGTTCCTGGACATTTCTGGGGGGAATGGCCCTAGACCCTCACCCTCTGATACAACAGGTCCCAGACGTGCTCAATGGGATTGAGATCCGGGATCTTCGCTGGCCATGGCAGAACACTGACATTCCTGTCTTGCAGGAAATCATGCACAGAACGAGCAGTGTGGCTGGTTGCATTGTCATGCTGGAGTGTCCAGCAACGGTGGGTTTGAGGCGACGTTGTTGCCAGTGATGTCTGCTGAGGACCTGCCTAACAATAGGCCTTACAAGCCCTTTGTCCAGCTTCTCTGCGCCTATTGCGGACAGTCTGAGCACTGATTGTGCGTTCCTGGTGTAACTCGGGCAGCTGTTGTTGCTATCGTGTGCCTGTCCCGCAGGTATGATGTTCGGATGTACCGATCCTGTGCAGGTGTTGTTACACGTGGTCTGCCACTGCGAGGACGATCAGCTATCCGTCCTGTCTCCCTGTAGTGCTGTCTTACGCGTCTCACAGTACGCACATTGCAATGTATTGCCCTAGCCACATCTGCAGTCCTCATGCCTCCTTGCAGCATGCCTAAGGCACGGTCACACAGATGACCAGTACACTGGGCATCTTTCTTTTGGTGTTTTTCAGAGTTAGTAGAAAAGCCTCTTTAGTGTCCTAAGTATTCATAACTGTGACCTTAATTGCCTACCGTCTGTAAGCTGTTAGTGTCTTAACGACTGTTCCACAGGTGCATGTTCATTAATTGTTTATGGTTTATTGAACAAGCATGGGAAACAGTGTTTAAATCCTTTACAATGAAGATATGTGAAGTTATTCGATCTTTGAATGACAGGGTCCTGTAGAAGGGACGTTTAGATCCTATTAAATTACTAGAAGGGGCATGTAATAAACACTCAAAGTTCCAGAATGAAATAGAAATGGCAGCCATATTGGTCAGGGAGAAATCCAAACTAGTCTAATTGGAATTAAAGGCAGTAGAGGCATAGTCCTGATTGTACTTATGCAGGAAAATAGAAGTAAACCATACGATATATCAGAAATTGTGAGTGTTATTACATTATACAATATCAGTACTTGTTGCATTTACATTTGTCTAAGTCTTATCATCAACTGATTTCAGCCAGTATATGGCTTTGGATCGACTGCATTGTTTGAATGGAATGTTGGCATTTAAAATATTAAATAAAAACTGTCTGGCTAGCTAGCTAACAAACATATAGATAAACTCTTCAAATTCATTAGTTTACACAATATCATATCACAGAACTGCAAACCATGGTTGACCAACTAGATATTACCATGGTTGACCAAAATAGATACTTTTATCCTATCACAAGGTTAATGTCCATTCTATTATCCTAATTCATAATTCTATGGGCCAAACTCTCTGAAGAGAGGTGGGGTGGCAGGTAGCTTAGTGGGTAGAGTGTTGGGCCAATAACTGCAAGGTTGCTGGATTGAATCCCCAAGCTGACAAGGTAAAAATATGTTGTTCTGCTCCTAAACTGGGCTGTCATTGTAAATAATAATTTGTTCTTAACTGACTTGCCTAGTTAAATAAAGTCAACATTTAAAGACATGGGGCTGGAGCTGGGGCCAAGAAACCCATAAGGAGACATACCTCAGCCCTGACCCCCTGCTCTCCAAGGTATCTCCCCTGTGCAGCATTCTTATTCAACTCCAAACTGACAGTGTTTTTAATCTTTTCTTTGCTTCTCTCCTGGAGATTGGGGGAACAAAAATCAATACTGTGTGTCAGACGATCTAGCAGGCTGTGAATTACAGGCCCTGGACTCTGCGGCGGCTAAATCAAAAATTGCACCCTATTCCCTATATAGTGCACTATACACTATATACCCATAGGGCTCTGGTCAAAATAACTGCACTATATAGGGAATAAAGTGCCATTTGGGATGAAGCCTACCTCACAACGGCGCCCCGACTTCCTGGACAGTCTTGAGCACAGAACCATGGGAGGATCATCAGAGAGAAGCGAGGGGAGAGGGAGGTCACGCTAGGGTTCAAGCCAGGACCACAGACGCCCAGGCATGGTATTTACTGAGAGAGCCACTAAAATGAGAAATAACTTCCGTCTGGCTCCGCACGAAAGGCATCAGAGGAGTCTATTTTTCTTGTTTTACAAAAAACAACAGTTGTGGCCTCTTGGTCGGTTTCTCTCCCCCACACTTCTCACTCTCCCGCTCTCTCTTATGCTCTCTCTCTCTCTCTCTCCCTTCCCTAGGCTGACTCCCTCCCTTTATAGTGAGTGATATATTCGGCGATCCTGCCCACACTACAAATCTGAGTGGAGAACATATCGACACCCAGGTCTGTCATTATCCGTTAATCACGCTGCTGACTTACATTTAAATCCTGCTTCCCACTGGCGGTCAACCAATCTACATAAATGACCTCACATAAATCTACTGGGAAGGAACCAAGGCATCTAGCTTTATTTTAATTTTTTGCTAACTCACACAAAATGACACAAAACTTAGGCTACATAGCTTACCATATGCCATAACTTTTTGATGGAGACTCTAAAAGTGAATTTAAAAAATGTAACCGCTGCATAAACTAATTTAATAACACATAATACGTCATTCAGTTTATTATGAGCAAACATATTAGTGAGAAACACTCTAAATAAGCTCTTAATAGTACTATGCTATCATTAGAAGATCCAATCCAAGATGGCGTAGCAGTCAGACGTCTTTGTCTTGTCTCGTCCCATGTATATATATTTTTATATATTTTTCATCACATTCTTTTAAATATTTTTCCTAAACCTCAACTTCAAAATACTCTCCTGCAACCTGCCTCACCTAATGAGGTGTGGATCTGTTTTTTTCTGAAGTATTTCTATTTACCCCCGAACTGGAATACCTCAACTGAAGCTAGCTAACTAGCTACCAGCTATCAGTCAGCTAACCACTGCTAGCGGTCATCAGCTAACCTTTAGCTCGGAAAGCTCTCGCCAGTTCGTACAACGCATTTCAAACCAGAGCATACCGGGCCTATTTATCTCTCCATACAGCCGGATTCCTACCGCAAACTCTGAACCTTTTCATCTGATTCATCGCAGCTAGCTAACCACAACCCGGGTTGACTACTCCTGGTTAACGTTTCCGTCCCGGAGCAAGCACCAACTAGCCTGGAGCTAGAACCATCTCCCGGCTAGGGCTCCTGGGCTACTCCTGAAGCCCCCTCCTCGGCTACAATATCCGGACCCCTGCCGGTACGGGTACTGCCGGTACGGGGCATGGAACCCCACCAATCCTTCATGACTGGAATACCGACATAATACCGACACGTCCCCTGAAGGCCTGTTAGCTATCTAGAGCATATTGGACTGTTAGCTGATCCATCGGCCAGTTTCTTGGACCACTATACCCATTTTGCCATTTGGACTTGGACCCCTCTAGTACTTGGAAACCTACTAATTCCACGACGGGTCTATCGACGTCACCACACGAGGAGGCAAAAACAGACTTTCCCTCATCGCGATGTCCCTCTAAGGCCCTTATGCTAGCTTGCTAGCCCCAGCCTGCTAACTGCTAGCTTGCTAGCCACGGCCTGCTAACTGTCTGAATCGCCGTGTCCCCAGCCAGCCCAGCCACTCACTGGACCCATACGATCACTTGGTTACGCATGCCTCTCCCTAAAATCAGTATGCCTTGTCCATTACTGTCCTGGTTAGTGATTACTGTCTTATTTCACTAAAGAGCCTCTAGCCCTGCTCAATATGCCTTAACCAACCATGTTGTTCCACCTCCCATATATGCGATGACATCATCTGGTTTAAACGTCTCTAGAGTCTATATCTCTCTCATCATTACTCAATGCCTAGGTTTACCTCCAATGTACTCTCTTCCTACCATACCTTTGTCTGTACATTATTCCTTGAATCTATGCTATCGTGCCCAGAAACCTGCTCCCTTTACTCTCTGTTCCGAACGTGCTAGATGGCCAGTTCTTATAGCCTTTAGCCAAACCCTTATCCTACTTCTCCTCTGTTCCTCTGGTGATGTAGATATTAATCCAGGACCTGCAGTGCCTTGCTCCACCGCTACTCCCCAGGTGCTCTCATTTGTTGACTTCTGTAACCGTAAAAGCCTTGGTTTCATGCATGTTAACATTAGAAGCCTACTCCCTAAGTTTGCTTTATTCACTGCTGTAGCACATTCTGCCAACTCCGGATGTCTTAGCCGTGTCTGAATCCTGGTTTAGGAAAACCACCAAAAAAAACAAAAATTCCATCCCTAACTATAACATTTCCCGCCAAGATAGAACTGCCAAAGGGGGCAGTGTTGCAATCTACTGCAGAGATAGCCTGCAGAGTTCTATCTTACTATCCAGGTCTGTACCAAATCAATTCGAGCTTCCACTCCTAAAAATTCACCTTTCCAGAAACAAGTCTCTCACTGTTTCCGCTTGCTATAGACCACCCTCTGCCCTCAGCTGTGCCCTGGACACCATATGTGAATTGATTGTCCTCCATCTATCTGCTGAGCTCGTGCTGCTAGGTGACCTAAACTGGGACATGCTTAACACCCCGGCCATCCTACAATCTAAGCTTGATGCCCTCAATCTCACACAATTTATCAATGAACCTACCAGGTACAACCCCAAATCCGTAAACACGAGCACCCTCATAGATATCATCCTAACTAACTCGCCCTCCAAATACACCTCTGCTGTTTTCAACCAAGATCTCAGAGATCACTGCCTCATTGCCTGCATCCGTAAAGGGTCTGCGGTCAAACGACCACCCCTCATCACTGTCAAACGCTCCCTAAAACACTTCAGCGAGCAGGCCTTTCTAATCGACCTTGCCCAGGTATCCCGGGATGACACTGACCTCATCCCGTCAGTAGGGGATGCCTGGTTATTCTTTAAAAGTGCCTTCCTCATCATCTTAAATAAGCATGCTCCATTCAAAAAATGTAGAACCACGAATAGATATAGCCCTTGGTTCACACCAGACCTGTCTGCCCTTGACCAGCACAAAAACATCCTGTGGCGTTCTGCATTAGCATCGAATAGCCCCCGTGATGTGCAACTTTTCAGGGAAGTTGGAACCAATATACACAGGCAGTTAGGAAAGCTAAGGCTAGCTTTATCAAACAGAAATTTGTATCCTGTAGTACAAACTCAAAAAGTTCTGGGACACTGTAAAGTCCATGGAGAATAATAGCCCATCCAATCTACCTCATCCCCATACTGTATTTATTTATTTATTTTGCTCCTTTGCACCCCAGTATCTCAACTTGTACATTCATCTTCTGCACATCCTACCATTCCAGTGTTTAATTGCTATATTGTAATTGCTTTGCCACCATGGCCTATTTATTGCCTTACCTCTCTTATCCTAACTCATTTGCACATGCTGTATATAGACTTTTCTACTGTATTATTGATTTTATGTTTGTTAATTCCATGTGTAACTCTGTGTTGTTGTATGTGTCGAACTGCTTTGCTTTATCTTGGCCAGGTCGCAGTTGCAAATGAGAACTTGTTCTCAACTAGCCTACCTGGTTAAATAAAGATGAAATTAAAAAATTAAAAATAATAAAATAAAATAGAAAGATGTCTGGTATTGTAGTAACAAACTGTTTAAGGAGTTCACTCAGAGTATACATCGAACAGGTTTCATCCACACAAAATTCCTTATGCTAAATATGTCTTTCTAAATAAAAATTTCCCTGAAGTCCCAGAAGAGAATTCTGAAATTCAGACAGGCATCAGGCTAGTGACAGACTCTTAGAAGAAAAGCAAATCACCACATTACTGCGGTATACAATGGACCACTATCCTTTGCATAAATCTCATTCTAGATCCAAGGGTTAAAGCAGGGTGAAGCTGGGGCGGATAGAGCAGATAGCGCACTAGCCCTCCCTATGTTACTCAAATATAAGTCCAACTTCATCAGCCTTCTCTCCCTCTCTCCTCAGAGACCTACCCTGTTTCCCAATTTTCCAGACTTTTCTTTGAAGTGTTCACTTCCGCACTACTCCACAGCCTATATGATTGGTGTAAGCATGGACTCTTACACCAATCCTAGGATTTTATATCCTCAGGGAAAAGTGTGGACAACTGAGACCAATGCAGTTTGAAAACCCTCAGACTGACTGAGAACCACCTAGAATCATCAGGGTCTGCATTCACAAATCATCTCAGAATAGGAATGCTGATCTAGGATCAGTTTTTCCTTATATATCATAATTAATAAAAGGGGGGACCTGATCCTAGATCAACATTAGTCTGAGACACTTTGTGAATACGGGCCAATACTCCTATTTTAAGGATAGAATAATTCCGCTCAGTCTAACGTTATTTCTTGGAGAGGGTCGGTCACTGTCATGTTTAGGAGCAGTGCCATGTGGAGATAGCATCTCATAAAAACCCTTCTCTGTCGATAACCAACCTGTCAGCCAAGGCAGAGACTGAGATTATCATCTATGATAGCTCCTCTGTAGGCAACACTGGATTCTAGCCTGATTCCAGATCAGTTGCTGATGTTTGGGTATGGCAATGACCATAAGAGTTGACAAGACAGTACTGTCCAAACAGATCAGGGATCCAGGCTAAAACACCTCAACTCCAGGCTGAACCACTGAATATTTCCTGTTCACTTCTTTCTTTTTCAACACGCCATGTCATTTTGAACCTGATCTCACTCTAACATTTCAATTGCTTGTCAAAACAACCGTCAGGTGTGGGGCTGGGCTAGAGTAATAAGATTTAATATGTTTCTTTGGCCGGCAAAAATAATGCCTGATTCATTTGTGCTTGAGATTCAGAGCCTAAGCACCGAGATCGATATGTGTGCGGTCACATGCCAATACCAGGCTGAGTGAGTAATTAGCCAATGTGGTCCAGCGATCATTGGCAGACCTGATGGGAGCTGTGTGTGTGTGTGTGTGTGTGTGTGTGTGTGTGTGTGTGTGTGTGTGTGTGTGTGTGTGTGTGTGTGTGTGTGTGTGTGTGTGTGTGTGTGTGTGTGTGTGTGTGTGTGTGTGTGTGTGTGTGTGTGTGTGTGTGTGTGTGTGTGTGTGTGTGTGTGTGTGCGCGTGCGCGTGCGTGCGTGCGTGCGTGCGTGCCAATGAAGTTGCTGGGGCTAAAAGCTGCCAGGAAAATATCACTACCTCTCTCCAATCCAAATAAATGGACAGGGCTTCCCTTTAAAGGCCTTGTGAGCATTCCCAAATGGTACCCTATTCCCTTTAAAGTGCACTACCTTTAGGGAATAGGGTGCCATTTGGGATGCATTCCTTATGTGGAGCGATAAAGCAATAGATCAGTGGGGAATTGGGTAACATGCTCAAATAAGTTTACCAACCAACAGCAAAACAATCACAAAGTCAACACACAGCCTCTCCAGATGTATTGATGGAATTATAAAACAGAGCTCCTTCATTTGCAAGTGGAATATTAATTGCTGTGAAGATTGAGGTAGCTAGCTATAAATATCCCCTGACTGGCTGATTGCTCTGTGAGGATCAAACAGAAACACACAGAGAGAGCGAGCGTAGTTATTCTCTAACAGTTTGTTGTGACAGAGTTATGACAGTATTTACTGGCAGTCTATGGGACTAATGTTCTCTAATGAACAGTAGCATCACGGGGATCAGAGGAGAGTTTCACATTTGAAAGTAATTCTAAAAATGATTAATCTATCAATTATACGGTGTATTAAAAGCATCCAGTTCCTTATTACTGAATTGTTGATTCCCTGATAGAGAGTGTAATTTAACAGAACAGGCTTTTGTTTGTTTGAGTGAAATAACTCAATTGTAACTACTCCACAACATCTGTCTCAGGCAGAGAAATACCTGAGATGATGATGATGATTATAAGATCAATTTAGCTGAGAATGATTAAGTGCAACAGTAATCATTTTAGCAGCACTTTCTTTCATTACAGTCAGACTCCAGAAATATCCTGCACTTGTGACATTGCTCAATAACAACGTCAAGGTTAGGACAGAGCCAGGGCACAACGCTAGCTTCATTAGAAAAAGGTGAAGGACCTAAAGTAATCAAATCACTGTGTAGGTGACTGGAGGGGAAAAAATTTAGCAAGAACCAGAGTTGCATGCTGTAAAAGCAGTTACGGCAATTACTTTGATCTACATTATACTGTATCATGTCCACATTATATCACTACATTCTTTGTGTACTTTTAAATATGAACGGTAATATAATGAGGTGAAAACTATCCAGCATGCTGCCATTCAAAACAACAGCAGGTTGGTTTTCTGTACAAACAGCTTCAGGGTTTATATTTTACAGCTGCTGTAACATGCAGCAGCACCCTTCTCTTCTCCAGCCTCCTGCCACCAGACCATTACCTCTGCCCTTGCCAGAACAAACAGGCTACCGTACCAAATGGCACCCTATTCCTTATATGGGTGATTCTACAGAAGTGGTGTAAATTGCTGTCCCACCCCCAAAAAATGTATATAAATGAACAGTTGTTTCCAAAATGTAGGAGATTTATTTACATTATGATATGTTCTTATTCAATCCGAGGCTATAACAAACATGTTATTAAATTAATATAGTACAAAGTTATTGTTTATACACCTACACTACACACCTACACTTCAAATGAGTGAATTTGGCTATTTCAGCCACACCTGTTTCTGAGAAGTTGTATAAAATTGAGCACACAGCATTGCAATCTCCATAGACAAACATTGGCAGTAGAGTGGCCCGTACGGAAGAGCTTAGTGACTTTCAACGTGGCACCGTCATAGGATGCCACCTTTCCAACAAGTAAGTTCGTCAAATTTCTGCCCTGCTGGTGCTACCCCGGTCAACTGTAAGTGCTGTTATTGTGAAGTGGAAAGTTCTAGGAGCAACAACGGCTCAGCCGTGAAGTGGTAGGCCACACAAGCTCACAGAATGGGAGCGCCGAGTGCTGAAGCGCTTAGCGTGTAAGCGAGGTCCATACAGAAATGGTTTGTTGAGATTGCCGTGGAAGAACTTGAATGGCCTGCACTGAGCCCTGACTTCAACCTCATAGAACACCTTTAGGATGAAACGCCGACTGCGAGCCAGGCTTAATCGCCCAACATCAGTGCTCGACCTCATTAATGCTATTGTGGCTGAAAGGAAGCAAGTCCCCACAACAATGTTCCAACATCTGGTGGAAAGCCTTCCCAGAAGAGTGGAGGCTGTTATAGAATTATAGCAGCAAGGGGGGACCATCACCATATTAATGCCTGCATGATTTTTGAATGAGATGTTCGACGAGCAGGTGTCCACATACTTTTATTCATGTAGTGTATTTCTATTGAAAGGTGGCTGTCCCAAACCCTGACCCCTGAAAATAAAGCTATTAATTTTTATAAATATCTTAACACTATTATTTCAAAATAATATTTTGAGTTGTTATATTATCACATGTGAAGATACTGATCTAATTATTCGTTTGGTTTATTTTTAAACAACTTACGCAGTGGTCTAAGACACTGCATCTCAGTGCAAGACGCGTCACTGCAGTACCTGGTTCAAATCCAGGCTGCATCACATCCGGCCGTGATTGGGAGTCCCATAGGGCAGCACACAATTGGCCCAGCGTCATCCGGGATTGGCCTGGGTAGGCCGTCATTGTAAAGAAGAATTTGACTTGCCAAGTTAAATTTAAAAAAAATGCATTTAAAAAATGCTTTTGATGTCACTACCGAAATACACACATTAAAGGGTAGGAAGCATGAGTTTTTACTCACCAATGTAAGAACACGGTGTGGTCAAAGACTTAATAACTTAGTTGTAGTCACTATCTAGTTACCTATAACAACATACATAGTTATATTTGAGCGTTTTTCCGTATTTATTAACTTATTTCCAGATACTTTCGGAACCACCCACAATGTACTATTTCTCAACTTCATATGGAGAACTGCTGCTACCTAGCTTGTTCCAGCTGGCTATCATTATCTACTGGCCATGCTAGCATGTAATTACATTCCAGACCAAGTGCTGTTGCTGGTGAGCTGAGTGTTGTAGTAAGTTTCCGTCGTTCGAAGCTAGTGCAGTAATAATGTATTTTTAATAAGTGTCACTACCGAACATCTAATATATCAAGAAATATGTAAAGTACTGTTTTGGGACTAAAATGTTTGCTGGGGTGTACTTCTGCCCAAATGAAAGATAACCAACCATATGTTAGCTGTGGGGATTCTTTAATGTCCAAAATACGTAAAAATTGTCCAACCGAAACTATTGACACCATAGAGATATATAGAGGTCTCATCTTTGTATCTGTGCCATTATGTAGTCTGTGACAGCACGGGCAGTGCCATTAAAGTTGCATGCGCCATACACCAACTGAGCTACAGAGGACTACAATGTGGGTAGTGGCCAAGTGCACACTTCAGGAAAAAGTGTAGAGTATTAAGATGTATAGCCAGCAGGGGGGCTCCAACCCTCCAAGAGCCCAAACGTTGACATCTATTTGGCCAAAACTTAGTACTGTGCTCTACTGTACTTTACTGTGCGCTACTCTACTGTTCTCTACTGTACTGTGCTCGACTATACTGTACTGTAACCTACTCTACTGTACTGTACTCTACTACTGTACTCTACTGTACTTTGCTGTACTATACTGTACTGTGCTCTACTGTACTCAAGTTTACTCTGCTTACATTTTTTTAATAATTGTAGAAAGGGCCCGTAGACACTTGATCTAGTGGTCTTGGTCTTGTGACTACTCAAGACCACATACATTTGGTCTTAAACTTGTCATGGTCTCAACTCACTGGGTCTGGATCTTGGGACCAGTGTCCTGGTATAAATCTTGGTCTTTGCTCCTGGATATTACCTTAATCTGGTTTACAAACCATAGGCCACCCAATTTGAAGAAGACAATGCTCTCTGATCATTGGCTGATCACTCATTACCCATAGGAATCCCCACCCAGTTGACTATTAGTAAATTGTGGAAGCCCTCAAATGACATCAAAACGCCTGATATTTTGCCAAAATAAAGACAGGTAAAGTAACAATTTGAACATCTAACAACATAATTAAATAGATGCACAAGTACTGTAATCAAATCAATCAATACGTTTCAAATTCATACAATCAACATTGAACATTTTGCAGAGAACAATAAAGATGATAGTTCTCTAAATTCAATTGAAAGGTTTTGAAAATCGGGTCAAATCTATTATTATTTTGGTATGCAAATATACTACTTAGCTAAAATGTAACTGTAATAGAAGGTTAATCAAAATGATCACTACTGTGCATGGTTCTCCCTTTACTGCAACTTTTACCACTATGTTTCAGTAGTGATACATTTAGTGGGGTGGTAAAGAATTCAGTTAAATATTTCAAATATGCAATACAAACAAAGTGTGTGAGTAGTATACAGTATGAATCAAATCAAATGTTATTAGTCACATGCGCCGAATACGACAGGTGTAGTAGACCTTACAGTGAAATGCTTACATACGAGCCCCTAACCAACAATGCAGTTTTAAAAATACAGATAAGAATAAGAAATAAAAGTAACAAATAATTAAAGAGCAGCAGAAAAATAACAGTAGCGAGACTATATACAGGGGGGTACCGGTACAGAGTCAATGTGCGGGGGCACTGGTTAGTTGAGGTAATATGTACATGTAGGTAGAGTTATTAAAGTGACTATGCATAGATGATAACAACAGAAAGCTGCAGCGTTGTAAAGGGAGGGGGGGTGGCAATACAAACAGTCTGGGTAGCCTTTTGATTAGGTGTTCTGGAGTCTCATGGCTTTGGGGTAGAAGCTATTTAGAAGCCTCTTGTACCTAGACATGGCGCTCCGGTACTGGCTGGAGTCCTTGACCATTTTTAGGGCCTTCCTCTGACACCGCCTGGTATAGAGGTCCTGGTTGGCAGGAAGCTTGGCCCCAGGGATGTACCGGGCCATATGCACTACCCTCTGTAGTGCCTTGCGGTTGGAGGCCGAGCAGTTGCCATACCAGACAGTGATGCAACCAATCAGGATGCTCTCGATGATGCAGCTCTAGAACCTTTTGAGGATCTGAGGACCCACGCCAAATCTTTTCAGTCTCCTTAGGGGGAATAGGTTTTGTCGTGCCCTCTTCATGACTGTCTTGTTATGCTTGGACCATGTTAGTTTGTTGGTGATGTGGACACCAAGGAACTTGAAGCTGTCAACCTGCTCCACTGCAGCCCCTTCGATGAGAACGGGGGAGTGCTCGGTCCTCTTTTTCCTGTGGTCCACAATCATCTCCTTTGTCTTGATCACATTGAGGGAGAGGTTGTTGTCCTGGCACCACAGGGCCAGGTCTCTGACCTCCTTCCTATAGGCTGTCTCATCTTTGTCGGTGATCAGGCCTACCACTGTTGTGTCATCGGAAAACTTAATGATGGTGTTGGAGTCGTGCCTGGCCGTGCAGTCATGAGTGAACAGCGAGTGCAGGAGGGGTCTGAGCACGCACCCCTGAGAGGCAGGCCCCTGTTTTGAGGATTAGCGTGGCGGATGTGTTGTTACCTACCCTTACCACCTGGGGGCGGCCCGTCAGGAAGTCCAGGATCCAGTTGCAGAGGGAGGTGTTCAGTCCCAGGGTCTTCAGCTTATTGATGAGCTTTGAGGGCACTATGGTGTTGAACGCTGAGCTGTAGTCAATGAATAGCAATCTCACATAGGTGTTCCTTTTGTCCAGGTGGGAAAGGGCTGTGTGGAGTGCAATAGATATTGCATTATCTGTGGATCTGTTGGGGCGCTATGCAAATTGGATTGGGTCTAGGGTTTCTGGGATAATGGTGTTGATGTGAGCCATGACCAGCCTTTCAAAACAGTTCATGGCTACAGACGTGAGTGCTACGGGTCGGTAGTCGTTCAGGCAGGTTACCTAAGTGTTTTTGGTATTACAGACTCGGACAGGGAGAGGTTGAAAATGTTAGTGAAGTCACTTGCCAGTTGGTCAGCGCATGCTCGCAATACACGTCCTGGTAATCCGTCTGGCCCTGCGGCCTTGTGAATGTTGACCCGTTTAAAGGTCTAACTCACATCGGTTGTGGAGAGCGTGATCACAGTCTTCCAGAACAGCTGGTGCTCTCATGCATGTTTCAGTTTTATTTGCCTTGAAGCGAGCATAAAAGTAGTTTAGCTCGTCTGGTAGGCTCGTGTCACTGGGCAGCTCTCGGCTGTGCTTCCCTTTGTGGTCTGTAATTTTTTGCAAGCCCTGCCACATCCGACAAGCATCAAAGCCAGTACAGTACTATTCGATCTTAGTCCTGTATTGACACTTTGCCTGTTTGATGGTTCGTCGGAGGGCATAGCGGGATTTCTTATAAGCTTCAGGGTTAGAGCTCCTTGAAAGCAGCAGCTCTAGCCTTTAGCTCAGTGCGGATGTTGCCTGTAATCCATATCTTCTGGTTGGGGTATGTACGTACGGTCACCGTGGGGACGACGTCATCCATGCACTTATTGATGAAGCCAATGACTGATGTGGTGTACTCCTCAATGCCATCGGAGGAATCCCGGAACATATTCCAGTCTGTGCTAGCAAAACAGTCCTGTAGCTTAGCAACTGCTTCATCTGACCACTTTTGTATTGATCTAGTCACTGTTGCTTCCTGCTTTCATTTTTACTTGTAAGCAGGAATCAGGAGGATAGAATTATGGTCAGATTTGCCAAATGGAGGGTGAGGGAGAGCTTTGTATGCTTCTCTGTGTGTGGAGTAAAGGTGGTCCAGAGTTTTTTTCTCTTTTTTTGCACATTTAACATGCTGATAGAAATTTGGTAAAACTGATTTAAGTTTCCCTGCATTAAAGTCCCCGGCTACTAGGAGCACCGCCTCTGGGTGATTGTGTTCTTGTTTGCTTATGGCAGAAAACAGCTTATTCAATGCTGTCTTAGAGCCAGCCTCTGACTGTGGTGGTATGTAAACAGCTACGAAAAATACAGATGAAAACTCTCTACGTAGATAGTGTGGTCTACAGTTTATCATGAGATACTCTACCTCAGGCGAGCAATAGCTCGAGACTTCCTTAGATATCGTGCACCAGCTGTTGTTTACAAAAATACATAGCCCGCCGCCCCTTGTCTTTCCAGACGCCACTATTCTATCCTGCCGATGCAGTATATAACCAGCCAGCTGTATGTTGATTGTGTTGTCGTTCAGCCACGACTCCGTGAAGCATAAGATATTGCAAGTTTTGAATGTCCCGTTGGTAGTTTAATCTTCCGCGTAGGTCATCTATTTTATTATCCAAAGATTGCACGTTTGCCAGCAGAATGGAAGGAAGTGGGGGTTTATTCGATCGCCTCCAAATCCTCAGAAGGCAGCCTGCCCTCTGGCCCCTTCTTCTCCGCCTCCTCTTCACGCAAATCACAGGGATCTGGGCCTATTCCAGAGAAAATAGGCCTCGTCAGACTCGTTCTCGTAGGCCTCGTCAGACTCAATAAAGGGAAAAAAGGATTCTGTCAGTCTGTGGTGAGTAATCGCAGTCCTGATGTCCAAAAGTTATTTTTGGTCATAAGAGACGGTAGCGGCAACATTATATACATTATGTACAAAATTAGTAAAAAAATAAGTTACAAACAACGCAAATAAACAAACAAAATAACACAATCGGTTGGGGGCACGTAAAACGTCTGCCTTCTTCTCCGGCGCCATCTTACCTACGTCTACCTGACATATGTTGGAAGATGTGTGCGGAAAATTTGGGAGAAATAGGATACAAATGTGCATTTTTTCCCAGACCACCAATTTACAGCACTTCCGTAGAATGTGGCCATGGCCCATAGTGGTGCACTATATAGGGAATAGGGTACCATTTGGGACACATTCACAGAGAATAGAGAGAGAGAGGGGTGAATCCATTTTGGCCTTTAATTTCAGACACAAAAGCGTAATTGAAACTTTCTCGCAGTGTTTTGCCGCTTGATTTGACACCGGACCTTCCCATTGTCACAAAATCGATAGAGGGAAGACAGGCGGGCAGGGACTAACTGGAAGAGGCTTTTGGTTTGTCATTTGGAGGGAGCAGGGAGGGAGCAGAGGCGAGTGAAGAGTGTTGAGGTTAAGTGATGTGTTTCTGACACCGAGTGGGCCTGGGATGCACCACACACACTCTCTCTCACACACACACATGTGCACACACACACACACACACACACACACACACACACACACACACACACACACACACACACACACACACACACACACACACACACACACACACACACACACACACACACACACACACACACACACACACACACACACACACACACACACACACACCAAGCAGCCCTCTAGCTCTCTAGCCTAATGGCTGGGGAAATTGCCTAGGGAGGAAGAGGAAGTGGGCTGTGTGTGTGCTTGTGCATGAGCATGTGCGTGTATTCGTGCATGTGTGCCTGCTTGAGTGCGTGTGTATTCTCTTGGGCATTTGACTGTCCATAAAACACAGCACGGCATCTGTACAACATAATAACCTTCCAAAACTTCCCAAAATGAAAGTCAAAGCCAAACCAACACAATGGACATACCCCTGTTGTTACTGTGATTTAAACATGGCAATCAACCAGCTGATGCAATGATTCTGTCTCTCTCTCTCTGTGTGTGTGTGTGTGTGTGTGTGTGTGTGTGTGTGTGTGTGTGTGTGTGTGTGTGTGTGTGTGTGTGTGTGTGTGTGTGTGTGTGTGTGTGTGTGTGTGTGTGTGTGTGTGTGTGTGTGTGTGTGTGTGTGTGTGTGTGTGTGTGTGTGTGTGTGTGTGTGTGTGTGTGTGCAACCCTTTTGTTATGGACTCTGATCTACGTCTTACCAACAAATGATCCTCTTTTGTGATTTTATGTGGTTTTGGTGATTACTTGGTAATCATCTCTGAATAATACATTTAGTATGAAGACTCCCATGCAGTCCCATGTAGAACGTGCAATAAAAAGGCACAGCATGTGATTTTATCATGTCATGGAGGTTTATCTAGAAACATGAATTCTGAAATCAACGCTTCCTCTCACTGACCTACTGAAAGCACGAGACACTACCAGAACTTAATGCACTTAGGCAAATAGAGGCAGACCAGAACCATTTGGATAAGTAGGGTGCAATTACACTTGAGGATGATTTAAAGGGACCCTGTCAGAATGCAGGGGAACTCAGACCTCTATTGAGGGAATGAAAATGGTCCCCGTAATGACAGAGCCAACTAGAGTGACCATTCAGGATTGACTGAGGGTCCGTCCCAAATGGCACCCTATTCCCTATATAGTGTACTACTTTTGACCAGGGCCCATGCGTGCCCATATGGCCCTTGTTAAAAGTAGGTGACTATGCAGGGATTAGGCTGCCATTTGGAACGCAGGCCGACTATTAAGGTATGTCAACATGGCAAAGAAATAGAGGAAAACTATGAGCATGGCAATTAGAGAACATGATAGAAAATGGATGGGGGTGATGGAGGGGGATAGAGTGGTGGAGGGGTGGCATCGTAGTATTACGTCCTGAGGAGAGTGTTACAGCAGAGGACTTCTCCATCAGGAGCTAATGTCGTGAATTTATGAGTTTTGGTGATCATAGACCTGTGTGGGATAAATCTGTAAACACACTGTAGTAATAACTTTAATAGGGTCACAACCAGAGTCATATCAGCATTTCTCAGTTCATGCTTAGCCTTAGTGCAGTGTGTGGCGGGAGAGGGAGAGTGGTTTGTTAGTTAGCAGGGTAGTGGTAGGATCCTGAATCAATTGACAAAGGCAGCATCAGTCACATAACATTACCTTATTGTAAATGGCAGGCTCTCTAAGTCTAAAAGCAGGGCAACAACGTCAATATAATTGTACCCAAAAATGGTCAGCTGGTTGCGTAAATAATGATGATTACTAAATGTTACATGAATTGTAAATATCAAAACCAAATGTAAACCCCTTTGTTAATATGTATTGGCAATACTTCACTTAATGGTGAGGCATGGAATAATAAAACATGCATATTGCCATATTGCTAAAGCATATTGCCAAATGTTGATTTTTCAGTGTTACATTTCTAGTGTTGATTCAGGAGGCAGACCAGAATTAACACCCAGTGGTGTAAAATAACCCCCAGTGTTTGTGTTAATAACCAGTTTTTTTTTTACACTGTGGAGAGTAAAACAGTCAAATCAAAACCATGCCCATCATTATCATATTTCCCAGTATGCTCTACTGCTGGTAGATTATTTTGATTGTTTTTAATATCTGTGTTTTTGCATTGATTGATTGATTCATGTTATGTACACAAATATAAATAACATACCGTTTTCTAACTAATCCAATCAGCTAGTTAGATTTATTGCACCTTTTACTGAAATGGTTGTTCGAGTTAAAATGGTTTAGGTAGTCTCCTTTACCAATTTCCATTATCCTGACTGTGGGTGAATTCAAATTCCAACAATTGGATATTGTAACTCTGTCTGGATTCCAATAGGAATTACACATAACATTGCAAGCCAGTATTTTATTTTAATTTTATTTATTTCACCTTTATTTAACCAGGTAGGCCAGTTGAGAACAAGTTTTCATTTACAACTTTGACCTGGCCAAGATAAAGCAAAGCAGTGCGACACAAACAACACAGTTACACATGGGATAAACAAACGTACAGTAAATAACACAATAGATAAATCTGTATACAGTGTGTGCAAATGTAGTAAGATTAGGGAGGTAAAGCAATAAATAGGCCATAGTGGCGAAATAATTACAATTGAGCAATTAAACACTGGAGTGATAGATGTGCAGATGAATGTGCAAGCAGAGATTCTGGGGTGCAAAGGAGCAAAAACTAAATAACAATATGGGGATGAGGTAGTAGGGTGGGCTATTTACAGATGAGCTGTGTACAGGTACAATGATCGGTAAGCTGCTCTGACAGCTGATGCTTAAAGTTAGTGAGGGAGATATAAGACTCCAGCTTCAGTGATTTTTGCAATTCGTTCCAGTCATTGGCAGCAGAGAACGGGAAGGAAAGGCGGCCAAAGAAGGAGTTGGCTTTGGGGATGACCAGTGAAATTTACCTGCTGGAGCGCGTGCTATGGGTGGGTGCTGCTATGGTGACCAGTGAGCTGAGATAAGGCGGGGCTTTACTTAGCAAAGACTTATAGATGACCTGGATCCAGTGGGTTTGGCGATGAATATGAAGCGAGGGCCAGCCATCGAGAGCATACAGGTCGCAGTGGTGGGTAGTATAAAGGATGCTTTGTTGCAAAATAGGAAGCTGATTCTAGATTTAATTTTGGATTGGAGATGCTTAATCTGAGTCTGGAAGGAGAGTTTACAGTCTACACCTAGGTATTTGTAGTTGTCCACATACTCTAAGTCAGAACCGTCCAGAGTAGTGATGCTAGACGGGTGGGCGGGTGCGGGCAGCGATCGGTTGAAGAGCATGCATTTAGTTTTACGTGCATTTAAGAGCAGTTGGAGGCCACGGAAGGAGTGTTGTATGGCATTGAAGCTCGTCTGGAGGTTTGTTAACACAGTGTCCAAAGAACGGCCAGAGGTATACAGCATGGTGTCATGATCAGAGAATCACCAGCAGCAAGAGCGACATCATTGATGTATACAGAGAAATGAGTCGGCCCGAGAAGACTGACAGAGGTCCGGACAACAGGCCCTCCGATTTGACACACTGAACTCTATCTGAGAAATAGTTGGTGAACCATGCGAGGCAGTCATTTGACAAACCAAGGCTGTTGAGTCTGCCGATAAGAATGTGGTGATTGACAGAGTCGAAAGCCTTGGCCAGGTCGATGATGGCTGAACAGTATTCTCTTTTGTCGATGGCGGTTATGATATAGTTTAGGACCTTGAGCGTGGCTGAGGTGCACCCATGACCAGCTCGGAAACCAGATTGCATAGCGGAGAAGGTACGGTGGGATTCGAAATGGTCGGTGATCTGTTTGTTAACTTCGCTTTCGAAGACTTTAGAAAGGCTGGGTAGGATAGATATAGGTCTGTAACAGTTTGGGTCTAGAGTGTCTTCCCCTTTGAAGAGGGGGAAGACGGTGGATCATTTTAGAAGGAGAGGGTCCAGATTGTGTAGCCCAGCTGATTTGTAGGGGTCCAGATTTTGCAGCTTTTTCAGAACATTAGCTATCTGGATTTGGGTGAAGGAGAAATGCTTGGGCAAGTTACTGTGGTGGGTGCAGAGCTGTTGACCGGGGTAGGGGTAGCCAGGTGGAAAGCATGGCCAGCCGTAGAAAAATGCTTGTTGAAATTCTCGATTATCGTAGATTTATCGGTGGTGACAGTGTTTCCTATCCTCAGTGCAGTGGGAAGCTGGGAGGAGGTGTTCTTATTCTCCATGGACTTTACAGTGTCCCTGAACTTTTTGGAGTGTGTGCTACAGGATGCAAATTTCTGTTTGAAAAAGCTAGCCTTAGCTTTCCTAACTGCCTGTGTATATTGGTTCCTAACTTCCCTGAAAAGTTGCAAATAGTGGGGGCTAATCGATGCTAATGCAATACGCCACAGGATGTTTTTGTGCTGGTCAAGGGCAGTCAGGTCTGGAGTGAACCCAGAGCTATATCTTTTCTTAGTTCTACATTTTTTGAATGGGGCATGCTTATTCAAGATGGTGAGGAAAGCACTTTTAAAGAATAACCAGGCATCCTCTACTGACGGAATGAGGTCAATATCCTTCCAGGATACCTGGGCCAGGTTGATTAGAAAGGCCTGCTTGCTGAAGTGTTTTAGGGAGCGTTTGACAGTGATGAGGGGTGGTCGTTTGACAGCGGACCCATTACGGACGCAGGCAATGAGGCAGTGGTCGCTGAGATCCTGGTTGAAGACAGCAGAGGTGTATTTAGAGGGCAGGTTGGTCAGGATGATATCTGTGATATCTATGAGTATAATGTGACTTGCTGACCTGATGTGCCCTGTAAACCTGGAGTTCCCTAACACCACTGAGTTAAGATAAGACTCGGACAACAAAGTAAGGTCTTATGATATACAGTACCAGTCAAAAGCTTGGACACACCTACTCATACAAGGGTTTTTCTTTATTTTAACTATAATAGTGAAGACATCAAAACTATGAAATAACACATACAGTGGGGCAAAAAAGTATTTAGTCAGCCAGCAATTGTGCAAGTTCTCCCACTTAAGATAAGAGAGGCCTGTAATTTTCATCATAGGTACACTTCAACTATGACAGACAAAATGAGAAAAAAAAATCCAGAAAATCACATTGTAGGATTTTTAATGAATTTATTTGCAAATTATGCTGGAAAATAAGTATTTGGTCACCTACAAACAAGCAAGATTGCTGGTTCTCACAGACCTGTAACTTCTTCTTTAAGAGGCTCCTCTGTCCTCCACTCGTTACCTGTATTAATGGCACCTGTTTGAACTTGTTATCAGTATAAAAGACACCTGTCCACAACCTCAAACAGTCACACTCCAAACTCCACTATGGCCAAGACCAAAGAGCTGTCAAAGGACACCAGAAACAAAATTGTAGACCTGCACCAGGCTGAGAAGACTGAATCTGCAATAGGTAAGCAGCTTGGTTTGAAGAAATCAACTGTGGGAGCAATTATTAGGAAATGGAAGACATACAAGACCACTGATAATCTCCCTCGATCTGGGGCTCCACGCAAGATCTCACCCCGTGGGGTCAAAATGATCACAAGAACGGTGAGCAAAAATCCCAGAACCACACGGGGGGACCTAGTGAATGACCTAAAGAGAGCTGGGACCAAAGTAACAAAGCCTACCATCAGTAACACACTACGCCGCCAGGGAATCAAATCCTGCAGTGCCAGACGTGTCCCCCTGCTTAAGCCAGTACATGTCCAGGCCCGTTTGAAGTTTGCTAGAGAGCATTTGGATGATCCAGAAGAAGATTGGGAGAATGTCATATGGTCAGATGAAACCAAAATATAACTTTTTGGTAAAAACTCAACTCGTCGTGTTTGGAGGACAAAGAATGCTGAGTTGCATCCAAAGAACACCATACCAACTGTGAATCATGGGGGTGGAAATATCATGCTTTGGGGCTGTTTTTCTGCAAAGGGACCAGGACGACTGATCCGTGTAAAGAAAAGAATGAATGGGGCCATGTATCGTGAGATTTTGAGTGAAAACCTCCTTCCATCAGCAAGGGCATTGAAGATGAAACGTGGCTGGGTCTTTCAGCATGACAATGATCCCAAACACACCGCCCGGGCAACGAAGGAGTGGCTTCGTAAGAAGCATTTCAAGGTCCTGGAGTGGCCTAGCCAGTCTCCAGATCTCAACCCCATAGAAAATCTTTGGAGGGAGTTGAAAGTCCGTGTTGCCCAGCAACAGCCCCAAAACATCACTGCTCTAGAGGAGATCTGCATGGAGGAATGGGCCAAAATACCAGCAACAGTGTGTGAAAACCTTTGTGAAAACGTTTGACCTCTGTCATTGCCAACAAAGGGTATATAACAAAGTATTGAGATAAACTTTTGTTATTGACCAAATACTTATTTTCCACCATAATTTGCAAATAAATTCATTAAAGATCCTACAATGTGATTTTCTGGAAAAAAAATCTCATTTTGTCTGTCATAGTTGAAGTGTACCTATGATGAAAATTACAGGCCTCTGTCATCTTTTTAAGTGGGAGAACTTGCGCAATTGGTGGCTGACTAAATACTTTTTTGCCCCACTGTATGGAATCATGTAGTAACCACAAGAGTGTTAAACTATTCAAAATATATTTTATTCTTGTCACTTTCACAAGGTTCTTCAAAGTAGCCAACATTTACCTTGATGACAGCTTTGCACACTCTTGGCATTCTCTCAACCAGCTTCACCTGGAATGCTTTTTCAACAATCTTGAAGGAGTTCCCGCATTTTCTGAGCACTTGTTGGCTGCTTTTCCTTCACTCTGCGGTCCAACTCATCCCAAACCATCTCAATTGGGTTTAGGTAGGGTGATTGTGGAGGCCAGGTCATCTGATGCAGCACTCCATCACTCTCCTTCTTGGTCAAATAGCCCTTACACAGCCTGGAGGTGTGTTTTGGGTCATTGTCCTGTTGAAAAACAAATGATAGTCCCACTAAACACAAACCAGATGGGATGGCGTATCACTGCAGAAATCTGTGGTAGCCAAGCTGGTTAAGTGTGCCTTGAATTCTAAATAAATCACAGACAGTGTAACCAGCAAATCACCCCCACACCCCCCCCCCCCCCTCCATGCTTCATTGTGGGAACCACACATGCGGAGATCATCCGTTCACCTACTCACAAAGACACGGCTGTTGGATCCAAAAATCTCTAATTTGGACTCATCAGACCAAAGGACAGATTTCCACCGGTTTAATGTCCATTGCTCATGTTTCTTGGCCCAAGCAAGTCTCTTCTTATTATTGGTGTCCTTTAGTAGTGGTTTCTTTGCAGCAATTCGACCACGAAGGCCTGATTCACACAGTCTCCTATGAACAGTTGATGTTGAGATGTGTCTGCTACTTGAACTCTGTGAACCATTTATTTGGGATGCAATCTGAGGTGCAGTTAACTCTAATGAATTTATCCTCTGCAGCAGAGGTAACTCTGGGTCTTCCTTTCCTATGGCTGTCCTCATGAGAGCCAGTTTCATCATAGCGCTTGATGGTATTTGCAACTGCACTTGAAGAAATGTTTAATTTTGATGTATTCACTATTATTCTACATGTAATGTAGAAAATAGTAAAAATACAGCGTTACTCTGGAATGATAAGTAGTACTGTATGTAATGTATATTGTCATACAGTTTGATTTTAAAGATAACATTCATGTAGGAACTTACTTGCTGAAAGGCCACAGGTATTTTAAATGAACCAATGCAATAACGATGTCCATCACTAACAAATACAGTCATGGGTTGTAACTCTACAATTCACTCAAAAAGAAAAGGTACCCTGGGAAATATGCAAATTAGGCTTTATCATACACCATGTTATTATATTTAACTCCACTGTTGAGTGATATTGTGTGATATTTCACCCTATAGTAGAGTGAGGCATTTTATATTTCACTCCAGACTAGAGTGACATATTAATTAGTTCACTCCAATGTATAGTGAAATCCTTAATATTTCATACAGCCAGTGTTAATTGTAGTGTTAGGGGTACAGAAATACTATCTAAATGTTAACCTTTTAAGACTTTTGAAACGTGTAAAATTCACTCTGTTGAGAGTGGATGCATATACACAACCCAAAAGCGATAGAATTAACACTACAGCAAGTTAGGAACCACTCACTCGGATCTGATGCCTTATCCTATGGAGCCGAATCTATAGGGGTGAAATGGTGCGTCAATGCTTGAGATACTGGAATTGTTAGATTACTGGAATTGTTAGATTACTTGTTAGATATTACTGCATTGTCGGAACTAGAAGCACACGCATTTCGCTACACTCGCATTAACATCTGCTAACCATGTGTATGTGACCAATACAATTTGATTTGACAGAGATGATGATACAGTACAACTAATATTGATTCTAATCATCGTCTTTATAAGTGTAGCACATGGGGATGTGTGAAACAGGGACATTTTAGTCTGGGTACCAGTCTCCTTAGCTAACACAGTCCATGTCATGTGCCAAAGAGACTTAGTTGGTGGTCTGTAGCAAGCTATCAGCTTTAGTTTTCAAGATGATCATTCTCTGTCGAGGGAGGAGCTGGTTTTTACATATTGTTTATATTTATTTCTTCTGAACACATTTCCTTTTGTTAGCAATGTCAATTCTTATGATTTTTTTCAAAATACTTACTTTTATGTTCTCTAGCTGGACAGGCCTAGTACTAAACTGTAAACCAATCAAAACGTGTGTACTATCCATGGTACTAACTCTGCTAATCTCGTCTACCAATCACGTATCTAAGTAGACAGCTGGTGACCAACTGCTATCAGGTACATTTTTTTTTTGTTGATTTTACTGAGTTACAGTTCATATAACGATACCTTAAAAAAATATATTTGAGAGAATTGAAAAATTCTCCCTTAGTTCTTAATTTTCTCAAAATCTAAAGGCACAACCTAGATTCGAGCCAATGTCTTAAGTAGTTGAACATGACATTACTCCAACCTTGTGAAAGTGACAAACTGACACGTTTTCATTTTCGTCAAAAACAACTTGATTTCTAAGGAGTGCCTTTGATTTGACGGCCTGCACATGCGCAGTTCGGCACGAGTCGACCTTTAGACCCGATGACGTGTTTCTACACATTGGCTTAGCTAGCCAACATCGCCATGACATCGGCTACAAATGTGATCAGGGATTTCTATAAAGAAGCAGTTTTATCTTCATACTGTACTGTTGTTATCCCTGTCAATAGTCGGAGTAGGATGATTGCAGAGCACCCTGCCTCAGACTGTCAATACATACATTTTCTAGCACACAAACTACATTCCTTTGCTGTGATGATTTATTTGATTAATTCTTATCTCTCACATGACCTATTCAGCTCTCTTGTGTCCTGCTCCCAGAGATCAACCGTTATTCACCAAGCATGGGCTGATTCACTCACCTGTGAGGAGAACCATCCTACTGGAGTGTGAACTAGCGCTGATGTCACTATTAAAACATTGGTACCTCAAATGCCTTCTACAGTTTTATTTTCTTATCTGGGTTTTGTCTTACACAGTCTAGTGCATTTTAGAGTTGAAGAACACCCACTACAGATACATGCTTGTTTGAGCATCTTTATTCATTATTGTCTCTCACTTTTGTCTCCCATGATCTATTCACCATGTCCTGCAGTTTGAACTAGCCCAGCCATCACTATTTAGAAATTGAGAACATGTATGCATGTGCCTGTTGTCTTTGATGGTTTTGTCTTGCACAGTTGTGTCAGGGTGGCAGGTAGTCTAGCTGTTAAGTGGGCCAGTAACTGTGACAGAAACTGAAAGGTTGCTAGTTTGAATCCCTGAGCTGACTAGGTGAAAAATCTGTTTATGTACCCTTGAGCAAGGCACATAACCCTAGTTCCTCCTGTAAGTCGCTCTGGATAAGATGATGTAAATGTCTCTTACTATAACGGTCAGCTACATTGTTGTCCAGGGTGGGATACTTTCAATATACCTATGGGGCCTGGACACACAAATGCTGCTAGAGAGAAGCGTGTGTTGATGACAGTTCTTCAGAGGCCCAGGCTTTTGGCATAGATGGTAAAGTTCTCATTTCTGGACTGTACGATTCCACAGCACTTCATATACATTGATTGATACTTCAAATACTGCCTGAGACACCTTTGCTATTTGTCTCCGTACTCAATAAATAGTGAAACCCTATTTGTGATGGTGTTCTTAGTTCGTACTGTATGTATATGCATGCAACATACATTATGGAAAACATGTCTCACACTCAGTCAGAGTTAGTAGAATAATGAATGGATTGGCAAGATTTTGGCACTATTAACTTTTAGAAGGTTAGTAGGAAAGTTAATCATTTAAACCACCTAAATATACTTAACATTTAGTATTTGAAACTCAAACATTAACTTCCCAACTGCTTTTTATATCATCCTACAGGGTCGTTATCATTCTCCATACCTTATATTCCAAAGCATCCAACATTAGGTATGCTCACCATGGTATTGGGCAGCTGCTATTTGAGAACTCGTCTGCTTTAGAAATCCAACTCTGTTATCTAATTGCAGAGCACATTGTACAACTGTTTTTAGAGAAGATTGTATTGCAAGGTATGCTACATGTGTAGACTTTTTATTCCACCCAAATGTATGCTTAGCAGCACAGGAAAATTGTCAAATTCATACACTTATCAAGAGAACATCCCTTGTCATCCCTACTGCCTCTGATCTGGCGGACTCACTGAACACTAAACACCATCTGGTTGGCTTAATAGAAGGAATAAGACATGATTTATACTTTTACTTGTACTTTTGATACTTAAGTAGTATATTTTAGCAATTAAATTTACTTTTGATACTTAAGTATATTTATAACCAAATACTTTTAGACTTTTACTCAAGTAGTATTTTACTGGGTGACATTCACTTTTACTTGAGTCATTTTCATATAAGGTATATTTACTTTTACTCAAGTATGACATTTGGGTACTTTTTCCACCACTGTACATGACACACACACACATCTTTCTATCGACATCCTTTTATTTGGTTCACAGACCACCGTGGACAAGAGTAGGAAATATCTACCTTATAGTAAAAGCATCGCATGAATCTATCATCATATTTGCAGGTATTTCATGCAATTCTACATCGTTTTACATATTGGCACAATATTTTTTAATACCACACAAATTACCGAAATTACAGGCTAAGAATGGTCAGAGAGATAGGACTACAGTGCCTTCAGAAAGTATTCATACCCCTTGACTTATTCCACATCAAAATGTATTAAATATATTTAGTTCTCACCCATATACACACAATACCCCGTAATGACAAAGTGAAAACATGTTTTTAGAAATGTTTGCAAATGTATTGAAACGGAAATACTGAAATATCTAATTTACATAAGTATTCACACCCCTGAGTCAATACATGTTAGAATCACCTTTGGCAGCGATTACAGCTGTGAGTCTTTCTGGGTAAGTCTCTAAGAGCTTTGCACACCTACATTGTACAATATTTGCCCATTATTATAACAAAAATTATTAAAGCTCAAAGTCAAAACTGTTACTAGGCCACTCAGGAATATTCAATGTTGTCTTGGTAAGCAACTCCAGTGTATATTTGGCCTTGTGTTTTAGGTTATTGTCTTGCTGAAAGGTGAATTTGTCTCCCAGTGTCTGTTGAAAGCAGACTCAACCAGGTTTTCCTCTCGGATTTTGCCTGTGATTAAGCTCTATTTAGTAGATTTTTATGCTTGTCCTGGCCCGACAAGCATACCCATAACATGATGCAGCCACCACCATGCTTGAAAATATGAAGAGTGGTACTCAGTGATGTGTTGTATGTGCCCAAACATAACGCTTTGTATTCAGGACATTAAGTTAATTTCTTTGCTACATTATTTTGCAGTTTTACTTTAGTGCCTTATTGCAAACAGGATGCATGTTTTGGAATATATTTTTTCTGTTCAGGCTTCCTTCTTTTCAATCAATCATTCAAATGTATTTATAAAGCTCTTTTTACATCAGCATATGTCCCAAAATGCTTTTCAGAAACCCAGCCTAAAACCCCGAACAGCAAGCAATGCAGATGTAGAAGCACAGTGGCTAGGAAAAACTCCCTAGGAAAGGCAGTAACCTAGGAAAAAACCTAGAGAGGAACCAGGCTCTTAGGGGTTGCCAGTCCTCTTCTGGTTGTGCCGGGTGGAGAGTATAAGAGTAAATGTCAGTTGGCTTTTCATAGAGGTCAAGACAGCAGGTGCGATAGAGAGAGAGAGAGTCGAAAACAGCAGGTCCGGGAAAAAGTAGCACGTCTGGTGAACAGGTCAGGGTTCCATAGTAGCCATAACAATTTAAACTGGAGCAGCAGCACAACCAGGTGGACTGGGGACAGCTAGGAGTCATCAGGCCAGGTAGTCCTGAGGCATGGTCCTAGGGCTCAGATCCTCTGGGAGCGGAGGGAGAGAGGGAGAGATATAGAATTAGAGTGAGCATACTTAAATTCACACAGGACACCAGATAAGATGGAGAATTACACCAGATATAACAGACTGACCCTAGCCCCCCGGCACTGTGGGCGCATCCGACGAGTCCCCTGGACACCCCCGGATACTCCCCCGGATATCTTGGTTATAAATCATGAAATGTATTTCAAGAAATTTTTACATCCGCAGACGTCACAAAGTGCCTATACAGAAAGCCAGTCTAAAACCCCAAACAATGCAGATGTAGGAGCACGGTGGCTAGGAAAAAAACCCTAGAAAGGCAGGAACCTGGGATGAAACCTAGAGAGGAACCAGGCTCTGAGGGGTGGCCATTCCTCTTCTGGCTGTGCCGGGTGGAGATTATAATCAAATCAAATTTTATTGGTCACATACACATGGTTAGCAGATGTTAATGCGAGTGTAGCGAAATTCTTGTGCTTCTAGTTCCAACAGTGCAGTAATATCTAACAAGTAATCTAACATTTCCCCAACAACTACCTAATACACACAAGTCTAAAGGAGTGAATGAGAATATGTACATATAAGTATATGGATGAGCGATGGCCGAGCGGCATAGTCAAGGTGAAGCAGATGGTTTAAAATACAGTATATACATGTGATATGAGTAATGTAAGATACGTAAACATTATTCAAGTGGCATTTTTTAAAGTGGCATTGTTTAAAGTGACTAGTGATCCATTTATTAAAGTGTCCAATGATTGGGTCTCAATACAGTATATACATGTGATATGAGTATTGTAAGATACGTAAACATTATTCAAGTGGTATTTTTTAAAGTGGCATTGTTTAAAGTGACTGGTGATCCATTTATTAAAGTGTCCAATGATTGGGTCTCAATACAGTATATACATGTGATATGAGTATTGTAGGATACGTAAACATTATTCAAGTGGTATTATTTAAAGTGGCATTGTTTAAAGTGACTGGTGATCCATTTATTAAAGTGTCCAGTGATTGGGTCTCAGTGTAGGCAGCAGCCTCTCTGAGTTAGTGATGGATATTTAACAGTCTGATGGCCTTGAGATAGAAGCTGTTTTTCAATCTCTCGGTCCCAGCTTTGATGCACCTGTACTGACCTCACCTTCTGGATGAGAATGGTGTGAACAGGCAGTGGCTTCGGTGGTTGTTGTCCTTGATGATCTTTTTGGCCTTCCTGTGACATCGGGTGCTGTAGGTGTCCTGGAGAGCAGGTAGTTTGCCCCCGGTGATGTGTTGTGCAGACCGCACTACCCTCTGGAGAGCCTTGTGGTTGAGGGCGGTGCAGTTGCACAGGATGCTCTCGATTGTGCATCTGTAAAAGTTTGTCAGGGTTTTGGGTGACAGGCCAAATTTCTTCAGCCTCCTGAGGTTGAAGAGGCGCTGTAGCGCCTTCTTCACCACACTGTCTGTGTGGGTGGACCATTTCAGTTTGTCTATGATGTGTACGCCCAGGAACTTAACACTTTCCACCTTCTCCACTGCTGTCCCTTTGATGTGGATAGTGGGGGTGCTCCCTCTGCTGTTTCCTGAAAGCCACGACCATCTCCTTTGTTCTGTTGACGTTGAGTGAGAGGTTGTTTTCCTAACACCACACTCCGAGTGCCCTCACCTCCTCCCTGTGCCCTCACCTCCTCCCTGTAGGCTGTCTCGTCAT